>NC_136073.1:712116687-712749520 GCF_964261635.1 Lissotriton helveticus
AAAGAAATAACACCCCCCATTACGTCATGCTTCAGAAAGGTGAAAAATGGTCCATTTTCAAATGTTTTATTTTTGAACGTCAGTTCACATTTGTAGGTAGATCATCAGTTTAAGAGCTCAAATTAGCATGTTTAAAGTGATTTTCATGCTTCCAGGGGCCCGGGAAGTGAATTAAATACCATTTGGAGGCATTTAATGTTCAAGCAAAAACAGGTGATTTTTGACAAAAGAGATAACACCCCCCCATTACGTCATGCTTCAGAAAGGTGAAAAATGGTCAGTTTTCAAATGTTTTATTTTTGAACGTCAGTTCACATTTGTAGGTAGATCGTCAGTTTTAGAGCTAAATTTTGCATGTTGAAAGTGATTTTCATGCTTCCAGGGGCCCGGGAAGTGAATTAAATACCACTTGGAGGCATTTAATGTTCAAGCAAAAACAGGTGATTTTTGACAAAAGAGATAACACCCCCCCATTACGTCATGCTTAAGAAAGGTGAAAAATGGTCCGTTTTCAAATGTTTTATTTTTGAACGTCAGTTCACATTTGTAGGTAGATCATCAGTTTTAGAGCTAAAATTAGCATGTTTAAAGTGATTTTCATGCTTCCAGGGGCCCGGGAAGTGAATTAAATACCATTTGGAGGCATTTAATGTTCAAGCAAAAACATGTGATTTTTGACAAAAGAGATAACACCCCCCCATTACGTCATGCTTCAGAAAGGTGAAAAATGGTCCCTTTTCAAATGTTTTATTGTTGAACGTCAGTTCACATTTGTATGTAGATCATCAGTTTTAGAGCTAAAATTTGCATGTTTAAAGTGATTTTCATGCTTCCAGGGGCCCGGGAAGTGAATTAAATACCATTTGGAGGCATTTAATGTTCAAGCAAAAACAGGTGATTCTTGACAAAAGAGATAACACCCCCCATTACGTCATGCTTCAGAAAGGTGAAAAATGGTCCGTTTTCAAATGTTTTATTTTTGAACGTCAGTTCACATTTGTAGGTAGATCATCAGTTTTAGAGCTAAAATTTGCATGTTTAAAGCGATTTTCATGCTTCCAGGGGCCCGGGAAGTGAATTAAATACCATTTGGAGGAATTTAATGTTCAAGCAAAAACAGGTGATTTTTGACAAAAGAGATAACACCCCCCCCCATTACGTCATGCTTCAGAAAGGTGAAAAATGGTCCGTTTTCAAATGTTTTATTTTTGAACGTCATTTCACATTTGTAGGTAGATCATCAGTTTTAGATCTAAAATTAGCATGTTTAAAGTGATTTTTATTCTTCCAGGGGCCCGGGAAGTGAATTAAATACCATTTGGAGGCATTTAATGTTCAAACAAAAACAGGTGATTTTTGACAAAAGAAATAACACCCCCCATTACGTCATGCTTCAGAAAGGTGAAAAATGGTCCGTTTTCAAATGTTTTATTTTTGAACGTCAGTTCACATTTGTAGGTAGATCATCAGTTTTAGAGCTAAAATTTGCATGTTTAAAGCGATTTTCATGCTTCCAGGGGCCCGGGAAGTGAATTAAATACCATTTGGAGGCATTTAATGTTCAAGCAAAAACAGGTGATTTTTGACAAAAGAGATAACACCCCCCCATTACATCATGCTTCAGAAAGGTGAAAAATGGTCCGTTTTCAAATGTTTTATTTTTGAACGTCAGTTCACATTTGTAGGTAGATCATCAGTTTTAGATCTAAAATTAGCATGTTTAAAGTGATTTTCATCCTTCCAGGGGCCAGGGAAGTGATTTAAATACCATTTGGAGGCATTTAATGTTCAAACAAAAACAGGTGATTTTTGACAAAAGAAATAACACCCCCCATTACGTCATGCTTCAGAAAGGTGAAAAATGGTCCATTTTCAAATGTTTTATTTTTCAACGTCAGTTCACATTTGTAGGTAGATCATCAGTTTAAGAGCTAAAATTAGCATGTTTAAAGTGATTTTCATGCTTCCAGGGGCCCGGGAAGTGAATTAAATACCATTTGGAGGCATTTAATGTTCAAGCAAAAACAGGTGATTTTTGACAAACGAGATAACACCCCCCCATTACGTCATGCTTCAGAAAGGTGAAAAATGGTCCGTTTTCAAATGTTTTATTTTTGAACGTCAGTTCACATTTGTAGGTAGATCATCAGTTTTAGAGCTAAAATTTGCATGTTTAAAGTGATTTTCAGGCTTCCAGGGGCCCGGGAAGTGAATTAAATACCATTCGGAGGCATTCAATGTTCAAGCAAAAACAGGTGATTTTTGACAAAAGAGATAACACCCCCCCATTACGTCATGCTTCAGAAATGTGAAAAAAGGTCCGTTTTCAAATGTTTTATTTTTCAACGTCAGTTCACATTTGTAGGTAGATCATCAGTTTTAGAGCTAAAATTAGCATGTTTAAAGTGATTTTCATCCTTCCAGGGGCCCGGGAAGTGAATTAAATACCATTTGGAGGCATTTAATGTTCAAGCAAAAACAGGTGATTTTTGACAAACGAGATAACACCCCCCCATTACGTCATGCTTCAGAAATGGGAAAAAAGGTCCGTTTTCAAATGTTTTATTTTTCAACGTCAGTTCGCATTTGTAAGTAGATCATCAGTTTTAGAGCTAAAATTAGCATGTTTAAAGTGATTTTCATGCTTCGTGGGGCCCGGGAAGTGAATTAAATACCATTTGGAGGCATTTAATGTTCAAGCAAAAACAGGTGATTTTTGACAAAAGAGATAACACCCCCCATTACGTCATGCTTCAGAAAGGTGAAGAATGGTCCGTTTTCAAATGTTTTGTTTTTGAACGTCAGTTCACATTTGTAGGTAGATCGTCAGTTTTAGAGCTAAAATTTGCATGTTGAAAGTGATTTTCATGCTTCCAGGGGCCCGGGAAGTGAATTAAATACCAATTGGAGGCATTTAATGTTCAAGCAAAAACAGGTGATTTTTGACAAAAGAGATAACACCCCCCATTACGTCATGCTTCAGAAAGGTGAAGAATGGTCCGTTTTCAAATGTTTTATTTTTGAACGTCAGTTCACATTTGTAGGTAGATCATCAGTTTTAGATCTAAAATTAGCATGTTTAAAGTGATTTTCACCCTTCCAGGGGCCCGGGAAGTGAATTAAATACCATTTGGAGGCATTTAATGTTCAAACAAAAACAGGTGATTTTTGACAAAAGAAATAACACCCCCCATTACGTCATGCTTCAGAAGGGTGACAAATGGTCCCTTTTCAAATGTTTTATTGTTGAACGTCAGTTCACATTTGTATGTAGATCATCAGTTTTAGAGCTAAAATTTGCATGTTTAAAGTGATTTTCATGCTTCCAGGGGCCCGGGAAGTGAATTAAATACCATTTGGAGGCATTTAATGTTCAAGCAAAAACAGGTGATTTTTGACAAAAGAGATAACACCCCCCATTACGTCATGCTTCAGAAAGGTGAAGAATGGTCCGTTTTCAAATGTTTTATTTTTGAACGTCAGTTCACATTTGTAGGTAGATCATCAGTTTTAGAGCTAAAATTAGCATGTTTAAAGTGATTTTCATGCTTCCAGGGGCCCGGGAAGTGAATTAAATACCATTTGGAGGCATTTAATGTTCAAGCAAAAACATGTGATTTTTGACAAAAGAGATAACACCCCCCCATTACGTCATGCTTCAGAAAGGTGAAAAATGGTCCCTTTTCAAATGTTTTATTGTTGAACGTCAGTTCACATTTGTATGTAGATCATCAGTTTTAGAGCTAAAATTTGCATGTTTAAAGTGATTTTCATGCTTCCAGGGGCCCGGGAAGTGAATTAAATACCATTTGGAGGCATTTAATGTTCAAGCAAAAACAGGTGATTTTTGACAAAAGAGATAACACCCCCCATTACGTCATGCTTCAGAAAGGTGAAAAATGGTCCGTTTTCAAATGTTTTATTTTTGAACGTCAGTTCACATTTGTAGGTAGATCATCAGTTTTAGAGCTAAAATTTGCATGTTTAAAGCGATTTTCATGCTTCCAGGGGCCCGGGAAGTGAATTAAATACCATTTGGAGGAATTTAATGTTCAAGCAAAAACAGGTGATTTTTGACAAAAGAGATAACACCCCCCCCATTACGTCATGCTTCAGAAAGGTGAAAAATGGTCCGTTTTCAAATGTTTTATTTTTCAACGTCAGTTCACATTTGTAGGTAGATCATCAGTTTAAGAGCTAAAATTAGCATGTTTAAAGTGATTTTCATGCTTCCAGGGGCCCGGGAAGTGAATTAAATACCATTTGGAGGCATTTAATGTTCAAGCAAAAACAGGTGATTTTTGACAAACGAGATAACACCCCCCCATTACGTCATGCTTCAGAAAGGTGAAAAATGGTCCGTTTTCAAATGTTTTATTTTTGAACGTCAGTTCACATTTGTAGGTAGATCATCAGTTTTAGAGCTAAAATTTGCATGTTTAAAGTGATTTTCAGGCTTCCAGGGGCCCGGGAAGTGAATTAAATACCATTCGGAGGCATTCAATGTTCAAGCAAAAACAGGTGATTTTTGACAAAAGAGATAACACCCCCCCATTACGTCATGCTTCAGAAATGTGAAAAAAGGTCCGTTTTCAAATGTTTTATTTTTCAACGTCAGTTCACATTTGTAGGTAGATCATCAGTTTTAGAGCTAAAATTAGCATGTTTAAAGTGATTTTCATCCTTCCAGGGGCCCGGGAAGTGAATTAAATACCATTTGGAGGCATTTAATGTTCAAGCAAAAACAGGTGATTTTTGACAAACGAGATAACACCCCCCCATTACGTCATGCTTCAGAAATGGGAAAAAAGGTCCGTTTTCAAATGTTTTATTTTTCAACGTCAGTTCGCATTTGTAAGTAGATCATCAGTTTTAGAGCTAAAATTAGCATGTTTAAAGTGATTTTCATGCTTCGTGGGGCCCGGGAAGTGAATTAAATACCATTTGGAGGCATTTAATGTTCAAGCAAAAACAGGTGATTTTTGACAAAAGAGATAACACCCCCCATTACGTCATGCTTCAGAAAGGTGAAGAATGGTCCGTTTTCAAATGTTTTGTTTTTGAACGTCAGTTCACATTTGTAGGTAGATCGTCAGTTTTAGAGCTAAAATTTGCATGTTGAAAGTGATTTTCATGCTTCCAGGGGCCCGGGAAGTGAATTAAATACCAATTGGAGGCATTTAATGTTCAAGCAAAAACAGGTGATTTTTGACAAAAGAGATAACACCCCCCATTACGTCATGCTTCAGAAAGGTGAAGAATGGTCCGTTTTCAAATGTTTTATTTTTGAACGTCAGTTCACATTTGTAGGTAGATCATCAGTTTTAGATCTAAAATTAGCATGTTTAAAGTGATTTTCACCCTTCCAGGGGCCCGGGAAGTGAATTAAATACCATTTGGAGGCATTTAATGTTCAAACAAAAACAGGTGATTTTTGACAAAAGAAATAACACCCCCCATTACGTCATGCTTCAGAAGGGTGACAAATGGTCCCTTTTCAAATGTTTTATTGTTGAACGTCAGTTCACATTTGTATGTAGATCATCAGTTTTAGAGCTAAAATTTGCATGTTTAAAGTGATTTTCATGCTTCCAGGGGCCCGGGAAGTGAATTAAATACCATTTGGAGGCATTTAATGTTCAAGCAAAAACAGGTGATTTTTGACAAAAGAGATAACACCCCCCATTACGTCATGCTTCAGAAAGGTGAAGAATGGTCCGTTTTCAAATGTTTTATTTTTGAACGTCAGTTCACATTTGTAGGTAGATCATCAGTTTTAGAGCTAAAATTAGCATGTTTAAAGTGATTTTCATGCTTCCAGGGGCCCGGGAAGTGAATTAAATACCATTTGGAGGCATTTAATGTTCAAGCAAAAACATGTGATTTTTGACAAAAGAGATAACACCCCCCCATTACGTCATGCTTCAGAAAGGTGAAAAATGGTCCCTTTTCAAATGTTTTATTGTTGAACGTCAGTTCACATTTGTATGTAGATCATCAGTTTTAGAGCTAAAATTTGCATGTTTAAAGTGATTTTCATGCTTCCAGGGGCCCGGGAAGTGAATTAAATACCATTTGGAGGCATTTAATGTTCAAGCAAAAACAGGTGATTTTTGACAAAAGAGATAACACCCCCCATTACGTCATGCTTCAGAAAGGTGAAAAATGGTCCGTTTTCAAATGTTTTATTTTTGAACGTCAGTTCACATTTGTAGGTAGATCATCAGTTTTAGAGCTAAAATTTGCATGTTTAAAGCGATTTTCATGCTTCCAGGGGCCCGGGAAGTGAATTAAATACCATTTGGAGGAATTTAATGTTCAAGCAAAAACAGGTGATTTTTGACAAAAGAGATAACACCCCCCCCATTACGTCATGCTTCAGAAAGGTGAAAAATGGTCCGTTTTCAAATGTTTTATTTTTGAACGTCATTTCACATTTGTAGGTAGATCATCAGTTTTAGATCTAAAATTAGCATGTTTAAAGTGATTTTTATTCTTCCAGGGGCCCGGGAAGTGAATTAAATACCATTTGGAGGCATTTAATGTTCAAACAAAAACAGGTGATTTTTGACAAAAGAAATAACACCCCCCATTACGTCATGCTTCAGAAAGGTGAAAAATGGTCCATTTTCAAATGTTTTATTTTTGAACGTCAGTTCACATTTGTAGGTAGATCATCAGTTTAAGAGCTAAAATTAGCATGTTTAAAGTGATTTTCATGCTTCCAGGGGCCCGGGAAGTGAATTAAAAACCATTTGGAGGCATTTAATGTTCAAGCAAAAACATGTGATTTTTGACAAAAGAGATAACACCCCCCCATTACGTCAGGCTTCAGAAAGGTGAAAAATGGTCCCTTTTCAAATGTTTTATTTTTGAACGTCAGTTCACATTTGTAGGTAGATCATCAGTTTTAGAGCTAAAATTTGCATCTTTAAAGTGATTTTCATGCTTCCAGGGGCCCGGGAAGTGAATTAAATACCATTTGGAGGCATTTAATGTTCAAGCAAAAACAGGTGATTTTTGACAAAAGAGATAACACCCCCCCATTACATCATGCTTCAGAAAGGTGAAAAATGGTCCGTTTTCAAATGTTTTATTTTTGAACGTCAGTTCACATTTGTAGGTAGATCATCAGTTTTAGAGCTAAAATTTGCATGTTTAAAGCGATTTTCATGCTTCCAGGGGCCCCGGAAGTGAATTAAATACCATTTGGAGGCATTTAATGTTCAAGCAAAAACAGGTGATTTTTGACAAAAGAGATAACACCCCCCCATTACATCATGCTTCAGAAAGGTGAAAAATGGTCCGTTTTCAAATGTTTTATTTTTGAACGTCAGTTCACATTTGTAGGTAGATCATCAGTTTTAGATCTAAAATTAGCATGTTTAAAGTGATTTTCATCCTTCCAGGGGCCAGGGAAGTGAATTAAATACCATTTGGAGGCATTTAATGTTCAAACAAAAACAGGTGATTTTTGACAAAAGAAATAACACCCCCCATTACGTCATGCTTCAGAAAGGTGAAAAATGGTCCATTTTCAAATGTTTTATTTTTGAACGTCAGTTCACATTTGTAGGTAGATCATCAGTTTAAGAGCTAAAATTAGCATGTTTAAAGTGATTTTCATGCTTCCAGGGGCCCGGGAAGTGAATTAAATACCATTTGGAGGCATTTAATGTTCAAGCAAAAACAGGTGATTTTTGACAAACGAGATAACACCCCCCCATTACGTCATGCTTCAGAAAGGTGAAAAATGGTCCGTTTTCAAATGTTTTATTTTTGAACGTCAGTTCACATTTGTAGGTAGATCATCAGTTTTAGAGCTAAAATTTGCATGTTTAAAGTGATTTTCAGGCTTCCAGGGGCCCGGGAAGTGAATTAAATACCATTCGGAGGCATTTAATGTTCAAGCAAAAACAGGTGATTTTTGACAAAAGAGATAACACCCCCCCATTACGTCATGCTTCAGAAATGTGAAAAAAGGTCCGTTTTCAAATGTTTTATTTTTCAACGTCAGTTCACATTTGTAGGTAGATCATCAGTTTTAGAGCTAAAATTAGCATGTTTAAAGTGATTTTCATCCTTCCAGGGGCCCGGGAAGTGAATTAAATACCATTTGGAGGCATTTAATGTTCAAGCAAAAACAGGTGATTTTTGACAAACGAGATAACACCCCCCCATTACGTCATGCTTCAGAAATGGGAAAAAAGGTCCGTTTTCAAATGTTTTATTTTTCAACGTCAGTTCGCATTTGTAAGTAGATCATCAGTTTTAGAGCTAAAATTAGCATGTTTAAAGTGATTTTCATGCTTCCAGGGGCCCGGGAAGTGAATTAAATACCATTTGGAGGCATTTAATGTTCAAGCAAAAACAGGTGATTTTTGACAAAAGAGATAACACCCCCCATTACGTCATGCTTCAGAAAGGTGAAGAATGGTCCGTTTTCAAATGTTTTGTTTTTGAACGTCAGTTCACATTTGTAGGTAGATCGTCAGTTTTAGAGCTAAAATTTGCATGTTGAAGGTGATTTTCATGCTTCCAGGGGCCCGGGAAGTGACTTAAATACCAATTGGAGGCATTTAATGTTAAAGCAAAAACAGGTGATTTTTGACAAAAGAGATAACACCCCCCCATTACGTCATGCTTCAGAAATGTGAAAAAAGGTCAGTTTTCAAATGTTTTATTTTTCAACGTCAGTTCACATTTGTAGGTAGATCATCAGTTTTAGAGCTAAAATTAGCATGTTTAAAGTGATTTTCATCCTTCCAGGGGCCCGGGAAGTGAATTAAATACCATTTGGAGGCATTTAATCTTCAAGCAAAAACAGGTGATTTTTGACAAACGAGATAACACCCCCCCATTACGTCATGCTTCAGAAATGGGAAAAAAGGTCCGTTTTCAAATGTTTTATTTTTCAACGTCAGTTCGCATTTGTAAGTAGATCATCAGTTTTAGAGCTAAAATTAGCATGTTTAAAGTGATTTTCATGCTTCCAGGGGCCCGGGAAGTGAATTAAATACCATTTGGAGGCATTTAATGTTCAAGCAAAAACAGGTGATTTTTGACAAAAGAGATAACACCCCCCATTACGTCATGCTTCAGAAAGGTGAAGAATGGTCCGTTTTCAAATGTTTTGTTTTTGAACGTCAGTTCACATTTGTAGGTAGATCGTCAGTTTTAGAGCTAAAATTTGCATGTTGAAAGTGATTTTCATGCTTCCAGGGGCCCGGGAAGTGAATTAAATACCAATTGGAGGCATTTAATGTTCAAGCAAAAACAGGTGATTTTTGACAAAAGAAATAACACCCCCCATCACGTCATGCTTCAGAAGGGTGACAAATGGTCCATTTTTCAAATGTTTTATTTTTGAACGTCAGTTTACATTTGTAGGTAGATCATCAGTTTAAGAGCTAAAATTAGCATGTTTAAAGTGATTTTCATGCTTCCAGGGGCCCGGGAAGTGAATTAAATACCATTTGGAGGCATTTAATGTTCAAGCAAAAACAGGTGATTTTTGACAAACGAGATAACACCCCCCCATTACGTCATGCTTCAGAAATGTGAAAAAAGGTCCGTTTTCAAATGTTTTATTTTTCAACGTCAGTTCGCAGTTGTAGGTAGATCATCAGTTTTAGAGCTAAAATTAGCATGTTTAAAGTGATTTTCATGCTTCCAGGGGCCCGGGAAGTGAATTAAATACCATTTGGAGGCATTTAATGTTCAAGCAATAACAGGTGATTTTTGACAAAAGAGATAACACCCCCCATTACGTCATGCTTCAGAAAGGTGAAGAATGGTCCGTTTTCAAATGTTTTATTTTTGAACGTCAGTTCACATTTGTAGGTAGATCGTCAGTTTTAGAGCTAAAATTTGCATGTTGAAGGTGATTTTCATGCTTCCAGGGGCCCGGGAAGTGACTTAAATACCAATTGGAGGCATTTAATGTTAAAGCAAAAACAGGTGATTTTTGACAAAAGAGATAACACCCCCCCATTACGTCATGCTTCAGAAAGGTGAAAAATGGTCCGTTTTCAAATGTTTTATTTTTGAACGTCAGTTCACATTTGTAGGTAGATCGTCAGTTTTAGAGCTAAATTTTGCATGTTGAAAGTGATTTTCATGCTTCCAGGGGCCCGGGAAGTGAATTAAATACCATTTGGAGGCATTTAATGTTCAAGCAAAAACAGGTGATTTTTGACAAAAGAGATAACACCCCCCCATTACGTCATGCTTAAGAAAGGTGAAGAATGGTCCGTTTTCAAATGTTTTATTTTTGAACGTCAGTTCACATTTGTAGGTAGATCGTCAGTTTTAGAGCTAAAATTTGCATGTTGAAAGTGATTTTCATGCTTCCAGGGGCCCGGGAATTGAATTAAATACCATTTGGAGGCATTTAATGTTCAAGCAAAAACAGGTGATTTTTGACAAAAGAGATAACACCCCCCCATTACGTCATGCTTCAGAAAGGTGAAAAATGGTCAGATTTCAAATGTTTTATTTTTGAACGTCAGTTCACATTTGTAGGTAGATCATCAGTTTAAGAGCTAAAATTAGCATGTTTAAAGTGATTTTCATGCTTCCAGGGGCCCGGGAAGTAAATTAAATACCATTTGGAGGCATTTAATGTTCAAGCAAAAACAGGTGATTTTTGACAAAAGAGATAACACCCCCCATTACGTCATGCTTCAGAAAGGTGAAAAATGGTCAGTTTTCAAATGTTTTATTTTTGAACGTCAGTTCACATTTGTAGGTAGATCATCAGTTTTAGGGCTAAAATTTGCATGTTTAAAGCGATTTTCATGCTACCAGGGGCCCGGGAAGTGAATTAAATACCATTTGGAGGCATTTAATGTTCAAGCAAAAACAGGTGATTTTTGACAAAAGAGATAACACCCCCCCATTACGTCATGCTTCAGAAAGGTGAAAAATAGTCCGTTTTCAAATGTTTTATTTTTGAACGTCAGTTCACATTTGTAGGTAGATCATCAGTTTTAGAGCTAAAATTAGCATGTTTAAAGTGATTTTCATCCTTCCAGGGGCCCGGGAAGTGAATTAAATACCATTTGGAGGCATTTAATGTTCAAACAAAAACAGGTGATTTTTGACAAAAGAAATAACACCCCCCATTACGTCATGCTTCAGAAAGGTGAAAAAGGGTCCGTTTTCAAATGTTTTATTTTTGAACGTCAGTTCACATTTGTAGGTAGATCATCAGTTTAAGAGCTAAAATTAGCATGTTTAAAGTGATTTTCATGCTTCCAGGGGCCCGGGAAGTGAATTAAATACCAATTGGAGGCATTTAATGTTCAAGCAAAAACAGGTGATTTTTGACAAAAGAGATAACACCCCCCATTACGTCATGCTTCAGAAAGGTGAAGAATGGTCCGTTTTCAAATGTTTTATTTTTGAACGTCAGTTCACATTTGTAGGTAGATCATCAGTTTTAGATCTAAAATTAGCATGTTTAAAGTGATTTTCACCCTTCCAGGGGCCCGGGAAGTGAATTAAATATCATTTGGAGGCATTTAATGTTCAAACAAAAACAGGTGATTTTTGACAAAAGAAATAACACCCCCCATTACGTCATGCTTCAGAAGGGTGACAAATGGTCCATTTTTCAAATGTTTTATTTTTGAACGTCAGTTTACATTTGTAGGTAGATCATCAGTTTAAGAGCTAAAATTAGCATGTTTAAAGTGATTTTCATGCTTCCAGGGGCCCGGGAAGTGAATTAAATACCATTTGTAGGCATTTAATGTTCAAGCAAAAACAGGTGATTTTTGACAAACGAGATAACACCCCCCCATTACGTCATGCTTCAGAAATGTGAAAAAAGGTCCGTTTTCAAATGTTTTATTTTTCAACGTCAGTTCGCATTTGTAGGTAGATCATCAGTTTTAGAGCTAAAATTAGCATGTTTAAAGTGATTTTCATGCTTCCAGGGGCCCGGGAAGTGAATTAAATACCATTTGGAGGCATTTAATGTTCAAGCAATAACAGGTGATTTTTGACAAAAGAGATAACACCCCCCATTACGTCATGCTTCAGAAAGGTGAAGAATGGTCCGTTTTCAAATGTTTTATTTTTGAACGTCAGTTCACATTTGTAGGTAGATCGTCAGTTTTAGAGCTAAAATTTGCATGTTGAAGGTGATTTTCATGCTTCCAGGGGCCCGGGAAGTGACTTAAATACCAATTGGAGGCATTTAATGTTAAAGCAAAAACAGGTGATTTTTGACAAAAGAGATAACACCCCCCCATTACGTCATGCTTCAGAAAGGTGAAAAATGGTCCGTTTTCAAATGTTTTATTTTTGAACGTCAGTTCACATTTGTAGGTAGATCGTCAGTTTTAGAGCTAAATTTTGCATGTTGAAAGTGATTTTCATGCTTCCAGGGGCCCGGGAAGTGAATTAAATACCATTTGGAGGCATTTAATGTTCAAGCAAAAACAGGTGATTTTTGACAAAAGAGATAACACCCCCCCATTACGTCATGCTTAAGAAAGGTGAAGAATGGTCCGTTTTCAAATGTTTTATTTTTGAACGTCAGTTCACATTTGTAGGTAGATCGTCAGTTTTAGAGCTAAAATTTGCATGTTGAAAGTGATTTTCATGCTTCCAGGGGCCCGGGAATTGAATTAAATACCATTTGGAGGCATTTAATGTTCAAGCAAAAACAGGTGATTTTTGACAAAAGAGATAACACCCCCCCATTACGTCATGCTTCAGAAAGGTGAAAAATGGTCAGATTTCAAATGTTTTATTTTTGAACGTCAGTTCACATTTGTAGGTAGATCATCAGTTTAAGAGCTAAAATTAGCATGTTTAAAGTGATTTTCATGCTTCCAGGGGCCCGGGAAGTAAATTAAATACCATTTGGAGGCATTTAATGTTCAAGCAAAAACAGGTGATTTTTGACAAAAGAGATAACACCCCCCCATTACGTCATGCTTCAGAAAGGTGAAAAATGGTCAGTTTTCAAATGTTTTATTTTTGAACGTCAGTTCACATTTGTAGGTAGATCATCAGTTTTAGAGCTAAAATTTGCATGTTTAAAGCGATTTTCATGATACCAGGGGCCCGGGAAGTGAATTAAATACCATTTGGAGGCATTTAATGTTCAAGCAAAAACAGGTGATTTTTGACAAAAGAGATAACACCCCCCCATTACGTCATGCTTCAGAAAGGTGAAAAATGGTCCGTTTTCAAATGTTTTATTTTTGAACGTCAGTTCACATTTGTAGGTAGATCATCAGTTTTAGAGCTAAAATTAGCATGTTTAAAGTGATTTTCATCCTTCCAGGGGCCCGGGAAGTGAATTAAATACCATTTGGAGGCATTTAATGTTCAAACAAAAACAGGTGATTTTTGACAAGAGATAACACCCCCCATTACGTCATGCTTCAGAAAGGTGAAGAATGGTCCGTTTTCAAATGTTTTATTTTTGAACCTCAGTTCACATTTGTAGGTAGATCGTCAGTTTTAGAGCTAAAATTTGCATGTTGAAAGTGATTTTCATGCTTCCAGGGGCCCGGGAAGTGAATTAAATACCATTTGGAGGCATTTAATGTTCAAGCAAAAACAGGTGATTTTTGACAAAAGAGATAACACCCCCCCATTACGTCATGCTTCAGAAAGGTGAAAAATGGTCCGTTTTCAAATGTTTTATTTTTGAACGTCAGTTCACATTTGTAGGTAGATCGTCAGTTTTAGAGCTACATTTTGCATGTTGAAAGTGATTTTCATGCTTCCAGGGGCCCGGGAAGTGAATTAAATACCATTTGGAGGCATTTAATGTTCAAGCAAAAACAGGTGATTTTTGACAAAAGAGATAACACCCCCCATTACGTCATGCTTAAGAAAGGTGAAAAATGGTCCGTTTTCAAATGTTTTATTTTTGAACGTCAGTTCACATTTGTAGGTAGATCATCAGTTTAAGAGCTAAAATTAGCATGTTTAAAGTGATTTTCATGCTTCCAGGGGCCCGGGAAGTGAATTAAATACCATTTGGAGGCATTTAATGTTCAAGCAAAAACAGGTGATTTTTGACAAAAGAGATAACACCCCCATTACGTCATGTTTCAGAAAGGTGAAAAATGGTCCGTTTTCAAATGTTTTATTTTTGAACGTCAGTTCACATTTGTAGGTAGATAATCAGTTTAAGAGCTAAAATTAGCATGTTTAAAGTGATTTTCATGCTTCCAGGGGCCCGGGAAGTGAATTAAATACCATTTGGAGGCATTTAATGTTCAAGCAAAAACAGGTGATTTTTGACAAAAGAGATAACACCCCCCCATTACGTCATGCTTCAGAAATGTGAAAAAAGGTCCGTTTTCAAATGTTTTATTTTTCAACGTCAGTTCACATTTGTAGGTAGATCATCAGTTTTAGAGCTAAAATTAGCATGTTTAAAGTGATTTTCATCCTTCCAGGGGCCCGGGAAGTGAATTAAATACCATTTGGAGGCATTTAATGTTCAAGCAAAAACAGGTGATTTTTGACAAACGAGATAACACCCCCCCATTACGTCATGCTTCAGAAATGGGAAAAAAGGTCAGTTTTCAAATGTTTTATTTTTCAACGTCAGTTCGCATTTGTAAGTAGATCATCAGTTTTAGAGCTAAAATTAGCATGTTTAAAGTGATTTTCATGCTTCCAGGGGCCCGGGAAGTGAATTAAATACCATTTGGAGGCATTTAATGTTCAAGCAAAAACAGGTGATTTTTGACAAAAGAGATAACACCCCCCATTACGTCATGCTTCAGAAAGGTGAAGAATGGTCCGTTTTCAAATGTTTTGTTTTTGAACGTCAGTTCACATTTGTAGGTAGATCGTCAGTTTTAGAGCTAAAATTTGCATGTTGAAAGTGATTTTCATGCTTCCAGGGGCCCGGGAAGTGAATTAAATACCATTTGGAGGCATTTAATGTTCAAGCAAAAACAGGTGATTTTTGACAAAAGAGATAACACCCCCCCATTACGTCATGCTTCAGAAATGTGAAAAAAGGTCAGTTTTCAAATGTTTTATTTTTCAACGTCAGTTCACATTTGTAGGTAGATCATCAGTTTTAGAGCTAAAATTAGCATGTTTAAAGTGATTTTCATCCTTCCAGGGGCCCGGGAAGTGAATTAAATACCATTTGGAGGCATTTAATGTTCAAGCAAAAACAGGTGATTTTTGACAAACGAGATAACACCCCCCCATTACGTCATGCTTCAGAAATGGGAAAAAAGGTCAGTTTTCAAATGTTTTATTTTTCAACGTCAGTTCGCATTTGTAAGTAGATCATCAGTTTTAGAGCTAAAATTAGCATGTTTAAAGTGATTTTCATGCTTCCAGGGGCCCGGGAAGTGAATTAAATACCATTTGGAGGCATTTAATGTTCAAGCAAAAACAGGTGATTTTTGACAAAAGAGATAACACCCCCCATTACGTCATGCTTCAGAAAGGTGAAGAATGGTCCGTTTTCAAATGTTTTGTTTTTGAACGTCAGTTCACATTTATGGTAGATCGTCAGTTTTAGAGCTAAAATTTGCATGTTGAAAGTGATTTTCATGCTTCCAGGGGCCCGGGAAGTGAATTAAATACCATTTGGAGGCATTTAATGTTCAAGCAAAAACAGGTGATTTTTGACAAAAGAGATAACACCCCCCCATTACGTCATGCTTCAGAAAGGTGAAAAATAGTCCGTTTTCAAATGTTTTATTTTTGAACGTCAGTTCACATTTGTAGGTAGATCATCAGTTTTAGAGCTAAAATTAGCATGTTTAAAGTGATTTTCATCCTTCCAGGGGCCCGGGAAGTGAATTAAATACCATTTGGAGGCATTTAATGTTCAAACAAAAACAGGTGATTTTTGACAAAAGAAATAACACCCCCCATTACGTCATGCTTCAGAAAGGTGAAAAAGGGTCCGTTTTCAAATGTTTTATTTTTGAACGTCAGTTCACATTTGTAGGTAGATCATCAGTTTAAGAGCTAAAATTAGCATGTTTAAAGTGATTTTCATGCTTCCAGGGGCCCGGGAAGTGAATTAAATACCAATTGGAGGCATTTAATGTTCAAGCAAAAACAGGTGATTTTTGACAAAAGAGATAACACCCCCCATTACGTCATGCTTCAGAAAGGTGAAGAATGGTCCGTTTTCAAATGTTTTATTTTTGAACGTCAGTTCACATTTGTAGGTAGATCATCAGTTTTAGATCTAAAATTAGCATGTTTAAAGTGATTTTCACCCTTCCAGGGGCCCGGGAAGTGAATTAAATATCATTTGGAGGCATTTAATGTTCAAACAAAAACAGGTGATTTTTGACAAAAGAAATAACACCCCCCATTACGTCATGCTTCAGAAGGGTGACAAATGGTCCATTTTTCAAATGTTTTATTTTTGAACGTCAGTTTACATTTGTAGGTAGATCATCAGTTTAAGAGCTAAAATTAGCATGTTTAAAGTGATTTTCATGCTTCCAGGGGCCCGGGAAGTGAATTAAATACCATTTGTAGGCATTTAATGTTCAAGCAAAAACAGGTGATTTTTGACAAACGAGATAACACCCCCCCATTACGTCATGCTTCAGAAATGTGAAAAAAGGTCCGTTTTCAAATGTTTTATTTTTCAACGTCAGTTCGCATTTGTAGGTAGATCATCAGTTTTAGAGCTAAAATTAGCATGTTTAAAGTGATTTTCATGCTTCCAGGGGCCCGGGAAGTGAATTAAATACCATTTGGAGGCATTTAATGTTCAAGCAATAACAGGTGATTTTTGACAAAAGAGATAACACCCCCCATTACGTCATGCTTCAGAAAGGTGAAGAATGGTCCGTTTTCAAATGTTTTATTTTTGAACGTCAGTTCACATTTGTAGGTAGATCGTCAGTTTTAGAGCTAAAATTTGCATGTTGAAGGTGATTTTCATGCTTCCAGGGGCCCGGGAAGTGACTTAAATACCAATTGGAGGCATTTAATGTTAAAGCAAAAACAGGTGATTTTTGACAAAAGAGATAACACCCCCCCATTACGTCATGCTTCAGAAAGGTGAAAAATGGTCCGTTTTCAAATGTTTTATTTTTGAACGTCAGTTCACATTTGTAGGTAGATCGTCAGTTTTAGAGCTAAATTTTGCATGTTGAAAGTGATTTTCATGCTTCCAGGGGCCCGGGAAGTGAATTAAATACCATTTGGAGGCATTTAATGTTCAAGCAAAAACAGGTGATTTTTGACAAAAGAGATAACACCCCCCCATTACGTCATGCTTAAGAAAGGTGAAGAATGGTCCGTTTTCAAATGTTTTATTTTTGAACGTCAGTTCACATTTGTAGGTAGATCGTCAGTTTTAGAGCTAAAATTTGCATGTTGAAAGTGATTTTCATGCTTCCAGGGGCCCGGGAATTGAATTAAATACCATTTGGAGGCATTTAATGTTCAAGCAAAAACAGGTGATTTTTGACAAAAGAGATAACACCCCCCCATTACGTCATGCTTCAGAAAGGTGAAAAATGGTCAGATTTCAAATGTTTTATTTTTGAACGTCAGTTCACATTTGTAGGTAGATCATCAGTTTAAGAGCTAAAATTAGCATGTTTAAAGTGATTTTCATGCTTCCAGGGGCCCGGGAAGTAAATTAAATACCATTTGGAGGCATTTAATGTTCAAGCAAAAACAGGTGATTTTTGACAAAAGAGATAACACCCCCCCATTACGTCATGCTTCAGAAAGGTGAAAAATGGTCAGTTTTCAAATGTTTTATTTTTGAACGTCAGTTCACATTTGTAGGTAGATCATCAGTTTTAGAGCTAAAATTTGCATGTTTAAAGCGATTTTCATGATACCAGGGGCCCGGGAAGTGAATTAAATACCATTTGGAGGCATTTAATGTTCAAGCAAAAACAGGTGATTTTTGACAAAAGAGATAACACCCCCCCATTACGTCATGCTTCAGAAAGGTGAAAAATGGTCCGTTTTCAAATGTTTTATTTTTGAACGTCAGTTCACATTTGTAGGTAGATCATCAGTTTTAGAGCTAAAATTAGCATGTTTAAAGTGATTTTCATCCTTCCAGGGGCCCGGGAAGTGAATTAAATACCATTTGGAGGCATTTAATGTTCAAACAAAAACAGGTGATTTTTGACAAGAGATAACACCCCCCATTACGTCATGCTTCAGAAAGGTGAAGAATGGTCCGTTTTCAAATGTTTTATTTTTGAACCTCAGTTCACATTTGTAGGTAGATCGTCAGTTTTAGAGCTAAAATTTGCATGTTGAAAGTGATTTTCATGCTTCCAGGGGCCCGGGAAGTGAATTAAATACCATTTGGAGGCATTTAATGTTCAAGCAAAAACAGGTGATTTTTGACAAAAGAGATAACACCCCCCCATTACGTCATGCTTCAGAAAGGTGAAAAATGGTCCGTTTTCAAATGTTTTATTTTTGAACGTCAGTTCACATTTGTAGGTAGATCGTCAGTTTTAGAGCTACATTTTGCATGTTGAAAGTGATTTTCATGCTTCCAGGGGCCCGGGAAGTGAATTAAATACCATTTGGAGGCATTTAATGTTCAAGCAAAAACAGGTGATTTTTGACAAAAGAGATAACACCCCCCATTACGTCATGCTTAAGAAAGGTGAAAAATGGTCCGTTTTCAAATGTTTTATTTTTGAACGTCAGTTCACATTTGTAGGTAGATCATCAGTTTAAGAGCTAAAATTAGCATGTTTAAAGTGATTTTCATGCTTCCAGGGGCCCGGGAAGTGAATTAAATACCATTTGGAGGCATTTAATGTTCAAGCAAAAACAGGTGATTTTTGACAAAAGAGATAACACCCCCATTACGTCATGTTTCAGAAAGGTGAAAAATGGTCCGTTTTCAAATGTTTTATTTTTGAACGTCAGTTCACATTTGTAGGTAGATAATCAGTTTAAGAGCTAAAATTAGCATGTTTAAAGTGATTTTCATGCTTCCAGGGGCCCGGGAAGTGAATTAAATACCATTTGGAGGCATTTAATGTTCAAGCAAAAACAGGTGATTTTTGACAAAAGAGATAACACCCCCCCATTACGTCATGCTTCAGAAATGTGAAAAAAGGTCCGTTTTCAAATGTTTTATTTTTCAACGTCAGTTCACATTTGTAGGTAGATCATCAGTTTTAGAGCTAAAATTAGCATGTTTAAAGTGATTTTCATCCTTCCAGGGGCCCGGGAAGTGAATTAAATACCATTTGGAGGCATTTAATGTTCAAGCAAAAACAGGTGATTTTTGACAAACGAGATAACACCCCCCCATTACGTCATGCTTCAGAAATGGGAAAAAAGGTCAGTTTTCAAATGTTTTATTTTTCAACGTCAGTTCGCATTTGTAAGTAGATCATCAGTTTTAGAGCTAAAATTAGCATGTTTAAAGTGATTTTCATGCTTCCAGGGGCCCGGGAAGTGAATTAAATACCATTTGGAGGCATTTAATGTTCAAGCAAAAACAGGTGATTTTTGACAAAAGAGATAACACCCCCCATTACGTCATGCTTCAGAAAGGTGAAGAATGGTCCGTTTTCAAATGTTTTGTTTTTGAACGTCAGTTCACATTTGTAGGTAGATCGTCAGTTTTAGAGCTAAAATTTGCATGTTGAAAGTGATTTTCATGCTTCCAGGGGCCCGGGAAGTGAATTAAATACCATTTGGAGGCATTTAATGTTCAAGCAAAAACAGGTGATTTTTGACAAAAGAGATAACACCCCCCCATTACGTCATGCTTCAGAAATGTGAAAAAAGGTCAGTTTTCAAATGTTTTATTTTTCAACGTCAGTTCACATTTGTAGGTAGATCATCAGTTTTAGAGCTAAAATTAGCATGTTTAAAGTGATTTTCATCCTTCCAGGGGCCCGGGAAGTGAATTAAATACCATTTGGAGGCATTTAATGTTCAAGCAAAAACAGGTGATTTTTGACAAACGAGATAACACCCCCCCATTACGTCATGCTTCAGAAATGGGAAAAAAGGTCAGTTTTCAAATGTTTTATTTTTCAACGTCAGTTCGCATTTGTAAGTAGATCATCAGTTTTAGAGCTAAAATTAGCATGTTTAAAGTGATTTTCATGCTTCCAGGGGCCCGGGAAGTGAATTAAATACCATTTGGAGGCATTTAATGTTCAAGCAAAAACAGGTGATTTTTGACAAAAGAGATAACACCCCCCATTACGTCATGCTTCAGAAAGGTGAAGAATGGTCCGTTTTCAAATGTTTTGTTTTTGAACGTCAGTTCACATTTATGGTAGATCGTCAGTTTTAGAGCTAAAATTTGCATGTTGAAAGTGATTTTCATGCTTCCAGGGGCCCGGGAAGTGAATTAAATACCAATTGGAGGCATTTAATGTTCAAGCAAAAACAGGTGATTTTTGACAAAAGAGATAACACCCCCCATTACGTCATGCTTCAGAAAGGTGAAGAATGGTCCGTTTTCAAATGTTTTGTTTTTGAACGTCAGTTCACATTTGTAGGTAGATCATCAGTTTTAGATCTAAAATTAGCATGTTTAAAGTGATTTTCACCCTTCCAGGGGCCCGGGAAGTGAATTAAATACCATTTGGAGGCATTTAATGTTCAAACAAAAACAGGTGATTTTTGACAAAAGAAATAACACCCCCCATTACGTCATGCTTCAGAAGGGTGACAAATGGTCCATTTTTCAAATGTTTTATTTTCGAACGTCAGTTTACATTTGTAGGTAGATCATCAGTTTAAGAGCTAAAATTAGCATGTTTAAAGTGATTTTCATGCTTCCAGGGGCCCGGGAAGTGAATTAAATACCATTTGGAGGCATTTAATGTTCAAGCAAAAACAGGTGATTTTTGACAAACGAGATAACACCCCCCCATTACGTCATGCTTCAGAAATGTGAAAAAAGGTCCGTTTTCAAATGTTTTATTTTTCAACGTCAGTTCGCATTTGTAGGTAGATCATCAGTTTTAGAGCTAAAATTAGCATGTTTAAAGTGATTTTCATGCTTCCAGGGGCCCGGGAAGTGAATTAAATACCATTTGGAGGCATTTAATGTTCAAGCAATAACAGGTGATTTTTGACAAAAGAGATAACACCCCCCATTACGTCATGCTTCAGAAAGGTGAAGAATGGTCCGTTTTCAAATGTTTTATTTTTGAACGTCAGTTCACATTTGTAGGTAGATCGTCAGTTTTAGAGCTAAAATTTGCATGTTGAAGGTGATTTTCATGCTTCCAGGGGCCCGGGAAGTGACTTAAATACCAATTGGAGGCATTTAATGTTAAAGCAAAAACAGGTGATTTTTGACAAAAGAGATAACACCCCCCCATTACGTCATGCTTCAGAAAGGTGAAAAATGGTCCGTTTTCAAATGTTTTATTTTTGAACGTCAGTTCACATTTGTAGGTAGATCGTCAGTTTTAGAGCTAAATTTTGCATGTTGAAAGTGATTTTCATGCTTCCAGGGGCCCGAGAAGTGAATTAAATACCATTTGGAGGCATTTAATGTTCAAGCAAAAACAGGTGATTTTTGACAAAAGAGATAACACCCCCCCATTACGTCATGCTTAAGAAAGGTGAAGAATGGTCCGTTTTCAAATGTTTTATTTTTGAACGTCAGTTCACATTTGTAGGTAGATCGTCAGTTTTAGAGCTAAAATTTGCATGTTGAAAGTGATTTTCATGCTTCCAGGGGCCCGGGAATTGAATTAAATACCATTTGGAGGCATTTAATGTTCAAGCAAAAACAGGTGATTTTTGACAAAAGAGATAACACCCCCCCATTACGTCATGCTTCAGAAAGGTGAAAAATGGTCAGATTTCAAATGTTTTATTTTTGAACGTCAGTTCACATTTGTAGGTAGATCATCAGTTTAAGAGCTAAAATTAGCATGTTTAAAGTGATTTTCATGCTTCCAGGGGCCCGGGAAGTAAATTAAATACCATTTGGAGGCATTTAATGTTCAAGCAAAAACAGGTGATTTTTGACAAAAGAGATAACACCCCCCCATTACGTCATGCTTCAGAAAGGTGAAAAATGGTCAGTTTTCAAATGTTTTATTTTTGAACGTCAGTTCACATTTGTAGGTAGATCATCAGTTTTAGAGCTAAAATTTGCATGTTTAAAGCGATTTTCATGCTACCAGGGGCCCGGGAAGTGAATTAAATACCATTTGGAGGCATTTAATGTTCAAGCAAAAACAGGTGATTTTTGACAAAAGAGATAACACCCCCCCATTACGTCATGCTTCAGAAAGGTGAAAAATGGTCCGTTTTCAAATGTTTTATTTTTGAACGTCAGTTCACATTTGTAGGTAGATCATCAGTTTTAGAGCTAAAATTAGCATGTTTAAAGTGATTTTCATCCTTCCAGGGGCCCGGGAAGTGAATTAAATACCATTTGGAGGCATTTAATGTTCAAACAAAAACAGGTGATTTTTGACAAAAGAAATAACACCCCCCATTACGTCATGCTTCAGAAAGGTGAAAAAGGGTCCGTTTTCAAATGTTTTATTTTTGAACGTCAGTTCACATTTGTAGGTAGATCATCAGTTTAAGAGCTAAAATTAGCATGTTTAAAGTGATTTTCATGCTTCCAGGGGCCCGGGAAGTGAATTAAATACCATTTGGAGGCATTTAATGTTCAAGCAAAAACAGGTGATTTTTGACAAACGAGATAACACCCCCCCATTACGTCATGCTTCTGAAAGGTGAAGAATGGTCCGTTTTCAAATGTTTTATTTTTGAACGTCAGTTCACATTTGTAGGTAGATCGTCAGTTTTAGAGCTAAAATTTGCATGTTGAAAGTGATTTTCATGCTTCCAGGGGCCCGGGAAGTGAATTAAATACCATTTGGAGGCATTTAATGTTCAAACAAAAACAGGTGATTTTTGACAAAAGAAATAACACCCCCCATTACGTCATGCTTCAGAAAGGTGAAAAAGGGTCCGTTTTCAAATGTTTTATTTTTGAACGTCAGTTCACATTTGTAGGTAGATCATCAGTTTAAGAGCTAAAATTAGCATGTTTAAAGTGATTTTCATGCTTCCAGGGGCCCGGGAAGTGAATTAAATACCATTTGGAGGCATTTAATGTTCAAGCAAAAACAGGTGATTTTTGACAAACGAGATAACACCCCCCCATTACGTCATGCTTCTGAAAGGTGAAGAATGGTCCGTTTTCAAATGTTTTATTTTTGAACCTCAGTTCACATTTGTAGGTAGATCGTCAGTTTTAGAGCTAAAATTTGCATGTTGAAAGTGATTTTCATGCTTCCAGGGGCCCGGGAAGTGAATTAAATACCATTTGGAGGCATTTAATGTTCAAGCAAAAACAGGTGATTTTTGACAAAAGAGATAACACCCCCCCATTACGTCATGCTTCAGAAAGGTGAAGAATGGTCCGTTTTCAAATGTTTTATTTTTGAACGTCAGTTCACATTTGTAGGTAGATCGTCAGTTTTAGAGCTAAAATTTGCATGTTGAAAGTGATTTTCATGCTTCCAGGGGCCCGGGAAGTGAATTAAATACCAATTGGAGGCATTTAATGTTCAAGCAAAAACAGGTGATTTTTGACAAAAGTGATAACACCCCCCCATTACGTCATGCTTCAGAAAGGTGAAAAATGGTCCGTTTTCAAATGTTTTATTTTTGAACGTCAGTTCACATTTGTAGGTAGATCATCAGTTTTAGAGCTAAAATTAGCATGTTTAAAGTGATTTTCATGCTTCCAGGGGCCCGGGAAGTGAATTAAATACCATTTGGAGGCATTTAATGTTCAAGCAAAAACAGGTGATTTTTGACAAAAGAGATAACACCCCCATTACGTCATGTTTCAGAAAGGTGAAAAATGGTCCGTTTTCAAATGTTTTATTTTTGAACGTCAGTTCACATTTGTAGGTAGATCATCAGTTTAAGAGCTAAAATTAGCATGTTTAAAGTGATTTTCATGCTTCCAGGGGCCCGGGAAGTGAATTAAATACCATTTGGAGGCATTTAATGTTCAAGCAAAAACAGGTGATTTTTGACAAAAGAGATAACACCCCCCCATTACGTCATGCTTCAGAAAGGTGAAAAATGGTCCGTTTTCAAATGTTTTATTTTTGAACGTCAGTTCACATTTGTAGGTAGATCATCAGTTTTAGAGCTAAAATTTGCATGTTTAAAGTGATTTTCATACTTCCAGGGGTCTGGGAAGTGAATTAAATACCATTTGGAGGCATTTAATGTTCAAGCAAAAACAGGTGATTTTTGACAAAAGAGATAACACCCCCCCATTACGTCATGCTTCAGAAAGGTGAAGAATGGTCCGTTTTCAAATGTTTTATTTTTGAATGTCAGTTCACATTTGTAGGTAGATCCTCAGTTTTAGAGCTAAAATTTGCATGTTGAAAGTGATTTTCATGCTTCCAGGGGCCCGGGAAGTGAATTAAATACCAATTGGAGGCATTTAATGTTCAAGCAAAAACATGTGATTTTTGACAAAAGAGATAACACCCCCCCATTACGTCATGCTTCAGAAAGGTGAAAAATGGTCCCTTTTCAAATGTTTTATTGTTGAACGTCAGTTCACATTTGTATGTAGATCATCAGTTTTAGAGCTAAAATGTGCATGTTTAAAGTGATTTTCATGCTTCCAGGGGCCCGGGAAGTGAATTAAATACCATTTGGAGGCATTTAATGTTCAAGCAAAAACAGGTGATTTTTGACAAAAGAGATAACACCCCCCATTACGTCATGCTTCAGAAAGGTGAAAAATGGTCCGTTTTCAAATGTTTTATTTTTGAACGTCAGTTCACATTTGTAGGTAGATCGTCAGTTTTAGAGCTAAATTATGCATGTTGAAAGTGATTTTCATGCTTCCAGGGGCCCGGGAAGTGAATTAAATACCATTTGGAGGCATTTAATGTTCAAGCAAAAACAGGTGATTTTTGACAAAAGAGATAACACCCCCCATTACGTCATGCTTCAGAAATGTGAAAAAAGGTCAGTTTTCAAATGTTTTATTTTTCAACGTCAGTTCACATTTGTATGTAGATCATCAGTTTTAGAGCTAAAATTAGCATGTTTAAAGTGATTTTCATGCTTCCAGGGGCCCGGGAAGTGAACTAAATACCATTTGGAGGCATTTAATGTTCAAGCAAAAATATGTGATTTTTGACAAAAGAGATAACACCCCCCCCATTACGTCATGCTTCAGAAAGGTGAAAAATTGTCCCTTTTCAAATGTTTTATTTTTGAACGTCAGTTCACATTTGTAGGTAGATCATCAGTTTTAGAGCTAAAATTTGCATCTTTAAAGTGATTTTCATGCTTCCAGGGGCCCGGGAAGTGAATTAAATACCATTTGGAGGCATTTAATGTTCAAGCAAAAACAGGTGATTTTTGACAAAAGAGATAACACCCCCCATTACGTCATGCTTCAGAAAGGTGAAAAATGGTCCGTTTTCAAATGTTTTATTTTTGAACGTCAGTTCACATTTGTAGGTAGATCATCAGTTTTAGAGCTAAAATTAGCACGTTTAAAGTGATTTTCATGCTTCCAGGGGCCCAGGAAGTGAATTAAATACCATTTGGAGGCATTTAATGTTCAAGCAAAAACAGGTGATTTTTGACAAAAGAGATAACACCCCCCCCATTACGTCATGCTTCAGAAAGGTGAAGAATGGTCCGTTTTCAAATGTTTTATTTTTGAACGTCAGTTCACATTTGTAGGTAGATCGTCAGTTTTAGAGCTAAAATTTGCATGTTGAAAGTGATTTTCATGCTTCCAGGGGCCCGGAAAGTGAATTAAATACCATTTGGAGGCATTTAATGTTCAAGCAAAAACAGGTGATTTTTGACAAAAGAGATAACACCCCCCCATTACGTCATGCTTAAGAAAGGTGAAAAATGGTCCGTTTTCAAATGTTTTATTTTTGAACGTCAGTTCACATTTGTAGGTAGATCATCAGTTTCAGAGCTAAAATTAGCATGTTTAAAGTGATTTTCATGCTTCCAGGGGCCCGGGAAGTGAATTAAATACCATTTGGAGGCATTTAATGTTCAAGCAAAAACATGTGATTTTTGACAAAAGAGATAACACCCCCCCATTACGTCATGCTTCAGAAAGGTGAAAAATGGTCCCTTTTCAAATGTTTTATTTTTGAACGTCAGTTCACATTTGTAGGTAGATCATCAGTTTTAGAGCTAAAATTTGCATGTTTAAAGTGATTTTCATGCTTCCAGGGGCCCGGGAAGTGAATTTAATACCATTTGGAGGCATTTAATGTTCAAGCAAAAACAGGTGATTTTTGACAAAAGAGATAACACCCCCCATTACGTCATGCTTCAGAAAGGTGAAAAATGGTCCGTTTTCAAATGTTTTATTTTTGAACGTCAGTTCACATTTGTAGGTAGATCATCAGTTTTAGAGCTAAAATTTGCATGTTTAAAGCGATTTTCATGCTTCCAGGGGCCCGGGAAGTGAATTTAATACCATTTGAGGCATTTAATGTTCAAGCAAAAACAGGTGATTTTTGACAAAAGTGATAACACCCCCCCATTACGTCATGCTTCAGAAAGGTGAAAAATGGTCCGTTTTCAAATGTTTTATTTTTGAACGTCAGTTCACATTTGTAGGTAGATCGTCAGTTTTAGAGCTAAAATTTGCATGTTGAAAGTGATTTTCATGCTTCCAGGGGCCCGGGAAGTGAATTAAATACCATTCGGAGGCATTTAATGTTCAAGCAAAAACAGGTGATTTTTGACAAAAGAGATAACACCCCCCCATTATGTCATGCTTCAGAAATGTGAAAAAAGGTCAGTTTTCAAATGTTTTATTTTTCAATGTCAGTTCACATTTGTAGGTAGATCATCAGTTTTAGAGCTAAAATTAGCATGTTTAAAGTGATTTTCATCCTTCCAGGGGCCCGGAAGGTGAATTAAATACCATTTGGAGGCATTTAATGTTCAAGCAAAAACAGGTGATTTTTGACAAACGAGATAACACCCCCCCATTACGTCATGCTTCAGAAATGTGAAAAAAGGTCAGTTTTCAAATGTTTTATTTTTCAACGTCAGTTCGCATTTGTAGGTAGATCATCAGTTTTAGAGCTAAAATTAGCATGTTTAAAGTGATTTTCATGCTTCCAGGGGCCCGGGAAGTGAATTAAATACCATTTGGAGGCATTTAATGTACAAGCAAAAACAGTTGATTTTTGACAAAAGAGATAACACCCCCCCATTACGTCATTGTTCAGAAAGGTGAAAAATGGTCAGTTTACAAATGTTTTATTTTTGAACGTCAGTTCACATTTGTAGGTAGATCATCAGTTTTAGAGCTAAAATTAGCATGTTTAAAGTGATTTTCATGCTTCCAGGGGCCCGGGAAGTGAATTAAATACCATTTGGAGGCATTTAATGTTCAAGCAAAAACAGGTGATTTTTGACAAAAGAGATAACACCCCCCATTACGTCATGCTTCAGAAAGGTGAAGAATGGTCCGTTTTCAAATGTTTTATTTTTGAACGTCAGTTCACATTTGTAGGTAGATCGTCAGTTTTAGAGCTAAAATTTGCATGTTGAAAGTGATTTTCATGCTTCCAGGGGCCCGGGAATTGAATTAAATACCATTTGGAGGCATTTAATGTTCAAGCAAAAACAGGTGATTTTTGACAAAAGAGATAACACCCCCCCATTACGTCATGCTTCAGAAAGGTGAAAAATGGTCAGTTTTCAAATGTTTTATTTTTGAACGTCAGTTCACATTTGTAGGTAGATCATCAGTTTAAGAGCTAAAATTAGCATGTTTAAAGTGATTTTCATGCTTCCAGGGGCCCGGGAAGTGAATTAAATACCATTTGGAGGCATTTAATGTTCAAGCAAAAACAGGTGATTTTTGACAAAAGAGATAACACCCCCCCCCATTACGTCATGCTTCAGAAAGGTGAAAAATGGTCCGTTTTCAAATGTTTTATTTTTGAACGTCAGTTCACATTTATAGGTAGATCATCAGTTTTAGAGCTAAAATTTGCATGTTTAAAGTGATTTTCAGGCTTCCAGGGGCCCGGGAAGTGAATTAAATACCATTCGGAGGCATTTAATGTTCAAGCAAAAACAGGTGATTTTTGACAAAAGAGATAACACCCCCCCATTACGTCATGCTTCAGAAATGTGAAAAAAGGTCCGTTTTCAAATGTTTTATTTTTCAACGTCAGTTCACATTTGTAGGTAGATCATCAGTTTTAGAGCTAAAATTAGCATGTTTAAAGTGATTTTCATCCTTCCAGGGGCCCGGGAAGTGAATTAAATACCATTTGGAGGCATTTAATGTTCAAGCAAAAACAGGTGATTTTTGACAAACGAGATAACACCCCCCCATTACGTCATGCTTCAGAAATGGGAAAAAAGGTCCGTTTTCAAATGTTTTATTTTTCAACGTCAGTTCGCATTTGTAAGTAGATCATCAGTTTTAGAGCTAAAATTAGCATGTTTAAAGTGATTTTCATGCTTCCAGGGGCCCGGGAAGTGAATTAAATACCATTTGGAGGCATTTAATGTTCAAGCAAAAACAGGTGATTTTTGACAAAAGAGATAACACCCCCCATTACGTCATGCTTCAGAAAGGTGAAGAATGGTCCGTTTTCAAATGTTTTATTTTTGAACGTCAGTTCACATTTGTAGGTAGATCATCAGTTTTAGATCTAAAATTAGCATGTTTAAAGTGATTTTCACCCTTCCAGGGGCCCGGGAAGTGAATTAAATACCATTTGGAGGCATTTAATGTTAAACAAAAACAGGTGATTTTTGACAAAAGAAATAACACCCCCCATTACGTCATGCTTCAGAAAGGTGAAAAATGGTCCATTTTCAAATGTTTTATTTTTGAACGTCAGTTCACATTTGTAGGTAGATCATCAGTTTAAGAGCTAAAATTAGCATGTTTAAAGTGATTTTCATGCTTCCAGGGGCCCGGGAAGTGAATTAAATACCATTTGGAGGCATTTAATGTTCAAGCAAAAACATGTGATTTTTGACAATAGAGATAACACCCCCCCCATTACGTCATGCTTCAGAAAGGTGAAAAATTGTCCCTTTTCAAATGTTTTATTTTTGAACGTCAGTTCACATTTGTAGGTAGATCATCAGTTTTAGAGCTAAAATTTGCATCTTTAAAGTGATTTTCATGCTTCCAGGGGCCCGGAAAGTGAATTAAATACCATTTGGAGGCATTTAATGTTCAAGCAAAAACAGGTGATTTTTGACAAAAGAGATAACACCCCCCATTACGTCATGCTTCAGAAAGGTGAAAAATGGTCCGTTTTCAAATGTTTTATTTTTGAACGTCAGTTCACATTTGTAGGTAGATCATCAGTTTTAGATCTAAAATTAGCATGTTTAAAGTGATTTTCATCCTTCCAGGGGCCAGGGAAGTGAATTAAATACCATTTGGAGGCATTTAATGTTCAAACAAAAACAGGTGATTTTTGACAAAAGAAATAACACCCCCCATTACGTCATGCTTCAGAAAGGTGAAAAATGGTCCATTTTCAAATGTTTTATTTTTGAACGTCAGTTCACATTTGTAGGTAGATCATCAGTTTAAGAGCTAAAATTAGCATGTTTAAAGTGATTTTCATGCTTCCAGGGGCCCGGGAAGTGAATTAAATACCATTTGGAGGCATTTAATGTTCAAGCAAAAACAGGTGATTTTTGACAAACGAGATAACACCCCCCCATTACGTCATGCTTCAGAAATGTGAAAAAAGGTCCGTTTTCAAATGTTTTATTTTTCAACGTCAGTTCGCATTTGTAGGTAGATCATCAGTTTTAGAGCTAAAATTAGCGCGTTTAAAGTGATTTTCATGCTTCCAGGGGCCCAGGAAGTGAATTAAATACCATTTGGAGGCATTTAATGTTCAAGCAAAAACAGGTGATTTTTGACAAAAGAGATAACACCCCCCATTACGTCATGCTTCAGAAAGGTGAAGAATGGTCCGTTTTCAAATGTTTTATTTTTGAACGTCAGTTCACATTTGTAGGTAGATCGTCAGTTTTAGAGCTAAAATTTGCATGTTGAAAGTGATTTTCATGCTTCCAGGGGCCCGGGAAGTGAATTAAATACCAATTGGAGGCATTTAATGTTCAAGCAAAAACAGGTGATTTTTGACAAAAGAGATAACACCCCCCCATTACGTCATGCTTCAGAAAGGTGAAAAATGGTCCGTTTTCAAATGTTTTATTTTTGAACGTCAGTTCACATTTGTAGGTAGATCGTCAGTTTTAGAGCTAAATTATGCATGTTGAAAGTGATTTTCATGCTTCCAGGGGCCCGGGAAGTGAATTAAATACCATTTGGAGGCATTTAATGTTCAAGCAAAAACAGGTGATTTTTGACAAAAGAGATAACACCCCCCCATTACGTCATGCTTAAGAAAGGTGAAAAATGGTCCGTTTTCAAATGTTTTATTTTTGAACGTCAGTTCACATTTGTAGGTAGATCGTCAGTTTTAGAGCTAAATTATGCATGTTGAAAGTGATTTTCATGCTTCCAGGGGCCCGGGAAGTGAATTAAATACCATTTGGAGGCATTTAATGTTCAAGCAAAAACAGGTGATTTTTGGCAAAAGAGATAACACCCCCCATTACGTCATGCTTCAGAAAGGTGAAAAATGGTCGGTTTTCAAATGTTTTATTTTTGAACGTCAGTTCACATTTGTAGGTAGATCATCAGTTTTAGACCTAAAATTAGCACGTTTAAAGTGATTTTCATGCTTCCAGGGGCCCAGGAAGTGAATTAAATACCATTTGGAGGCATTTAATGTTCAAGCAAAAACAGGTGATTTTTGACAAAAGAGATAACACCCCCCATTACGTCATGCTTCAGAAAGGTGAAGAATGGTCCGTTTTCAAATGTTTTATTTTTGAACGTCAGTTTACATTTGTAGGTAGATCGTCAGTTTTAGAGCTAAAATATGCATGTTGAAAGTGATTTTCATGCTTCCAGGGGCCCGGGAAGTGAATTAAATACCAATTGGAGGCATTTAATGTTCAAGCAAAAACAGGTGATTTTTGACAAAAGAGATAACACCCCCCCATTACGTCATGCTTCAGAAAGGTGAAAAATGGTCCGTTTTCAAATGTTTTATTTTTGAACGTCAGTTCACATTTGTAGGTAGATCGTCAGTTTTAGAGCTAAATTATGCATGTTGAAAGTGATTTTCATGCTTCCAGGGGCCCGGGAAGTGAATTAAATACCATTTGGAGGCATTTAATGTTCAAGCAAAAACAGGTGATTTTTGACAAAAGAGATGACACCCCCCCATTACGTCATGCTTAAGAAAGGTGAAAAATGGTCCGTTTTCAAATGTTTTATTTTTGAACGTCAGTTCACATTTGTAGGTAGATCGTCAGTTTTAGAGCTAAATTATGCATGTTGAAAGTGATTTTCATGCTTCCAGGGGCCCGGGAAGTGAATTAAATACCATTTGGAGGCATTTAATGTTCAAGCAAAAACAGGTGATTTTTGACAAAAGAGATAACACCCCCCATTACGTCATGCTTCAGAAAGGTGAAAAATGGTCCGTTTTCAAATGTTTTATTTTTGAACGTCAGTTCACATTTGTAGGTAGATCATCAGTTTTAGAGCTAAAATTTGCATGTTTAAAGCGATTTTCATGCTTCCAGGGGCCTGGGAAGTGAATTAAATACCATTTGGAGGCATTTAATGTTCAAGCAAAAACAGGTGATTTTTGACAAAAGAGATAACACCCCCCCATTACGTCATGCTTCAGAAAGGTGAAAAATGGTCCGTTTTCAAATGTTTTATTTTTGAACGTCAGTTCACATTTGTAGGTAGATCATCAGTTTTAGATCTAAAATTAGCATGTTTAAAGTGATTTTCATCCTTCCAGGGGCCAGGGAAGTGAATTAAATACCATTTGGAGGCATTTAATGTTCAAACAAAAACAGGTGATTTTTGACAAAAGAAATAACACCCCCCATTACTTCATGCTTCAGAAAGGTGAAAAATTGTCCATTTTCAAATGTTTTATTTTTGAACGTCAGTTCACATTTGTAGGTAGATCATCAGTTTAAGAGCTAAAATTAGCATGTTTAAAGTGATTTTCATGCTTCCAGGGGCCCGGGAAGTGAATTAAATACCATTTGGAGGCATTTAATGTTCAAGCAAAAACAGGTGATTTTTGACAAACGAGATAACACCCCCCCATTACGTCATGCTTCAGAAATGTGAAAAAAGGTCCGTTTTCAAATGTTTTATTTTTCAGCGTCAGTTCGCATTTGTAGGTAGATCATCAGTTTTAGAGCTAAAATTAGCACGTTTAAAGTGATTTTCATGCTTCCAGGGGCCCAGGAAGTGAATTAAATACCATTTGGAGGCATTTAATGTTCAAGCAAAAACAGGTGATTTTTGACAAAAGAGATAACACCCCCCATTACGTCATGCTTCAGAAAGGTGAAGAATGGTCCGTTTTCAAATGTTTTATTTTTGAACGTCAGTTCACATTTGTAGGTAGATCGTCAGTTTTAGAGCTAAAATTTGCATGTTGAAAGTGATTTTCATGCTTCCAGGGGCCCGGGAAGTGAATTAAATACCAATTGGAGGCATTTAATGTTCAAGCAAAAACAGGTGATTTTTGACAAAAGAGATAACACCCCCCCATTACGTCATGCTTCAGAAAGGTGAAAAATGGTCCGTTTTCAAATGTTTTATTTTTGAACGTCAGTTCACATTTGTAGGTAGATCGTCAGTTTTAGAGCTAAAATTTGCATGTTGAAAGTGATTTTCATGCTTCCAGGGGCCCTGGAAGTGAATTAAATACCAATTGGAGGCATTTAATGTTCAAGCAAAAACAGGTGATTTTTGACAAAAGAGATAACACCCCCCCATTACGTCATGCTTCAGAAAGGTGAAAAATGGTCCGTTTTCAAATGTTTTATTTTTGAACGTCAGTTCACATTTGTAGGTAGATCATCAGTTTTAGAGCTAAAATTAGCACGTTTAAAGTGATTTTCATGCTTCCAGGGGCCCAGGAAGTGAATTAAATACCATTTGGAGGCATTTAATGTTCAAGCAAAAACAGGTGATTTTTGACAAAAGAGATAACACCCCCCATTACGTCATGCTTCAGAAAGGTGAAGAATGGTCCGTTTTCAAATGTTTTATTTTTGAACGTCAGTTCACATTTGTAGGTAGATCGTCAGTTTTAGAGCTAAAATTTGCATGTTGAAAGTGATTTTCATGCTTCCAGGGGCCCGGGAAGTGAATTAAATACCAATTGGAGGCATTTAATGTTCAAGCAAAAACAGGTGATTTTTGACAAAAGAGATAACACCCCCCCATTACGTCATGCTTCAGAAAGGTGAAAAATGGTCCGTTTTCAAATGTTTTATTTTTGAACGTCAGTTCACATTTGTAGGTAGATCGTCAGTTTTAGAGCTAAAATTTGCATGTTGAAAGTGATTTTCATGCTTCCAGGGGCCCTGGAAGTGAATTAAATACCAATTGGAGGCATTTAATGTTCAAGCAAAAACAGGTGATTTTTGACAAAAGAGATAACACCCCCCCATTACGTCATGCTTCAGAAAGGTGAAAAATGGTCCGTTTTCAAATGTTTTATTTTTGAACGTCAGTTCACATTTGTAGGTAGATCGTCAGTTTTAGAGCTAAATTATGCATGTTGAAAGTGATTTTCATGCTTCCAGGGGCCCGGGAAGTGAATTAAATACCATTTGGAGGCATTTAATGTTCAGGCAAAAACAGGTGATTTTTGACAAAAGAGATAACACCCCCCCATTACGTCATGCTTAAGAAAGGTGAAAAATGGTCCGTTTTCAAATGTTTTATTTTTGAACGTCAGTTCACATTTGTAGGTAGATCGTCAGTTTTAGAGCTAAATTATGCATGTTGAAAGTGATTTTCATGCTTCCAGGGGCCCGGGAAGTGAATTAAATACCATTTGGAGGCATTTAATGTTCAAGCAAAAACAGGTGATTTTTGACAAAAGAGATAACACCCCCCATTACGTCATGCTTCAGAAAGGTGAAAAATGGTCCGTTTTCAAATGTTTTATTTTTGAACGTCAGTTCACATTTGTAGGTAGATCATCAGTTTTAGAGCTAAAATTTGCATGTTTAAAGCGATTTTCATGCTTCCAGGGGCCCGGGAAGTGAATTAAATACCATTTGGAGGCATTTAATGTTCAAGCAAAAACAGGTGATTTTTGACAAAAGAGATAACACCCCCCCATTACGTCATGCTTCAGAAAGGTGAAAAATGGTCCGTTTTCAAATGTTTTATTTTTGAACGTCAGTTCACATTTGTAGGTAGATCATCAGTTTTAGATCTAAAATTAGCATGTTTAAAGTGATTTTCATCCTTCCAGGGGCCAGGGAAGTGAATTAAATACCATTTGGAGGCATTTAATGTTCAAACAAAAACAGGTGATTTTTGACAAAAGAAATAACACCCCCCATTACGTCATGCTTCAGAAAGGTGAAAAATGGTCCATTTTCAAATGTTTTATTTTTGAACGTCAGTTCACATTTGTAGGTAGATCATCAGTTTAAGAGCTAAAATTAGCATGTTTAAAGTGATTTTCATGCTTCCAGGGGCCCGGGAAGTGAATTAAATACCATTTGGAGGCATTTAATGTTCAAGCAAAAACAGGTGATTTTTGACAAAAGAGATAACACCCCCCATTACGTCATGCTTCAGAAAGGTGAAGAATGGTCCGTTTTCAAATGTTTTATTTTTGAACGTCAGTTCACATTTGTAGGTAGATCGTCAGTTTTAGAGCTAAAATTTGCATGTTGAAAGTGATTTTCATGCTTCCAGGGGCCCGGGAAGTGAATTAAATACCAATTGGAGGCATTTAATGTTCAAGCAAAAACAGGTGATTTTTGACAAAAGAGATAACACCCCCCCATTACGTCATGCTTCAGAAAGGTGAAAAATGGTCCGTTTTCAAATGTTTTATTTTTGAACGTCAGTTCACATTTGTAGGTAGATCGTCAGTTTTAGAGCTAAAATTTGCATGTTGAAAGTGATTTTCATGCTTCCAGGGGCCCGGGAAGTGAATTAAATACCAATTGGAGGCATTTAATGTTCAAGCAAAAACAGGTGATTTTTGACAAAAGAGATAACACCCCCCATTACGTCATGCTTCAGAAAGGTGAAAAATGGTCCGTTTTCAAATGTTTTATTTTTGAACGTCAGTTCACATTTGTAGGTAGATCATCAGTTTTAGAGCTAAAATTTGCATGTTTAAAGCGATTTTCATGCTTCCAGGGGCCAGGGAAGTGAATTAAATACCATTTGGAGGCATTTAATGTTCAAACAAAAACAGGTGATTTTTGACAAAAGAAATAACACCCCCCATTACGTCATGCTTCAGAAAGGTGAAAAATGGTCCATTTTCAAATGTTTTATTTTTGAACGTCAGTTCACATTTGTAGGTAGATCATCAGTTTAAGAGCTAAAATTAGCATGTTTAAAGTGATTTTCATGCTTCCAGGGGCCCGGGAAGTGAATTAAATACCATTTGGAGGCATTTAATGTTCAAGCAAAAACAGGTGATTTTTGACAAACGAGATAACACCCCCCCATTACGTCATGCTTCAGAAATGTGAAAAAAGGTCCGTTTTCAAATGTTTTATTTTTCAACGTCAGTTCGCATTTGTAGGTAGATCATCAGTTTTAGAGCTAAAATTAGCACGTTTAAAGTGATTTTCATGCTTCCAGGGGCCCAGGAAGTGAATTAAATACCATTTGGAGGCATTTAATGTTCAAGCAAAAACAGGTGATTTTTGACAAAAGAGATAACACCCCCCCATTACGTCATGCTTCAGAAAGGTGAAAAATGGTCCGTTTTCAAATGTTTTATTTTTGAACGTCAGTTCACATTTGTAGGTAGATCATCAGTTTTAGATCTAAAATTAGCATGTTTAAAGTGATTTTCATCCTTCCAGGGGCCAGGGAAGTGAATTAAATACCATTTGGAGGCATTTAATGTTCAAACAAAAACAGGTGATTTTTGACAAAAGAAATAACACCCCCCATTACGTCATGCTTCAGAAAGGTGAAAAATGGTCCATTTTCAAATGTTTTATTTTTGAACGTCAGTTCACATTTGTAGGTAGATCATCAGTTTAAGAGCTAAAATTAGCATGTTTAAAGTGATTTTCATGCTTCCAGGGGCCCGGGAAGTGAATTAAATACCATTTGGAGGCATTTAATGTTCAAGCAAAAACAGGTGATTTTTGACAAAAGAGATAACACCCCCCATTACGTCATGCTTCAGAAAGGTGAAGAATGGTCCGTTTTCAAATGTTTTATTTTTGAACGTCAGTTCACATTTGTAGGTAGATCGTCAGTTTTAGAGCTAAAATTTGCATGTTGAAAGTGATTTTCATGCTTCCAGGGGCCCGGGAAGTGAATTAAATACCAATTGGAGGCATTTAATGTTCAAGCAAAAACAGGTGATTTTTGACAAAAGAGATAACACCCCCCCATTACGTCATGCTTCAGAAAGGTGAAAAATGGTCCGTTTTCAAATGTTTTATTTTTGAACGTCAGTTCACATTTGTAGGTAGATCGTCAGTTTTAGAGCTAAAATTTGCATGTTGAAAGTGATTTTCATGCTTCCAGGGGCCCGGGAAGTGAATTAAATACCAATTGGAGGCATTTAATGTTCAAGCAAAAACAGGTGATTTTTGACAAAAGAGATAACACCCCCCCATTACGTCATGCTTCAGAAAGGTGAAAAATGGTCCGTTTTCAAATGTTTTATTTTTGAACGTCAGTTCACATTTGTAGGTAGATCGTCAGTTTTAGAGCTAAATTATGCATGTTGAAAGTGATTTTCATGCTTCCAGGGGCCCGGGAAGTGAATTAAATACCATTTGGAGGCATTTAATGTTCAAGCAAAAACAGGTGATTTTTGACAAAAGAGATAACACCCCCCCATTACGTCATGCTTAAGAAAGGTGAAAAATGGTCCGTTTTCAAATGTTTTATTTTTGAACGTCAGTTCACATTTGTAGGTAGATCGTCAGTTTTAGAGCTAAATTATGCATGTTGAAAGTGATTTTCATGCTTCCAGGGGCCCGGGAAGTGAATTAAATACCATTTGGAGGCATTTAATGTTCAAGCAAAAACAGGTGATTTTTGACAAAAGAGATAACACCCCCCATTACGTCATGCTTCAGAAAGGTGAAAAATGGTCGGTTTTCAAATGTTTTATTTTTGAACGTCAGTTCACATTTGTAGGTAGATCATCAGTTTTAGACCTAAAATTAGCACGTTTAAAGTGATTTTCATGCTTCCAGGGGCCCAGGAAGTGAATTAAATACCATTTGGAGGCATTTAATGTTCAAGCAAAAACAGGTGATTTTTGACAAAAGAGATAACACCCCCCATTACGTCATGCTTCAGAAAGGTGAAGAATGGTCCGTTTTCAAATGTTTTATTTTTGAACGTCAGTTTACATTTGTAGGTAGATCGTCAGTTTTAGAGCTAAAATATGCATGTTGAAAGTGATTTTCATGCTTCCAGGGGCCCGGGAAGTGAATTAAATACCAATTGGAGGCATTTAATGTTCAAGCAAAAACAGGTGATTTTTGACAAAAGAGATAACACCCCCCCATTACGTCATGCTTCAGAAAGGTGAAAAATGGTCCGTTTTCAAATGTTTTATTTTTGAACGTCAGTTCACATTTGTAGGTAGATCGTCAGTTTTAGAGCTAAATTATGCATGTTGAAAGTGATTTTCATGCTTCCAGGGGCCCGGGAAGTGAATTAAATACCATTTGGAGGCATTTAATGTTCAAGCAAAAACAGGTGATTTTTGACAAAAGAGATGACACCCCCCCATTACGTCATGCTTAAGAAAGGTGAAAAATGGTCCGTTTTCAAATGTTTTATTTTTGAACGTCAGTTCACATTTGTAGGTAGATCGTCAGTTTTAGAGCTAAATTATGCATGTTGAAAGTGATTTTCATGCTTCCAGGGGCCCGGGAAGTGAATTAAATACCATTTGGAGGCATTTAATGTTCAAGCAAAAACAGGTGATTTTTGACAAAAGAGATAACACCCCCCATTACGTCATGCTTCAGAAAGGTGAAAAATGGTCCGTTTTCAAATGTTTTATTTTTGAACGTCAGTTCACATTTGTAGGTAGATCATCAGTTTTAGAGCTAAAATTTGCATGTTTAAAGCGATTTTCATGCTTCCAGGGGCCTGGGAAGTGAATTAAATACCATTTGGAGGCATTTAATGTTCAAGCAAAAACAGGTGATTTTTGACAAAAGAGATAACACCCCCCCATTACGTCATGCTTCAGAAAGGTGAAAAATGGTCCGTTTTCAAATGTTTTATTTTTGAACGTCAGTTCACATTTGTAGGTAGATCATCAGTTTTAGATCTAAAATTAGCATGTTTAAAGTGATTTTCATCCTTCCAGGGGCCAGGGAAGTGAATTAAATACCATTTGGAGGCATTTAATGTTCAAACAAAAACAGGTGATTTTTGACAAAAGAAATAACACCCCCCATTACTTCATGCTTCAGAAAGGTGAAAAATTGTCCATTTTCAAATGTTTTATTTTTGAACGTCAGTTCACATTTGTAGGTAGATCATCAGTTTAAGAGCTAAAATTAGCATGTTTAAAGTGATTTTCATGCTTCCAGGGGCCCGGGAAGTGAATTAAATACCATTTGGAGGCATTTAATGTTCAAGCAAAAACAGGTGATTTTTGACAAACGAGATAACACCCCCCCATTACGTCATGCTTCAGAAATGTGAAAAAAGGTCCGTTTTCAAATGTTTTATTTTTCAGCGTCAGTTCGCATTTGTAGGTAGATCATCAGTTTTAGAGCTAAAATTAGCACGTTTAAAGTGATTTTCATGCTTCCAGGGGCCCAGGAAGTGAATTAAATACCATTTGGAGGCATTTAATGTTCAAGCAAAAACAGGTGATTTTTGACAAAAGAGATAACACCCCCCATTACGTCATGCTTCAGAAAGGTGAAGAATGGTCCGTTTTCAAATGTTTTATTTTTGAACGTCAGTTCACATTTGTAGGTAGATCGTCAGTTTTAGAGCTAAAATTTGCATGTTGAAAGTGATTTTCATGCTTCCAGGGGCCCGGGAAGTGAATTAAATACCAATTGGAGGCATTTAATGTTCAAGCAAAAACAGGTGATTTTTGACAAAAGAGATAACACCCCCCCATTACGTCATGCTTCAGAAAGGTGAAAAATGGTCCGTTTTCAAATGTTTTATTTTTGAACGTCAGTTCACATTTGTAGGTAGATCGTCAGTTTTAGAGCTAAAATTTGCATGTTGAAAGTGATTTTCATGCTTCCAGGGGCCCTGGAAGTGAATTAAATACCAATTGGAGGCATTTAATGTTCAAGCAAAAACAGGTGATTTTTGACAAAAGAGATAACACCCCCCCATTACGTCATGCTTCAGAAAGGTGAAAAATGGTCCGTTTTCAAATGTTTTATTTTTTAACGTCAGTTCACATTTGTAGGTAGATCATCAGTTTTAGAGCTAAAATTAGCACGTTTAAAGTGATTTTCATGCTTCCAGGGGCCCAGGAAGTGAATTAAATACCATTTGGAGGCATTTAATGTTCAAGCAAAAACAGGTGATTTTTGACAAAAGAGATAACACCCCCCATTACGTCATGCTTCAGAAAGGTGAAGAATGGTCCGTTTTCAAATGTTTTATTTTTGAACGTCAGTTCACATTTGTAGGTAGATCGTCAGTTTTAGAGCTAAAATTTGCATGTTGAAAGTGATTTTCATGCTTCCAGGGGCCCGGGAAGTGAATTAAATACCAATTGGAGGCATTTAATGTTCAAGCAAAAACAGGTGATTTTTGACAAAAGAGATAACACCCCCCCATTACGTCATGCTTCAGAAAGGTGAAAAATGGTCCGTTTTCAAATGTTTTATTTTTGAACGTCAGTTCACATTTGTAGGTAGATCGTCAGTTTTAGAGCTAAAATTTGCATGTTGAAAGTGATTTTCATGCTTCCAGGGGCCCTGGAAGTGAATTAAATACCAATTGGAGGCATTTAATGTTCAAGCAAAAACAGGTGATTTTTGACAAAAGAGATAACACCCCCCCATTACGTCATGCTTCAGAAAGGTGAAAAATGGTCCGTTTTCAAATGTTTTATTTTTGAACGTCAGTTCACATTTGTAGGTAGATCGTCAGTTTTAGAGCTAAATTATGCATGTTGAAAGTGATTTTCATGCTTCCAGGGGCCCGGGAAGTGAATTAAATACCATTTGGAGGCATTTAATGTTCAGGCAAAAACAGGTGATTTTTGACAAAAGAGATAACACCCCCCCATTACGTCATGCTTAAGAAAGGTGAAAAATGGTCCGTTTTCAAATGTTTTATTTTTGAACGTCAGTTCACATTTGTAGGTAGATCGTCAGTTTTAGAGCTAAATTATGCATGTTGAAAGTGATTTTCATGCTTCCAGGGGCCCGGGAAGTGAATTAAATACCATTTGGAGGCATTTAATGTTCAAGCAAAAACAGGTGATTTTTGACAAAAGAGATAACACCCCCCATTACGTCATGCTTCAGAAAGGTGAAAAATGGTCCGTTTTCAAATGTTTTATTTTTGAACGTCAGTTCACATTTGTAGGTAGATCATCAGTTTTAGAGCTAAAATTTGCATGTTTAAAGCGATTTTCATGCTTCCAGGGGCCCGGGAAGTGAATTAAATACCATTTGGAGGCATTTAATGTTCAAGCAAAAACAGGTGATTTTTGACAAAAGAGATAACACCCCCCCATTACGTCATGCTTCAGAAAGGTGAAAAATGGTCCGTTTTCAAATGTTTTATTTTTGAACGTCAGTTCACATTTGTAGGTAGATCATCAGTTTTAGATCTAAAATTAGCATGTTTAAAGTGATTTTCATCCTTCCAGGGGCCAGGGAAGTGAATTAAATACCATTTGGAGGCATTTAATGTTCAAACAAAAACAGGTGATTTTTGACAAAAGAAATAACACCCCCCATTACGTCATGCTTCAGAAAGGTGAAAAATGGTCCATTTTCAAATGTTTTATTTTTGAACGTCAGTTCACATTTGTAGGTAGATCATCAGTTTAAGAGCTAAAATTAGCATGTTTAAAGTGATTTTCATGCTTCCAGGGGCCCGGGAAGTGAATTAAATACCATTTGGAGGCATTTAATGTTCAAGCAAAAACAGGTGATTTTTGACAAAAGAGATAACACCCCCCATTACGTCATGCTTCAGAAAGGTGAAGAATGGTCCGTTTTCAAATGTTTTATTTTTGAACGTCAGTTCACATTTGTAGGTAGATCGTCAGTTTTAGAGCTAAAATTTGCATGTTGAAAGTGATTTTCATGCTTCCAGGGGCCCGGGAAGTGAATTAAATACCAATTGGAGGCATTTAATGTTCAAGCAAAAACAGGTGATTTTTGACAAAAGAGATAACACCCCCCCATTACGTCATGCTTCAGAAAGGTGAAAAATGGTCCGTTTTCAAATGTTTTATTTTTGAACGTCAGTTCACATTTGTAGGTAGATCGTCAGTTTTAGAGCTAAAATTTGCATGTTGAAAGTGATTTTCATGCTTCCAGGGGCCCGGGAAGTGAATTAAATACCAATTGGAGGCATTTAATGTTCAAGCAAAAACAGGTGATTTTTGACAAAAGAGATAACACCCCCCATTACGTCATGCTTCAGAAAGGTGAAAAATGGTCCGTTTTCAAATGTTTTATTTTTGAACGTCAGTTCACATTTGTAGGTAGATCATCAGTTTTAGAGCTAAAATTTGCATGTTTAAAGCGATTTTCATGCTTCCAGGGGCCAGGGAAGTGAATTAAATACCATTTGGAGGCATTTAATGTTCAAACAAAAACAGGTGATTTTTGACAAAAGAAATAACACCCCCCATTACGTCATGCTTCAGAAAGGTGAAAAATGGTCCATTTTCAAATGTTTTATTTTTGAACGTCAGTTCACATTTGTAGGTAGATCATCAGTTTAAGAGCTAAAATTAGCATGTTTAAAGTGATTTTCATGCTTCCAGGGGCCCGGGAAGTGAATTAAATACCATTTGGAGGCATTTAATGTTCAAGCAAAAACAGGTGATTTTTGACAAACGAGATAACACCCCCCCATTACGTCATGCTTCAGAAATGTGAAAAAAGGTCCGTTTTCAAATGTTTTATTTTTCAACGTCAGTTCGCATTTGTAGGTAGATCATCAGTTTTAGAGCTAAAATTAGCACGTTTAAAGTGATTTTCATGCTTCCAGGGGCCCAGGAAGTGAATTAAATACCATTTGGAGGCATTTAATGTTCAAGCAAAAACAGGTGATTTTTGACAAAAGAGATAACACCCCCCCATTACGTCATGCTTCAGAAAGGTGAAAAATGGTCCGTTTTCAAATGTTTTATTTTTGAACGTCAGTTCACATTTGTAGGTAGATCATCAGTTTTAGATCTAAAATTAGCATGTTTAAAGTGATTTTCATCCTTCCAGGGGCCAGGGAAGTGAATTAAATACCATTTGGAGGCATTTAATGTTCAAACAAAAACAGGTGATTTTTGACAAAAGAAATAACACCCCCCATTACGTCATGCTTCAGAAAGGTGAAAAATGGTCCATTTTCAAATGTTTTATTTTTGAACGTCAGTTCACATTTGTAGGTAGATCATCAGTTTAAGAGCTAAAATTAGCATGTTTAAAGTGATTGTCATGCTTCCAGGGGCCCGGGAAGTGAATTAAATACCATTTGGAGGCATTTAATGTTCAAGCAAAAACAGGTGATTTTTGACAAAAGAGATAACACCCCCCATTACGTCATGCTTCAGAAAGGTGAAGAATGGTCCGTTTTCAAATGTTTTATTTTTGAACGTCAGTTCACATTTGTAGGTAGATCGTCAGTTTTAGAGCTAAAATTTGCATGTTGAAAGTGATTTTCATGCTTCCAGGGGCCCGGGAAGTGAATTAAATACCAATTGGAGGCATTTAATGTTCAAGCAAAAACAGGTGATTTTTGACAAAAGAGATAACACCCCCCCATTACGTCATGCTTCAGAAAGGTGAAAAATGGTCCGTTTTCAAATGTTTTATTTTTGAACGTCAGTTCACATTTGTAGGTAGATCGTCAGTTTTAGAGCTAAAATTTGCATGTTGAAAGTGATTTTCATGCTTCCAGGGGCCCGGGAAGTGAATTAAATACCAATTGGAGGCATTTAATGTTCAAGCAAAAACAGGTGATTTTTGACAAAAGAGATAACACCCCCCATTACGTCATGCTTCAGAAAGGTGAAAAATGGTCCGTTTTCAAATGTTTTATTTTTGAACGTCAGTTCACATTTGTAGGTAGATCATCAGTTTTAGAGCTAAAATTTGCATGTTTAAAGCGATTTTCATGCTTCCAGGGGCCAGGGAAGTGAATTAAATACCATTTGGAGGCATTTAATGTTCAAACAAAAACAGGTGATTTTTGACAAAAGAAATAACACCCCCCATTACGTCATGCTTCAGAAAGGTGAAAAATGGTCCATTTTCAAATGTTTTATTTTTTAACGTCAGTTCACATTTGTAGGTAGATCATCAGTTTAAGAGCTAAAATTAGCATGTTTAAAGTGATTTTCATGCTTCCAGGGGCCCGGGAAGTGAATTAAATACCATTTGGAGGCATTTAATGTTCAAGCAAAAACAGGTGATTTTTGACAAACGAGATAACACCCCCCCATTACGTCATGCTTCAGAAATGTGAAAAAAGGTCAGTTTTCAAATGTTTTATTTTTCAACGTCAGTTCGCATTTGTAGGTAGATCATCAGTTTTAGAGCTAAAATTAGCACGTTTAAAGTGATTTTCATGCTTCCAGGGGCCCAGGAAGTGAATTAAATACCATTTGGAGGCATTTAATGTTCAAGCAAAAACAGGTGATTTTTGACAAAAGAGATAACACCCCCCCCATTACGTCATGCTTCAGAAAGGTGAAAAATGGTCCGTTTTCAAATGTTTTATTTTTGAACGTCAGTTCACATTTGTAGGTAGATCATCAGTTTTAGATCTAAAATTAGCATGTTTAAAGTGATTTTCATCCTTCCAGGGGCCCGGGAAGTGAATTAAATACCATTTGGAGGCATTTAATGTACAAGCAAAAACAGTTGATTTTTGACAAAAGAGATAACACCCCCCCCATTACGTCATTGTTCAGAAAGGTGAAAAATGGTCAGTTTACAAATGTTTTATTTTTGAACGTCAGTTCACATTTGTAGGTAGATCATCAGTTTTAGAGCTAAAATTAGCATGTTTAAAGTGATTTTCATGCTTCCAGGGGCCCGGGAAGTGAATTAAATACCATTTGGAGGCATTTAATGTTCAAGCAAAAACAGGTGATTTTTTACAAAAGAGATAACACCCCCAATTACGTCATGCTTCAGAAAGGTGAAGAATGGTCCGTTTTCAAATGTTTTATTTTTGAACGTCAGTTCACATTTGTAGGTAGATCGTCAGTTTTAGAGCTAAAATTTGCATGTTGAAAGTGATTTTCATGCTTCCAGGGGCCCGGGAATTGAATTAAATACCATTTGGAGGCATTTAATGTTCAAGCAAAAACAGGTGATTTTTGACAAAAGAGATAACACCCCCCATTACGTCATGCTTCAGAAAGGTGAAAAATGGTCAGTTTTCAAATGTTTTATTTTTGAACGTCAGTTTACATTTGTAGGTAGATCATCAGTTTAAGAGCTAAAATGAGCATGTTTAAAGTGATTTTCATGCTTCCAGGGGCCCGGGAAGTGAATTAAATACCATTTGGAGGCATTTAATGTTCAAGCAAAAACAGGTGATTTTTGACAAAAGAGATAACACCCCCCCATTACGTCATGCTTCAGAAAGGTGAAAAATGGTCCATTTTCAAATGTTTTATTTTTGAACGTCAGTTCACATTTGTAGGTAGATCATCAGTTTTAGAGCTAAAATTTGCATGTTTAAAGTGATTTTCAGGCTTCCAGGGGCCCGGGAAGTGAATTAAATACCATTCGGAGGCATTTAATGTTCAAGCAAAAACAGGTGATTTTTGACAAAAGAGATAACACCCCCCCATTACGTCATGCTTCAGAAATGTGAAAAAAGGTCAGTTTTCAAATGTTTTATTTTTCAACGTCAGTTCACATTTGTAGGTAGATCATCAGTTTTAGAGCTAAAATTAGCATGTTTAAAGTGATTTTCATCCTTCCAGGGGCCCGGGAAGTGAATTAAATACCATTTGGAGGCATTTAATGTTCAAGCAAAAACAGGTGATTTTTGACAAACGAGATAACACCCCCCATTACGTCATGCTTCAGAAATGTGAAAAAAGGTCCGTTTTCAAATGTTTTATTTTTCAACGTCAGTTCGCATTTGTAGGTAGATCATCAGTTTTAGAGCTAAAATGAGCATGTTTAAAGTGATTTTCATGCTTCCAGGGGCCCGGGAAGTGAATTAAATACCATTTGGAGGCATTTAATGTACAAGCAAAAACAGTTGATTTTTGACAAAAGAGATAACACCCCCCCATTACGTCATTGTTCAGAAAGGTGAAAAATGGTCAGTTTACAAATGTTTTATTTTTGAACGTCAGTTCACATTTGTAGGTAGATCATCAGTTTTAGAGCTAAAATTAGCATGTTTAAAGTGATTTTCATGCTTCCAGGGGCCCGGGAAGTGAATTAAATACCATTTGGAGGCATTTAATGTTCAAGCAAAAACAGGTGATTTTTGACAAACGAGATAACACCCCCCATTACGTCATGCTTCAGAAAGGTGAAGAATGGTCCGTTTTCAAATGTTTTATTTTTGAACGTCAGTTCACATTTGTAGGTAGATCGTCAGTTTTAGAGCTAAAATTTGCATGTTGAAAGTGATTTTCATGCTTCCAGGGGCCCGGGAATTGTATTAAATACCATTTGGAGGCATTTAGTGTTCAAGCAAAAACAGGTGATTTTTGACAAAAGAGATAACACCCCCCCATTACGTCATGCTTCAGAAAGGTGAAGAATGGTCCGTTTTCAAATGTTTTATTTTTGAACGTCAGTTCACATTTGTAGGTAGATAGTCAGTTTTAGAGCTAAAATTTGCATGTTGAAAGTGATTTTCATGCTTCCAGGGGCCCGGGAAGTGAATTAAATACCAATTGGAGGCATTTAATGTTCAAGCAAAAACAGGTGATTTTTGACAAAAGAGATAACACCCCCCCATTACGTCATGCTTCAGAAAGGTGAAAAATGGTCCGTTTTCAAATGTTTTATTTTTGAACGTCAGTTCACATTTGTAGGTAGATCGTCAGTTTTAGAGCTAAATTATGCATGTTGAAAGTGATTTTCATGCTTCCAGGGGCGCGGGAAGTGAATTAAATACCATTTGGAGGCATTTAATGTTCAAGCAAAAACAGGTGATTTTTGACAAAAGAGATAACACCCCCCCATTACGTCATGCTTAAGAAAGGTGAAAAATGGTCCGTTTTCAAATGTTTTATTTTTGAACGTCAGTTCACATTTGTAGGTAGATCGTCAGTTTTAGAGCTAAATTATGCATGTTGAAAGTGATTTTCATGCTTCCAGGGGCCCGGGAAGTGAATTAAATACCATTTGGAGGCATTTAATGTTCAAGCAAAAACAGGTGATTTTTGACAAAAGAGATAACACCCCCCATTACGTCATGCTTCAGAAAGGTGAAAAATGGTCCGTTTTCAAATGTTTTATTTTTGAACGTCAGTTCACATTTGTAGGTAGATCATCAGTTTTAGAGCTAAAATTTGCATGTTTAAAGCGATTTTCATGCTTCCAGGGGCCCGGGAAGTGAATTAAATACCATTTGGAGGCATTTAATGTTCAAGCAAAAACAGGTGATTTTTGACAAAAGAGATAACACCCCCCCATTACGTCATGCTTCAGAAAGGTGAAAAATGGTCCGTTTTCAAATGTTTTATTTTTGAACGTCAGTTCACATTTGTAGGTAGATCATCAGTTTTAGATCTAAAATTAGCATGTTTAAAGTGATTTTCATCCTTCCAGGGGCCAGGGAAGTGAATTAAATACCATTTGGAGGCATTTAATGTTCAAACAAAAACAGGTGATTTTTGACAAAAGAAATAACACCCCCCATTACGTCATGCTTCAGAAAGGTGAAAAATGGTCCATTTTCAAATGTTTTATTTTTGAACGTCAGTTCACATTTGTAGGTAGATCATCAGTTTAAGAGCTAAAATTAGCATGTTTAAAGTGATTTTCATGCTTCCAGGGGCCCGGGAAGTGAATTAAATACCATTTGGAGGCATTTAATGTTCAAGCAAAAACAGGTGATTTTTGACAAAAGAGATAACACCCCCCATTACGTCATGCTTCAGAAAGGTGAAGAATGGTCCGTTTTCAAATGTTTTATTTTTGAACGTCAGTTCACATTTGTAGGTAGATCGTCAGTTTTAGAGCTAAAATTTGCATGTTGAAAGTGATTTTCATGCTTCCAGGGGCCCGGGAAGTGAATTAAATACCAATTGGAGGCATTTAATGTTCAAGCAAAAACAGGTGATTTTTGACAAAAGAGATAACACCCCCCCATTACGTCATGCTTCAGAAAGGTGAAAAATGGTCCGTTTTCAAATGTTTTATTTTTGAACGTCAGTTCACATTTGTAGGTAGATCGTCAGTTTTAGAGCTAAAATTTGCATGTTGAAAGTGATTTTCATGCTTCCAGGGGCCCGGGAAGTGAATTAAATACCAATTGGAGGCATTTAATGTTCAAGCAAAAACAGGTGATTTTTGACAAAAGAGATAACACCCCCCATTACGTCATGCTTCAGAAAGGTGAAAAATGGTCCGTTTTCAAATGTTTTATTTTTGAACGTCAGTTCACATTTGTAGGTAGATCATCAGTTTTAGAGCTAAAATTTGCATGTTTAAAGCGATTTTCATGCTTCCAGGGGCCCGGGAAGTGAATTAAATACCATTTGGAGGCATTTAATGTTCAAGCAAAAACAGGTGATTTTTGACAAAAGAGATAACACCCCCCCATTACGTCATGCTTCAGAAAGGTGAAAAATGGTCCGTTTTCAAATGTTTTATTTTTGAACGTCAGTTCACATTTGTAGGTAGATCATCAGTTTTAGATCTAAAATTAGCATGTTTAAAGTGATTTTCATCCTTCCAGGGGCCAGGGAAGTGAATTAAATACCATTTGGAGGCATTTAATGTTCAAACAAAAACAGGTGATTTTTTACAAAAGAAATAACACCCCCCATTACGTCATGCTTCAGAAAGGTGAAAAATGGTCCATTTTCAAATGTTTTATTTTTGAACGTCAGTTCACATTTGTAGGTAGATCATCAGTTTAAGAGCTAAAATTAGCATGTTTAAAGTGATTTTCATGCTTCCAGGGGCCCGGGAAGTGAATTAAATACCATTTGGAGGCATTTAATGTTCAAGCAAAAACAGGTGATTTTTGACAAACGAGATAACACCCCCCCATTACGTCATGCTTCAGAAATGTGAAAAAAGGTCCGTTTTCAAATGTTTTATTTTTCAACGTCAGTTCTTATTTGTAGGTAGATCATCAGTTTTAGAGCTAAAATGAGCACGTTTAAAGTGATTTTCATGCTTCCAGGGGCCCAGGAAGTGAATTAAATACCATTTGGAGGCATTTAATGTTCAAGCAAAAACAGGTGATTTTTGACAAAAGAGATAACACCCCCCATTACGTCATGCTTCAGAAAGGTGAAGAATGGTCCGTTTTCAAATGTTTTATTTTTGAACGTCAGTTCACATTTGTAGGTAGATCGTCAGTTTTAGAGCTAAAATTTGCATGTTGAAAGTGATTTTCATGCTTCCAGGGGCCCGGGAAGTGAATGAAATACCAATTGGAGGTATTTAATGTTCAAGCAAAAACAGGTGATTTTTGACAAAAGAGATAACACCCCCCATTACGTCATGCTTCAGAAAGGTGAAAAATGGTCCGTTTTCAAATGTTTTATTTTTGAACGTCAGTTCACATTTGTAGGTAGATCGTCAGTTTTAGAGCTAAATTATGCATGTTGAAAGTGATTTTCATGCTTCCAGGGGCCCGGGAAGTGAATTAAATACCATTTGGAGGCATTTAATGTTCAAGCAAAAACAGGTGATTTTTGACAAAAGAGATAACACCCCCCCATTACGTCATGCTTAAGAAAGGTGAAAAATGGTCCGTTTTCAAATGTTTTATTTTTGAACGTCAGTTCACATTTGTAGGTAGATCATCAGTTTCAGAGCTAAAATTAGCATGTTTAAAGTGATTTTCATGCTTCCAGGGGCCCGGGAAGTGAATTAAATACCATTTGGAGGCATTTAATGTTCAAGCAAAAACATGTGATTTTTGACAAAAGAGATAACACCCCCCCATTACGTCATGCTTCAGAAAGGTGAAAAATGGTCCCTTTTCAAATGTTTTATTTTTGAACGTCAGTTCACATTTGTAGGTAGATCATCAGTTTTAGAGCTAAAATTTGCATGTTTAAAGTGATTTTCATGCTTCCAGGGGCCCGGGAAGTGAATTTAATACCATTTGGAGGCATTTAATGTTCAAGCAAAAACAGGTGATTTTTGACAAAAGAGATAACACCCCCCATTACGTCATGCTTCAGAAAGGTGAAAAATGGTCCGTTTTCAAATGTTTTATTTTTGAACGTCAGTTCACATTTGTAGGTAGATCATCAGTTTTAGAGCTAAAATTTGCATGTTTAAAGCGATTTTCATGCTTCCAGGGGCCCGGGAAGTGAATTAAATACCATTTGAGGCATTTAATGTTCAAGCAAAAACAGGTGATTTTTGACAAAAGAGATAACACCCCCCCCATTACGTCATGCTTCAGAAAGGTGAAAAATGGTCCGTTTTCAAATGTTTTATTTTTGAACGTCAGTTCACATTTGTAGGTAGATCATCAGTTTTAGATCTAAAATTAGCATGTTTAAAGTGATTTTCATCCTTCCAGGGGCCCGGGAAGTGAATTAAATACCATTTGGAGGCATTTAATGTACAAGCAAAAACAGTTGATTTTTGACAAAAGAGATAACACCCCCCCATTACGTCATTGTTCAGAAAGGTGAAAATGGTCAGTTTACAAATGTTTTATTTTTGAACGTCAGTTCACATTTGTAGGTAGATCATCAGTTTTAGAGCTAAAATTAGCATGTTTAAAGTGATTTTCATGCTTCCAGGGGCCCGGGAAGTGAATTAAATACCATTTGGAGGCATTTAATGTTCAAGCAAAAACAGGTGATTTTTTACAAAAGAGATAACACCCCCAATTACGTCATGCTTCAGAAAGGTGAAGAATGGTCCGTTTTCAAATGTTTTATTTTTGAACGTCAGTTCACATTTGTAGGTAGATCGTCAGTTTTAGAGCTAAAATTTGCATGTTGAAAGTGATTTTCATGCTTCCAGGGGCCCGGGAATTGAATTAAATACCATTTGGAGGCATTTAATGTTCAAGCAAAAACAGGTGATTTTTGACAAAAGAGATAACACCCCCCATTACGTCATGCTTCAGAAAGGTGAAAAATGGTCAGTTTTCAAATGTTTTATTTTTCAACGTCAGTTCACATTTGTAGGTAGATCATCAGTTTAAGAGCTAAAATGAGCATGTTTAAAGTGATTTTCATGCTTCCAGGGGCCCGGGAAGTGAATTAAATACCATTTGGAGGCATTTAATGTTCAAGCAAAAACAGGTGATTTTTGACAAAAGAGATAACACCCCCCCATTACGTCATGCTTCAGAAAGGTGAAAAATGGTCCATTTTCAAATGTTTTATTTTTGAACGTCAGTTCACATTTGTAGGTAGATCATCAGTTTTAGAGCTAAAATTTGCATGTTTAAAGTGATTTTCAGGCTTCCAGGGGCCCGGGAAGTGAATTAAATACCATTCGGAGGCATTTAATGTTCAAGCAAAAACAGGTGATTTTTGACAAAAGAGATAACACCCCCCCATTACGTCATGCTTCAGAAATGTGAAAAAAGGTCAGTTTTCAAATGTTTTATTTTTCAACGTCAGTTCACATTTGTAGGTAGATCATCAGTTTTAGAGCTAAAATTAGCATGTTTAAAGTGATTTTCATCCTTCCAGGGGCCCGGGAAGTGAATTAAATACCATTTGGAGGCATTTAATGTTCAAGCAAAAACAGGTGATTTTTGACAAACGAGATAACACCCCCCCATTACGTCATGCTTCAGAAATGTGAAAAAAGGTCAGTTTTCAAATGTTTTATTTTTCAACGTCAGTTCGCATTTGTAGGTAGATCATCAGTTTTAGAGCTAAAATTAGCATGTTTAAAGTGATTTTCATGCTTCCAGGGGCCCGGGAAGTGAATTAAATACCATTTGGAGGCATTTAATGTACAAGCAAAAACAGTTGATTTTTGACAAAAGAGATAACACCCCCCCATTACGTCATTGTTCAGAAAGGTGAAAAATTGGTCAGTTTACAAATGTTTTATTTTTGAACGTCAGTTCACATTTGTAGGTAGATCATCAGTTTTAGAGCTAAAATTAGCATGTTTAAAGTGATTTTCATGCTTCCAGGGGCCCGGGAAGTGAATTAAATACCATTTGGAGGCATTTAATGTTCAAGCAAAAACAGGTGATTTTTGACAAAAGAGATAACACCCCCCATTACGTCATGCTTCAGAAAGGTGAAGAATGGTCCGTTTTCAAATGTTTTATTTTTGAACGTCAGTTCACATTTGTAGGTAGATCGTCAGTTTTAGAGCTAAAATTTGCATGTTGAAAGTGATTTTCATGCTTCCAGGGGCCCGGGAATTGTATTAAATACCATTTGGAGGCATTTAGTGTTCAAGCAAAAACAGGTGATTTTTGACAAAAGAGATAACACCCCCCCATTACGTCATGCTTCAGAAAGGTGAAGAATGGTCCGTTTTCAAATGTTTTATTTTTGAACGTCAGTTCACATTTGTAGGTAGATAGTCAGTTTTAGAGCTAAAATTTGCATGTTGAAAGTGATTTTCATGCTTCCAGGGGCCCGGGAAGTGAATTAAATACCAATTGGAGGCATTTAATGTTCAAGCAAAAACAGGTGGTTTTTGACAAAAGAGATAACACCCCCCCATTACGTCATGCTTAAGAAAGGTGAAAAATGGTCCGTTTTCAAATGTTTTATTTTTGAACGTCAGTTCACATTTGTAGGTAGATCATCAGTTTTAGAGCTAAAATTAGCATGTTTAAAGTGATTTTCATGCTTCCAGGGGCCCGGGAAGTGAATTAAATACCATTTGGAGGCATTTAATGTTCAAGCAAAAACAGGTGATTTTTGACAAAAGAGATAACACCCCCATTACGTCATGTTTCAGAAAGGTGAAAAATGGTCCGTTTTCAAATGTTTTATTTTTGAACGTCAGTTCACATTTGTAGGTAGATCATCAGTTTAAGAGCTAAAATTAGCATGTTTAAAGTGATTTTCATGCTTCCAGGGGCCCGGGAAGTGAATTAAATACCATTTGGAGGCATTTAATGTTCAAGCAAAAACAGGTGATTTTTGACAAAAGAGATAACACCCCCCCATTACGTCATGCTTCAGAAAGGTGAAAAATGGTCCGTTTTCAAAGGTTTTATTTTTGAACGTCAGTTCACATTTGTAGGTAGATCATCAGTTTTAGAGCTAAAATTTGCATGTTTAAAGTGATTTTCATACTTCCAGGGGTCTGGGAAGTGAATTAAATACCATTTGGAGGCATTTAATGTTCAAGCAAAAACAGGTGATTTTTGACAAAAGAGATAACACCCCCCCATTACGTCATGCTTCAGAAAGGTGAAGAATGGTCCGTTTTCAAATGTTTTATTTTTGAACGTCAGTTCACATTTGTAGGTAGATCCTCAGTTTTAGAGCTAAAATTTGCATGTTGAAAGTGATTTTCATGCTTCCAGGGGCCCGGGAAGTGAATTAAATACCAATTGGAGGCATTTAATGTTCAAGCAAAAACAGGTGATTTTTGACAAAAGAGATAACACCCCCCCATTACGTCATGCTTCAGAAAGGTGAAAAATGGTCCGTTTTCAAATGTTTTATTTTTGAACGTCAGTTCACATTTGTAGGTAGATTGTCAGTTTTAGAGCTAAATTTTGCATGTTGAAAGTGATTTTCATGCTTCCAGGGGCCCGGGAAGTGAATTAAATACCATTTGGAGGCATTTAATGTTCAAGCAAAAACAGGTGATTTTTGACAAAAGAGATAACACCCCCCCATTACGTCATGCTTAAGAAAGGTGAAAAATGGTCCGTTTTCAAATGTTTCATTTTTGAACGTCAGTTCACATTTGTAGGTAGATCATCAGTTTTAGAGCTAAAATTAGCATGTTTAAAGTGATTTTCATGCTTCCAGGGGCCCGGGAAGTGAATTAAATACCATTTGAAGGCATTTAATGTTCAAGCAAAAACATGTGATTTTTGACAAAAGAGATAACACCCCCCCATTACGTCATGCTTCAGAAAGGTGAAAAATGGTCCCTTTTCAAATGTTTTATTGTTGAACGTCAGTTCACATTTGTATGTAGATCATCAGTTTTAGAGCTAAAATGTGCATGTTTAAAGTGATTTTCATGCTTCCAGGGGCCCGGGAAGTGAATTAAATACCATTTGGAGGCATTTAATGTCAAGCAAAAACAGGTGATTTTTGACAAAAGAGATAACACCCCCCATTACGTCATGCTTCAGAAAGGTGAAAAATGGTCCGTTTTCAAATGTTTTATTTTTGAACGTCAGTTCACATTTGTAGGTAGATCATCAGTTTTAGAGCTAAAATTTGCATGTTTAAAGCGATTTTCATGCTTCCAGGGGCCCGGGAAGTGAATTAAATACCATTTGGAGGAATTTAATGTTCAAGCAAAAACAGGTGATTTTTGACAAAAGAGATAACACCCCCCCCATTACGTCATGCTTCAGAAAGGTGAAAAATGGTCCGTTTTCAAATGTTTTATTTTTGAACGTCAGTTCACATTTGTAGGTAGATCATCAGTTTTAGATCTAAAATTAGCATGTTTAAATTGATTTTCATTCTTCCAGGGGCCCGGGAAGTGAATTAAATACCATTTGGAGGCATTTAATGTTCAAACAAAAACAGGTGATTTTTGACAAAAGAAATAACACCCCCCATTACGTCATGCTTCAGAAAGGTGAAAAATGGTCCATTTTCAAATGTTTTATTTTTGAACGTCAGTTCACATTTGTAGGTAGATCATCAGTTTAAGAGCTAAAATTTGCATGTTTAAAGTGATTTTCATGCTTCCAGGGGCCCGGGAAGTGAATTAAATACCATTTGAAGGCATTTAATGTTCAAGCAAAAACATGTGATTTTTGACAAAAGAGATAACACCCCCCCATTACGTCATGCTTCAGAAAGGTGAAAAATGGTCCGTTTTCAAATGTTTTATTTTTGAACGTCAGTTCACATTTGTAGGTAGATCATCAGTTTTAGAGCTAAAATTTGCATGTTTAAAGCGATTTTCATGCTTCCAGGGGCCCGGGAAGTGAATTAAATACCATTTGGAGGAATTTAATGTTCAAGCAAAAACAGGTGATTTTTGACAAAAGAGATAACACCCCCCCCATTACGTCATGCTTCAGAAAGGTGAAAAATGGTCCGTTTTCAAATGTTTTATTTTTGAACGTCAGTTCACATTTGTAGGTAGATCATCAGTTTTAGATCTAAAATTAGCATGTTTAAAGTGATTTTCATTCTTCCAGGGGCCCGGGAAGTGAATTAAATACCATTTGGAGGCATTTAATGTTCAAACAAAAACAGGTGATTTTTGACAAAAGAAATAACACCCCCCATTACGTCATGCTTCAGAAAGGTGAAAAATGGTCCATTTTCAAATGTTTTATTTTTGAACGTCAGTTCACATTTGTAGGTAGATCATCAGTTTAAGAGCTAAAATTAGCATGTTTAAAGTGATTTTCATGCTTCCAGGGGCCCGGGAAGTGAATTAAATACCATTTGGAGGCATTTAATGTTCAAGCAAAAACATGTGATTTTTGACAAAAGAGATAACACCCCCCCCCATTACGTCATGCTTCAGAAAGGTGAAAAATGGTCCCTTTTCAAATGTTTTATTTTTGAACGTCAGTTCACATTTGTAGGTAGATCATCAGTTTTAGAGCTAAAATTTGCATCTTTAAAGTGATTTTCATGCTTCCAGGGGCCCGGGAAGTGAATTAAATACCATTTGGAGGCATTTAATGTTCAAGCAAAAACAGGTGATTTTTGACAAAAGAGATAACACCCCCCATTACGTCATGCTTCAGAAAGGTGAAAAATGGTCCGTTTTCAAATGTTTTATTTTTGAACGTCAGTTCACATTTGTAGGTAGATCGTCAGTTTTAGAGCTAAATTTTGCATGTTGAAAGTGATTTTCATGCTTCCAGGGGCCCGGGAAGTGAATTAAATACCATTTGGAGGCATTTAATGTTCAAGCAAAAACAGGTGATTTTTGACAAAAGAGATAACACCCCCCCATTACGTCATGCTTAAGAAAGGTGAAAAATGGTCCGTTTTCAAATGTTTTATTTTTGAACGTCAGTTCACATTTGTAGGTAGATCATCAGTTTTAGAGCTAAAATTAGCATGTTTAAAGTGATTTTCATGCTTCCAGGGGCCCGGGAAGTGAATTAAATACCATTTGGAGGCATTTAATGTTCAAGCAAAAACATGTGATTTTTGACAAAAGAGATAACACCCCCCCATTACGTCATGCTTCAGAAAGGTGAAAAATGGTCCCTTTTCAAATGTTTTATTGTTGAACGTCAGTTCACATTTGTATGTAGATCATCAGTTTTAGAGCTAAAATTTGCATGTTTAAAGTGATTTTCATGCTTCCAGGGGCCCGGGAAGTGAATTAAATACCATTTGGAGGCATTTAATGTTCAAGCAAAAACAGGTGATTTTTGACAAAAGAGATAACACCCCCATTACGTCATGCTTCAGAAAGGTGAAAAATGGTCCGTTTTCAAATGTTTTATTTTTGAATGTCAGTTCACATTTGTAGGTAGATCATCAGTTTTAGAGCTAAAATTTGCATGTTTAAAGCGATTTTCATGCTTCCAGGGGCCCGGGAAGTGAATTAAATACCATTTGGAGGAATTTAATGTTCAAGCAAAAACAGGTGATTTTTGACAAAAGAGATAACACCCCCCCCCATTACGTCATGCTTCAGAAAGGTGAAAAATGGTCCGTTTTCAAATGTTTTATTTTTGAACGTCAGTTCACATTTGTAGGTAGATCATCAGTTTTAGATCTAAAATTAGCATGTTTAAAGTGATTTTCATTCTTCCAGGGGCCCGGGAAGTCAATTAAATACCATTTGGAGGCATTTAATGTTCAAACAAAAACAGGTGATTTTTGACAAAAGAAATAACACCCCCCATTACGTCATGCTTCAGAAAGGTGAAAAATGGTCCATTTTCAAATGTTTTATTTTTGAACGTCAGTTCACATTTGTAGGTAGATCATCAGTTTAAGAGCTAAAATTAGCATGTTTAAAGTGATTTTCATGCTTCCAGGGGCCCGGGAAGTGAATTAAAAACCATTTGGAGGCATTTAATGTTCAAGCAAAAACATGTGATTTTTGACAAAAGAGATAACACCCCCCCCATTACGTCATGCTTCAGAAAGGTGAAAAATGATCCCTTTTCAAATGTTTTATTTTTGAACGTCAGTTCACATTTGTAGGTAGATCATCAGTTTTAGAGCTAAAATTTGCATCTTTAAAGTGATTTTCATGCTTCCAGGGGCCCGGGAAGTGAATTAAATACCATTTGGAGGCATTTAATGTTCAAGCAAAAACAGGTGATTTTTGACAAAAGAGATAACACCCCCCCATTACATCATGCTTCAGAAAGGTGAAAAATGGTCCGTTTTCAAATGTTTTATTTTTGAACGTCAGTTCACATTTGTAGGTAGATCATCAGTTTTAGATCTAAAATTAGCATGTTTAAAGTGATTTTCATCCTTCCAGGGGCCAGGGAAGTGAATTAAATACCATTTGGAGGCATTTAATGTTCAAACAAAAACAGGTGATTTTTGACAAAAGAAATAACACCCCCCATTACGTCATGCTTCAGAAAGGTGAAAAATGGTCCATTTTCAAATGTTTTATTTTTGAACGTCAGTTCACATTTGTAGGTAGATCATCAGTTTAAGAGCTAAAATTAGCATGTTTAAAGTGATTTTCATGCTTCCAGGGGCCCGGGAAGTGAATTAAATACCATTTGGAGGCATTTAATGTTCAAGCAAAAACAGGTGATTTTTGACAAACGAGATAACACCCCCCCATTACGTCATGCTTCAGAAAGGTGAAAAATGGTCCGTTTTCAAATGTTTTATTTTTGAACGTCAGTTCACATTTGTAGGTAGATCATCAGTTTTAGAGCTAAAATTTGCATGTTTAAAGTGATTTTCAGGCTTCCAGGGGCCCGGGAAGTGAATTAAATACCATTCGGAGGCATTTAATGTTCAAGCAAAAACAGGTGATTTTTGACAAAAGAGATAACACCCCCCCATTACGTCATGCTTCAGAAATGTGAAAAAAGGTCCGTTTTCAAATGTTTTATTTTTCAACGTCAGTTCACATTTGTAGGTAGATCATCAGTTTTAGAGCTAAAATTAGCATGTTGAAAGTGATTTTCATCCTTCCAGGGGCCCGGGAAGTGAATTAAATACCATTTGGAGGCATTTAATGTTCAAGCAAAAACAGGTGATTTTTGACAAACGAGATAACACCCCCCCATTACGTCATGCTTCAGAAATGGGAAAAAAGGTCCGTTTTCAAATGTTTTATTTTTCAACGTCAGTTCGCATTTGTAAGTAGATCATCAGTTTTAGAGCTAAAATTAGCATGTTTAAAGTGATTTTCATGCTTCCAGGGGCCCGGGAAGTGAATTAAATACCATTTGGAGGCATTTAATGTTCAAGCAAAAACAGGTGATTTTTGACAAACGAGATAACACCCCCCCATTACGTCATGCTTCAAAAATGTGAAAAAAGGTCCGTTTTCAAATGTTTTATTTTTCAACGTCAGTTCGCATTTGTAGGTAGATCATCAGTTTTAGAGCTAAAATTTGCATCTTTAAAGTGATTTTCATGCTTCCAGGGGCCCGGGAAGTGAATTAAATACCATTTGGAGGCATTTAATGTTCAAGCAAAAACAGGTGATTTTTGACAAAAGAGATAACACCCCCCATTACGTCATGCTTCAGAAAGGTGAAAAATGGTCCGTTTTCAAATGTTTTATTTTTGAACGTCAGTTCACATTTGTAGGTAGATCGTCAGTTTTAGAGCTAAAATTTGCATGTTGAAAGTGATTTTCATGCTTCCAGGGACCCGGGAAGTGAATTAAATACCATTTGGAGGCATTTAATGTTCAAGCAAAAACAGGTGATTTTTGACAAAAGAGATAACACCCCCCCATTACGTCATGCTTAAGAAAGGTGAAGAATGGTCCGTTTTCAAATGTTTTATTTTTGAACGTCAGTTCACATTTGTAGGTAGATCATCAGTTTTAGAGCTAAAATTAGCATGTTTAAAGTGATTTTCATGCTTCCAGGGGCCCGGGAAGTGAATTAAATACCATTTGGAGGCATTTAATGTTCAAGCAAAAACATGTGATTTTTGACAAAAGAGATAACACCCCCCCATTACGTCATGCTTCAGAAAGGTGAAAAATGGTCCCTTTTCAAATGTTTTATTGTTGAACGTCAGTTCACATTTGTAGGTAGATCATCAGTTTAAGAGCTAAAATTAGCATGTTTAAAGTGATTTTCATGCTTCCAGGGGCCCGGGAAGTGAATTAAATACCATTTGGAGGCATTTAATGTTCAAGCAAAAACAGGTGATTTTTGACAAACGAGATAACACCCCCCCATTACGTCATGCTTCAAAAATGTGAAAAAAGGTCCGTTTTCAAATGTTTTATTTTTCAACGTCAGTTCGCATTTGTAGGTAGATCATCAGTTTTAGAGCTAAAATTTGCATCTTTAAAGTGATTTTCATGCTTCCAGGGGCCCGGGAAGTGAATTAAATACCATTTGGAGGCATTTAATGTTCAAGCAAAAACAGGTGATTTTTGACAAAAGAGATAACACCCCCCATTACGTCATGCTTCAGAAAGGTGAAAAATGGTCCGTTTTCAAATGTTTTATTTTTGAACGTCAGTTCACATTTGTAGGTAGATCGTCAGTTTTAGAGCTAAATTTTGCATGTTGAAAGTGATTTTCATGCTTCCAGGGGCCCGGGAAGTGAATTAAATACCATTTGGAGGCATTTAATGTTCAAGCAAAAACAGGTGATTTTTGACAAAAGAGATAACACCCCCCCATTACGTCATGCTTAAGAAAGGTGAAAAATGGTCCGTTTTCAAATGTTTTATTTTTGAACGTCAGTTCACATTTGTAGGTAGATCATCAGTTTTAGAGCTAAAATTAGCATGTTTAAAGTGATTTTCATGCTTCCAGGGGCCCGGGAAGTGAATTAAATACCATTTGGAGGCATTTAATGTTCAAGCAAAAACATGTGATTTTTGACAAAAGAGATAACACCCCCCCATTACGTCATGCTTCAGAAAGGTGAAAAATGGTCCCTTTTCAAATGTTTTATTGTTGAACGTCAGTTCACATTTGTATGTAGATCATCAGTTTTAGAGCTAAAATTTGCATGTTTAAAGTGATTTTCATGCTTCCAGGGGCCCGGGAAGTGAATTAAATACCATTTGGAGGCATTTAATGTTCAAGCAAAAACAGGTGATTTTTGACAAAAGAGATAACACCCCCATTACGTCATGCTTCAGAAAGGTGAAAAATGGTCCGTTTTCAAATGTTTTATTTTTGAATGTCAGTTCACATTTGTAGGTAGATCATCAGTTTTAGAGCTAAAATTTGCATGTTTAAAGCGATTTTCATGCTTCCAGGGGCCCGGGAAGTGAATTAAATACCATTTGGAGGAATTTAATGTTCAAGCAAAAACAGGTGATTTTTGACAAAAGAGATAACACCCCCCCCCATTACGTCATGCTTCAGAAAGGTGAAAAATGGTCCGTTTTCAAATGTTTTATTTTTGAACGTCAGTTCACATTTGTAGGTAGATCATCAGTTTTAGATCTAAAATTAGCATGTTTAAAGTGATTTTCATTCTTCCAGGGGCCCGGGAAGTCAATTAAATACCATTTGGAGGCATTTAATGTTCAAACAAAAACAGGTGATTTTTGACAAAAGAAATAACACCCCCCATTACGTCATGCTTCAGAAAGGTGAAAAATGGTCCATTTTCAAATGTTTTATTTTTGAACGTCAGTTCACATTTGTAGGTAGATCATCAGTTTAAGAGCTAAAATTAGCATGTTTAAAGTGATTTTCATGCTTCCAGGGGCCCGGGAAGTGAATTAAAAACCATTTGGAGGCATTTAATGTTCAAGCAAAAACATGTGATTTTTGACAAAAGAGATAACACCCCCCCCATTACGTCATGCTTCAGAAAGGTGAAAAATGGTCCCTTTTCAAATGTTTTATTTTTGAACGTCAGTTCACATTTGTAGGTAGATCATCAGTTTTAGAGCTAAAATTTGCATCTTTAAAGTGATTTTCATGCTTCCAGGGGCCCGGGAAGTGAATTAAATACCATTTGGAGGCATTTAATGTTCAAGCAAAAACAGGTGATTTTTGACAAAAGAGATAACACCCCCCCATTACATCATGCTTCAGAAAGGTGAAAAATGGTCCGTTTTCAAATGTTTTATTTTTGAAAGTCAGTTCACATTTGTAGGTAGATCATCAGTTTTAGATCTAAAATTAGCATGTTTAAAGTGATTTTCATCCTTCCAGGGGCCAGGGAAGTGAATTAAATACCATTTGGAGGCATTTAATGTTCAAACAAAAACAGGTGATTTTTGACAAAAGAAATAACACCCCCCATTACGTCATGCTTCAGAAAGGTGAAAAATGGTCCATTTTCAAATGTTTTATTTTTGAACGTCAGTTCACATTTGTAGGTAGATCATCAGTTTAAGAGCTAAAATTAGCATGTTTAAAGTGATTTTCATGCTTCCAGGGGCCCGGGAAGTGAATTAAATACCATTTGGAGGCATTTAATGTTCAAGCAAAAACAGGTGATTTTTGACAAACGAGATAACACCCCCCCATTACGTCATGCTTCAGAAAGGTGAAAAATGGTCCGTTTTCAAATGTTTTATTTTTGAACGTCAGTTCACATTTGTAGGTAGATCATCAGTTTTAGAGCTAAAATTTGCATGTTTAAAGTGATTTTCAGGCTTCCAGGGGCCCGGGAAGTGAATTAAATACCATTCGGAGGCATTTAATGTTCAAGCAAAAACAGGTGATTTTTGACAAAAGAGATAACACCCCCCCATTACGTCATGCTTCAGAAATGTGAAAAAAGGTCCGTTTTCAAATGTTTTATTTTTCAACGTCAGTTCACATTTGTAGGTAGATCATCAGTTTTAGAGCTAAAATTAGCATGTTGAAAGTGATTTTCATCCTTCCAGGGGCCCGGGAAGTGAATTAAATACCATTTGGAGGCATTTAATGTTCAAGCAAAAACAGGTGATTTTTGACAAACGAGATAACACCCCCCCATTACGTCATGCTTCAGAAATGGGAAAAAAGGTCCGTTTTCAAATGTTTTATTTTTCAACGTCAGTTCGCATTTGTAAGTAGATCATCAGTTTTAGAGCTAAAATTAGCATGTTTAAAGTGATTTTCATGCTTCCAGGGGCCCGGGAAGTGAATTAAATACCATTTGGAGGCATTTAATGTTCAAGCAAAAACAGGTGATTTTTGACAAAAGAGATAACACCCCCCATTACGTCATGCTTCAGAAAGGTGAAGAATGGTCCGTTTTCAAATGTTTTATTTTTGAACGTCAGTTCACATTTGTAGGTAGATCGTCAGTTTTAGAGCTAAAATTTGCATGTTGAAAGTGATTTTCATGCTTCCAGGGGCCCGGGAAGTGAATTAAATACCAATTGGAGGCATTTAATGTTCAAGCAAAAACAGGTGATTTTTGACAAAAGAGATAACACCCCCCATTACGTCATGCTTCAGAAAGGTGAAGAATGGTCCGTTTTCAAATGTTTTATTTTTGAACGTCAGTTCACATTTGTAGGTAGATCATCAGTTTTAGATCTAAAATTAGCATGTTTAAAGTGATTTTCACCCTTCCAGGGGCCCGGGAAGTGAATTAAATACCATTTGGAGGCATTTAATGTTCAAACAAAAACAGGTGATTTTTGACAAAAGAAATAACACCCCCCATTACGTCATGCTTCAGAAGGGTGACAAATGGTCCATTTTTCAAATGTTTTATTTTTGAACGTCAGTTCAGATTTGTAGGTAGATCATCAGTTTAAGAGCTAAAATTAGCATGTTTAAAGTGATTTTCATGCTTCCAGGGGCCCGGGAAGTGAATTAAATACCATTTGGAGGCATTTAATGTTCAAGCAAAAACAGGTGATTTTTGACAAACGAGATAACACCCCCCCATTACGTCATGCTTCAAAAATGTGAAAAAAGGTCCGTTTTCAAATGTTTTATTTTTCAACGTCAGTTCGCATTTGTAGGTAGATCATCAGTTTTAGAGCTAAAATTAGCATGTTTAAAGTGATTTTCATGCTTCCAGGGGCCCGGGAAGTGAATTAAATACCATTTGGAGGCATTTAATGTTCAAGCAAAAACAGGTGATTTTTGACAAAAGAGATAACACCCCCCATTACGTCATGCTTCAGAAAGGTGAAGAATGGTCCGTTTTCAAATGTTTTATTTTTGAACGTCAGTTCACATTTGTAGGTAGATCGTCAGTTTTAGAGCTAAAATTTGCATGTTGAAGGTGATTTTCATGCTTCCAGGGGCCCGGGAAGTGACTTAAATACCAATTGGAGGTATTTAATGTTAAAGCAAAAACAGGTGATTTTTGACAAAAGAGATAACACCCCCCATTACGTCATGCTTCAGAAAGGTGAAAAATGGTCCGTTTTCAAATGTTTTATTTTTGAACGTCAGTTCACATTTGTAGGTAGATCGTCAGTTTTAGAGCTAAATTTTGCATGTTGAAAGTGATTTTCATGCTTCCAGGGGCCCGGGAAGTGAATTAAATACCATTTGGAGGCATTTAATGTTCAAGCAAAAACAGGTGATTTTTGACAAAAGAGATAACACCCCCCCATTACGTCATGCTTAAGAAAGGTGAAAAATGGTCCGTTTTCAAATGTTTTATTTTTGAACGTCAGTTCACATTTGTAGGTAGATCGTCAGTTTTAGAGCTAAAATTTGCATGTTGAAAGTGATTTTCATGCTTCCAGGGGCCCGGGAATTGAATTAAATACCATTTGGAGGCATTTAATGTTCAAGCAAAAACAGGTGATTTTTGACAAAAGAGATAACACCCCCCCATTACGTCATGCTTCAGAAAGGTGAAAAATGGTCAGTTTTCAAATGTTTTATTTTTGAACGTCAGTTCACATTTGTAGGTAGATCATCAGTTTAAGAGCTAAAATTAGCATGTTTAAAGTGATTTTCATGCTTCCAGGGGCCCGGGAAGTAATTTAAATACCATTTGGAGGCATTTAATGTTCAAGCAAAAACAGGTGATTTTTGACAAAAGAGATAACACCCCCCATTACGTCATGCTTCAGAAAGGTGAAAAATGGTCAGTTTTCAAATGTTTTATTTTTGAACGTCAGTTCACATTTGTAGGTAGATCATCAGTTTTAGAGCTAAAATTTGCATGTTTAAAGCGATTTTCATGCTACCAGGGGCCCGGGAAGTGAATTAAATACCATTTGGAGGCATTTAATGTTCAAGCAAAAACAGGTGATTTTTGACAAAAGAGATAACACCCCCCCATTACGTCATGCTTCAGAAAGGTGAAAAATGGTCCGTTTTCAAATGTTTTATTTTTGAACGTCAGTTCACATTTGTAGGTAGATCATCAGTTTTAGAGCTAAAATTAGCATGTTTAAAGTGATTTTCATCCTTCCAGGGGCCCGGGAAGTGAATTAAATACCATTTGGAGGCATTTAATGTTCAAACAAAAACAGGTGATTTTTGACAAAAGAAATAACACCCCCCATTACGTCATGCTTCAGAAAGGTGAAAAAGGGTCCGTTTTCAAATGTTTTATTTTTGAACGTCAGTTCAAATTTGTAGGTAGATCATCAGTTTAAGAGCTAAAATTAGCATGTTTAAAGTGATTTTCATGCTTCCAGGGGCCCGGGAAGTGAATTAAATACCATTTGGAGGCATTTAATGTTCAAGCAAAAACAGGTGATTTTTGACAAAAGAGATAACACCCCCCCATTACGTCATGCTTCAGAAAGGTGAAGAATGGTCCGTTTTCAAATGTTTTATTTTTGAACGTCAGTTCACATTTGTAGGTAGATCGTCAGTTTTAGAGCTAAAATTTGCATGTTGAAAGTGATTTTCATGCTTCCAGGGGCCCGGGAAGTGAATTAAATACCAATTGGAGGCATTTAATGTTCAAGCAAAAACAGGTGATTTTTGACAAAAGAGATAACACCCCCCCATTACGTCATGCTTCAGAAAGGTGAAAAATGGTCCGTTTTCAAATGTTTTATTTTTGAACGTCAGTTCACATTTGTAGGTAGATCGTCAGTTTTAGAGCTACATTTTGCATGTTGAAAGTGATTTTCATGCTTCCAGGGGCCCGGGAAGTGAATTAAATACCATTTGGAGGCATTTAATGTTCAAGCAAAAACAGGTGATTTTTGACAAAAGAGATAACACCCCCCCATTACGTCATGCTTAAGAAAGGTGAAAAATGGTCCGTTTTCAAATGTTTTATTTTTGAACGTCAGTTCACATTTGTAGGTAGATCATCAGTTTTAGAGCTAAAATTAGCATGTTTAAAGTGATTTTCATGCTTCCAGGGGCCCGGGAAGTGAATTAAATACCATTTGGAGGCATTTCATGTTCAAGCAAAAACAGGTGATTTTTGACAAAAGAGATAACACCCCCATTACGTCATGTTTCAGAAAGGTGAAAAATGGTCCGTTTTCAAATGTTTTATTTTTGAACGTCAGTTCACATTTGTAGGTAGATCATCAGTTTAAGAGCTAAAATTAGCATGTTTAAAGTGATTTTCATGCTTCCAGGGGCCCGGGAAGTGAATTAAATACCATTTGGAGGCATTTAATATTCAAGCAAAAACAGGTGATTTTTGACAAAAGAGATAACACCCCCCCATTACGTCATGCTTCAGAAAGGTGAAGAATGGTCCGTTTTCAAATGTTTTATTTTTGAACGTCAGTTCACATTTGTAGGTAGATCATCAGTTTTAGAGCTAAAATTTGCATGTTTAAAGTGATTTTCATGCTTCCAGGGGCCTGGGAAGTGAATTAAATACCGTTTGGAGGCATTTAATGTTCAAGCAAAAACAGGTGATTTTTGACAAAAGAGATAACACCCCCCCATTACGTCATGCTTCAGAAAGGTGAAAAATGGTCCGTTTTCAAATGTTTTATTTTTGAACGTCAGTTCACATTTGTAGGTAGATCATCAGTTTTAGAGCTAAAATGTGCATGTTTAAAGTGATTTTCATACTTCCAGGGGTCTGGGAAGTGAATTAAATACCATTTGGAGGCATTTAATGTTCAAGCAAAAACAGGTGATTTTTGACAAAAGAGATAACACCCCCCCATTACGTCATGCTTCAGAAAGGTGAAGAATGGTCCGTTTTCAAATGTTTTATTTTTGAACGTCAGTTCACATTTGTAGGTAGATCCTCAGTTTTAGAGCTAAAATTTGCATGTTGAAAGTGATTTTCATGCTTCCAGGGGCCCGGGAAGTGAATTAAATACCAATTGGAGGCATTTAATGTTCAAGCAAAAACAGGTGATTTTTGACAAAAGAGATAACACCCCCCCATTACGTCATGCTTCAGAAAGGTGAAAAATGGTCCGTTTTCAAATGTTTTATTTTTGAACGTCAGTTCACATTTGTAGGTAGATCGTCAGTTTTAGAGCTAAATTTTGCATGTTGAAAGTGATTTTCATGCTTCCAGGGGCCCGGGAAGTGAATTAAATACCATTTGGAGGCATTTAATGTTCAAGCAAAAACAGGTGATTTTTGACAAAAGAGATAACACCCCCCCATTACGTCATGCTTAAGAAAGGTGAAAAATGGTCCGTTTTCAAATGTTTTATTTTTGAACGTCAGTTCACATTTGTAGGTAGATCGTCAGTTTTAGAGCTAAAATTTGCATGTTGAAAGTGATTTTCATGCTTCCAGGGGCCCGGGAATTGAATTAAATACCATTTGGAGGCATTTAATGTTCAAGCAAAAACAGGTGATTTTTGACAAAAGAGATAACACCCCCCCATTACGTCATGCTTCAGAAAGGTGAAAAATGGTCAGTTTTCAAATGTTTTATTTTTGAACGTCAGTTCACATTTGTAGGTAGATCATCAGTTTAAGAGCTAAAATTAGCATGTTTAAAGTGATTTTCATGCTTCCAGGGGCCCGGGAAGTAATTTAAATACCATTTGGAGGCATTTAATGTTCAAGCAAAAACAGGTGATTTTTGACAAAAGAGATAACACCCCCCATTACGTCATGCTTCAGAAAGGTGAAAAATGGTCAGTTTTCAAATGTTTTATTTTTGAACGTCAGTTCACATTTGTAGGTAGATCATCAGTTTTAGAGCTAAAATTTGCATGTTTAAAGCGATTTTCATGCTACCAGGGGCCCGGGAAGTGAATTAAATACCATTTGGAGGCATTTAATGTTCAAGCAAAAACAGGTGATTTTTGACAAAAGAGATAACACCCCCCCATTACGTCATGCTTCAGAAAGGTGAAAAATGGTCCGTTTTCAAATGTTTTATTTTTGAACGTCAGTTCACATTTGTAGGTAGATCATCAGTTTTAGAGCTAAAATTAGCATGTTTAAAGTGATTTTCATCCTTCCAGGGGCCCGGGAAGTGAATTAAATACCATTTGGAGGCATTTAATGTTCAAACAAAAACAGGTGATTTTTGACAAAAGAAATAACACCCCCCATTACGTCATGCTTCAGAAAGGTGAAAAAGGGTCCGTTTTCAAATGTTTTATTTTTGAACGTCAGTTCAAATTTGTAGGTAGATCATCAGTTTAAGAGCTAAAATTAGCATGTTTAAAGTGATTTTCATGCTTCCAGGGGCCCGGGAAGTGAATTAAATACCATTTGGAGGCATTTAATGTTCAAGCAAAAACAGGTGATTTTTGACAAACAAGATAACACCCCCCCATTACGTCATGCTTCTGAAAGGTGAAGAATGGTCGGTTTTCAAATGTTTTATTTTTGAACGTCAGTTCACATTTGTAGGTAGATCGTCAGTTTTAGAGCTAAAATTTGCATGTTGAAAGTGATTTTCATGCTTCCAGGGGCCCGGGAAGTGAATTAAATACCATTTGGAGGCATTTAATGTTCAAGCAAAAACAGGTGATTTTTGACAAAAGAGATAACACCCCCCCATTACGTCATGCTTCAGAAAGGTGAAGAATGGTCCGTTTTCAAATGTTTTATTTTTGAACGTCAGTTCACATTTGTAGGTAGATCATCAGTTTTAGAGCTAAAATTTGCATGTTGAAAGTGATTTTCATGCTTCCAGGGGCCCGGGAAGTGAATTAAATACCAATTGGAGGCATTTAATGTTCAAGCAAAAACAGGTGATTTTTGACAAAAGAGATAACACCCCCCCATTACGTCATGCTTCAGAAAGGTGAAAAATGGTCCGTTTTCAAATGTTTTATTTTTGAACGTCAGTTCACATTTGTAGGTAGATCGTCAGTTTTAGAGCTACATTTTGCATGTTGAAAGTGATTTTCATGCTTCCAGGGGCCCGGGAAGTGAATTAAATACCATTTGGAGGCATTTAATGTTCAAGCAAAAACAGGTGATTTTTGACAAAAGAGATAACACCCCCCCATTACGTCATGCTTAAGAAAGGTGAAAAATGGTCCGTTTTCAAATGTTTTATTTTTGAACGTCAGTTCACATTTGTAGGTAGATCATCAGTTTTAGAGCTAAAATTAGCATGTTTAAAGTGATTTTCATGCTTCCAGGGGCCCGGGAAGTGAATTAAATACCATTTGGAGGCATTTCATGTTCAAGCAAAAACAGGTGATTTTTGACAAAAGAGATAACACCCCCATTACGTCATGTTTCAGAAAGGTGAAAAATGGTCCGTTTTCAAATGTTTTATTTTTGAACGTCAGTTCACATTTATAGGTAGATCATCAGTTTAAGAGCTAAAATTAGCATGTTTAAAGTGATTTTCATGCTTCCAGGGGCCCGGGAAGTGAATTAAATACCATTTGGAGGCATTTAATATTCAAGCAAAAACAGGTGATTTTTGACAAAAGAGATAACACCCCCCCATTACGTCATGCTTCAGAAAGGTGAAGAATGGTCCGTTTTCAAATGTTTTATTTTTGAACGTCAGTTCACATTTGTAGGTAGATCATCAGTTTTAGAGCTAAAATTTGCATGTTTAAAGTGATTTTCATGCTTCCAGGGGCCTGGGAAGTGAATTAAATACCGTTTGGAGGCATTTAATGTTCAAGCAAAAACAGGTGATTTTTGACAAAAGAGATAACACCCCCCCATTACGTCATGCTTCAGAAAGGTGAAAAATGGTCCGTTTTCAAATGTTTTATTTTTGAACGTCAGTTCACATTTGTAGGTAGATCATCAGTTTTAGAGCTAAAATGTGCATGTTTAAAGTGATTTTCATACTTCCAGGGGTCTGGGAAGTGAATTAAATACCATTTGGAGGCATTTAATGTTCAAGCAAAAACAGGTGATTTTTGACAAAAGAGATAACACCCCCCCATTACGTCATGCTTCAGAAAGGTGAAGAATGGTCCGTTTTCAAATGTTTTATTTTTGAACGTCAGTTCACATTTGTAGGTAGATCCTCAGTTTTAGAGCTAAAATTTGCATGTTGAAAGTGATTTTCATGCTTCCAGGGGCCCGGGAAGTGAATTAAATACCAATTGGAGGCATTTAATGTTCAAGCAAAAACAGGTGATTTTTGACAAAAGAGATAACACCCCCCCATTACGTCATGCTTCAGAAAGGTGAAAAATGGTCCGTTTTCAAATGTTTTATTTTTGAACGTCAGTTCACATTTGTAGGTAGATCGTCAGTTTTAGAGCTAAATTTTGCATGTTGAAAGTGATTTTCATGCTTCCAGGGGCCCGGGAAGTGAATTAAATACCATTTGGAGGCATTTAATGTTCAAGCAAAAACAGGTGATTTTTGACAAAAGAGATAACACCCCCCCATTACGTCATGCTTAAGAAAGGTGAAAAATGGTCCGTTTTCAAATGTTTTATTTTTGAACGTCAGTTCACATTTGTAGGTAGATCGTCAGTTTTAGAGCTAAAATTTGCATGTTGAAAGTGATTTTCATGCTTCCAGGGGCCCGGGAATTGAATTAAATACCATTTGGAGGCATTTAATGTTCAAGCAAAAACAGGTGATTTTTGACAAAAGAGATAACACCCCCCCATTACGTCATGCTTCAGAAAGGTGAAAAATGGTCAGTTTTCAAATGTTTTATTTTTGAACGTCAGTTCACATTTGTAGGTAGATCATCAGTTTAAGAGCTAAAATTAGCATGTTTAAAGTGATTTTCATGCTTCCAGGGGCCCGGGAAGTAATTTAAATACCATTTGGAGGCATTTAATGTTCAAGCAAAAACAGGTGATTTTTGACAAAAGAGATAACACCCCCCATTACGTCATGCTTCAGAAAGGTGAAAAATGGTCAGTTTTCAAATGTTTTATTTTTGAACGTCAGTTCACATTTGTAGGTAGATCATCAGTTTTAGAGCTAAAATTTGCATGTTTAAAGCGATTTTCATGCTACCAGGGGCCCGGGAAGTGAATTAAATACCATTTGGAGGCATTTAATGTTCAAGCAAAAACAGGTGATTTTTGACAAAAGAGATAACACCCCCCCATTACGTCATGCTTCAGAAAGGTGAAAAATGGTCCGTTTTCAAATGTTTTATTTTTGAACGTCAGTTCACATTTGTAGGTAGATCATCAGTTTTAGAGCTAAAATTAGCATGTTTAAAGTGATTTTCATCCTTCCAGGGGCCCGGGAAGTGAATTAAATACCATTTGGAGGCATTTAATGTTCAAACAAAAACAGGTGATTTTTGACAAAAGAAATAACACCCCCCATTACGTCATGCTTCAGAAAGGTGAAAAAGGGTCCGTTTTCAAATGTTTTATTTTTGAACGTCAGTTCAAATTTGTAGGTAGATCATCAGTTTAAGAGCTAAAATTAGCATGTTTAAAGTGATTTTCATGCTTCCAGGGGCCCGGGAAGTGAATTAAATACCATTTGGAGGCATTTAATGTTCAAGCAAAAACAGGTGATTTTTGACAAACGAGATAACACCCCCCCATTACGTCATGCTTCTGAAAGGTGAAGAATGGTCGGTTTTCAAATGTTTTATTTTTGAACGTCAGTTCACATTTGTAGGTAGATCGTCAGTTTTAGAGCTAAAATTTGCATGTTGAAAGTGATTTTCATGCTTCCAGGGGCCCGGGAAGTGAATTAAATACCATTTGGAGGCATTTAATGTTCAAGCAAAAACAGGTGATTTTTGACAAAAGAGATAACACCCCCCCATTACGTCATGCTTCAGAAAGGTGAAGAATGGTCCGTTTTCAAATGTTTTATTTTTGAACGTCAGTTCACATTTGTAGGTAGATCGTCAGTTTTAGAGCTAAAATTTGCATGTTGAAAGTGATTTTCATGCTTCCAGGGGCCCGGGAAGTGAATTAAATACCAATTGGAGGCATTTAATGTTCAAGCAAAAACAGGTGATTTTTGACAAAAGAGATAACACCCCCCCATTACGTCATGCTTCAGAAAGGTGAAAAATGGTCCGTTTTCAAATGTTTTATTTTTGAACGTCAGTTCACATTTGTAGGTAGATCGTCAGTTTTAGAGCTACATTTTGCATGTTGAAAGTGATTTTCATGCTTCCAGGGGCCCGGGAAGTGAATTAAATACCATTTGGAGGCATTTAATGTTCAAGCAAAAACAGGTGATTTTTGACAAAAGAGATAACACCCCCCCATTACGTCATGCTTAAGAAAGGTGAAAAATGGTCCGTTTTCAAATGTTTTATTTTTGAACGTCAGTTCACATTTGTAGGTAGATCATCAGTTTTAGAGCTAAAATTAGCATGTTTAAAGTGATTTTCATGCTTCCAGGGGCCCGGGAAGTGAATTAAATACCATTTGGAGGCATTTCATGTTCAAGCAAAAACAGGTGATTTTTGACAAAAGAGATAACACCCCCATTACGTCATGTTTCAGAAAGGTGAAAAATGGTCCGTTTTCAAATGTTTTATTTTTGAACGTCAGTTCACATTTGTAGGTAGATCATCAGTTTAAGAGCTAAAATTAGCATGTTTAAAGTGATTTTCATGCTTCCAGGGGCCCGGGAAGTGAATTAAATACCATTTGGAGGCATTTAATATTCAAGCAAAAACAGGTGATTTTTGACAAAAGAGATAACACCCCCCCATTACGTCATGCTTCAGAAAGGTGAAGAATGGTCCGTTTTCAAATGTTTTATTTTTGAACGTCAGTTCACATTTGTAGGTAGATCATCAGTTTTATAGCTAAAATTTGCATGTTTAAAGTGATTTTCATGCTTCCAGGGGCCTGGGAAGTGAATTAAATACCGTTTGGAGGCATTTAATGTTCAAGCAAAAACAGGTGATTTTTGACAAAAGAGATAACACCCCCCCATTACGTCATGCTTCAGAAAGGTGAAAAATGGTCCGTTTTCAAATGTTTTATTTTTGAACGTCAGTTCACATTTGTAGGTAGATCATCAGTTTTAGAGCTAAAATGTGCATGTTTAAAGTGATTTTCATACTTCCAGGGGTCTGGGAAGTGAATTAAATACCATTTGGAGGCATTTAATGTTCAAGCAAAAACAGGTGATTTTTGACAAAAGAGATAACACCCCCCCATTACGTCATGCTTCAGAAAGGTGAAGAATGGTCCGTTTTCAAATGTTTTATTTTTGAACGTCAGTTCACATTTGTAGGTAGATCCTCAGTTTTAGAGCTAAAATTTGCATGTTGAAAGTGATTTTCATGCTTCCAGGGGCCCGGGAAGTGAATTAAATACCAATTGGAGGCATTTAATGTTCAAGCAAAAACAGGTGATTTTTGACAAAAGAGATAACACCCCCCCATTACGTCATGCTTCAGAAAGGTGAAAAATGGTCCGTTTTCAAATGTTTTATTTTTGAACGTCAGTTCACATTTGTAGGTAGATCGTCAGTTTTAGAGCTAAATTTTGCATGTTGAAAGTGATTTTCATGCTTCCAGGGGCCCGGGAAGTGAATTAAATACCATTTGGAGGCATTTAATGTTCAAGCAAAAACAGGTGATTTTTGACAAAAGAGATAACACCCCCCCATTACGTCATGCTTAAGAAAGGTGAAAAATGGTCCGTTTTCAAATGTTTTATTTTTGAACGTCAGTTCACATTTGTAGGTAGATTATCAGTTTTAGAGCTAAAATTAGCACGTTTAAAGTGATTTTCATGCTTCCAGGGGCCCGGGAAGTGAATTAAATACCATTTGGAGGCATTTAATGTTCAAGCAAAAACATGTGATTTTTGACAAAAGAGATAACACCCCCCCATTACGTCATGCTTCAGAAAGGTGAAAAATGGTCCCTTTTCAAATGTTTTATTGTTGAACGTCAGTTCACATTTGTATGTAGATCATCAGTTTTAGAGCTAAAATTTGCATGTTTAAAGTGATTTTCATGCTTCCAGGGGCCCGGGAAGTGAATTAAATACCATTTGGAGGCATTTAATGTTCAAGCAAAAACAGGTGATTTTTGACAAAAGAGATAACACCCCCCATTACGTCATGCTTCAGAAAGGTGAAAAATGGTCCGTTTTCAAATGTTTTATTTTTGAACGTCAGTTCACATTTGTAGGTAGATCGTCAGTTTTAGAGCTAAATTATGCATGTTGAAAGTGATTTTCATGCTTCCAGGGGCCCGGGAAGTGAATTTAATACCATTTGGAGGCATTTAATGTTCAAGCAAAAACAGGTGACTTTTGACAAAAGAGATAACACCCCCCATTACGTCATGCTTCAGAAATGTGAAAAAAGGTCCGTTTTCAAATGTTTTATTTTTCAACGTCAGTTCACATTTGTAGGTAGATCATCAGTTTTAGAGCTAAAATTAGCATGTTTAAAGTGATTTTCATGCTTCCAGGGGCCCGGGAAGTGAACTAAATACCATTTGGAGGCATTTAATGTTCAAGCAAAAACATGTGATTTTTGACAAAAGAGATAACACCCCCCCCCCATTACGTCATGCTTCAGAAAGGTGAAAAATGGTCCCTTTTCAAATGTTTTATTTTTGAACGTCAGTTCACATTTGTAGGTAGATCATCAGTTTTAGAGCTAAAATGTGCATGTTGAAAGTGATTTTCATGCTTCCAGGGGCCCGGGAAGTGAATTAAATACCATTTGGAGGCATTTAATGTTCAAGCAAAAACAGGTGATTTTTGACAAAAGAGATAACACCCCCCATTACGTCATGCTTCAGAAAGGTGAAAAATGGTCCGTTTTCAAATGTTTTATTTTTGAACGTCAGTTCACATTTGTAGGTAGATCGTCAGTTTAAGAGCTAAAATTAGCATGTTTAAAGTGATTTTCATGCTTCCAGGGGCCCGGGAAGTGAATTAAATACCATTTGGAGGCATTTAATATTCAAGCAAAAACAGGTGATTTTTGACAAAAGAGATAACACCCCCCCATTACGTCATGCTTCAGAAAGGTGAAGAATAGTCCGTTTTCAAATGTTTTATTTTTGAACGTCAGTTCACATTTGTAGGTAGATCATCAGTTTTAGAGCTAAAATTTGCATGTATAAAGTGATTTTCATGCTTCCAGGGGCCCGGGAAGTGAATTAAATACCATTTGGAGGCATTTAATGTTCAAGCAAAAACAGGTGATTTTTGACAAAAGAGATAACACCCCCCCATTACGTCATGCTTCAGAAAGGTGAAAAATGGTCCGTTTTCAAATGTTTTATTTTTGAACGTCAGTTCACATTTGTAGGTAGATCATCAGTTTTAGAGCTAAAATGTGCATGTTTAAAGTGATTTTCATACTTCCAGGGGTCTGGGAAGTGAATTAAATACCATTTGGAGGCATTTAATGTTCAAGCAAAAACAGGTGATTTTTGACAAAAGAGATAACACCCCCCCATTACGTCATGCTTCAGAAAGGTGAAGAATGGTCCGTTTTCAAATGTTTTATTTTTGAACGTCAGTTCACATTTGTAGGTAGATCCTCAGTTTTAGAGCTAAAATTTGCATGTTGAAAGTGATTTTCATGCTTCCAGGGGCCCGGGAAGTGAATTAAATACCAATTGGAGGCATTTAATGTTCAAGCAAAAACAGGTGATTTTTGACAAAAGAGATAACACCCCCCCATTACGTCCTGCTTCAGAAAGGTGAAAAATGGTCCGTTTTCAAATGTTTTATTTTTGAACGTCAGTTCACATTTGTAGGTAGATCGTCAGTTTTAGAGCTAAATTTTGCATGTTGAAAGTGATTTTCATGCTTCCAGGGGCCCGGGAAGTGAATTAAATACCATTTGGAGGCATTTAATGTTCAAGCAAAAACAGGTGATTTTTGACAAAAGAGATAACACCCCCCCATTACGTCATGCTTAAGAAAGGTGAAAAATGGTCCGTTTTCAAATGTTTTATTTTTGAACGTCAGTTCACATTTGTAGGTAGATCATCAGTTTTAGAGCTAAAATTAGCACGTTTAAAGTGATTTTCATGCTTCCAGGGGCCCGGGAAGTGAATTAAATACCATTTGGAGGCATTTAATGTTCAAGCAAAAACATGTGATTTTTGACAAAAGAGATAACACCCCCCCATTACGTCATGCTTCAGAAAGGTGAAAAATGGTCCCTTTTCAAATGTTTTATTGTTGAACGTCAGTTCACATTTGTATGTAGATCATCAGTTTTAGAGCTAAAATTTGCATGTTTAAAGTGATTTTCATGCTTCCAGGGGCCCGGGAAGTGAATTACATACCATTTGGAGGCATTTAATGTTCAAGCAAAAACAGGTGATTTTTGACAAAAGAGATAACACCCCCCATTACGTCATGCTTCAGAAAGGTGAAAAATGGTCCGTTTTCAAATGTTTTATTTTTGAACGTCAGTTCACATTTGTAGGTAGATCGTCAGTTTTAGAGCTAAATTATGCATGTTGAAAGTGATTTTCATGCTTCCAGGGGCCCGGGAAGTGAATTTAATACCATTTGGAGGCATTTAATGTTCAAGCAAAAACAGGTGATTTTTGACAAAAGAGATAACACCCCCCATTACGTCATGCTTCAGAAATGTGAAAAAAGGTCCGTTTTCAAATGTTTTATTTTTCAACGTCAGTTCACATTTGTAGGTAGATCATCAGTTTTAGAGCTAAAATTAGCATGTTTAAAGTGATTTTCATGCTTCCAGGGGCCCGGGAAGTGAACTAAATACCATTTGGAGGCATTTAATGTTCAAGCAAAAACATGTGATTTTTGACAAAAGAGATAACACCCCCCCCCCATTACGTCATGCTTCAGAAAGGTGAAAAATGGTCCCTTTTCAAATGTTTTATTTTTGAACGTCAGTTCACATTTGTAGGTAGATCATCAGTTTTAGAGCTAAAATGTGCATCTTTAAAGTGATTTTCATGCTTCCAGGGGCCCGGGAAGTGAATTAAATACCATTTGGAGGCATTTAATGTTCAAGCAAAAACAGGTGATTTTTGACAAAAGAGATAACACCCCCCATTACGTCATGCTTCAGAAAGGTGAAAAATGGTCCGTTTTCAAATGTTTTATTTTTGAACGTCAGTTCACATTTGTAGGTAGATCATCAGTTTTAGAGCTAAAATTAGCACGTTTAAAGTGATTTTCATGCTTCCAGGGGCCCAGGAAGTGAATTAAATACCATTTGGAGGCATTTAATGTTCAAGCAAAAACAGGTGATTTTTGACAAAAGAGATAACACCCCCCATTACGTCATGCTTCAGAAAGGTGAAGAATGGTCCGTTTTCAAATGTTTTATTTTTGAACGTCAGTTCACATTTGTAGGTAGATCGTCAGTTTTAGAGCTAAATTATGCATGTTGAAAGTGATTTTCATGCTTCCAGGGGCCCGGGAAGTGAACTAAATACCATTTGGAGGCATTTAATGTTCAAGCAAAAACAGGTGATTTTTGACAAAAGAGATAACACCCCCCCATTACGTCATGCTTAAGAAAGGTGAAAAATGGTCCGTTTTCAAATGTTTTATTTTTGAACGTCAGTTCACATTTGTAGGTAGATCATCAGTTTCAGAGCTAAAATTAGCATGTTTAAAGTGATTTTCATGCTTCCAGGGGCCCGGGAAGTGAATTAAATACCATTTGGAGGCATTTAATGTTCAAGCAAAAACATGTGATTTTTGACAAAAGAGATAACACCCCCCCATTACGTCATGCTTCAGAAAGGTGAAAAATGGTCCCTTTTCAAATGTTTTATTTTTGAACGTCAGTTCACATTTGTAGGTAGATCATCAGTTTTAGAGCTAAAATTTGCATGTTTAAAGTGATTTTCATGCATCCAGGGGCCCGGGAAGTGAATTTAATACCATTTGGAGGCATTTAATGTTCAAGCAAAAACAGGTGATTTTTGACAAAAGAGATAACACCCCCCATTACGTCATGCTTCAGAAAGGTGAAAAATGGTCCGTTTTCAAATGTTTTATTTTTGAACGTCAGTTCACATTTGTAGGTAGATCATCAGTTTTAGAGCTAAAATTTGCATGTTTAAAGCGATTTTCATGCTTCCAGGGGCCCGGGAAGTGAATTAAATACCATTTGAGGCATTTAATGTTCAAGCAAAAACAGGTGATTTTTGACAAAAGAGATAACACCCCCCCATTACGTCATGCTTCAGAAAGGTGAAAAATGGTCCGTTTTCAAATGTTTTATTTTTGAACGTCAGTTCACATTTGTAGGTAGATCATCAGTTTTAGATCTAAAATTAGCATGTTTAAAGTGATTTTCATCCTTCCAGGGGCCCGGGAAGTGAATTAAATACCATTTGGAGGCATTTAATGTACAAGCAAAAACAGTTGATTTTTGACAAAAGAGATAACACCCCCAATTACGTCATGCTTCAGAAAGGTGAAGAATGGTCCGTTTTGAAATGTTTTATTTTTGAACGTCAGTTCACATTTGTAGGTAGATCGTCAGTATCAGAGCTAAAATTTGCATGTTGAAAGTGATTTTCATGCTTCCAGGGGCCCGGGAATTGAATTAAATACCATTTGGAGGCATTTAATGTTCAAGCAAAAACAGGTGATTTTTGACAAAAGAGATAACACCCCCCATTACGTCATGCTTCAGAAAGGTGAAAAATGGTCAGTTTTCAAATGTTTTATTTTTGAACGTCAGTTCACATTTGTAGGTAGATCATCAGTTTAAGAGCTAAAATGAGCATGTTTAAAGTGATTTTCATGCTTCCAGGGGCCCGGGAAGTGAATTAAATACCATTTGGAGGCATTTAATGTTCAAGCAAAAACAGGTGATTTTTGACAAAAGAGATAACACCCCCCCATTACGTCATGCTTCAGAAAGGTGAAAAATGGTCCATTTTCAAATGTTTTATTTTTGAACGTCAGTTCACATTTGTAGGTAGATCATCAGTTTTAGAGCTAAAATTTGCATGTTTAAAGTGATTTTCAGGCTTCCAGGGGCCCGGGAAGTGAATTAAATACCATTCGGAGGCATTTAATGTTCAAGCAAAAACAGGTGATTTTTGACAAAAGAGATAACACCCCCCCATTACCTCATGCTTCAGAAATGTGAAAAAAGGTCCGTTTTCAAATGTTTTATTTTTCAACGTCAGTTCGCATTTGTAGGTAGATCATCAGTTTTAGAGCTAAAATTAGCATGTTTAAAGTGATTTTCATGCTTCCAGGGGCCCGGGAAGTGAATTAAATACCATTTGGAGGCATTTAATGTACAAGCAAAAACAGTTGATTTTTGACAAAAGAGATAACACCCCCCCATTACGTCATTGTTCAGAAAGGTGAAAAATGGTCAGTTTACAAATGTTTTATTTTTGAACGTCAGTTCACATTTGTAGGTAGATCATCAGTTTTAGAGCTAAAATGTGCATGTTGAAAGTGATTTTCATGCTTCCAGGGGCCCGGGAATTGAATTAAATACCATTTGGAGGCATTTAATGTTCAAGCAAAAACAGGTGATTTTTGACAAAAGAGATAACACCCCCCATTACGTCATGCTTCAGAAAGGTGAAAAATGGTCCGTTTTCAAATGTTTTATTTTTGAACGTCAGTTCACATTTGTAGGTAGATCGTCAGTTTTAGAGCTAAAATTTGCATGTTTAAAGTGATTTTCAGGCTTCCAGGGGCCCGGGAATTGAATTAAATACCATTTGGAGGCATTTAATGTTCAAGCAAAAACAGGTGATTTTTGACAAAAGAGATAACACCCCCCCATTACGTCATGCTTCAGAAATGTGAAAAAAGGTCCGTTTTCAAATGTTTTATTTTTGAACGTCAGTTCACATTTGTAGGTAGATCATCAGTTTTAGAGCTAAAATTTGCATGTTTAAAGCGATTTTCATGCTTCCAGGGGCCCGGGAAGTGAATTAAATACCATTTGGAGGCATTTAATGTTCAAGCAAAAACAGGTGATTTTTGACAAAAGAGATAACACCCCCCCATTACGTCATGCTTCAGAAAGGTGAAAAATGGTCCGTTTTCAAATGTTTTATTTTTGAACGTCAGTTCACATTTGTAGGTAGATCATCAGTTTTAGATCTAAAATTAGCATGTTTAAAGTGATTTTCATCCTTCCAGGGGCCAGGGAAGTAAATTAAATACCATTTGGAGGCATTTAATGTTCAAACAAAAACAGGTGATTTTTGACAAAAGAAATAACACCCCCCATTACGTCATGCTTCAGAAAGGTGAAAAATGGTCCATTTTCAAATGTTTTATTTTTGAACGTCAGTTCACATTTGTAGGTAGATCATCAGTTTAAGAGCTAAAATTAGCATGTTTAAAGTGATTTTCATGCTTCCAGGGGCCCGGGAAGTGAATTAAATACCATTTGGAGGCATTTAATGTTCAAGCAAAAACAGGTGATTTTTGACAAACGAGATAACACCCCCCCATTACGTCATGCTTCAGAAATGTGAAAAAAGGTCCGTTTTCAAATGTTTTATTTTTCAACGTCAGTTCGCATTTGTAGGTAGATCATCAGTTTTAGAGCTAAAATTAGCACGTTTAAAGTGATTTTCATGCTTCCAGGGGCCCAGGAAGTGAATTAAATACCATTTGGAGGCATTTAATGTTCAAGCAAAAACAGGTGATTTTTGACAAAAGAGATAACACCCCCCATTACGTCATGCTTCAGAAAGGTGAAGAATGGTCCATTTTCAAATGTTTTATTTTTTAACGTCAGTTCACATTTGTAGGTAGATCGTCAGTTTTAGAGCTAAAATTTGCATGTTGAAAGTGATTTTCATGCTTCCAGGGAAGTGAATTAAATACCATTTGGAGGCATTTAATGTTCAAGCAAAAACAGGTGATTTTTGACAAAAGAGATAACACCCCCCATTACGTCATGCTTCAGAAAGGTGAAGAATGGTCCGTTTTCAAATGTTTTATTTTTGAACGTCAGTTCACATTTGTAGGTAGATCGTCAGTTTTAGAGCTAAAATTTGCATGTTGAAAGTGATTTTCATGCTTCCAGGGGCCCGGGAAGTGAATTAAATACCAATTGGAGGCATTTAATGTTCAAGCAAAAACAGGTGATTTTTGACAAAAGAGATAACACCCCCCCCATTACGTCATGCTTCAGAAAGGTGAAAAATGGTCCGTTTTCAAATGTTTTATTTTTGAACGTCAGTTCACATTTGTAGGTAGATCGTCAGTTTTAGAGCTAAATTATGCATGTTGAAAGTGATTTTCATGCTTCCAGGGGCCCGGGAAGTGAATTAAATACCATTTGGAGGCATTTAATGTTCAAGCAAAAACAGGTGATTTTTGACAAAAGAGATAACACCCCCCCATTACGTCATGCTTAAGAAAGGTGAAAAATGGTCCGTTTTCAAATGTTTTATTTTTGAACGTCAGTTCACATTTGTAGGTAGATCGTCAGTTTTAGAGCTAAATTATGCATGTTGAAAGTGATTTTCATGCTTCCAGGGGCCCGGGAAGTGAATTAAATACCATTTGGAGGCATTTAATGTTCAAGCAAAAACAGGTGATTTTTGACAAAAGAGATAACACCCCCCCATTACGTCATGCTTCAGAAAGGTGAAAAATGGTCCGTTTTCAAATGTTTTATTTTTGAACGTCAGTTCACATTTGTAGGTAGATCATCAGTTTTAGATCTAAAATTAGCATGTTTAAAGTGATTTTCATCCTTCCAGGGGCCAGGGAAGTGAATTAAATACCATTTGGAGGCATTTAATGTTCAAACAAAAACAGGTGATTTTTGACAAAAGAAATAACACCCCCCATTACGTCATGCTTCAGAAAGGTGAAAAATGGTCCATTTTCAAATGTTTTATTTTTGAACGTCAGTTCACATTTGTAGGTAGATCATCAGTTTAAGAGCTAAAATTAGCATGTTTAAAGTGATTTTCATGCTTCCAGGGGCCCGGAAGTGAATTAAATACCATTTGGAGGCATTTAATGTTCAAGCAAAAACAGGTGATTTTTGACAAACGAGATAACACCCCCCCATTACGTCATGCTTCAGAAATGTGAAAAAAGGTCTGTTTTCAAATGTTTTATTTTTCAACGTCAGTTCGCATTTGTAGGTAGATCATCAGTTTTAGAGCTAAAATTAGCACGTTTAAAGTGATTTTCATGCTTCCAGGGGCCCAGGAAGTGAATTAAATACCATTTGGAGGCATTTAATGTTCAAGCAAAAACAGGTGATTTTTGACAAAAGAGATAACACCCCCCCATTACGTCATGCTTCAGAAAGGTGAAGAATGGTCCGTTTTCAAATGTTTTATTTTTGAACGTCAGTTCACATTTGTAGGTAGATCGTCAGTTTTAGAGCTAAATTATGCATGTTGAAAGTGATTTTCATGCTTCCAGGGGCCCGGGAAGTGAATTAAATACCATTTGGAGGCATTTAATGTTCAAGCAAAAACAGGTGATTTTTGACAAAAGAGATAACACCCCCCCATTACGTCATGCTTAAGAAAGGTGAAAAATGGTCCGTTTTCAAATGTTTTATTTTTGAACGTCAGTTCACATTTGTAGGTAGATCATCAGTTTCAGAGCTAAAATTAGCATGTTTAAAGTGATTTTCATGCTTCCAGGGGCCCGGGAAGTGAATTAAATACCATTTGGAGGCATTTAATGTTCAAGCAAAAACATGTGATTTTTGACAAAAGAGATAACACCCCCCATTACGTCATGCTTCAGAAAGGTGAAAAATGGTCCCTTTTCAAATGTTTTATTTTTGAACGTCAGTTCACATATGTAGGTAGATCATCAGTTTTAGAGCTAAAATTTGCATGTTTAAAGTGATTTTCATGCTTCCAGGGGCCCGGGAAGTGAATTTAATACCATTTGGAAGCATTTAATGTTCAAGCAAAAACAGGTGATTTTTGACAAAAGAGATAACACCCCCCATTACGTCATGCTTCAGAAAGGTGAAAAATGGTCCGTTTTCAAATGTTTTATTTTTGAACGTCAGTTCACATTTGTAGGTAGATCATCAGTTTTAGAGCTAAAATTTGCATGTTTAAAGCGATTTTCATGCTTCCAGGGGCCCGGGAAGTGAATTAAATACCATTTGAGGCATTTAATGTTCAAGCAAAAACAGGTGATTTTTGACAAAAGAGATAACACCCCCCCCATTACGTCATGCTTCAGAAAGGTGAAAAATGGTCCGTTTTCAAATGTTTTATTTTTGAACGTCAGTTCACATTTGTAGGTAGATCATCAGTTTTAGATCTAAAATTAGCATGTTTAAAGTGATTTTCATCCTTCCAGGGGCCCGGGAAGTGAATTAAATACCATTTGGAGGCATTTAATGTACAAGCAAAAACAGTTGATTTTTGACAAAAGAGATAACACCCCCCCATTACGTCATTGTTCAGAAAGGTGAAAAATGGTCAGTTTACAAATGTTTTATTTTTGAACGTCAGTTCACATTTGTAGGTAGATCATCAGTTTTAGAGCTAAAATTAGCATGTTTAAAGTGATTTTCATGCTTCCAGGGGCCCGGGAAGTGAATTAAATACCATTTGGAGGCATTTAATGTTCAAGCAAAAACAGGTGATTTTTGACAAAAGATATAACACCCCCAATTACGTCATGCTTCAGAAAGGTGAAGAATGGTCCGTTTTCAAATGTTTTATTTTTGAACGTCAGTTCACATTTGTAGGTAGATCATCAGTTTAAGAGCTAAAATGAGCATGTTTAAAGTGATTTTCATGCTTCCAGGGGCCCGGGAAGTGAATTAAATACCATTTGGAGGCATTTAATGTTCAAGCAAAAACAGGTGATTTTTGACAAAAGAGATAACACCCCCCCATTACGTCATGCTTCAGAAAGGTGAAAAATGGTCCATTTTCAAATGTTTTATTTTTGAACGTCAGTTCACATTTGTAGGTAGATCATCAGTTTTAGAGCTAAAATGTGCATGTTTAAAGTGATTTTCAGGCTTCCAGGGGCCCGGGAAGTGAATTAAATACCATTCGGAGGCATTTAATGTTCAAGCAAAAACAGGTGATTTTTGACAAAAGAGATAACACCCCCCCATTACGTCATGCTTCAGAAATGTGAAAAAAGGTCCGTTTTCAAATGTTTTATTTTTCAACGTCAGTTCACATTTGTAGGTAGATCATCAGTTTTAGAGCTAAAATTAGCATGTTTAAAGTGATTTTCATCCTTCCAGGGGCCCGGGAAGTGAATTAAATACCATTTGGAGGCATTTAATGTTCAAGCAAAAACAGGTGATTTTTGACAAACGAGATAACACCCCCCCATTACGTCATGCTTCAGAAATGTGAAAAAAGGTCCGTTTTCAAATGTTTTATTTTTCAACGTCAGTTCGCATTTGTAGGTAGATCATCAGTTTTAGAGCTAAAATTAGCATGTTTAAAGTGATTTTCATGCTTCCAGGGGCCCGGGAAATGAATTAAATACCATTTGGAGGCATTTAATGTACAAGCAAAAACAGTTGATTTTTGACAAAAGAGATAACACCCCCCCATTACGTCATTGTTCAGAAAGGTGAAAAATGGTCAGTTTACAAATGTTTTATTTTTGAACGTCAGTTCACATTTGTAGGTAGATCATCAGTTTTAGAGCTAAAATTAGCATGTTTAAAGTGATTTTCATGCTTCCAGGGGCCCGGGAAGTGAATTAAATACCATTTGGAGGCATTTAATGTTCAAGCAAAAACAGGTGATTTTTGACAAAAGAGATAACACCCCCCATTACGTCATGCTTCAGAAAGGTGAAGAATGGTCCGTTTTCAAATGTTTTATTTTTGAACGTCAGTTCACATTTGTAGGTAGATCGTCAGTTTTAGAGCTAAAATTTGCATGTTGAAAGTGATTTTCATGCTTCCAGGGGCCCGGGAATTGAATTAAATACCATTTGGAGGCATTTAGTGTTCAAGCAAAAACAGGTGATTTTTGACAAAAGAGATAACACCCCCCCATTACGTCATGCTTCAGAAAGGTGAAAAATGGTCAGTTTTCAAATGTTTTATTTTTGAACGTCAGTTCACATTTGTAGGTAGATCATCAGTTTAAGAGCTAAAATTAGCATGTTTAAAGTGATTTTCATGCTTCCAGGGGCCTGGGAAGTGAATTAAATACCATTTGGAGGCATTTAATGTTCAAGCAAAAACAGGTGATTTTTGACAAAAGAGATAACACCCCCCCATTACGTCATGCTTCAGAAAGGTGAAAAATGGTCCGTTTTCAAATGTTTTATTTTTGAACGTCAGTTCACATTTGTAGGTAGATCATCAGTTTTAGAGCTAAAATTTGCATGTTTAAAGTGATTTTCAGGCTTCCAGGGGCCCGGGAAGTGAATTAAATACCATTCGGAGGCATTTAATGTTCGAGCAAAAACAGGTGATTTTTGACAAAAGAGATAACACCCCCCCATTACGTCATGCTTCAGAAATGTGAAAAAAGGTCCGTTTTCAAATGTTTTATTTTTCAACGTCAGTTCACATTTGTAGGTAGATCATCAGTTTTAGAGCTAAAATTAGCATGTTTAAAGTGATTTTCATCCTTCCAGGGGCCCGGGAAGTGAATTAAATACCATTTGGAGGCATTTAATGTTCAAGCAAAAACAGGTGATTTTTGACAAACGAGATAACACCCCCCCATTACGTCATGCTTCAGAAATGGGAAAAAAAAGGTCCGTTTTCAAATGTTTTATTTTTCAACGTCAGTTCGCATTTGTAAGTAGATCATCAGTTTTAGAGCTAAAATTAGCATGTTTAAAGTGATTTTCATGCTTCCAGGGGCCCGGGAAGTGAATTAAATACCATTTGGAGGCATTTAATGTTCAAGCAAAAACAGGTGATTTTTGACAAAAGAGATAACACCCCCCATTACGTCATGCTTCAGAAAGGTGAAGAATGGTCCGTTTTCAAATGTTTTATTTTTGAACGTCAGTTCACATTTGTAGGTATATCGTCAGTTTTAGAGCTAAAATTTGCATGTTGAAAGTGATTTTCATGCTTCCAGGGGCCCGGGAAGTGAATTAAATACCATTTGGAGGCATTTAATGTTCAAACAAAAACAGGTGATTTTTGACAAAAGAGATAACACCCCCCATTACGTCATGCTTCAGAAAGGTGAAAAATGGTCCATTTTCAAATGTTTTATTTTTGAACGTCAGTTCACATTTGTAGGTAGATCATCAGTTTTAGAGCTAAAATTTGCATCTTTAAAGTGATTTTCATGCTTCCAGGGGCCCGGGAAGTGAATTAAATAGATTTGGAGGCATTTAATGTTCAAGCAAAAACAGGTGATTTTTGACAAAAGAGATAACACCCCCCATTACGTCATGCTTCAGAAAGGTGAAAAATGGTCCATTTTCAAATGTTTTATTTTTGAACGTCAGTTCACATTTGTAGGTAGATCATCAGTTTTAGAGCTAAAATTTGCATGTTTAAAGCGATTTTCATGCTTCCAGGGGCCCGGGAAGTGAATTAAATACCATTTGGAGGCATTTAATGTTCAAGCAAAAACAGGTGATTTTTGACAAAAGAGATAACACCCCCCCATTACGTCATGCTTCAGAAAGGTGAAAAATGGTCCGTTTTCAAATGTTTTATTTTTGAACGTCAGTTCACATTTGTAGGTAGATCGTCAGTTTTAGAGCTAAAATTTGCATGTTGAAAGTGATTTTCATGCTTCCAGGGGCCCGGGAATTGAATTAAATACCATTTGGAGGCATTTAATGTTCAAGCAAAAACAGGTGATTTTTGACAAAAGAGATAACACCCCCCATTACGTCATGCTTCAGAAAGGTGAAAAATGGTCAGTTTTCAAATGTTTTATTTTTGAACGTCAGTTCACATTTGTAGGTAGATCATCAGTTTAAGAGCTAAAATGAGCATGTTTAAAGTGATTTTCATGCTTCCAGGGGCCCGGGAAGTGAATTAAATACCATTTGGAGGCATTTAATGTTCAAGCAAAAACAGGTGATTTTTGACAAAAGAGATAACACCCCCCCATTACGTCATGCTTCAGAAAGGTGAAAAATGGTCCATTTTCAAATGTTTTATTTTTGAACGTCAGTTCACATTTGTAGGTAGATCATCAGTTTTAGAGCTAAAATTTGCATGTTTAAAGTGATTTTCAGGCTTCCAGGGGCCCGGGAAGTGAATTAAATACCATTCGGAGGCATTTAATGTTCAAGCAAAAACAGGTGATTTTTGACAAAAGAGATAACACCCCCCATTACGTCATGCTTCAGAAAGGTGAAGAATGGTCCGTTTTCAAATGTTTTATTTTTGAACGTCAGTTCACATTTGTAGGTATATCGTCAGTTTTAGAGCTAAAATTTGCATGTTGAAAGTGATTTTCATGCTTCCAGGGGCCCGGGAAGTGAATTAAATACCATTTGGAGGCATTTAATGTTCAAACAAAAACAGGTGATTTTTGACAAAAGAGATAACACCCCCCATTACGTCATGCTTCAGAAAGGTGAAAAATGGTCCATTTTCAAATGTTTTATTTTTGAACGTCAGTTCACATTTGTAGGTAGATCATCAGTTTTAGAGCTAAAATTTGCATCTTTAAAGTGATTTTCATGCTTCCAGGGGCCCGGGAAGTGAATTAAATACCATTTGGAGGCATTTAATGTTCAAGCAAAAACAGGTGATTTTTGACAAAAGAGATAACACCCCCCATTACGTCATGCTTCAGAAAGGTGAAAAATGGTCCGTTTTCAAATGTTTTATTTTTGAACGTCAGTTCACATTTGTAGGTAGATCATCAGTTTTAGAGCTAAAATTTGCATGTTTAAAGCGATTTTCATGCTTCCAGGGGCCCGGGAAGTGAATTAAATACCATTTGGAGGCATTTAATGTTCAAGCAAAAACAGGTGATTTTTGACAAAAGAGATAACACCCCCCCATTACGTCATGCTTCAGAAAGGTGAAAAATGGTCCGTTTTCAAATGTTTTATTTTTGAACGTCAGTTCACATTTGTAGGTAGATCGTCAGTTTTAGAGCTAAAATTTGCATGTTGAAAGTGATTTTCATGCTTCCAGGGGCCCGGGAATTGAATTAAATACCATTTGGAGGCATTTAATGTTCAAGCAAAAACAGGTGATTTTTGACAAAAGAGATAACACCCCCCATTACGTCATGCTTCAGAAAGGTGAAAAATGGTCAGTTTTCAAATGTTTTATTTTTGAACGTCAGTTCACATTTGTAGGTAGATCATCAGTTTAAGAGCTAAAATGAGCATGTTTAAAGTGATTTTCATGCTTCCAGGGGCCCGGGAAGTGAATTAAATACCATTTGGAGGCATTTAATGTTCAAGCAAAAACAGGTGATTTTTGACAAAAGAGATAACACCCCCCCATTACGTCATGCTTCAGAAAGGTGAAAAATGGTCCATTTTCAAATGTTTTATTTTTGAACGTCAGTTCACATTTGTAGGTAGATCATCAGTTTTAGAGCTAAAATTTGCATGTTTAAAGTGATTTTCAGGCTTCCAGGGGCCCGGGAAGTGAATTAAATACCATTCGGAGGCATTTAATGTTCAAGCAAAAACAGGTGATTTTTGACAAAAGAGATAACACCCCCCCATTACGTCATGCTTCAGAAATGTGAAAAAAGGTCAGTTTTCAAATGTTTTATTTTTCAACGTCAGTTCACATTTGTAGGTAGATCATCAGTTTTAGAGCTAAAATTAGCATGTTTAAAGTGATTTTCATCCCTCCAGGGGCCCGGGAAGTGAATTAAATACCATTTGGAGGCATTTAATGTTCAAGCAAAAACAGGTGATTTTTGACAAACGAGATAACACCCCCCCATTACGTCATGCTTCAGAAATGTGAAAAAAGGTCCGTTTTCAAATGTTTTATTTTTCAACGTCAGTTCGCATTTGTAGGTAGATCATCAGTTTTAGAGCTAAAATTAGCATGTTTAAAGTGATTTTCATGCTTCCAGGGGCCCGGGAAGTGAATTAAATACCATTTGGAGGCATTTAATGTACAAGCAAAAACAGTTGATTTTTGACAAAAGAGATAACACCCCCCCATTACGTCATTGTTCAGAAAGGTGAAAAATGGTCAGTTTACAAATGTTTTATTTTTGAACGTCAGTTCACATTTGTAGGTAGATCATCAGTTTTAGAGCTAAAATTAGCATGTTTAAAGTGATTTTCATGCTTCCAGGGGCCCGGGAAGTGAATTAAATACCATTTGGAGGCATTTAATGTTCAAGCAAAAACAGGTGATTTTTGACAAAAGAGATAACACCCCCCATTACGTCATGCTTCAGAAAGGTGAAGAATGGTCCGTTTTCAAATGTTTTATTTTTGAACGTCAGTTCACATTTGTAGGTAGATCGTCAGTTTTAGAGCTAAAATTTGCATGTTGAAAGTGATTTTCATGCTTCCAGGGGCCCGGGAATTGAATTAAATACCATTTGGAGGCATTTAGTGTTCAAGCAAAAACAGGTGATTTTTGACAAAAGAGATAACACCCCCCCATTACGTCATGCTTCAGAAAGGTGAAAAATGGTCAGTTTTCAAATGTTTTATTTTTGAACGTCAGTTCACATTTGTAGGTAGATCATCAGTTTAAGAGCTAAAATTAGCATGTTTAAAGTGATTTTCATGCTTCCAGGGGCCCGGGAAGTGAATTAAATACCATTTGGAGGCATTTAATGTTCAAGCAAAAACAGGTGATTTTTGACAAAAGAGATAACACCCCCCCATTACGTCATGCTTCAGAAAGGTGAAAAATGGTCCGTTTTCAAATGTTTTATTTTTGAACGTCAGTTCACATTTGTAGGTAGATCATCAGTTTTAGAGCTAAAATTTGCATGTTTAAAGTGATTTTCAGGCTTCCAGGGGCCCGGGAAGTGAATTAAATACCATTCGGAGGCATTTAATGTTCAAGCAAAAACAGGTGATTTTTGACAAAAGAGATAACACCCCCCCATTACGTCATGCTTCAGAAATGTGAAAAAAGGTCAGTTTTCAAATGTTTTATTTTTCAACGTCAGTTCACATTTGTAGGTAGATCATCAGTTTTAGAGCTAAAATTAGCATGTTTAAAGTGATTTTCATCCTTCCAGGGGCCCGGGAAGTGAATTAAATACCATTTGGAGGCATTTAATGTTCAAGCAAAAACAGGTGATTTTTGACAAACGAGATAACACCCCCCCATTACGTCATGCTTCAGAAATGGGAAAAAAAAGGTCCGTTTTCAAATGTTTTATTTTTCAACGTCAGTTCGCATTTGTAAGTAGATCATCAGTTTTAGAGCTAAAATTAGCATGTTTAAAGTGATTTTCATGCTTCCAGGGGCCCGGGAAGTGAATTAAATACCATTTGGAGGCATTTAATGTTCAAGCAAAAACAGGTGATTTTTGACAAAAGAGATAACACCCCCCATTACGTCATGCTTCAGAAAGGTGAAGAATGGTCCGTTTTCAAATGTTTTATTTTTGAACGTCAGTTCACATTTGTAGGTATATCGTCAGTTTTAGAGCTAAAATTTGCATGTTGAAAGTGATTTTCATGCTTCCAGGGGCCCGGGAAGTGAATTAAATACCATTTGGAGGCATTTAATGTTCAAACAAAAACAGGTGATTTTTGACAAAAGAGATAACACCCCCCATTACGTCATGCTTCAGAAAGGTGAAAAATGGTCCATTTTCAAATGTTTTATTTTTGAACGTCAGTTCACATTTGTAGGTAGATCATCAGTTTAAGAGCTAAAATTAGCATGTTTAAAGTGATTTTCATGCTTCCAGGGGCCCGGGAAGTGAATTAAATACCATTTGGAAGCATTTAATGTTCAAGCAAAAACATGTGATTTTTGACAATAGAGATAACACCCCCCCCCATTACGTCATGCTTCAGAAAGGTGAAAAATTGTCCCTTTTCAAATGTTTTATTTTTGAACGTCAGTTCACATTTGTAGGTAGATCATCAGTTTTAGAGCTAAAATTTGCATCTTTAAAGTGATTTTCATGCTTCCAGGGGCCCGGGAAGTGAATTAAATACCATTTGGAGGCATTTAATGTTCAAGCAAAAACAGGTGATTTTTGACAAAAGAGATAACACCCCCCATTACGTCATGCTTCAGAAAGGTGAAAAATGGTCCGTTTTCAAATGTTTTATTTTTGAACGTCAGTTCACATTTGTAGGTAGATCATCAGTTTTAGAGCTAAAATTTGCATGTTTAAAGCGATTTTCATGCTTCCAGGGGCCCGGGAAGTGAATTAAATACCATTTGGAGGCATTTATTGTTCAAGCAAAAACAAGTGATTTTTGACAAAAGAGATAACACCCCCCCATTACGTCATGCTTCAGAAAGGTGAAAAATGGTCCGTTTTCAAATGTTTTATTTTTGAACGTCAGTTCACATTTGTAGGTAGATCATCAGTTTTAGATCTAAAATTAGCATGTTTAAAGTGATTTTCATCCTTCCAGGGGCCAGGGAAGTGAATTAAATACCATTTGGAGGCATTTAATGTTCAAGCAAAAACAGGTGATTTTTGACAAAAGAGATAACACCCCCCATTACGTCATGCTTCAGAAAGGTGAAGAATGGTCCGTTTTCAAATGTTTTATTTTTGAACGTCAGTTCACATTTGTAGGTAGATCGTCAGTTTTAGAGCTAAAATTTGCATGTTGAAAGTGATTTTCATGCTTCCAGGGGCCCGGGAAGTGAATTAAATACCAATTGGAGGCATTTAATGTTCAAGCAAAAACAGGTGATTTTTGACAAAAGAGATAACACCCCCCCATTACGTCATGCTTCAGAAAGGTGAAAAATGGTCCGTTTTCAAATGTTTTATTTTTGAACGTCAGTTCACATTTGTAGGTAGATCGTCAGTTTTAGAGCTAAATTATGCATGTTGAAAGTGATTTTCATGCTTCCAGGGGCCCGGGAAGTGAATTAAATACCATTTGGAGGCATTTAATGTTCAAGCAAAAACAGGTGATTTTTGACAAAAGAGATAACACCCCCCCATTACGTCATGCTTCAGAAAGGTGAAAAATGGTCCGTTTTCAAATGTTTTATTTTTGAACGTCAGTTCACATTTGTAGGTAGATCATCAGTTTTAGATCTAAAATTAGCATGTTTAAAGTGATTTTCATCCTTCCAGGGGCCAGGGAAGTGAATTAAATACCATTTGGAGGCATTTAATGTTCAAACAAAAACAGGTGATTTTTGACAAAAGAAATAACACCCCCCATTACGTCATGCTTCAGAAAGGTGAAAAATGGTCCATTTTCAAATGTTTTATTTTTGAACGTCAGTTCACATTTGTAGGTAGATCATCAGTTTAAGAGCTAAAATTAGCATGTTTAAAGTGATTTTCATGCTTCCAGGGGCCCGGGAAGTGAATTAAATACCATTTGGAGGCATTTAATGTTCAAGCAAAAACAGGTGATTTTTGACAAACGAGATAACACCCCCCCATTACGTCATGCTTCAGAAATGTGAAAAAAGGTCAGTTTTCAAATGTTTTATTTTTCAACGTCAGTTCGCATTTGTAGGTAGATCATCAGTTTTAGAGCTAAAATTAGCACGTTTAAAGTGATTTTCATGCTTCCAGGGGCCCAGGAAGTGAATTAAATACCATTTGGAGGCATTTAATGTTCAAGCAAAAACAGATGATTTTTGACAAAAGAGATAACACCCCCCATTACGTCATGCTTCAGAAAGGTGAAGAATGGTCCATTTTCAAATGTTTTATTTTTGAACGTCAGTTCACATTTGTAGGTAGATCGTCAGTTTTAGAGCTAAAATTTGCATGTTGAAAGTGATTTTCATGCTTCCAGGGGCCCGGGAAGTGAATTAAATACCATTTGGAGGCATTTAATGTTCAAGCAAAAACAGGTGATTTTTGACAAAAGAGATAACACCCCCCATTACGTCATGCTTCAGAAAGGTGAAGAATGGTCCGTTTTCAAATGTTTTATTTTTGAACGTCAGTTCACATTTGTAGGTAGATCGTCAGTTTTAGAGCTAAAATTTGCATGTTGAAAGTGATTTTCATGCTTCCAGGGGCCCGGGAAGTGAATTAAATACCAATTGGAGGCATTTAATGTTCAAGCAAAAACAGGTGATTTTTGACAAAAGAGATAACACCCCCCCATTACGTCATGCTTCAGAAAGGTGAAAAATGGTCCGTTTTCAAATGTTTTATTTTTGAACGTCAGTTCACATTTGTAGGTAGATCGTCAGTTTTAGAGCTAAATTATGCATGTTGAAAGTGATTTTCATGCTTCCAGGGGCCCGGGAAGTGAATTAAATACCATTTGGAGGCATTTAATGTACAAGCAAAAACAGTTGATTTTTGACAAAAGAGATAACACCCCCCCATTACGTCATTGTTCAGAAAGGTGAAAAATGGTCAGTTTACAAATGTTTTATTTTTGAACGTCAGTTCACATTTGTAGGTAGATCATCAGTTTTAGAGCTAAAATTAGCATGTTTAAAGTGATTTTCATGCTTCCAGGGGCCCGGGAAGTGAATTAAATACCATTTGGAGGCATTTAATGTTCAAGCAAAAACAGGTGATTTTTGACAAAAGAGATAACACCCCCCATTACGTCATGCTTCAGAAAGGTGAAGAATGGTCCGTTTTCAAATGTTTTATTTTTGAACGTCAGTTCACATTTGTAGGTAGATCGTCAGTTTTAGAGCTAAAATTTGCATGTTGAAAGTGATTTTCATGCTTCCAGGGGCCCGGGAATTGAATTAAATACCATTTGGAGGCATTTAGTGTTCAAGCAAAAACAGGTGATTTTTGACAAAAGAGATAACACCCCCCCATTACGTCATGCTTCAGAAAGGTGAAAAATGGTCAGTTTTCAAATGTTTTATTTTTGAACGTCAGTTCACATTTGTAGGTAGATCATCAGTTTAAGAGCTAAAATTAGCATGTTTAAAGTGATTTTCATGCTTCCAGGGGCCCGGGAAGTGAATTAAATACCATTTGGAGGCATTTAATGTTCAAGCAAAAACAGGTGATTTTTGACAAAAGAGATAACACCCCCCCATTACGTCATGCTTCAGAAAGGTGAAAAATGGTCCGTTTTCAAATGTTTTATTTTTGAACGTCAGTTCACATTTGTAGGTAGATCATCAGTTTTAGAGCTAAAATTTGCATGTTTAAAGTGATTTTCAGGCTTCCAGGGGCCCGGGAAGTGAATTAAATACCATTCGGAGGCATTTAATGTTCAAGCAAAAACAGGTGATTTTTGACAAAAGAGATAACACCCCCCCATTACGTCATGCTTCAGAAATGTGAAAAAAGGTCCGTTTTCAAATGTTTTATTTTTCAACGTCAGTTCACATTTGTAGGTAGATCATCAGTTTTAGAGCTAAAATTAGCATGTTTAAAGTGATTTTCATCCTTCCAGGGGCCCGGGAAGTGAATTAAATACCATTTGGAGGCATTTAATGTTCAAGCAAAAACAGGTGATTTTTGACAAACGAGATAACACCCCCCCATTACGTCATGCTTCAGAAATGGGAAAAAAAAGGTCCGTTTTCAAATGTTTTATTTTTCAACGTCAGTTCGCATTTGTAAGTAGATCATCAGTTTTAGAGCTAAAATTAGCATGTTTAAAGTGATTTTCATGCTTCCAGGGGCCCGGGAAGTGAATTAAATACCATTTGGAGGCATTTAATGTTCAAGCAAAAACAGGTGATTTTTGACAAAAGAGATAACACCCCCCATTACGTCATGCTTCAGAAAGGTGAAGAATGGTCCGTTTTCAAATGTTTTATTTTTGAACGTCAGTTCACATTTGTAGGTATATCGTCAGTTTTAGAGCTAAAATTTGCATGTTGAAAGTGATTTTCATGCTTCCAGGGGCCCGGGAAGTGAATTAAATACCATTTGGAGGCATTTAATGTTCAAACAAAAACAGGTGATTTTTGACAAAAGAGATAACACCCCCCATTACGTCATGCTTCAGAAAGGTGAAAAATGGTCCATTTTCAAATGTTTTATTTTTGAACGTCAGTTCACATTTGTAGGTAGATCATCAGTTTAAGAGCTAAAATTAGCATGTTTAAAGTGATTTTCATGCTTCCAGGGGCCCGGGAAGTGAATTAAATACCATTTGGAGGCATTTAATGTTCAAGCAAAAACATGTGATTTTTGACAATAGAGATAACACCCCCCCCATTACGTCATGCTTCAGAAAGGTGAAAAATTGTCCCTTTTCAAATGTTTTATTTTTGAACGTCAGTTCACATTTGTAGGTAGATCATCAGTTTTAGAGCTAAAATTTGCATCTTTAAAGTGATTTTCATGCTTCCAGGGGCCCGGGAAGTGAATTAAATACCATTTGGAGGCATTTAATGTTCAAGCAAAAACAGGTGATTTTTGACAAAAGAGATAACACCCCCCATTACGTCATGCTTCAGAAAGGTGAAAAATGGTCCGTTTTCAAATGTTTTATTTTTGAACGTCAGTTCACATTTGTAGGTAGATCATCAGTTTTAGAGCTAAAATTTGCATGTTTAAAGCGATTTTCATGCTTCCAGGGGCCCGGGAAGTGAATTAAATACCATTTGGAGGCATTTATTGTTCAAGCAAAAACAGGTGATTTTTGACAAAAGAGATAACACCCCCCCATTACGTCATGCTTCAGAAAGGTGAAAAATGGTCCGTTTTCAAATGTTTTATTTTTGAACGTCAGTTCACATTTGTAGGTAGATCATCAGTTTTAGATCTAAAATTAGCATGTTTAAAGTGATTTTCATCCTTCCAGGGGCCAGGGAAGTGAATTAAATACCATTTGGAGGCATTTAATGTTCAAACAAAAACAGGTGATTTTTGACAAAAGAAATAACACCCCCCATTACGTCATGCTTCAGAAAGGTGAAAAATGGTCCATTTTCAAATGTTTTATTTTTGAACGTCAGTTCACATTTGTAGGTAGATCATCAGTTTAAGAGCTAAAATTAGCATGTTTAAAGTGATTTTCATGCTTCCAGGGGCCCGGGAAGTGAATTAAATACCATTTGGAGGCATTTAATGTTCAAGCAAAAACAGGTGATTTTTGACAAACGAGATAACACCCCCCCATTACGTCATGCTTCAGAAATGTGAAAAAAGGTCCGTTTTCAAATGTTTTATTTTTCAACGTCAGTTCGCATTTGTAGGTAGATCATCAGTTTTAGAGCTAAAATTAGCACGTTTAAAGTGATTTTCATGCTTCCAGGGGCCCAGGAAGTGAATTAAATACCATTTGGAGGCATTTAATGTTCAAACAAAAACAGGTGATTTTTGACAAAAGAAATAACACCCCCCATTACGTCATGCTTCAGAAAGGTGAAAAATGGTCCATTTTCAAATGTTTTATTTTTGAACGTCAGTTCACATTTGTAGGTAGATCATCAGTTTAAGAGCTAAAATTAGCATGTTTAAAGTGATTTTCATGCTTCCAGGGGCCCGGGAAGTGAATTAAATACCATTTGGAGGCATTTAATGTTCAAGCAAAAACAGGTGATTTTTGACAAACGAGATAACACCCCCCCATTACGTCATGCTTCAGAAATGTGAAAAAAGGTCCGTTTTCAAATGTTTTATTTTTCAACGTCAGTTCGCATTTGTAGGTAGATCATCAGTTTTAGAGCTAAAATTAGCACGTTTAAAGTGATTTTCATGCTTCCAGGGGCCCAGGAAGTGAATTAAATACCATTTGGAGGCATTTAATGTTCAAGCAAAAACAGATGATTTTTGACAAAAGAGATAACACCCCCCATTACGTCATGCTTCAGAAAGGTGAAGAATGGTCCATTTTCAAATGTTTTATTTTTGAACGTCAGTTCACATTTGTAGGTAGATCGTCAGTTTTAGAGCTAAAATTTGCATGTTGAAAGTGATTTTCATGCTTCCAGGGGCCCGGGAAGTGAATTAAATACCATTTGGAGGCATTTAATGTTCAAGCAAAAACAGGTGATTTTTGACAAAAGAGATAACACCCCCCATTACGTCATGCTTCAGAAAGGTGAAGAATGGTCCGTTTTCAAATGTTTTATTTTTGAACGTCAGTTCACATTTGTAGGTAGATCGTCAGTTTTAGAGCTAAAATTTGCATGTTGAAAGTGATTTTCATGCTTCCAGGGGCCCGGGAAGTGAATTAAATACCAATTGGAGGCATTTAATGTTCAAGCAAAAACAGGTGATTTTTGACAAAAGAGATAACACCCCCCCATTACGTCATGCTTCAGAAAGGTGAAAAATGGTCCGTTTTCAAATGTTTTATTTTTGAACGTCAGTTCACATTTGTAGGTAGATCGTCAGTTTTAGAGCTAAATTATGCATGTTGAAAGTGATTTTCATGCTTCCAGGGGCCCGGGAAGTGAATTAAATACCATTTGGAGGCATTTAATGTTCAAGCAAAAACAGGTGATTTTTGACAAAAGAGATAACACCCCCCCATTACGTCATGCTTCAGAAAGGTGAAAAATGGTCCGTTTTCAAATGTTTTATTTTTGAACGTCAGTTCACATTTGTAGGTAGATCATCAGTTTTAGATCTAAAATTAGCATGTTTAAAGTGATTTTCATCCTTCCAGGGGCCAGGGAAGTGAATTAAATACCATTTGGAGGCATTTAATGTTCAAACAAAAACAGGTGATTTTTGACAAAAGAAATAACACCCCCCATTACGTCATGCTTCAGAAAGGTGAAAAATGGTCCATTTTCAAATGTTTTATTTTTGAACGTCAGTTCACATTTGTAGGTAGATCATCAGTTTAAGAGCTAAAATTAGCATGTTTAAAGTGATTTTCATGCTTCCAGGGGCCCGGGAAGTGAATTAAATACCATTTGGAGGCATTTAATGTTCAAGCAAAAACAGGTGATTTTTGACAAACGAGATAACACCCCCCCATTACGTCATGCTTCAGAAATGTGAAAAAAGGTCCGTTTTCAAATGTTTTATTTTTCAACGTCAGTTCGCATTTGTAGGTAGATCATCAGTTTTAGAGCTAAAATTAGCACGTTTAAAGTGATTTTCATGCTTCCAGGGGCCCAGGAAGTGAATTAAATACCATTTGGAGGCATTTAATGTTCAAGCAAAAACAGATGATTTTTGACAAAAGAGATAACACCCCCCATTACGTCATGCTTCAGAAAGGTGAAGAATGGTCCATTTTCAAATGTTTTATTTTTGAACGTCAGTTCACATTTGTAGGTAGATCGTCAGTTTTAGAGCTAAAATTTGCATGTTGAAAGTGATTTTCATGCTTCCAGGGGCCCGGGAAGTGAATTAAATACCATTTGGAGGCATTTAATGTTCAAGCAAAAACAGGTGATTTTTGACAAAAGAGATAACACCCCCCATTACGTCATGCTTCAGAAAGGTGAAGAATGGTCCGTTTTCAAATGTTTTATTTTTGAACGTCAGTTCACATTTGTAGGTAGATCCTCAGTTTTAGAGCTAAAATTTGCATGTTGAAAGTGATTTTCATGCTTCCAGGGGCCCGGGAAGTGAATTAAATACCAATTGGAGGCATTTAATGTTCAAGCAAAAACAGGTGATTTTTGACAAAAGAGATAACACCCCCCCATTACGTCATGCTTCAGAAAGGTGAAAAATGGTCCGTTTTCAAATGTTTTATTTTTGAACGTCAGTTCACATTTGTAGGTAGATCGTCAGTTTTAGAGCTAAATTATGCATGTTGAAAGTGATTTTCATGCTTCCAGGGGCCCGGGAAGTGAATTAAATACCATTTGGAGGCATTTAATGTTCAAGCAAAAACAGGTGATTTTTGACAAAAGAGATAACACCCCCCCATTACGTCATGCTTAAGAAAGGTGAAAAATGGTCCGTTTTCAAATGTTTTATTTTTGAACGTCAGTTCACATTTGTAGGTAGATCGTCAGTTTTAGAGCTAAATTATGCATGTTGAAAGTGATTTTCATGCTTCCAGGGGCCCGGGAAGTGAATTAAATACCATTTGGAGGCATTTAATGTTCAAGCAAAAACAGGTGATTTTTGACAAAAGAGATAACACCCCCCATTACGTCATGCTTCAGAAAGGTGAAAAATGGTCCGTTTTCAAATGTTTTATTATTGAACGTCAGTTCACATTTGTAGGTAGATCATCAGTTTTAGAGCTAAAATTTGCATGTTTAAAGCGATTTTCATGCTTCCAGGGGCCCGGGAAGTGAATTAAATACCATTTGGAGGCATTTAATGTTCAAGCAAAAACAGGTGATTTTTGACAAAAGAGATAACACCCCCCCCATTACGTCATGCTTCAGAAAGGTGAAAAATGGTCCGTTTTCAAATGTTTTATTTTTGAACGTCAGTTCACATTTGTAGGTAGATCATCAGTTTTAGATCTAAAATTAGCATGTTTAAAGTGATTTTCATCCTTCCAGGGGCCAGGGAAGTGAATTAAATACCATTTGGAGGCATTTAATGTTCAAACAAAAACAGGTGATTTTTGACAAAAGAAATAACACCCCCCATTACGTCATGCTTCAGACAGCTGAAAAATGGTCCATTTTCAAATGTTTTATTTTTGATCGTCAGTTCACATTTGTAGGTAGAGCATCAGTTTAAGAGCTAAAATTAGCATGTTTAAAGTGATTTTCATGCTTCCAGGGGCCCGGGAAGTGAATTAAATACCATTTGGAGGCATTTAATGTTCAAGCAAAAACAGGTGATTTTTGACAAAAGAGATAACACCCCCCCATTACGTCATGCTTAAGAAAGGTGAAAAATGGTCCGTTTTCAAATGTTTTATTTTTGAACGTCAGTTCACATTTGTAGGTAGATCATCAGTTTCAGAGCTAAAATTAACATGTTTAAAGTGATTTTCATGCTTCCAGGGGCCCGGGAAGTGAATTAAATACCATTTGGAGGCATTTAATGTTCAAGCAAAAACATGTGATTTTTGACAAAAGAGATAACACCCCCCCATTACGTCATGCTTCAGAAAGGTGAAAAATGGTCCCTTTTCAAATGTTTTATTTTTGAACGTCAGTTCACATTTGTAGGTAGATCATCAGTTTTAGAGCTAAAATTTGCATGTTTAAAGTGATTTTCATGCTTCCAGGGGCCCGGGAAGTGAATTTAATACCATTTGGAGGCATTTAATGTTCAAGCAAAAACAGGTGATTTTTGACAAAAGAGATAACACCCCCCATTACGTCATGCTTCAGAAAGGTGAAAAATGGTCCGTTTTCAAATGTTTTATTTTTGAACGTCAGTTCACATTTGTAGGTAGATCATTAGTTTTAGAGCTAAAATTTGCATGTTTAAAGCGATTTTCATGCTTCCAGGGGCCCGGGAAGTGAATTAAATACCATTTGAGGCATTTAATGTTCAAGCAAAAACAGGTGATTTTTGACAAAAGAGATAACACCCCCCCATTACGTCATGCTTCAGAAAGGTGAAAAATGGTCCGTTTTCAAATGTTTTATTTTTGAACGTCAGTTCACATTTGTAGGTAGATCATCAGTTTTAGATCTAAAATTAGCATGTTTAAAGTGATTTTCATCCTTCCAGGGGCCCGGGAAGTGAATTAAATACCATTTGGAGGCATTTAATGTACAAGCAAAAACAGTTGATTTTTGACAAAAGAGATAACACCCCCCCCATTACGTCATTGTTCAGAAAGGTGAAAAATGGTCAGTTTACAAATGTTTTATTTTTGAACGTATGTTCACATTTGTAGGTAGATCATCAGTTTTAGAGCTAAAATTAGCATGTTTAAAGTGATTTTCATGCTTCCAGGGGCCCGGGAAGTGAATTAAATACCATTTGGAGGCATTTAATGTTCAAGCAAAAACAGGTGATTTTTGACAAAAGAGATAACACCCCCAATTACGTCATGCTTCAGAAAGGTGAAGAATGGTCAGTTTTCAAATGTTTTATTTTTGAACGTCAGTTCACATTTGTAGGTAGATCGTCAGTTTTAGAGCTAAAATTTGCATGTTGAAAGTGATTTTCATGCTTCCAGGGGCCCGGGAAGTGAATTAAATACCATTTGGAGGCATTTAATGTTCAAGCAAAAACAGGTGATTTTTGACAAACGAGATAACACCCCCCCATTACGTCATGCTTCAGAAAGGTGAAAAATGGTCCATTTTCAAATGTTTTATTTTTGAACGTCAGTTCACATTTGTAGGTAGATCATCAGTTTTAGAGCTAAAATTTGCATGTTTAAAGTGATTTTCAGGCTTCCAGGGGCCCGGGAAGTGAATTAAATACCATTCGGAGGCATTTAATGTTCAAGCAAAAACAGGTGATTTTTGACAAAAGAGATAACACCCCCCCATTACGTCATGCTTCAGAAATGTGAAAAAAGGTCAGTTTTCAAATGTTTTATTTTTCAACGTCAGTTCACATTTGTAGGTAGATCATCAGTTTTAGAGCTAAAATTAGCATGTTTAAAGTGATTTTCATCCTTCCAGGGGCCCGGGAAGTGAATTAAATACCATTTGGAGGCATTTAATGTTCAAGCAAAAACAGGTGATTTTTGACAAACGAGATAACACCCCCCCATTACGTCATGCTTCAGAAATGTGAAAAAAGGTCCGTTTTCAAATGTTTTATTTTTCAACGTCAGTTCGCATTTGTAGGTAGATCATCAGTTTTAGAGCTAAAATTAGCATGTTTAAAGTGATTTTCATGCTTCCAGGGGCCCGGGAAGTGAATTAAATACCATTTGGAGGCATTTAATGTACAAGCAAAAACAGTTGATTTTTGACAAAAGAGATAACACCCCCCCATTACGTCATTGTTCAGAAAGGTGAAAAATGGTCAGTTTACAAATGTTTTATTTTTGAACGTCAGTTCACATTTGTAGGTAGATCATCAGTTTTAGAGCTAAAATTAGCATGTTTAAAGTGATTTTCATGCTTCCAGGGGCCCGGGAAGTGAATTAAATACCATTTGGAGGCATTTAATGTTCAAGCAAAAACAGGTGATTTTTGACAAAAGAGATAACACCCCCCATTACGTCATGCTTCAGAAAGGTGAAGAATGGTCCGTTTTCAAATGTTTTATTTTTGAACGTCAGTTCACATTTGTAGGTAGATCGTCAGTTTTAGAGCTAAAATTTGCATGTTGAAAGTGATTTTCATGCTTCCAGGGGCCCGGGAATTGAATTAAATACCATTTGGAGGCATTTAGTGTTCAAGCAAAAACAGGTGATTTTTGACAAAAGAGATAACACCCCCCCATTACGTCATGCTTCAGAAAGGTGAAAAATGGTCAGTTTTCAAATGTTTTATTTTTGAACGTCAGTTCACATTTGTAGGTAGATCATCAGTTTAAGAGCAAAAATTAGCATGTTTAAAGTGATTTTCATGCTTCCAGGGGCCCGGGAAGTGAATTAAATACCATTTGGAGGCATTTAATGTTCAAGCAAAAACAGGTGATTTTTGACAAAAGAGATAACACCCCCCCATTACGTCATGCTTCAGAAAGGTGAAAAATGGTCCGTTTTCAAATGTTTTATTTTTGAACGTCAGTTCACATTTGTAGGTAGATCATCAGTTTTAGAGCTAAAATTTGCATGTTTAAAGTGATTTTCAGGCTTCCAGGGGCCCGGGAAGTGAATTAAATACCATTCGGAGGCATTTAATGTTCAAGCAAAAACAGGTGATTTTTGACAAAAGAGATAACACCCCCCCATTACGTCATGCTTCAGAAATGTGAAAAAAGGTCAGTTTTCAAATGTTTTATTTTTCAACGTCAGTTCACATTTGTAGGTAGATCATCAGTTTTAGAGCTAAAATTAGCATGTTTAAAGTGATTTTCATCCTTCCAGGGGCCCGGGAAGTGAATTAAATACCATTTGGAGGCATTTAATGTTCAAGCAAAAACAGGTGATTTTTGACAAACGAGATAACACCCCCCCATTACGTCATGCTTCAGAAATGGGAAAAAAAAGGTCCGTTTTCAAATGTTTTATTTTTCAACGTCAGTTCGCATTTGTAAGTAGATCATCAGTTTTAGAGCTAAAATTAGCATGTTTAAAGTGATTTTCATGCTTCCAGGGGCCCGGGAAGTGAATTAAATACCATTTGGAGGCATTTAATGTTCAAGCAAAAACAGGTGATTTTTGACAAAAGAGATAACACCCCCCATTACGTCATGCTTCAGAAAGGTGAAGAATGGTCCGTTTTCAAATGTTTTATTTTTGAACGTCAGTTCACATTTGTAGGTATATCGTCAGTTTTAGAGCTAAAATTTGCATGTTGAAAGTGATTTTCATGCTTCCAGGGGCCCGGGAAGTGAATTAAATACCATTTGGAGGCATTTAATGTTCAAACAAAAACAGGTGATTTTTGACAAAAGAGATAACACCCCCCATTACGTCATGCTTCAGAAAGGTGAAAAATGGTCCATTTTCAAATGTTTTATTTTTGAACGTCAGTTCACATTTGTAGGTAGATCATCAGTTTAAGAGCTAAAATTAGCATGTTTAAAGTGATTTTCATGCTTCCAGGGGCCCGGGAAGTGAATTAAATACCATTTGGAGGCATTTAATGTTCAAGCAAAAACATGTGATTTTTGACAATAGAGATAACACCCCCCCCATTACGTCATGCTTCAGAAAGGTGAAAAATTGTCCCTTTTCAAATGTTTTATTTTTGAACGTCAGTTCACATTTGTAGGTAGATCATCAGTTTTAGAGCTAAAATTTGCATCTTTAAAGTGATTTTCATGCTTCCAGGGGCCCGGGAAGTGAATTAAATACCATTTGGAGGCATTTATTGTTCAAGCAAAAACAGGTGATTTTTGACAAAAGAGATAACACCCCCCCATTACGTCATGCTTCAGAAAGGTGAAAAATGGTCCGTTTTCAAATGTTTTATTTTTGAACGTCAGTTCACATTTGTAGGTAGATCATCAGTTTTAGATCTAAAATTAGCATGTTTAAAGTGATTTTCATCCTTCCAGGGGCCAGGGAAGTGAATTAAATACCATTTGGAGGCATTTAATGTTCAAACAAAAACAGGTGATTTTTGACAAAAGAAATAACACCCCCCATTACGTCATGCTTCAGAAAGGTGAAAAATGGTCCATTTTCAAATGTTTTATTTTTGAACGTCAGTTCACATTTGTAGGTAGATCATCAGTTTAAGAGCTAAAATTAGCATGTTTAAAGTGATTTTCATGCTTCCAGGGGCCCGGGAAGTGAATTAAATACCATTTGGAGGCATTTAATGTTCAAGCAAAAACAGGTGATTTTTGACAAACGAGATAACACCCCCCCATTACGTCATGCTTCAGAAATATGAAAAAAGGTCCATTTTCAAATGTTTTATTTTTCAACGTCAGTTCGCATTTGTAGGTAGATCATCAGTTTAGAGCTAAAATTAGCACGTTTAAAGTGATTTTCATGCTTCCAGGGGCCCAGGAAGTGAATTAAATACCATTTGGAGGCATTTAATGTTCAAGCAAAAACAGATGATTTTTGACAAAAGAGATAACACCCCCCATTACGTCATGCTTCAGAAAGGTGAAGAATGGTCCATTTTCAAATGTTTTATTTTTGAACGTCAGTTCACATTTGTAGGTAGATCGTCAGTTTTAGAGCTAAAATTTGCATGTTGAAAGTGATTTTCATGCTTCCAGGGGCCCGGGAAGTGAATTAAATACCATTTGGAGGCATTTAATGTTCAAGCAAAAACAGGTGATTTTTGACAAAAGAGATAACACCCCTCATTACGTCATGCTTCAGAAAGGTGAAGAATGGTCCGTTTTCAAATGTTTTATTTTTGAACGTCAGTTCACATTTGTAGGTAGATCGTCAGTTTTAGAGCTAAAATTTGCATGTTGAAAGTGATTTTCATGCTTCCAGGGGCCCGGGAAGTGAATTAAATACCAATTGGAGGCATTTAATGTTCAAGCAAAAACAGGTGATTTTTGACAAAAGAGATAACACCCCCCCATTACGTCATGCTTCAGAAAGGTGAAAAATGGTCCGTTTTCAAAAGTTTTATTTTTGAACGTCAGTTCACATTTGTAGGTAGATCGTCAGTTTTAGAGCTAAATTATGCATGTTGAAAGTGATTTTCATGCTTCCAGGGGCCCGGGAAGTGAATTAAATACCATTTGGAGGCATTTAATGTTCAAGCAAAAACAGGTGATTTTTGACAAAAGAGATAACACCCCCCCATTACGTCATGCTTCAGAAAGGTGAAAAATGGTCCGTTTTCAAATGTTTTATTTTTGAACGTCAGTTCACATTTGTAGGTAGATCATCAGTTTTAGATCTAAAATTAGCATGTTTAAAGTGATTTTCATCCTTCCAGGGGCCAGGGAAGTGAATTAAATACCATTTGGAGGCATTTAATGTTCAAACAAAAACAGGTGATTTTTGACAAAAGAAATAACACCCCCATTACGTCATGCTTCAGAAAGGTGAAAAATGGTCCATTTTCAAATGTTTTATTTTTGAACGTCAGTTCACATTTGTAGGTAGATCATCAGTTTAAGAGCTAAAATTAGCATGTTTAAAGTGATTTTCATGCTTCCAGGGGCCCGGGAAGTGAATTAAATACCATTTGGAGGCATTTAATGTTCAAGCAAAAACAGGTGATTTTTGACAAACGAGATAACACCCCCCCATTACGTCATGCTTCAGAAATGTGAAAAAAGGTCCGTTTTCAAATGTTTTATTTTTCAACGTCAGTTCGCATTTGTAGGTAGATCATCAGTTTTAGAGCTAAAATTAGCACGTTTAAAGTGATTTTCATGCTTCCAGGGGCCCAGGAAGTGAATTAAATACCATTTGGAGGCATTTAATGTTCAAGCAAAAACAGATGATTTTTGACAAAAGAGATAACACCCCCCATTACGTCATGCTTCAGAAAGGTGAAGAATGGTCCATTTTCAAATGTTTTATTTTTGAACGTCAGTTCACATTTGTAGGTAGATCGTCAGTTTTAGAGCTAAAATTTGCATGTTGAAAGTGATTTTCATGCTTCCAGGGGCCCGGGAAGTGAATTAAATACCATTTGGAGGCATTTAATGTTCAAGCAAAAACAGGTGATTTTTGACAAAAGAGATAACACCCCCCATTACGTCATGCTTCAGAAAGGTGAAGAATGGTCCGTTTTCAAATGTTTTATTTTTGAACGTCAGTTCACATTTGTAGGTAGATCGTCAGTTTTAGAGCTAAAATTTGCATGTTGAAAGTGATTTTCATGCTTCCAGGGGCCCGGGAAGTGAATTAAATACCAATTGGAGGCATTTAATGTTCAAGCAAAAACAGGTGATTTTTGACAAAAGAGATAACACCCCCCCATTACGTCATGCTTCAGAAAGGTGAAAAATGGTCCATTTTCAAATGTTTTATTTTTGAACGTCAGTTCACATTTGTAGGTAGATCGTCAGTTTTAGAGCTAAATTATGCATGTTGAAAGTGATTTTCATGCTTCCAGGGGCCCGGGAAGTGAATTAAATACCATTTGGAGGCATTTAATGTTCAAGCAAAAACAGGTGATTTTTGACAAAAGAGATAACACCCCCCCATTACGTCATGCTTAAGAAAGGTGAAAAATGGTCCGTTTTCAAATGTTTTATTTTTGAACGTCAGTTCACATTTGTAGGTAGATCGTCAGTTTTAGAGCTAAATTATGCATGTTGAAAGTGATTTTCATGCTTCCAGGGGCCCGGGAAGTGAATTAAATACCATTTGGAGGCATTTAATGTTCAAGCAAAAACAGGTGATTTTTGACAAAAGAGATAACACCCCCCATTACGTCATGCTTCAGAAAGGTGAAAAATGGTCCGTTTTCAAATGTTTTATTATTGAACGTCAGTTCACATTTGTAGGTAGATCATCAGTTTTAGAGCTAAAATTTGCATGTTTAAAGCGATTTTCATGCTTCCAGGGGCCCGGGAAGTGAATTAAATACCATTTGGAGGCATTTAATGTTCAAGCAAAAACAGGTGATTTTTGACAAAAGAGATAACACCCCCCCATTACGTCATGCTTCAGAAAGGTGAAAAATGGTCCGTTTTCAAATGTTTTATTTTTGAACGTCAGTTCACATTTGTAGGTAGATCATCAGTTTTAGATCTAAAATTAGCATGTTTAAAGTGATTTTCATCCTTCCAGGGGCCAGGGAAGTGAATTAAATACCATTTGGAGGCATTTAATGTTCAAACAAAAACAGGTGATTTTTGACAAAAGAAATAACACCCCCCATTACGTCATGCTTCAGAAAGGTGAAAAATGGTCCATTTTCAAATGTTTTATTTTTGATCGTCAGTTCACATTTGCAGGTAGAGCATCAGTTTAAGAGCTAAAATTAGCATGTTTAAAGTGATTTTCATGCTTCCAGGGGCCCGGGAAGTGAATTAAATACCATTTGGAGGCATTTAATGTTCAAGCAAAAACAGGTGATTTTTGACAAAAGAGATAACACCCCCCCATTACGTCATGCTTAAGAAAGGTGAAAAATGGTCCGTTTTCAAATGTTTTATTTTTGAACGTCAGTTCACATTTGTAGGTAGATCATCAGTTTCAGAGCTAAAATTAACATGTTTAAAGTGATTTTCATGCTTCCAGGGGCCCGGGAAGTGAATTAAATACCATTTGGAGGCATTTAATGTTCAAGCAAAAACATGTGATTTTTGACAAAAGAGATAACACCCCCCCATTACGTCATGCTTCAGAAAGGTGAAAAATGGTCCCTTTTCAAATGTTTTATTTTTGAACGTCAGTTCACATTTGTAGGTAGATCATCAGTTTTAGAGCTAAAATGTGCATGTTTAAAGTGATTTTCATGCTTCCAGGGGCCCGGGAAGTGAATTTAATACCATTTGGAGGCATTTAATGTTCAAGCAAAAACAGGTGATTTTTGACAAAAGAGATAACACCCCCCATTACGTCATGCTTCAGAAAGGTGAAAAATGGTCCGTTTTCAAATGTTTTATTTTTGAACGTCAGTTCACATTTGTAGGTAGATCATCAGTTTTAGAGCTAAAATTTGCATGTTTAAAGCGATTTTCATGCTTCCAGGGGCCCGGGAAGTGAATTAAATACCATTTGAGGCATTTAATGTTCAAGCAAAAACAGGTGATTTTTGACAAAAGAGATAACACCCCCCCATTACGTCATGCTTCAGAAAGGTGAAAAATGGTCCGTTTTCAAATGTTTTATTTTTGAACGTCAGTTCACATTTGTAGGTAGATCATCAGTTTTAGATCTAAAATTAGCATGTTTAAAGTGATTTTCATCCTTCCAGGGGCCCGGGAAGTGAATTAAATACCATTTGGAGGCATTTAATGTACAAGCAAAAACAGTTGATTTTTGACAAAAGAGATAACACCCCCCCATTACGTCATTGTTCAGAAAGGTGAAAAATGGTCAGTTTACAAATGTTTTATTTTTGAACGTCAGTTCACATTTGTAGGTAGATCATCAGTTTTAGAGCTAAAATTAGCATGTTTAAAGTGATTTTCATGCTTCCAGGGGCCCGGGAAGTGAATTAAATACCATTTGGAGGCATTTAATGTTCAAGCAAAAACAGGTGATTTTTGACAAAAGAGATAACACCCCCAATTACGTCATGCTTCAGAAAGGTGAAGAATGGTCAGTTTTCAAATGTTTTATTTTTGAACGTCAGTTCACATTTGTAGGTAGATCGTCAGTTTTAGAGCTAAAATTTGCATGTTGAAAGTGATTTTCATGCTTCCAGGGGCCCGGGAAGTGAATTAAATACCATTTGGAGGCATTTAATGTTCAAGCAAAAACAGGTGATTTTTGACAAACGAGATAACACCCCCCCATTACGTCATGCTTCAGAAAGGTGAAAAATGGTCCATTTTCAAATGTTTTATTTTTGAACGTCAGTTCACATTTGTAGGTAGATCATCAGTTTTAGAGCTAAAATTTGCATGTTTAAAGTGATTTTCAGGCTTCCAGGGGCCCGGGAAGTGAATTAAATACCATTCGGAGGCATTTAATGTTCAAGCAAAAACAGGTGATTTTTGACAAAAGAGATAACACCCCCCCATTACGTCATGCTTCAGAAATGTGAAAAAAGGTCAGTTTTCAAATGTTTTATTTTTCAACGTCAGTTCACATTTGTAGGTAGATCATCAGTTTTAGAGCTAAAATTAGCATGTTTAAAGTGATTTTCATCCTTCCAGGGGCCCGGGAAGTGAATTAAATACCATTTGGAGGCATTTAATGTTCAAGCAAAAACAGGTGATTTTTGACAAACGAGATAACACCCCCCCATTACGTCATGCTTCAGAAATGTGAAAAAAGGTCCGTTTTCAAATGATTTATTTTTCAACGTCAGTTCGCATTTGTAGGTAGATCATCAGTTTTAGAGCTAAAATTAGCATGTTTAAAGTGATTTTCATGCTTCCAGGGGCCCGGGAAGTGAATTAAATACCATTTGGAGGCATTTAATGTACAAGCAAAAACAGTTGATTTTTGACAAAAGAGATAACACCCCCCCATTACGTCATTGTTCAGAAAGGTGAAAAATGGTCAGTTTACAAATGTTTTATTTTTGAACGTCAGTTCACATTTGTAGGTAGATCATCAGTTTTAGAGCTAAAATTAGCATGTTTAAAGTGATTTTCATGCTTCCAGGGGCCCGGGAAGTGAATTAAATACCATTTGGAGGCATTTAATGTTCAAGCAAAAACAGGTGATTTTTGACAAAAGAGATAACACCCCCCATTACGTCATGCTTCAGAAAGGTGAAGAATGGTCCGTTTTCAAATGTTTTATTTTTGAACGTCAGTTCACATTTGTAGGTAGATCGTCAGTTTTAGAGCTAAAATTTGCATGTTGAAAGTGATTTTCATTCTTCCAGGGGCCCGGGAATTGAATTAAATACCATTTGGAGGCATTTAGTGTTCAAGCAAAAACAGGTGATTTTTGACAAAAGAGATAACACCCCCCCATTACGTCATGCTTCAGAAAGGTGAAAAATGGTCAGTTTTCAAATGTTTTATTTTTGAACGTCAGTTCACATTTGTAGGTAGATCATCAGTTTAAGAGCTAAAATTAGCATGTTTAAAGTGATTTTCATGCTTCCAGGGGCCCGGGAAGTGAATTAAATACCATTTGGAGGCATTTAATGTTCAAGCAAAAACAGGTGATTTTTGACAAAAGAGATAACACCCCCCCATTACGTCATGCTTCAGAAAGGTGAAAAATGGTCCGTTTTCAAATGTTTTATTTTTGAACGTCAGTTCACATTTGTAGGTAGATCATCAGTTTTAGAGCTAAAATTTGCATGTTTAAAGTGATTTTCAGGCTTCCAGGGGCCCGGGAAGTGAATTAAATACCATTCGGAGGCATTTAATGTTCGAGCAAAAACAGGTGATTTTTGACAAAAGAGATAACACCCCCCCATTACGTCATGCTTCAGAAATGTGAAAAAAGGTCCGTTTTCAAATGTTTTATTTTTCAACGTCAGTTCACATTTGTAGGTAGATCATCAGTTTTAGAGCTAAAATTAGCATGTTTAAAGTGATTTTCATCCTTCCAGGGGCCCGGGAAGTGAATTAAATACCATTTGGAGGCATTTAATGTTCAAGCAAAAACAGGTGATTTTTGACAAACGAGATAACACCCCCCCATTACGTCATGCTTCAGAAATGGGAAAAAAAAGGTCCGTTTTCAAATGTTTTATTTTTCAACGTCAGTTCGCATTTGTAAGTAGATCATCAGTTTTAGAGCTAAAATTAGCATGTTTAAAGTGATTTTCATGCTTCCAGGGGCCCGGGAAGTGAATTAAATACCATTTGGAGGCATTTCATGTTCAAGCAAAAACAGGTGATTTTTGACAAAAGAGATAACACCCCCCATTACGTCATGCTTCAGAAAGGTGAAGAATGGTCCGTTTTCAAATGTTTTATTTTTGAACGTCAGTTCACATTTGTAGGTAGATCATCAGTTTAAGAGCTAAAATTAGCATGTTTAAAGTGATTTTCATGCTTCCAGGGGCCCGGGAAGTGAATTAAATACCATTTGGAGGCATTTAATGTTCAAGCAAAAACATGTGATTTTTGACAAAAGAGATAACACCCCCCCCATTACGTCATGCTTCAGAAAGGTGAAAAATGGTCCCTTTTCAAATGTTTTATTTTTGAACGTCAGTTCACATTTGTAGGTAGATCATCAGTTTTAGAGCTAAAATTTGCATCTTTAATGTGATTTTCATGCTTCCAGGGGCCCGGGAAGTGAATTAAATACCATTTGGAGGCATTTAATGTTCAAGCAAAAACAGGTGATTTTTGACAAAAGAGATAACACCCCCCATTACGTCATGCTTCAGAAAGGTGAAAAATGGTCCGTTTTCAAATGTTTTATTTTTGAACGTCAGTTCACATTTGTAGGTAGATCATCAGTTTTAGAGCTAAAATTTGCATGTTTAAAGCGATTTTCATGCTTCCAGGGGCCCGGGAAGTGAATTAAATACCATTTGGAGGCATTTAATGTTCAAGCAAAAACAGGTGATTTTTGACAAAAGAGATAACACCCCCCCATTACGTCATGCTTCAGAAAGGTGAAAAATGGTCCGTTTTCAAATGTTTTATTTTTGAACGTCAGTTCACATTTGTAGGTAGATCATCAGTTTTAGATCTAAAATTAGCATGTTTAAAGTGATTTTCATCCTTCCAGGGGCCAGGGAAGTGAATTAAATACCATTTGGAGGCATTTAATGTTCAAACAAAAACAGGTGATTTTTGACAAAAGAAATAACAACCCCCATTACGTCATGCTTCAGAAAGGTGAAAAATGGTCCATTTTCAAATGTTTTATTTTTGAACGTCAGTTCACATTTGTAGGTAGATCATCAGTTTTAGAGCTAAAATTTGTATGTTTAAAGCGATTTTCATGCTTCCAGGGGCCCGGGAAGTGAATTAAATACCATTTGGAGGCATTTAATGTTCAAGCAAAAACAGGTGATTTTTGACAAAAGAGATAACACCCCCCCATTACGTCATGCTTCAGAAAGGTGAAAAATGGTCCGTTTTCAAATGTTTTATTTTTGAACGTCAGTTCACATTTGTAGGTAGATCATCAGTTTTAGATCTAAAATTAGCATGTTTAAAGTGATTTTCATCCTTCCAGGGGCCAGGGAAGTGAATTAAATACCATTTGGAGGCATTTAATGTTCAAACAAAAACAGGTGATTTTTGACAAAAGAAATAACACCCCCCATTACGTCATGCTTCAGAAAGGTGAAAAATGGTCCATTTTCAAATGTTTTATTTTTGAACGTCAGTTCACATTTGTAGGTAGATCATCGGTTTAAGAGCTAAAATTAGCATGTTTAAAGTGATTTTCATGCTTCCAGGGGCCCGGGAAGTGAATTAAATACCATTTGGAGGCATTTAATGTTCAAGCAAAAACAGGTGATTTTTGACAAAAGAGATAACACCCCCCCATTACGTCATGCTTAAGAAAGGTGAAAAATGGTCCGTTTTCAAATGTTTTATTTTTGAACGTCAGTTCACATTTGTAGGTAGATCATCAGTTTCAGAGCTAAAATTAACATGTTTAAAGTGATTTTCATGCTTCCAGGGGCCCGGGAAGTGAATTAAATACCATTTGGAGGCATTTAATGTTCAAGCAAAAACATGTGATTTTGACAAAAGAGATAACACCCCCCCATTACGTCATGCTTCAGAAAGGTGAAAAATGGTCCCTTTTCAAATGTTTTATTTTTGAACGTCAGTTCACATTTGTAGGTAGATCATCAGTTTTAGAGCTAAAATTTGCATGTTTAAAGTGATTTTCATGCTTCCAGGGGCCCGGGAAGTGAATTTAATACCATTTGGAGGCATTTAATGTTCAAGCAAAAACAGGTGATTTTTGACAAAAGAGATAACACCCCCCATTACGTCATGCTTCAGAAAGGTGAAAAATGGTCCGTTTTCAAATGTTTTATTTTTGAACGTCAGTTCACATTTGTAGGTAGATCATCAGTTTTAGAGCTAAAATTTGCATGTTTAAAGCGATTTTCATGCTTCCAGGGGCCCGGGAAGTGAATTAAATACCATTTGAGGCATTTAATGTTCAAGCAAAAACAGGTGATTTTTGACAAAAGAGATAACACCCCCCCATTACGTCATGCTTCAGAAAGGTGAAAAATGGTCCGTTTTCAAATGTTTTATTTTTGAACGTCAGTTCACATTTGTAGGTAGATCATCAGTTTTAGATCTAAAATTAGCATGTTTAAAGTGATTTTCATCCTTCCAGGGGCCCGGGAAGTGAATTAAATACCATTTGGAGGCATTTAATGTACAAGCAAAAACAGTTGATTTTTGACAAAAGAGATAACACCCCCCCATTACGTCATTGTTCAGAAAGGTGAAAAATGGTCAGTTTACAAATGTTTTATTTTTGAACGTCAGTTCACATTTGTAGGTAGATCATCAGTTTTAGAGCTAAAATTAGCATGTTTAAAGTGATTTTCATGCTTCCAGGGGCCCGGGAAGTGAATTAAATACCATTTGGAGGCATTTAATGTTCAAGCAAAAACAGGTGATTTTTGACAAAAGAGATAACACCCCCAATTACGTCATGCTTCAGAAAGGTGAAGAATGGTCCGTTTTCAAATGTTTTATTTTTGAACGTCAGTTCACATTTGTAGGTAGATCGTCAGTTTTAGAGCTAAAATTTGCATGTTGAAAGTGATTTTCATGCTTCCAGGGGCCCGGGAATTGAATTAAATACCATTTGGAGGCATTTAATGTTCAAGCAAAAACAGGTGATTTTTGACAAAAGAGATAACACCCCCCATTACGTCATGCTTCAGAAAGGTGAAAAATGGTCAGTTTTCAAATGTTTTATTTTTGAACGTCAGTTCACATTTGTAGGTAGATCATCAGTTTAAGAGCTAAAATGAGCATGTTTAAAGTGATTTTCATGCTTCCAGGGGCCTGGGAAGTGAATTAAATACCATTTGGAGGCATTTAATGTTCAAGCAAAAACAGGTGATTTTTGACAAAAGAGATAACACCCCCCCATTACGTCATGCTTCAGAAAGGTGAAAAATGGTCCATTTTCAAATGTTTTATTTTTGAACGTCAGTTCACATTTGTAGGTAGATCATCAGTTTTAGAGCTAAAATTTGCATGTTTAAAGTGATTTTCAGGCTTCCAGGGGCCCGGGAAGTGAATTAAATACCATTTGGAGGCATTTAATGTTCAAGCAAAAACAGGTGATTTTTGACAAAAGAGATAACACCCCCCCATTACGTCATGCTTCAGAAATGTGAAAAAAGGTCAGTTTTCAAATGTTTTATTTTTCAACGTCAGTTCACATTTGTAGGTAGATCATCAGTTTTAGAGCTAAAATTAGCATGTTTAAAGTGATTTTCATCCTTCCAGGGGCCCGGGAAGTGAATTAAATACCATTTGGAGGCATTTAATGTTCAAGCAAAAACAGGTGATTTTTGACAAACGAGATAACACCCCCCCATTACGTCATGCTTCAGAAAGGTGAAAAATGGTCCGTTTTCAAATGTTTTATTTTTGAACGTCAGTTCACATTTGTAGGTAGATCATCAGTTTTAGATCTAAAATTAGCATGTTTAAAGTGATTTTCATCCTTCCAGGGGCCCGGGAAGTGAATTAAATACCATTTGGAGGCATTTAATGTACAAGCAAAAACAGTTGATTTTTGACAAAAGAGATAACACCCCCCCATTACGTCATTGTTCAGAAAGGTGAAAAATGGTCAGTTTACAAATGTTTTATTTTTGAACGTCAGTTCACATTTGTAGGTAGATCATCAGTTTTAGAGCTAAAATTAGCATGTTTAAAGTGATTTTCATGCTTCCAGGGGCCCGGGAAGTGAATTAAATACCATTTGGAGGCATTTAATGTTCAAGCAAAAACAGGTGATTTTTGACAAAAGAGATAACACCCCCCATTACGTCATGCTTCAGAAAGGTGAAGAATGGTCCGTTTTCAAATGTTTTATTTTTGAACGTCAGTTCACATTTGTAGGTAGATCGTCAGTTTTAGAGCTAAAATGTGCATGTTGAAAGTGATTTTCATGCTTCCAGGGGCCCGGGAATTGAATTAAATACCATTTGGAGGCATTTAGTGTTCAAGCAAAAACAGGTGATTTTTGACAAAAGAGATAACACCCCCCCATTACGTCATGCTTCAGAAAGGTGAAAAATGGTCAGTTTTCAAATGTTTTATTTTTGAACGTCAGTTCACATTTGTAGGTAGATCATCAGTTTAAGAGCTAAAATTAGCATGTTTAAAGTGATTTTCATGCTTCCAGGGGCCCGGGAAGTGAATTAAATACCATTTGGAGGCATTTAATGTTCAAGCAAAAACAGGTGATTTTTGACAAAAGAGATAACACCCCCCCATTACGTCATGCTTCAGAAAGGTGAAAAATGGTCCGTTTTCAAATGTTTTATTTTTGAACGTCAGTTCACATTTGTAGGTAGATCATCAGTTTTAGAGCTAAAATTTGCGTGTTTAAAGTGATTTTCAGGCTTCCAGGGGCCCGGGAAGTGAATTAAATACCATTCGGAGGCATTTAATGTTCGAGCAAAAACAGGTGATTTTTGACAAAAGAGATAACACCCCCCCATTACGTCATGCTTCAGAAATGTGAAAAAAGGTCCGTTTTCAAATGTTTTATTTTTCAACGTCAGTTCACATTTGTAGGTAGATCATCAGTTTTAGAGCTAAAATTAGCATGTTTAAAGTGATTTTCATCCTTCCAGGGGCCCGGGAAGTGAATTAAATACCATTTGGAGGCATTTAATGTTCAAGCAAAAACAGGTGATTTTTGACAAACGAGATAACACCCCCCCATTACGTCATGCTTCAGAAATGGGAAAAAAAAGGTCCGTTTTCAAATGTTTTATTTTTCAACGTCAGTTCGCATTTGTAAGTAGATCATCAGTTTTAGAGCTAAAATTAGCATGTTTAAAGTGATTTTCATGCTTCCAGGGGCCCGGGAAGTGAATTAAATACCATTTGGAGGCATTTAATGTTCAAGCAAAAACAGGTGATTTTTGACAAAAGAGATAACACCCCCCATTACGTCATGCTTCAGAAAGGTGAAGAATGGTCCGTTTTCAAATGTTTTATTTTTGAACGTCAGTTCACATTTGTAGGTATATCGTCAGTTTTAGAGCTAAAATTTGCATGTTGAAAGTGATTTTCATGCTTCCCGGGGCCCGGGAAGTGAATTAAATACCAATTGGAGGCATTTAATGTTCAAGCAAAAACAGGTGATTTTTGACAAAAGAGATAACACCCCCCATTATGTCATGCTTCAGAAAGGTGAAGAATGGTCCGTTTTCAAATGTTTTATTTTTGAACGTCAGTTCACATTTGTAGGTAGATCATCAGTTTTAGATCTAAAATTAGCATGTTTAAAGTGATTTTCACCCTTCCAGGGGCCCGGGAAGTGAATTAAATACCATTTGGAGACATTTAATGTTCAAACAAAAACAGGTGATTTTTGACAAAAGAAATAACACCCCCCATTACGTCATGCTACAGAAAGGTGAAAAATGGTCCATTTTCAAATGTTTTATTTTTGAACGTCAGTTCACATTTGTAGGTAGATCATCAGTTTAAGAGCTAAAATTAGCATGTTTAAAGTGATTTTCATGCTTCCAGGGGCCCGGGAAGTGAATTAAATACCATTTGGAGGCATTTAATGTTCAAGCAAAAACATGTGATTTTTGACAAAAGAGATAACACCCCCCCCATTACGTCATGCTTCAGAAAGGTGAAAAATGGTCCCTTTTCAAATGTTTTATTTTTGAACGTCAGTTCACATTTGTAGGTAGATCATCAGTTTTAGAGCTAAAATTTGCATCTTTAATGTGATTTTCATGCTTCCAGGGGCCCGGGAAGTGAATTAAATACCATTTGGAGGCATTTAATGTTCAAGCAAAAACAGGTGATTTTTGACAAAAGAGATAACACCCCCCATTACGTCATGCTTCAGAAAGGTGAAAAATGGTCCGTTTTCAAATGTTTTATTTTTGAACGTCAGTTCACATTTGTAGGTAGATCATCAGTTTTAGAGCTAAAATTTGCATGTTTAAAGCGATTTTCATGCTTCCAGGGGCCCGGGAAGTGAATTAAATACCATTTGGAGGCATTTAATGTTCAAGCAAAAACAGGTGATTTTTGACAAAAGAGATAACACCCCCCCATTACGTCATGCTTCAGAAAGGTGAAAAATGGTCCGTTTTCAAATGTTTTATTTTTGAACGTCAGTTCACATTTGTAGGTAGATCATCAGTTTTAGATCTAAAATTAGCATGTTTAAAGTGATTTTCATCCTTCCAGGGGCCAGGGAAGTGAATTAAATACCATTTGGAGGCATTTAATGTTCAAACAAAAACAGGTGATTTTTGACAAAAGAAATAACAACCCCCATTACGTCATGCTTCAGAAAGGTGAAAAATGGTCCATTTTCAAATGTTTTATTTTTGAACGTCAGTTCACATTTGTAGGTAGATCATCAGTTTAAGAGCTAAAATTAGCATGTTTAAAGTGATTTTCATGCTTCCAGGGGCCCGGGAAGTGAATTAAATACCATTTGGAGGCATTTAATGTTCAAGCAAAAACAGGTGATTTTTGACAAACGAGATAACACCCCCCCATTACGTCATGCTTCAGAAATGTGAAAAAAGGTCCGTTTTCAAATGTTTTATTTTTCAACGTCAGTTCGCATTTGTAGGTAGATCGTCAGTTTTAGAGCTAAAATTTGCATGTTGAAAGTGATTTTCATGCTTCCAGGGGCCCGGGAATTGAATTAAATACCATTTGGAGGCATTTAATGTTCAAGCAAAAACAGGTGATTTTTGACAAAAGAGATAACACCCCCCCCATTACGTCATGCTTCAGAAAGGTGAAAAATGGTCAGTTTTCAAATGTTTTATTTTTGAACGTCAGTTCACATTTGTAGGTAGATCATCAGTTTAAGAGCTAAAATTAGCATGTTTAAAGTGATTTTCATGCTTCCAGGGGCCCGGGAAGTTAATTAAATACCATTTGGAGGCATTTAATGTTCAAGCAAAAACAGGTGATTTTTGACAAAAGAGATAACACCCCCCCATTACGTCATGCTTCAGAAAGGTGAAAAATGGTCCGTTTTCAAGTGTTTTATTTTTGAACGTCAGTTCACATTTGTAGGTAGATCATCAGTTTTAGAGCTAAAATTTGCATGTTTAAAGTGATTTTCAGGCTTCCAGGGGCCCGGGAAGTGAATTAAATACCATTCGGAGGCATTTAATGTTCAAGCAAAAACAGGTGATTTTTGACAAAAGAGATAACACCCCCCCATTACGTCATGCTTCAGAAATGTGAAAAAAGGTCCGTTTTCAAATGTTTTATTTTTCAACGTCAGTTCACATTTGTAGGTAGATCATCAGTTTTAGAGCTAAAATTAGCATGTTTAAAGTGATTTTCATCCTTCCAGGGGCCCGGGAAGTGAATTAAATACCATTTGGAGGCATTTAATGTTCAAGCAAAAACAGGTGATTTTTGACAAACGAGATAACACCCCCCCATTACGTCATGCTTCAGAAATGGGAAAAAAGGTCAGTTTTCAAATGTTTTATTTTTCAACGTCAGTTCGCATTTGTAAGTAGATCATCAGTTTTAGAGCTAAAATTAGCATGTTTAAAGGGATTTTCATGCTTCCAGGGGCCCGGGAAGTGAATTAAATACCATTTGGAGGCATTTAATGTTCAAGCAAAAACAGGTGATTTTTGACAAAAGAGATAACACCCCCCATTACGTCATGCTTCAGAAAGGTGATAAATGGTCCGTTTTCAAATGTTTTATTTTTGAACGTCAGTTCACATTTGTAGGTAGATCATCAGTTTTAGAGCTAAAATTTGCATGTTTAAAGCGATTTTCATGCTTCCAGGGGCCCGGGAAGTGAATTAAATACCATTTGGAGGCATTTAATGTTCAAGCAAAAACAGGTGATTTTTGACAAAAGAGATAACATCCCCCTATTACGTCATGCTTCAGAAAGGTGAAAAATGGTCCGTTTTCAAATGTTTTATTTTTGAACGTCAGTTCACATTTGTAGGTAGATCATCAGTTTTAGATCTAAAATTAGCATGTTTAAAGTGATTTTCATCCTTCCAGGGGCCAGGGAAGTGAATTAAATACCATTTGGAGGCATTTAATGTTCAAACAAAAACAGGTGATTTTTGACAAAAGAAATAACAACCCCCATTACGTCATGCTTCAGAAAGGTGAAAAATGGTCCATTTTCAAATGTTTTATTTTTGAACGTCAGTTCACATTTGTAGGTAGATCATCAGTTTAAGAGCTAAAATTAGCATGTTTAAAGTGATTTTCATGCTTCCAGGGGCCCGGGAAGTGAATTAAATACCATTTGGAGGCATTTAATGTTCAAGCAAAAACAGGTGATTTTTGACAAACGAGATAAAACCCCCCATTACGTCATGCTTCAGAAATGTGAAAAAAGGTCCGTTTTCAAATGTTTTATTTTTCAACGTCAGTTCGCATTTGTAGGTAGATCATCAGTTTTAGAGCTAAAATTAGCACGTTTAAAGTGATTTTCATGCTTCCAGGGGCCCAGGAAGTGAATTAAATACCATTTGGAGGCATTTAATGTTCAAGCAAAAACAGGTGATTTTTGACAAAAGAGATAACACCCCCCATTACGTCATGCTTCAGAAAGGTGAAGAATGGTCCGTTTTCAAATATTTTATTTTTGAACGTCAGTTCACATTTGTAGGTAGATCGTCAGTTTTAGAGCTAAAATTTGCATGTTGAAATTGATTTTCATGCTTCCAGGGGCCCGGGAAGTGAATTAAATACCAATTGGAGGCATTTAATGTTCAAGCAAAAACAGGTGATTTTTGACAAAAGAGATAACACCCCCCCATTACGTCATGCTTCAGAAAGGTGAAAAATGGTCCGTTTTCAAATGTTTTATTTTTGAACGTCAGTTCACATTTGTAGGTAGATCGTCAGTTTTAGAGCTAAATTATGCATGTTGAAAGTGATTTTCATGCTTCCAGGGGCCCGGGAAGTGAATTAAATACCATTTGGAGGCATTTAATGTTCAAGCAAAAACAGGTGATTTTTGACAAAAGAGATAACACCCCCCCATTACGTCATGCTTCAGAAAGGTGAAAAATGGTCCGTTTTCAAGTGTTTTATTTTTGAACGTCAGTTCACATTTGTAGGTAGATCATCAGTTTTAGAGCTAAAATTTGCATGTTTAAAGTGATTTTCAGGCTTCCAGGGGCCCGGGAAGTGAATTAAATACCATTCGGAGGCATTTAATGTTCAAGCAAAAACAGGTGATTTTTGACAAAAGAGATAACACCCCCCCATTACGTCATGCTTCAGAAATGTGAAAAAAGGTCCGTTTTCAAATGTTTTATTTTTCAACGTCAGTTCACATTTGTAGGTAGATCATCAGTTTTAGAGCTAAAATTAGCATGTTTAAAGTGATTTTCATCCTTCCAGGGGCCCGGGAAGTGAATTAAATACCATTTGGAGGCATTTAATGTTCAAGCAAAAACAGGTGATTTTTGACAAACGAGATAACACCCCCCCATTACGTCATGCTTCAGAAATGGGAAAAAAGGTCCGTTTTCAAATGTTTTATTTTTCAACGTCAGTTCGCATTTGTAAGTAGATCATCAGTTTTAGAGCTAAAATTAGCATGTTTAAAGGGATTTTCATGCTTCCAGGGGCCCGGGAAGTGAATTAAATACCATTTGGAGGCATTTAATGTTCAAGCAAAAACAGGTGATTTTTGACAAAAGAGATAACACCCCCCATTACGTCATGCTTCAGAAAGGTGAAAAATGGTCCGTTTTCAAATGTTTTATTTTTGAACGTCAGTTCACATTTGTAGGTAGATCATCAGTTTTAGAGCTAAAATTTGCATGTTTAAAGCGATTTTCATGCTTCCAGGGGCCCGGGAAGTGAATTAAATACCATTTGGAGGCATTTAATGTTCAAGCAAAAACAGGTGATTTTTGACAAAAGAGATAACACCCCCCCATTACGTCATGCTTCAGAAAGGTGAAAAATGGTCCGTTTTCAAATGTTTTATTTTTGAACGTCAGTTCACATTTGTAGGTAGATCATCAGTTTTAGATCTAAAATTAGCATGTTTAAAGTGATTTTCATCCTTCCAGGGGCCAGGGAAGTGAATTAAATACCATTTGGAGGCATTTAATGTTCAAACAAAAACAGGTGATTTTTGACAAAAGAAATAACAACCCCCATTACGTCATGCTTCAGAAAGGTGAAAAATGGTCCATTTTCAAATGTTTTATTTTTGAACGTCAGTTCACATTTGTAGGTAGATCATCAGTTTAAGAGCTAAAATTAGCATGTTTAAAGTGATTTTCATGCTTCCAGGGGCCCGGGAAGTGAATTAAATACCATTTGGAGGCATTTAATGTTCAAGCAAAAACAGGTGATTTTTGACAAACGAGATAAAACCCCCCATTACGTCATGCTTCAGAAATGTGAAAAAAGGTCCGTTTTCAAATGTTTTATTTTTCAACGTCAGTTCGCATTTGTAGGTAGATCATCAGTTTTAGAGCTAAAATTAGCACGTTTAAAGTGATTTTCATGCTTCCAGGGGCCCAGGAAGTGAATTAAATACCATTTGGAGGCATTTAATGTTCAAGCAAAAACAGGTGATTTTTGACAAAAGAGATAACACCCCCCATTACGTCATGCTTCAGAAAGGTGAAGAATGGTCCGTTTTCAAATGTTTTATTTTTGAACGTCAGTTCACATTTGTAGGTAGATCGTCAGTTTTAGAGCTAAAATTTGCATGTTGAAATTGATTTTCATGCTTCCAGGGGCCCGGGAAGTGAATTAAATACCAATTGGAGGCATTTAATGTTCAAGCAAAAACAGGTGATTTTTGACAAAAGAGATAACACCCCCCCATTACGTCATGCTTCAGAAAGGTGAAAAATGGTCCGTTTTCAAATGTTTTATTTTTGAACGTCAGTTCACATTTGTAGGTAGATCGTCAGTTTTAGAGCTAAATTATGCATGTTGAAAGTGATTTTCATGCTTCCAGGGGCCCGGGAAGTGAATTAAATACCATTTGGAGGCATTTAATGTTCAAGCAAAAACAGGTGATTTTTGACAAAAGAGATAACACCCCCCCATTACGTCATGCTTAAGAAAGGTGAAAAATGGTCTGTTTTCAAATGTTTTATTTTTGAACGTCAGTTCACATTTGTAGGTAGATCATCAGTTTCAGAGCTAAAATTAGCATGTTTAAAGTGATTTTCATGCTTCCAGGGGCCCGGGAAGTGAATTAAATACCATTTGGAGGCATTTAATGTACAAGCAAAAACAGTTGATTTTTGACAAAAGAGATAACACCCCCCATTACGTCATTGATCAGAAAGGTGAAAAATGGTCAGTTTACAAATGTTTTATTTTTGAACGTCAGTTCACATTTGTAGGTAGATCATCAGTTTTAGAGCTAAAATTAGCATGTTTAAAGTGATTTTCATGCTTCCAGGGGCCCGGGAAGTGAATTAAATACCATTTGGAGGCATTTAATGTTCAAGCAAAAACAGGTGATTTTTGACAAAAGAGATAACACCCCCCATTACGTCATGCTTCAGAAAGGTGAAGAATGGTCCGTTTTCAAATGTTTTATTTTTGAACGTCAGTTCACATTTGTAGGTAGATCGTCAGTTTTAGAGCTAAAATTTGCATGTTGAAAGTGATTTTCATGCTTCCAGGGGCCCGGGAATTGAATTAAATACCATTTGGAGGCATTTAATGTTCAAGCAAAAACAGGTGATTTTTGACAAAAGAGATAACACCCCCCCATTACGTCATGCTTCAGAAAGGTGAAAAATGGTCAGTTTTCAAATGTTTTATTTTTGAACGTCAGTTCACATTTGTAGGTAGATCATCAGTTTAAGAGCTAAAATTAGCATGTTTAAAGTGATTTTCATGCTTCCAGGGGCCCGGGAAGTGAATTAAATACCATTTGGAGGCATTTAATGTTCAAGCAAAAACAGGTGATTTTTGACAAAAGAGATAACACCCCCCCATTACGTCATGCTTCAGAAAGGTGAAAAATGGTCCGTTTTCAAATGTTTTATTTTTGAACGTCAGTTCACATTTGTAGGTAGATCATCAGTTTTAGAGCTAAAATTTGCATGTTTAAAGTGATTTTCAGGCTTCCAGGGGCCCGGGAAGTGAATTAAATACCATTCGGAGGCATTTAATGTTCAAGCAAAAACAGGTGATTTTTGACAAAAGAGATAACACCCCCCCATTACGTCATGCTTCAGAAATGTGAAAAAAGGTCCGTTTTCAAATGTTTTATTTTTCAACGTCAGTTCACATTTGTAGGTAGATCATCAGTTTTAGAGCTAAAATTAACATGTTTAAAGTGATTTTCATCCTTCCAGGGGCCCGGGAAGTGAATTAAATACCATTTGGAGGCATTTAATGTTCAAGCAAAAACAGGTGATTTTTGACAAACGAGATAACACCCCCCCATTACGTCATGCTTCAGAAATGGGAAAAAAGGTCCGTTTTCAAATGTTTTATTTTTCAACGTCAGTTCGCATTTGTAAGTAGATCATCAGTTTTAGAGCTAAAATTAGCATGTTTAAAGGGATTTTCATGCTTCCAGGGGCCCGGGAAGTGAATTAAATACCATTTGGAGGCATTTAATGTTCAAGCAAAAACAGGTGATTTTTGACAAAAGAGATAACACCCCCCATTACGTCATGCTTCAGAAAGGTGAAGAATGGTCCGTTTTCAAATGTTTTATTTTTGAACGTCAGTTCACATTTGTAGGTAGATCGTCAGTTTTAGAGCTAAAATTTGCATGTTGAAAGTGATTTTCATGCTTCCAGGGGCCCGGGAAGTGAATTAAATACCAATTGGAGGCATTTAATGTTCAAGCAAAAACAGGTGATTTTTGACAAAAGAGATAACACCCCCCATTACGTCATGCTTCAGAAAGGTGAAGAATGGTCCGTTTTCAAATGTTTTATTTTTGAACGTCAGTTCACATTTGTAGGTAGATCGTCAGTTTTAGAGCTAAAATTTGCATGTTGAAAGTGATTTTCATGCTTCCAGGGGCCCGGGAATTGAATTAAATACCATTTGGAGGCATTTAATGTTCAAGCAAAAACAGGTGATTTTTGACAAAAGAGATAACACCCCCCCATTACGTCATGCTTCAGAAAGGTGAAAAATGGTCAGTTTTCAAATGTTTTATTTTTGAACGTCAGTTCACATTTGTAGGTAGATCATCAGTTTAAGAGCTAAAATTAGCATGTTTAAAGTGATTTTCATGCTTCCAGGGGCCCGGGAAGTGAATTAAATACCATTTGGAGGCATTTAATGTTCAAGCAAAAACAGGTGATTTTTGACAAAAGAGATAACACCCCCCCATTACGTCATGCTTCAGAAAGGTGAAAAATGGTCCGTTTTCAAATGTTTTATTTTTGAACGTCAGTTCACATTTGTAGGTAGATCATCAGTTTTAGAGCTAAAATTTGCATGTTTAAAGTGATTTTCAGGCTTCCAGGGGCCCGGGAAGTGAATTAAATACCATTCGGAGGCATTTAATGTTCAAGCAAAAACAGGTGATTTTTGACAAAAGAGATAACACCCCCCCATTACGTCATGCTTCAGAAATGTGAAAAAAGGTCCGTTTTCAAATGTTTTATTTTTCAACGTCAGTTCACATTTGTAGGTAGATCATCAGTTTTAGAGGTAAAATTAGCATGTTTAAAAAGATTTTCATCCTTCCAGGGGCCCGGGAAGTGAATTAAATACCATTTGGAGGCATTTAATGTTTAAGCAAAAACAGGTGATTTTTGACAAACGAGATAACACCCCCCCATTACGTCATGCTTCAGAAATGGGAAAAAAGGTCCGTTTTCAAATGTTTTATTTTTCAACGTCAGTTCGCATTTGTAAGTAGATCATCAATTTTAGAGCTAAAATTAGCATGTTTAAAGTGATTTTCATGCTTCCAGGGGCCCGGGAAGTGAATTAAATACCATTTGGAGGCATTTAATGTTCAAGTAAAAACAGGTGATTTTTGACAAAAGAGATAACACCCCCCATTACGTCATGCTTCAGAAAGGTGAAGAATGGTCCGTTTTCAAATGTTTTATTTTTGAACGTCAGTTCACATTTGTAGGTAGATCGTCAGTTTTAGAGCTAAAATTTGCATGTTGAAAGTGATTTTCATGCTTCCAGGGGCCCGGGAAGTGAATTAAATACCAATTGGAGGCATTTAATGTTCAAGCAAAAACAGGTGATTTTTGACAAAAGAGATAACACCCCCCATTACGTCATGCTTCAGAAAGGTGAAGAATGGTCCGTTTTCAAATGTTTTATTTTTGAACGTCAGTTCACATTTGTAGGTAGATCATCAGTTTTAGATCTAAAATTAGCATGTTTAAAGTGATTTTCACCCTTCCAGGGGCCCGGGAAGTGAATTAAATACCATTTGGAGGCATTTAATGTTCAAACAAAAACAGGTGATTTTTGACAAAAGAAATAACACCCCCCATTACGTCATGCTTCAGAAAGGTGACAAATGGTCCATTTTTCAAATGTTTTATTTTTGAACGTCAGTTCACATTTGTAGGTAGATCATCAGTTTAAGAGCTAAAATTAGCATGTTTAAAGTGATTTTCATGCTTCCAGGGGCCCGGGAAGTGAATTAAATACCATTTGGAGGCATTTAATGTACAAGCAAAAACAGTTGATTTTTGACAAAAGAGATAACACCCCCCCATTACGTCATTGTTCAGAAAGGTGAAAAATGGTCAGTTTACAAATGTTTTATTTTTGAACGTCAGTTCACATTTGTAGGTAGATCATCAGTTTTAGAGCTAAAATTAGCATGTTTAAAGTGATTTTCATGCTTCCAGGGGCCCGGGAAGTGAATTAAATACCATTTGGAGGCATTTAATGTTCAAGCAAAAACAGGTGATTTTTGACAAAAGAGATAACACCCCCCATTACGTCATGCTTCAGAAAGGTGAAGAATGGTCCGTTTTCAAATGTTTTATTTTTGAACGTCAGTTCACATTTGTAGGTAGATCGTCAGTTTTAGAGCTAAATTTTGCATGTTGAAAGTGATTTTCATGCTTCCAGGGGCCCGGGAATTGAATTAAATACCATTTGGAGGCATTTAGTGTTCAAGCAAAAACAGGTGATTTTTGACAAAAGAGATAACACCCCCCCATTACGTCATGCTTCAGAAAGGTGAAAAATGGTCAGTTTTCAAATGTTTTATTTTTGAACGTCAGTTCACATTTGTAGGTAGATCATCAGTTTAAGAGCTAAAATTAGCATGTTTAAAGTGATTTTCATGCTTCCAGGGGCCCGGGAAGTGAATTAAATACCATTTGGAGGCATTTAATGTTCAAGCAAAAACAGGTGATTTTTGACAAAAGAGATAACACCCCCCCATTACGTCATGCTTCAGAAAGGTGAAAAATGGTCCGTTTTCAAATGTTTTATTTTTGAACGTCAGTTCACATTTGTAGGTAGATCATCAGTTTTAGATCTAAAATTAGCATGTTTAAAGTGATTTTCATCCTTCCAGGGGCCAGGGAAGTGAATTAAATACCATTTGGAGGCATTTAATGTTCAAACAAAAACAGGTGATTTTTGACAAAAGAAATAACAACCCCCATTACGTCATGCTTCAGAAAGGTGAAAAATGGTCCATTTTCAAATGTTTTATTTTTGAACGTCAGTTCACATTTGTAGGTAGATCATCAGTTTAAGAGCTAAAATTAGCATGTTTAAAGTGATTTTCATGCTTCCAGGGGCCCGGGAAGTGAATTAAATACCATTTGGAGGCATTTAATGTTCAAGCAAAAACAGGTGATTTTTGACAAACGAGATAAAACCCCCCATTACGTCATGCTTCAGAAATGTGAAAAAAGGTCCGTTTTCAAATGTTTTATTTTTCAACGTCAGTTCGCATTTGTAGGTAGATCATCAGTTTTAGAGCTAAAATTAGCACGTTTAAAGTGATTTTCATGCTTCCAGGGGCCCAGGAAGTGAATTAAATACCATTTGGAGGCATTTAATGTTCAAGCAAAAACAGGTGATTTTTGACAAAAGAGATAACACCCCCCATTACGTCATGCTTCAGAAAGGTGAAGAATGATCCGTTTTCAAATGTTTTATTTTTGAACGTCAGTTCACATTTGTAGGTAGATCGTCAGTTTTAGAGCTAAAATTTGCATGTTGAAATTGATTTTCATGCTTCCAGGGGCCCGGGAAGTGAATTAAATACCAATTGGAGGCATTTAATGTTCAAGCAAAAACAGGTGATTTTTGACAAAAGAGATAACACCCCCCCATTACGTCATGCTTCAGAAAGGTGAAAAATGGTCCGTTTTCAAATGTTTTATTTTTGAACGTCAGTTCACATTTGTAGGTAGATCGTCAGTTTTAGAGCTAAATTATGCATGTTGAAAGTGATTTTCATGCTTCCAGGGGCCCGGGAAGTGAATTAAATACCATTTGGAGGCATTTAATGTTCAAGCAAAAACAGGTGATTTTTGACAAAAGAGATAACACCCCCCCATTACGTCATGCTTCAGAAAGGTGAAAAATGGTCCGTTTTCAAGTGTTTTATTTTTGAACGTCAGTTCACATTTGTAGGTAGATCATCAGTTTTAGAGCTAAAATTTGCATGTTTAAAGTGATTTTCAGGCTTCCAGGGGCCCGGGAAGTGAATTAAATACCATTCGGAGGCATTTAATGTTCAAGCAAAAACAGGTGATTTTTGACAAAAGAGATAACACCCCCCCATTACGTCATGCTTCAGAAATGTGAAAAAAGGTCCGTTTTCAAATGTTTTATTTTTCAACGTCAGTTCACATTTGTAGGTAGATCATCAGTTTTAGAGCTAAAATTAGCATGTTTAAAGTGATTTTCATCCTTCCAGGGGCCCGGGAAGTGAATTAAATACCATTTGGAGGCATTTAATGTTCAAGCAAAAACAGGTGATTTTTGACAAACGAGATAACACCCCCCCCATTACGTCATGCTTCAGAAATGGGAAAAAAGGTCCGTTTTCAAATGTTTTATTTTTCAACATCAGTTCGCATTTGTAAGTAGATCATCAGTTTTAGAGCTAAAATTAGCATGTTTAAAGGGATTTTCATGCTTCCAGGGGCCCGGGAAGTGAATTAAATACCATTTGGAGGCATTTAATGTTCAAGCAAAAACAGGTGATTTTTGACAAAAGAGATAACACCCCCCATTACGTCATGCTTCAGAAAGGTGAAAAATGGTCCGTTTTCAAATGTTTTATTTTTGAACGTCAGTTCACATTTGTAGGTAGATCATCAGTTTTAGAGCTAAAATTTGCATGTTTAAAGCGATTTTCATGCTTCCAGGGGCCCGGGAAGTGAATTAAATACCATTTGGAGGCATTTAATGTTCAAGCAAAAACAGGTGATTTTTGACAAAAGAGATAACACCCCCCCATTACGTCATGCTTCAGAAAGGTGAAAAATGGTCCGTTTTCAAATGTTTTATTTTTGAACGTCAGTTCACATTTGTAGGTAGATCATCAGTTTTAGATCTAAAATTAGCATGTTTAAAGTGATTTTCATCCTTCCAGGGGCCAGGGAAGTGAATTAAATACCATTTGGAGGCATTTAATGTTCAAACAAAAACAGGTGATTTTTGACAAAAGAAATAACAACCCCCATTACGTCATGCTTCAGAAAGGTGAAAAATGGTCCATTTTCAAATGTTTTATTTTTGAACGTCAGTTCACATTTGTAGGTAGATCATCAGTTTAAGAGCTAAAATTAGCATGTTTAAAGTGATTTTCATGCTTCCAGGGGCCCGGGAAGTGAATTAAATACCATTTGGAGGCATTTAATGTTCAAGCAAAAACAGGTGATTTTTGACAAACGAGATAAAACCCCCCATTACGTCATGCTTCAGAAATGTGAAAAAAGGTCCGTTTTCAAATGTTTTATTTTTCAACGTCAGTTCGCATTTGTAGGTAGATCATCAGTTTTAGAGCTAAAATTAGCTCATGATTTTCATGCTTCCAGGGGCCCAGGAAGTGAATTAAATACCATTTGGAGGCATTTAATGTTCAAGCAAAAACAGGTGATTTTTGACAAAAGAGATAACACCCCCCATTACGTCATGCTTCAGAAAGGTGAAGAATGGTCCGTTTTCAAATGTTTTATTTTTGAACGTCAGTTCACATTTGTAGGTAGATCGTCAGTTTTAGAGCTAAAATTTGCATGTTGAAATTGATTTTCATGCTTCCAGGGGCCCGGGAAGTGAATTAAATACCAATTGGAGGCATTTAATGTTCAAGCAAAAACAGGTGATTTTTGACAAAAGAGATAACACCCCCCCATTACGTCATGCTTCAGAAAGGTGAAAAATGGTCCGTTTTCAAATGTTTTATTTTTGAACGTCAGTTCACATTTGTAGGTAGATCGTCAGTTTTAGAGCTAAATTATGCATGTTGAAAGTGATTTTCATGCTTCCAGGGGCCCGGGAAGTGAATTAAATACCATTTGGAGGCATTTAATGTTCAAGCAAAAACAGGTGATTTTTGACAAAAGAGATAACACCCCCCCATTACGTCATGCTTAAGAAAGGTGAAAAATGGTCTGTTTTCAAATGTTTTATTTTTGAACGTCAGTTCACATTTGTAGGTAGATCATCAGTTTCAGAGCTAAAATTAGCATGTTTAAAGTGATTTTCATGCTTCCAGGGGCCCGGGAAGTGAATTAAATACCATTTGGAGGCATTTAATGTTCAAGCAAAAACAGGTGATTTTTGACAAAAGAGATAACACCCCCCATTACGTCATGCTTCAGAAAGGTGAAGAATGGTCCGTTTTCAAATGTTTTATTTTTGAACGTCAGTTCACATTTGTAGGTAGATCGTCAGTTTTAGAGCTAAAATTTGCATGTTGAAAGTGATTTTCATGCTTCCAGGGGCCCGGGAATTGAATTAAATACCATTTGGAGGCATTTAATGTTCAAGCAAAAACAGGTGATTTTTGACAAAAGAGATAACACCCCCCCATTACGTCATGCTTCAGAAAGGTGAAAAATGGTCAGTTTTCAAATGTTTTATTTTTGAACGTCAGTTCACATTTGTAGGTAGATCATCAGTTTAAGAGCTAAAATTAGCATGTTTAAAGTGATTTTCATGCTTCCAGGGGCCCGGGAAGTGAATTAAATACCATTTGGAGGCATTTAATGTTCAAGCAAAAACAGGTGATTTTTGACAAAAGAGATAACACCCCCCCATTACGTCATGCTTCAGAAAGGTGAAAAATGGTCCGTTTTCAAATGTTTTATTTTTGAACGTCAGTTCACATTTGTAGGTAGATCATCAGTTTTAGAGCTAAAATTTGCATGTTTAAAGTGATTTTCAGGCTTCCAGGGGCCCGGGAAGTGAATTAAATACCATTCGGAGGCATTTAATGTTCAAGCAAAAACAGGTGATTTTTGACAAAAGAGATAACACCCCCCCATTACGTCATGCTTCAGAAATGTGAAAAAAGGTCCGTTTTCAAATGTTTTATTTTTCAACGTCAGTTCACATTTGTAGGTAGATCATCAGTTTTAGAGCTAAAATTAACATGTTTAAAGTGATTTTCATCCTTCCAGGGGCCCGGGAAGTGAATTAAATACCATTTGGAGGCATTTAATGTTCAAGCAAAAACAGGTGATTTTTGACAAACGAGATAACACCCCCCCATTACGTCATGCTTCAGAAATGGGAAAAAAGGTCCGTTTTCAAATGTTTTATTTTTCAACGTCAGTTCGCATTTGTAAGTAGATCATCAGTTTTAGAGCTAAAATTAGCATGTTTAAAGGGATTTTCATGCTTCCAGGGGCCCGGGAAGTGAATTAAATACCATTTGGAGGCATTTAATGTTCAAGCAAAAACAGGTGATTTTTGACAAAAGAGATAACACCCCCCATTACGTCATGCTTCAGAAAGGTGAAGAATGGTCCGTTTTCAAATGTTTTATTTTTGAACGTCAGTTCACATTTGTAGGTAGATCGTCAGTTTTAGAGCTAAAATTTGCATGTTGAAAGTGATTTTCATGCTTCCAGGGGCCCGGGAAGTGAATTAAATACCAATTGGAGGCATTTAATGTTCAAGCAAAAACAGGTGATTTTTGACAAAAGAGATAACACCCCCCATTACGTCATGCTTCAGAAAGGTGAAGAATGGTCCGTTTTCAAATGTTTTATTTTTGAACGTCAGTTCACATTTGTAGGTAGATCGTCAGTTTTAGAGCTAAAATTTGCATGTTGAAAGTGATTTTCATGCTTCCAGGGGCCCGGGAATTGAATTAAATACCATTTGGAGGCATTTAATGTTCAAGCAAAAACAGGTGATTTTTGACAAAAGAGATAACACCCCCCCATTACGTCATGCTTCAGAAAGGTGAAAAATGGTCAGTTTTCAAATGTTTTATTTTTGAACGTCAGTTCACATTTGTAGGTAGATCATCAGTTTAAGAGCTAAAATTAGCATGTTTAAAGTGATTTTCATGCTTCCAGGGGCCCGGGAAGTGAATTAAATACCATTTGGAGGCATTTAATGTTCAAGCAAAAACAGGTGATTTTTGACAAAAGAGATAACACCCCCCCATTACGTCATGCTTCAGAAAGGTGAAAAATGGTCCGTTTTCAAATGTTTTATTTTTGAACGTCAGTTCACATTTGTAGGTAGATCATCAGTTTTAGAGCTAAAATTTGCATGTTTATAGTGATTTTCAGGCTTCCAGGGGCCCGGGAAGTGAATTAAATACCATTCGGAGGCATTTAATGTTCAAGCAAAAACAGGTGATTTTTGACAAAAGAGATAACACCCCCCCATTACGTCATGCTTCAGAAAGGTGAAAAATGGTCCGTTTTCAAATGTTTTATTTTTGAACGTCAGTTCACATTTGTAGGTAGATCATCAGTTTTAGATCTAAAATTAGCATGTTTAAAGTGATTTTCATCCTTCCAGGGGCCAGGGAAGTGAATTAAATACCATTTGGAGGCATTTAATGTTCAAACAAAAACAGGTGATTTTTGACAAAAGAAATAACAACCCCCATTACGTCATGCTTCAGAAAGGTGAAAAATGGTCCATTTTCAAATGTTTTATTTTTGAACGTCAGTTCACATTTGTAGGTAGATCATCAGTTTAAGAGCTAAAATTAGCATGTTTAAAGTGATTTTCATGCTTCCAGGGGCCCGGGAAGTGAATTAAATACCATTTGGAGGCATTTAATGTTCAAGCAAAAACAGGTGATTTTTGACAAACGAGATAAAACCCCCCATTACGTCATGCTTCAGAAATGTGAAAAAAGGTCCGTTTTCAAATGTTTTATTTTTCAACGTCAGTTCGCATTTGTAGGTAGATCATCAGTTTTAGAGCTAAAATTAGCACGTTTAAAGTGATTTTCATGCTTCCAGGGGCCCAGGAAGTGAATTAAATACCATTTGGAGGCATTTAATGTTCAAGCAAAAACAGGTGATTTTTGACAAAAGAGATAACACCCCCCATTACGTCATGCTTCAGAAAGGTGAAGAATGATCCGTTTTCAAATGTTTTATTTTTGAACGTCAGTTCACATTTGTAGGTAGATCGTCAGTTTTAGAGCTAAAATTTGCATGTTGAAATTGATTTTCATGCTTCCAGGGGCCCGGGAAGTGAATTAAATACCAATTGGAGGCATTTAATGTTCAAGCAAAAACAGGTGATTTTTGACAAAAGAGATAACACCCCCCCATTACGTCATGCTTCAGAAAGGTGAAAAATGGTCCGTTTTCAAATGTTTTATTTTTGAACGTCAGTTCACATTTGTAGGTAGATCGTCAGTTTTAGAGCTAAATTATGCATGTTGAAAGTGATTTTCATGCTTCCAGGGGCCCGGGAAGTGAATTAAATACCATTTGGAGGCATTTAATGTTCAAGCAAAAACAGGTGATTTTTGACAAAAGAGATAACACCCCCCCATTACGTCATGCTTCAGAAAGGTGAAAAATGGTCCGTTTTCAAGTGTTTTATTTTTGAACGTCAGTTCACATTTGTAGGTAGATCATCAGTTTTAGAGCTAAAATTTGCATGTTTAAAGTGATTTTCAGGCTTCCAGGGGCCCGGGAAGTGAATTAAATACCATTCGGAGGCATTTAATGTTCAAGCAAAAACAGGTGATTTTTGACAAAAGAGATAACACCCCCCCATTACGTCATGCTTCAGAAATGTGAAAAAAGGTCCGTTTTCAAATGTTTTATTTTTCAACGTCAGTTCACATTTGTAGGTAGATCATCAGTTTTAGAGCTAAAATTAGCATGTTTAAAGTGATTTTCATCCTTCCAGGGGCCCGGGAAGTGAATTAAATACCATTTGGAGGCATTTAATGTTCAAGCAAAAACAGGTGATTTTTGACAAACGAGATAACACCCCCCCCATTACGTCATGCTTCAGAAATGGGAAAAAAGGTCCGTTTTCAAATGTTTTATTTTTCAACATCAGTTCGCATTTGTAAGTAGATCATCAGTTTTAGAGCTAAAATTAGCATGTTTAAAGGGATTTTCATGCTTCCAGGGGCCCGGGAAGTGAATTAAATACCATTTGGAGGCATTTAATGTTCAAGCAAAAACAGGTGATTTTTGACAAAAGAGATAACACCCCCCATTACGTCATGCTTCAGAAAGGTGAAAAATGGTCCGTTTTCAAATGTTTTATTTTTGAACGTCAGTTCACATTTGTAGGTAGATCATCAGTTTTAGAGCTAAAATTTGCATGTTTAAAGCGATTTTCATGCTTCCAGGGGCCCGGGAAGTGAATTAAATACCATTTGGAGGCATTTAATGTTCAAGCAAAAACAGGTGATTTTTGACAAAAGAGATAACACCCCCCCATTACGTCATGCTTCAGAAAGGTGAAAAATGGTCCGTTTTCAAATGTTTTATTTTTGAACGTCAGTTCACATTTGTAGGTAGATCATCAGTTTTAGATCTAAAATTAGCATGTTTAAAGTGATTTTCATCCTTCCAGGGGCCAGGGAAGTGAATTAAATACCATTTGGAGGCATTTAATGTTCAAACAAAAACAGGTGATTTTTGACAAAAGAAATAACAACCCCCATTACGTCATGCTTCAGAAAGGTGAAAAATGGTCCATTTTCAAATGTTTTATTTTTGAACGTCAGTTCACATTTGTAGGTAGATCATCAGTTTAAGAGCTAAAATTAGCATGTTTAAAGTGATTTTCATGCTTCCAGGGGCCCGGGAAGTGAATTAAATACCATTTGGAGGCATTTAATGTTCAAGCAAAAACAGGTGATTTTTGACAAACGAGATAAAACCCCCCATTACGTCATGCTTCAGAAATGTGAAAAAAGGTCCGTTTTCAAATGTTTTATTTTTCAACGTCAGTTCGCATTTGTAGGTAGATCATCAGTTTTAGAGCTAAAATTAGCTCATGATTTTCATGCTTCCAGGGGCCCAGGAAGTGAATTAAATACCATTTGGAGGCATTTAATGTTCAAGCAAAAACAGGTGATTTTTGACAAAAGAGATAACACCCCCCATTACGTCATGCTTCAGAAAGGTGAAGAATGGTCCGTTTTCAAATGTTTTATTTTTGAACGTCAGTTCACATTTGTAGGTAGATCGTCAGTTTTAGAGCTAAAATTTGCATGTTGAAATTGATTTTCATGCTTCCAGGGGCCCGGGAAGTGAATTAAATACCAATTGGAGGCATTTAATGTTCAAGCAAAAACAGGTGATTTTTGACAAAAGAGATAACACCCCCCCATTACGTCATGCTTCAGAAAGGTGAAAAATGGTCCGTTTTCAAATGTTTTATTTTTGAACGTCAGTTCACATTTGTAGGTAGATCGTCAGTTTTAGAGCTAAATTATGCATGTTGAAAGTGATTTTCATGCTTCCAGGGGCCCGGGAAGTGAATTAAATACCATTTGGAGGCATTTAATGTTCAAGCAAAAACAGGTGATTTTTGACAAAAGAGATAACACCCCCCCATTACGTCATGCTTAAGAAAGGTGAAAAATGGTCTGTTTTCAAATGTTTTATTTTTGAACGTCAGTTCACATTTGTAGGTAGATCATCAGTTTCAGAGCTAAAATTAGCATGTTTAAAGTGATTTTCATGCTTCCAGGGGCCCGGGAAGTGAATTAAATACCATTTGGAGGCATTTAATGTTCAAGCAAAAACAGGTGATTTTTGACAAAAGAGATAACACCCCCCATTACGTCATGCTTCAGAAAGGTGAAGAATGGTCCGTTTTCAAATGTTTTATTTTTGAACGTCAGTTCACATTTGTAGGTAGATCGTCAGTTTTAGAGCTAAAATTTGCATGTTGAAAGTGATTTTCATGCTTCCAGGGGCCCGGGAATTGAATTAAATACCATTTGGAGGCATTTAATGTTCAAGCAAAAACAGGTGATTTTTGACAAAAGAGATAACACCCCCCCATTACGTCATGCTTCAGAAAGGTGAAAAATGGTCAGTTTTCAAATGTTTTATTTTTGAACGTCAGTTCACATTTGTAGGTAGATCATCAGTTTAAGAGCTAAAATTAGCATGTTTAAAGTGATTTTCATGCTTCCAGGGGCCCGGGAAGTGAATTAAATACCATTTGGAGGCATTTAATGTTCAAGCAAAAACAGGTGATTTTTGACAAAAGAGATAACACCCCCCCATTACGTCATGCTTCAGAAAGGTGAAAAATGGTCCGTTTTCAAATGTTTTATTTTTGAACGTCAGTTCACATTTGTAGGTAGATCATCAGTTTTAGAGCTAAAATTTGCATGTTTAAAGTGATTTTCAGGCTTCCAGGGGCCCGGGAAGTGAATTAAATACCATTCGGAGGCATTTAATGTTCAAGCAAAAACAGGTGATTTTTGACAAAAGAGATAACACCCCCCCATTACGTCATGCTTCAGAAATGTGAAAAAAGGTCCGTTTTCAAATGTTTTATTTTTCAACGTCAGTTCACATTTGTAGGTAGATCATCAGTTTTAGAGCTAAAATTAACATGTTTAAAGTGATTTTCATCCTTCCAGGGGCCCGGGAAGTGAATTAAATACCATTTGGAGGCATTTAATGTTCAAGCAAAAACAGGTGATTTTTGACAAACGAGATAACACCCCCCCATTACGTCATGCTTCAGAAATGGGAAAAAAGGTCCGTTTTCAAATGTTTTATTTTTCAACGTCAGTTCGCATTTGTAAGTAGATCATCAGTTTTAGAGCTAAAATTAGCATGTTTAAAGGGATTTTCATGCTTCCAGGGGCCCGGGAAGTGAATTAAATACCATTTGGAGGCATTTAATGTTCAAGCAAAAACAGGTGATTTTTGACAAAAGAGATAACACCCCCCATTACGTCATGCTTCAGAAAGGTGAAGAATGGTCCGTTTTCAAATGTTTTATTTTTGAACGTCAGTTCACATTTGTAGGTAGATCGTCAGTTTTAGAGCTAAAATTTGCATGTTGAAAGTGATTTTCATGCTTCCAGGGGCCCGGGAAGTGAATTAAATACCAATTGGAGGCATTTAATGTTCAAGCAAAAACAGGTGATTTTTGACAAAAGAGATAACACCCCCCATTACGTCATGCTTCAGAAAGGTGAAGAATGGTCCGTTTTCAAATGTTTTATTTTTGAACGTCAGTTCACATTTGTAGGTAGATCGTCAGTTTTAGAGCTAAAATTTGCATGTTGAAAGTGATTTTCATGCTTCCAGGGGCCCGGGAATTGAATTAAATACCATTTGGAGGCATTTAATGTTCAAGCAAAAACAGGTGATTTTTGACAAAAGAGATAACACCCCCCCATTACGTCATGCTTCAGAAAGGTGAAAAATGGTCAGTTTTCAAATGTTTTATTTTTGAACGTCAGTTCACATTTGTAGGTAGATCATCAGTTTAAGAGCTAAAATTAGCATGTTTAAAGTGATTTTCATGCTTCCAGGGGCCCGGGAAGTGAATTAAATACCATTTGGAGGCATTTAATGTTCAAGCAAAAACAGGTGATTTTTGACAAAAGAGATAACACCCCCCCATTACGTCATGCTTCAGAAAGGTGAAAAATGGTCCGTTTTCAAATGTTTTATTTTTGAACGTCAGTTCACATTTGTAGGTAGATCATCAGTTTTAGAGCTAAAATTTGCATGTTTATAGTGATTTTCAGGCTTCCAGGGGCCCGGGAAGTGAATTAAATACCATTCGGAGGCATTTAATGTTCAAGCAAAAACAGGTGATTTTTGACAAAAGAGATAACACCCCCCCATTACGTCATGCTTCAGAAATGTGAAAAAAGGTCCGTTTTCAAATGTTTTATTTTTCAACGTCAGTTCACATTTGTAGGTAGATCATCAGTTTTAGAGGTAAAATTAGCATGTTTAAAAAGATTTTCATCCTTCCAGGGGCCCGGGAAGTGAATTAAATACCATTTGGAGGCATTTAATGTTTAAGCAAAAACAGGTGATTTTTGACAAACGAGATAACACCCCCCCATTACGTCATGCTTCAGAAATGGGAAAAAAGGTCCGTTTTCAAATGTTTTATTTTTCAACGTCAGTTCGCATTTGTAAGTAGATCATCAATTTTAGAGCTAAAATTAGCATGTTTAAAGTGATTTTCATGCTTCCAGGGGCCCGGGAAGTGAATTAAATACCATTTGGAGGCATTTAATGTTCAAGCAAAAACAGGTGATTTTTGACAAAAGAGATAACACCCCCCATTACGTCATGCTTCAGAAAGGTGAAGAATGGTCCGTTTTCAAATGTTTTATTTTTGAACGTCAGTTCACATTTGTAGGTAGATCGTCAGTTTTAGAGCTAAAATTTGCATGTTGAAAGTGATTTTCATGCTTCCAGGGGCCCGGGAAGTAAATTAAATACCAATTGGAGGCATTTAATGTTCAAGCAAAAACAGGTGATTTTTGACAAAAGAGATAACACCCCCCATTACGTCATGCTTCAGAAAGGTGAAGAATGGTCCATTTTCAAATGTTTTATTTTTGAACGTCAGTTCACATTTGTAGGTAGATCATCAGTTTTAGATCTAAAATTAGCATGTTTAAAGTGATTTTCACCCTTCCAGGGGCCCGGGAAGTGAATTAAATACCATTTGGAGGCATTTAATGTTCAAACAAAAACAGGTGATTTTTGACAAAAGAAATAACACCCCCCATTACGTCATGCTTCAGAAAGGTGACAAATGGTCCATTTTTCAAATGTTTTATTTTTGAACGTCAGTTCACATTTGTAGGTAGATCATCAGTTTAAGAGCTAAAATTAGCATGTTTAAAGTGATTTTCATGCTTCCAGGGGCCCGGGAAGTGAATTAAATACCATTTGGAGGCATTTAATGTACAAGCAAAAACAGTTGATTTTTGACAAAAGAGATAACACCCCCCCATTACGTCATTGTTCAGAAAGGTGAAAAATGGTCAGTTTACAAATGTTTTATTTTTGAACGTCAGTTCACATTTGTAGGTAGATCATCAGTTTTAGAGCTAAAATTAGCATGTTTAAAGTGATTTTCATGCTTCCAGGGGCCCGGGAAGTGAATTAAATACCATTTGGAGGCATTTAATGTTCAAGCAAAAACAGGTGATTTTTGACAAAAGAGATAACACCCCCCATTACGTCATGCTTCAGAAAGGTGAAGAATGGTCCGTTTTCAAATGTTTTATTTTTGAACGTCAGTTCACATTTGTAGGTAGATCGTCAGTTTTAGAGCTAAAATTTGCATGTTGAAAGTGATTTTCATGCTTCCAGGGGCCCGGGAATTGAATTAAATACCATTTGGAGGCATTTAGTGTTCAAGCAAAAACAGGTGATTTTTGACAAAAGAGATAACACCCCCCCATTACGTCATGCTTCAGAAAGGTGAAAAATGGTCAGTTTTCAAATGTTTTATTTTTGAACGTCAGTTCACATTTGTAGGTAGATCATCAGTTTAAGAGCTAAAATTAGCATGTTTAAAGTGATTTTCATGCTTCCAGGGGCCCGGGAAGTGAATTAAATACCATTTGGAGGCATTTAATGTTCAAGCAAAAACAGGTGATTTTTGACAAAAGAGATAACACCCCCCCATTACGTCATGCTTCAGAAAGGTGAAAAATGGTCCGTTTTCAAATGTTTTATTTTTGAACGTCAGTTCACATTTGTAGGTAGATCATCAGTTTTAGAGCTAAAATTTGCATGTTTAAAGTGATTTTCAGGCTTCCAGGGGCCCGGGAAGTGAATTAAATACCATTCGGAGGCATTTAATGTTCAAGCAAAAACAGGTGATTTTTGACAAAAGAGATAACACCCCCCCATTACGTCATGCTTCAGAAATGTGAAAAAAGGTCCGTTTTCAAATGTTTTATTTTTCAACGTCAGTTCGCATTTGTAAGTAGATCATCAATTTTAGAGCTAAAATTAGCATGTTTAAAGTGATTTTCATGCTTCCAGGGGCCCGGGAAGTGAATTAAATACCATTTGGAGGCATTTAATGTTCAAGCAAAAACAGGTGATTTTTGACAAAAGAGATAACACCCCCCATTACGTCATGCTTCAGAAAGGTGAAGAATGGTCCGTTTTCAAATGTTTTATTTTTGAACGTCAGTTCACATTTGTAGGTAGATCGTCAGTTTTAGAGCTAAAATTTGCATGTTGAAAGTGATTTTCATGCTTCCAGGGGCCCGGGAAGTGAATTAAATACCAATTGGAGGCATTTAATGTTCAAGCAAAAACAGGTGATTTTTGACAAAAGAGATAACACCCCCCATTACGCCATGCTTCAGAAAGGTGAAGAATGGTCCGTTTTCAAATGTTTTATTTTTGAACGTCAGTTCACATTTGTAGGTAGATCATCAGTTTTAGATCTAAAATTAGCATGTTTAAAGTGATTTTCACCCTTCCAGGGGCCCGGGAAGTGAATTAAATACCATTTGGAGGCATTTAATGTTCAAACAAAAACAGGTGATTTTTGACAAAAGAAATAACACCCCCCATTACGTCATGCTTCAGAAAGGTGACAAATGGTCCATTTTTCAAATGTTTTATTTTTGAACGTCAGTTCACATTTGTAGGTAGATCATCAGTTTAAGAGCTAAAATTAGCATGTTTAAAGTGATTTTCATGCTTCCAGGGGCCCGGGAAGTGAATTAAATACCATTTGGAGGCATTTAATGTACAAGCAAAAACAGTTGATTTTTGACAAAAGAGATAACACCCCCCCATTACGTCATTGTTCAGAAAGGTGAAAAATGGTCAGTTTACAAATGTTTTATTTTTGAACGTCAGTTCACATTTGTAGGTAGATCATCAGTTTTAGAGCTAAAATTAGCATGTTTAAAGTGATTTTCATGCTTCCAGGGGCCCGGGAAGTGAATTAAATACCATTTGGAGGCATTTAATGTTCAAGCAAAAACAGGTGATTTTTGACAAAAGAGATAACACCCCCCATTACGTCATGCTTCAGAAAGGTGAAGAATGGTCCGTTTTCAAATGTTTTATTTTTGAACGTCAGTTCACATTTGTAGGTAGATCGTCAGTTTTAGAGCTAAAATTTGCATGTTGAAAGTGATTTTCATGCTTCCAGGGGCCCGGGAATTGAATTAAATACCATTTGGAGGCATTTAGTGTTCAAGCAAAAACAGGTGATTTTTGACAAAAGAGATAACACCCCCCCCATTACGTCATGCTTCAGAAAGGTGAAAAATGGTCAGTTTTCAAATGTTTTATTTTTGAACGTCAGTTCACATTTGTAGGTAGATCATCAGTTTAAGAGCTAAAATTAGCATGTTTAAAGTGATTTTCATGCTTCCAGGGGCCCGGGAAGTGAATTAAATACCATTTGGAGGCATTTAATGTTCAAGCAAAAACAGGTGATTTTTGACAAAAGAGATAACACCCCCCCATTACGTCATGCTTCAGAAAGGTGAAAAATGGTCCGTTTTCAAATGTTTTATTTTTGAACGTCAGTTCACATTTGTAGGTAGATCATCAGTTTTAGAGCTAAAATTTGCATGTTTAAGTGATTTTCAGGCTTCCAGGGGCCCGGGAAGTGAATTAAATACCATTCGGAGGCATTTAATGTTCAAGCAAAAACAGGTGATTTTTGACAAAAGAGATAACACCCCCCCATTACGTCATGCTTCAGAAATGTGAAAAAAGGTCCGTTTTCAAATGTTTTATTTTTCAACGTCAGTTCGCATTTGTAAGTAGATCATCAGTTTTAGAGCTAAAATTAGCATGTTTAAAGTGATTTTCATGCTTCCAGGGGCCCGGGAAGTGAATTAAATACCATTTGGAGGCATTTAATGTTCAAGCAAAAACAGGTGATTTTTGACAAAAGAGATAACACCCCCCATTACGTCATGCTTCAGAAAGGTGAAGAATGGTCCGTTTTCAAATGTTTTATTTTTGAACGTCAGTTCACATTTGTAGGTATATCGTCAGTTTTAGAGCTAAAATTTGCATGTTGAAAGTGATTTTCATGCTTCCAGGGGCCCGGGAAGTGAATTAAATACCAATTGGAGGCATTTAATGTTCAAGCAAAAACAGGTGATTTTTGACAAAAGAGATAACACCCCCCATTATGTCATGCTTCAGAAAGGTGAAGAATGGTCCGTTTTCAAATGTTTTATTTTTGAACGTCAGTTCACATTTGTAGGTAGATCATCAGTTTTAGATCTAAAATTAGCATGTTTAAAGTGATTTTCACCCTTCCAGGGGCCCGGGAAGTGAATTAAATACCATTTGGAGGCATTTAATGTTCAAACAAAAACAGGTGATTTTTGACAAAAGAAAAACCACCCCCCATTACGTCATGCTTCAGAAAGGTGAAAAATGGTCCATTTTCAAATGTTTTATTTTTGAACGTCAGTTCACATTTGTAGGTAGATCATCAGTTTAAGAGCTAAAATTAGCATGTTTAAAGTGATTTTCATGCTTCCAGGGGCCCGGGAAGTGAATTAAATACCATTTGGAGGCATTTAATGTTCAAGCAAAAACATGTGATTTTTGACAAAAGAGATAACACCCCCCCCATTACGTCATGCTTCAGAAAGGTGAAAAATGGTCCCTTTTCAAATGTTTTATTTTTGAACGTCAGTTCACATTTGTAGGTAGATCATCAGTTTTAGAGCTAAAATTTGCATCTTTAATGTGATTTTCATGCTTCCAGGGGCCCGGGAAGTGAATTAAATACCATTTGGAGGCATTTAATGTTCAAGCAAAAACAGGTGATTTTTGACAAAAGAGATAACACCCCCCATTACGTCATGCTTCAGAAAGGTGAAAAATGGTCCATTTTCAAATGTTTTATTTTTGAACGTCAGTTCACATTTGTAGGTAGATCATCAGTTTAAGAGCTAAAATTAGCATGTTTAAAGTGATTTTCATGCTTCCAGGGGCCCGAGAAGTGAATTAAATACCATTTGGAGGCATTTAATGTTCAAGCAAAAACAGGTGATTTTTGACAAACGAGATAACACCCCCCATTACGTCATGCTTCAGAAATGTGAAAAAAGGTCCGTTTTCAAATGTTTTATTTTTCAACGTCAGTTCACATTTGTAGGTAGATCATCAGTTTCAGAGCTAAAATTAGCATGTTTAAAGTGATTTTCATGCTTCCAGGGGCCCGGGAAGTGAATTAAATACCATTTGGAGGCATTTAATGTACAAGCAAAAACAGTTGATTTTTGACAAAAGAGATAACACCCCCCCATTACGTCATTGTTCAGAAAGGTGAAAAATGGTCAGTTTACAAATGTTTTATTTTTGAACGTCAGTTCACATTTGTAGGTAGATCATCAGTTTTAGAGCTAAAATTAGCATGTTTAAAGTGATTTTCATGCTTCCAGGGGCCCGGGAAGTGAATTAAATACCATTTGGAGGCATTTAATGTTCAAGCAAAAACAGGTGATTTTTGACAAAAGAGATAACACCCCCCATTACGTCATGCTTCAGAAAGGTGAAGAATGGTCCGTTTTCAAATGTTTTATTTTTGAACGTCAGTTCACATTTGTAGGTAGATCGTCAGTTTTAGAGCTAAAATTTGCATGTTGAAAGTGATTTTCATGCTTCCAGGGGCCCGGGAATTGAATTAAATACCATTTGGAGGCATTTAGTGTTCAAGCAAAAACAGGTGATTTTTGACAAAAGAGATAACACCCCCCCATTACGTCATGCTTCAGAAAGGTGAAAAATGGTCAGTTTTCAAATGTTTTATTTTTGAACGTCAGTTCACATTTGTAGGTAGATCATCAGTTTAAGAGCTAAAATTAGCATGTTTAAAGTGATTTTCATGCTTCCAGGGGCCCGGGAAGTGAATTAAATACCATTTGGAGGCATTTAATGTTCAAGCAAAAACAGGTGATTTTTGACAAAAGAGATAACACCCCCCCATTACGTCATGCTTCAGAAAGGTGAAAAATGGTCCGTTTTCAAATGTTTTATTTTTGAACGTCAGTTCACATTTGTAGGTAGATCATCAGTTTTAGAGCTAAAATTTGCATGTTTAAAGTGATTTTCAGGCTTCCAGGGGCCCGGGAAGTGAATTAAATACCATTCGGAGGCATTTAATGTTCAAGCAAAAACAGGTGATTTTTGACAAAAGAGATAACACCCCCCCATTACGTCATGCTTCAGAAATGTGAAAAAAGGTCCGTTTTCAAATGTTTTATTTTTCAACGTCAGTTCGCATTTGTAAGTAGATCATCAATTTTAGAGCTAAAATTAGCATGTTTAAAGTGATTTTCATGCTTCCAGGGGCCCGGGAAGTGAATTAAATACCATTTGGAGGCATTTAATGTTCAAGCAAAAACAGGTGATTTTTGACAAAAGAGATAACACCCCCCATTACGTCATGCTTCAGAAAGGTGAAGAATGGTCCGTTTTCAAATGTTTTATTTTTGAACGTCAGTTCACATTTGTAGGTAGATCGTCAGTTTTAGAGCTAAAATTTGCATGTTGAAAGTGATTTTCATGCTTCCAGGGGCCCGGGAAGTGAATTAAATACCAATTGGAGGCATTTAATGTTCAAGCAAAAACAGGTGATTTTTGACAAAAGAGATAACACCCCCCATTACGCCATGCTTCAGAAAGGTGAAGAATGGTCCGTTTTCAAATGTTTTATTTTTGAACGTCAGTTCACATTTGTAGGTAGATCATCAGTTTTAGATCTAAAATTAGCATGTTTAAAGTGATTTTCACCCTTCCAGGGGCCCGGGAAGTGAATTAAATACCATTTGGAGGCATTTAATGTTCAAACAAAAACAGGTGATTTTTGACAAAAGAAATAACACCCCCCATTACGTCATGCTTCAGAAAGGTGACAAATGGTCCATTTTTCAAATGTTTTATTTTTGAACGTCAGTTCACATTTGTAGGTAGATCATCAGTTTAAGAGCTAAAATTAGCATGTTTAAAGTGATTTTCATGCTTCCAGGGGCCCGGGAAGTGAATTAAATACCATTTGGAGGCATTTAATGTACAAGCAAAAACAGTTGATTTTTGACAAAAGAGATAACACCCCCCCATTACGTCATTGTTCAGAAAGGTGAAAAATGGTCAGTTTACAAATGTTTTATTTTTGAACGTCAGTTCACATTTGTAGGTAGATCATCAGTTTTAGAGCTAAAATTAGCATGTTTAAAGTGATTTTCATGCTTCCAGGGGCCCGGGAAGTGAATTAAATACCATTTGGAGGCATTTAATGTTCAAGCAAAAACAGGTGATTTTTGACAAAAGAGATAACACCCCCCATTACGTCATGCTTCAGAAAGGTGAAGAATGGTCCGTTTTCAAATGTTTTATTTTTGAACGTCAGTTCACATTTGTAGGTAGATCGTCAGTTTTAGAGCTAAAATTTGCATGTTGAAAGTGATTTTCATGCTTCCAGGGGCCCGGGAATTGAATTAAATACCATTTGGAGGCATTTAGTGTTCAAGCAAAAACAGGTGATTTTTGACAAAAGAGATAACACCCCCCCCATTACGTCATGCTTCAGAAAGGTGAAAAATGGTCAGTTTTCAAATGTTTTATTTTTGAACGTCAGTTCACATTTGTAGGTAGATCATCAGTTTAAGAGCTAAAATTAGCATGTTTAAAGTGATTTTCATGCTTCCAGGGGCCCGGGAAGTGAATTAAATACCATTTGGAGGCATTTAATGTTCAAGCAAAAACAGGTGATTTTTGACAAAAGAGATAACACCCCCCCATTACGTCATGCTTCAGAAAGGTGAAAAATGGTCCGTTTTCAAATGTTTTATTTTTGAACGTCAGTTCACATTTGTAGGTAGATCATCAGTTTTAGAGCTAAAATTTGCATGTTTAAGTGATTTTCAGGCTTCCAGGGGCCCGGGAAGTGAATTAAATACCATTCGGAGGCATTTAATGTTCAAGCAAAAACAGGTGATTTTTGACAAAAGAGATAACACCCCCCCATTACGTCATGCTTCAGAAATGTGAAAAAAGGTCCGTTTTCAAATGTTTTATTTTTCAACGTCAGTTCGCATTTGTAAGTAGATCATCAGTTTTAGAGCTAAAATTAGCATGTTTAAAGTGATTTTCATGCTTCCAGGGGCCCGGGAAGTGAATTAAATACCATTTGGAGGCATTTAATGTTCAAGCAAAAACAGGTGATTTTTGACAAAAGAGATAACACCCCCCATTACGTCATGCTTCAGAAAGGTGAAGAATGGTCCGTTTTCAAATGTTTTATTTTTGAACGTCAGTTCACATTTGTAGGTATATCGTCAGTTTTAGAGCTAAAATTTGCATGTTGAAAGTGATTTTCATGCTTCCAGGGGCCCGGGAAGTGAATTAAATACCAATTGGAGGCATTTAATGTTCAAGCAAAAACAGGTGATTTTTGACAAAAGAGATAACACCCCCCATTATGTCATGCTTCAGAAAGGTGAAGAATGGTCCGTTTTCAAATGTTTTATTTTTGAACGTCAGTTCACATTTGTAGGTAGATCATCAGTTTTAGATCTAAAATTAGCATGTTTAAAGTGATTTTCACCCTTCCAGGGGCCCGGGAAGTGAATTAAATACCATTTGGAGGCATTTAATGTTCAAACAAAAACAGGTGATTTTTGACAAAAGAAAAACCACCCCCCATTACGTCATGCTTCAGAAAGGTGAAAAATGGTCCATTTTCAAATGTTTTATTTTTGAACGTCAGTTCACATTTGTAGGTAGATCATCAGTTTAAGAGCTAAAATTAGCATGTTTAAAGTGATTTTCATGCTTCCAGGGGCCCGGGAAGTGAATTAAATACCATTTGGAGGCATTTAATGTTCAAGCAAAAACATGTGATTTTTGACAAAAGAGATAACACCCCCCCCATTACGTCATGCTTCAGAAAGGTGAAAAATGGTCCCTTTTCAAATGTTTTATTTTTGAACGTCAGTTCACATTTGTAGGTAGATCATCAGTTTTAGAGCTAAAATTTGCATCTTTAATGTGATTTTCATGCTTCCAGGGGCCCGGGAAGTGAATTAAATACCATTTGGAGGCATTTAATGTTCAAGCAAAAACAGGTGATTTTTGACAAAAGAGATAACACCCCCCATTACGTCATGCTTCAGAAAGGTGAAAAATGGTCCATTTTCAAATGTTTTATTTTTGAACGTCAGTTCACATTTGTAGGTAGATCATCAGTTTAAGAGCTAAAATTAGCATGTTTAAAGTGATTTTCATGCTTCCAGGGGCCCGAGAAGTGAATTAAATACCATTTGGAGGCATTTAATGTTCAAGCAAAAACAGGTGATTTTTGACAAACGAGATAACACCCCCCATTACGTCATGCTTCAGAAATGTGAAAAAAGGTCCGTTTTCAAATGTTTTATTTTTCAACGTCAGTTCACATTTGTAGGTAGATCATCAGTTTCAGAGCTAAAATTAGCATGTTTAAAGTGATTTTCATGCTTCCAGGGGCCCGGGAAGTGAATTAAATACCATTTGGAGGCATTTAATGTTCAAGCAAAAACATGTGATTTTTGACAAAAGAGATAACACCCCCCCATTACGTCATGCTTCAGAAAGGTGAAAAATGGTCCCTTTTCAAATGTTTTATTTTTGAACGTCAGTTCACATTTGTAGGTAGATCATCAGTTTTAGAGCTAAAATTTGCATGTTTAAAGTGATTTTCATGCTTCCAGGGGCCCGGGAAGTGAATTTAATACCATTTGGAGGCATTTAATGTTCAAGCAAAAACAGGTGATTTTTGACAAAAGAGATAACACCCCCCATTACGTCATGCTTCAGAAAGGTGAAAAATGGTCCGTTTTCAAATGTTTTATTTTTGAACGTCAGTTCACATTTGTAGGTAGATCATCAGTTTTAGAGCTAAAATTTGCATGTTTAAAGCGATTTTCATGCTTCCAGGGGCCCGGGAAGTGAATTAAATACCATTTGAGGCATTTAATGTTCAAGCAAAAACAGGTGATTTTTGACAAAAGAGATAACACCCCCCCATTACGTCATGCTTCAGAAAGGTGAAAAATGGTCCGTTTTCAAATGTTTTATTTTTGAACGTCAGTTCACATTTGTAGGTAGATCATCAGTTTTAGATCTAAAATTAGCATGTTTAAAGTGATTTTCATCCTTCCAGGGGCCCGGGAAGTGAATTAAATACCATTTGGAGGCATTTAATGTACAAGCAAAAACAGTTGATTTTTGACAAAAGAGATAACACCCCCCCATTACGTCATTGTTCAGAAAGGTGAAAAATGGTCAGTTTACAAATGTTTTATTTTTGAACGTCAGTTCACATTTGTAGGTAGATCATCAGTTTTAGAGCTAAAATTAGCATGTTTAAAGTGATTTTCATGCTTCCAGGGGCCCGGGAAGTGAATTAAATACCATTTGGAGGCATTTAATGTTCAAGCAAAAACAGGTGATTTTTGACAAAAGAGATAACACCCCCAATTACGTCATGCTTCAGAAAGGTGAAGAATGGTCCGTTTTCAAATGTTTTATTTTTGAACGTCAGTTCACATTTGTAGGTAGATCATCAGTTTTAGAGCTAAAATTTGCATGTTGAAAGTGATTTTCATGCTTCCAGGGGCCCGGGAATTGAATTAAATACCATTTGGAGGCATTTAATGTTCAAGCAAAAACAGGTGATTTTTGACAAAAGAGATAACCCCCCATTACGTCATGCTTCAGAAAGGTGAAAAATGGTCAGTTTTCAAATGTTTTATTTTTGAACGTCAGTTCACATTTGTAGGTAGATCATCAGTTTAAGAGCTAAAATGAGCATGTTTAAAGTGATTTTCATGCTTCCAGGGGCCCGGGAAGTGAATTAAATACCATTTGGAGGCATTTAATTTTCAAGCAAAAACAGGTGATTTTTGACAAAAGAGATAACACCCCCCCCATTACGTCATGCTTCAGAAAGGTGAAAAATGGTCCGTTTTCAAATGTTTTATTTTTGAACGTCAGTTCACATTTGTAGGTAGATCGTCAGTTTTAGAGCTAAATTATGCATGTTGAAAGTGATTTTCATGTTTCCAGGGGCCCGGGAAGTGAATTAAATATCATTTGGAGGCATTTAATGTTCAAGCAAAAACAGGTGATTTTTGACAAAAGAGATAACACCCCCCATTACGTCATGCTTCAGAAAGGTGAAAAATGGTCCGTTTTCAAATGTTTTATTTTTGAACGTCAGTTCACATTTGTAGGTAGATCATCAGTTTTAGAGCTAAAATTTGCATGTTTAAAGCGATTTTCATGCTTCCAGGGGCCCGGGAAGTGAATTAAATACCATTTGGAGGCATTTAATGTTCAAGCAAAAACAGGTGATTTTTGACAAAAGAGATAACACCCCCCATTACGTCATGCTTCAGAAAGGTGAAGAATGGTCCGTTTTCAAATGTTATATTTTTGAACGTCAGTTCACATTTGTAGGTATTTCGTCAGTTTTAGAGCTAAATTTGCATGTTGAAAGTGATTTTCATGCTTCCAGGGGCCCGGGAAGTGAATTAAATACCAATTGGAGGCATTTAATGTTCAAGCAAAAACAGGTGATTTTTGACAAAAGAGATAACACCCCCCATTATGTCATGCTTCAGAAAGGTGAAGAATGGTCCGTTTTCAAATGTTTTATTTTTGAACGTCAGTTCACATTTGTAGGTAGATCATCAGTTTTAGATCTAAAATTAGCATGTTTAAAGTGATTTTCACCCTTCCAGGGGCCCGGGAAGTGAATTAAATACCATTTGGAGGCATTTAATGTTCAAACAAAAACAGGTGATTTTTGACAAAAGAAATAACACCCCCCATTACGTCATGCTTCAGAAAGGTGAAAAATGGTCCATTTTCAAATGTTTTATTTTTGAACGTCAGTTCACATTTGTAGGTAGATCATCAGTTTAAGAGCTAAAATTAGCATGTTTAAAGTGATTTTCATGCTTCCAGGGGCCCGGGAAGTGAATTAAATACCATTTGGAGGCATTTAATGTTCAAGCAAAAACATGTGATTTTTGACAAAAGAGATAACACCCCCCCCATTACGTCATGCTTCAGAAAGGTGAAAAATGGTCCCTTTTCAAATGTTTTATTTTTGAACGTCAGTTCACATTTGTAGGTAGATCATCAGTTTTAGAGCTAAAATTTGCATCTTTAATGTGATTTTCATGCTTCCAGGGGCCCGGGAAGTGAATTAAATACCATTTGGAGGCATTTAATGTTCAAGCAAAAACAGGTGATTTTTGACAAAAGAGATAACACCCCCCATTACGTCATGCTTCAGAAAGGTGAAAAATGGTCCGTTTTCAAATGTTTTATTTTTGAACGTCAGTTCACATTTGTAGGTAGATCATCAGTTTAAGAGCTAAAATTAGCATGTTTAAAGTGATTTTCATGCTTCCAGGGGCCCGGGAAGTGAATTAAATACCATTTGGAGGCATTTAATGTTCAAGGAAAAACAGGTGATTTTTGACAAAAGAGATGACACCCCCCATTACGGCATGCTTCAGAAAGTTGAAAAATGGTCCGTTTTCAAATGTTTTATTTTTGAACGTCAGTTCACATTTGTAGGTAGATCGTCAGTTTTAGAGCTAAAATGTGCATGTTGAAAGTGATTTTCATGCTTCCAGGGGCCCGGGAAGTGAATTAAATACCAATTGGAGGCATTTAATGTTCAAGCAAAAACAGGTGATTTTTGACAAAAGAGATAACACCCCCCCATTACGTCATGCTTCAGAAAGGTGAAAAATGGTCCGTTTTCAAATATTTTATTTTTGAACGTCAGTTCACATTTGTAGGTAGATCATCAGTTTTAGAGCTAAAATTAGCATGTTTAAAATGATTTTTATGCTTCCAGGGGCCCGGGAAGTGAATTAAATACCATTTGGAGGCATTTAATGTTCAAGCAAAAACAGGTGATTTTTGACAAAAGAGATAACACCCCCCCCATTACGTCATGCTTCAGAAAGGTGAAAAATGGTCCGTTTTCAAATGTTTTATTTTTGAACGTCAGTTCACATTTGTAGGTAGATCATCAGTTTTAGAGCTAAAATGTGCATGTTTAAAGTGATTTTCATGCTTCCAGGGGCCCGGGAAGTGAATTAAATACCATTTGGAGGCATTTAATGTTCAAGCAAAAAAAGGTGATTTTTGACAAAAGAGATAACACCCCCCCATTACGTCATGCTTCAGAAAGGTGAAGAATGGTCCTTTTTCAAATGTTTTATTTTTGAACGTCAGTTCACATTTGTAGGTAGATCGTCAGTTTTAGAGCTAAAATTTGCATGTTGAAAGTGATTTTCATGCTTCCAGAGGCCCGGGAAGTGAATTAAATACCAATTGGAGGCATTTAATGTTCAAGCAAAAACAGGTGATTTTTGACGAAAGAGATAACACCCCCCCATTCTGTCATGCTTCAGAAAGGTGAAAAATGGTCCGTTTTCAAATGTTTTATTTTTGAACGTCAGTTCACATTTGTAGGTAGATCATCAGTTTTAGAGCTAAAATTAGCATGTTTAAAGTGATTTTTATGCTTCCAGGGGCCCGGGAAGTGAATTAAATACCATTTGGAGGCATTTAATGTTCAAGCAAAAACAGGTGATTTTTGACAAAAGAGATAACACCCCCCCATTACGTCATGCTTCAGAAAGGTGAAAAATGGTCCGTTTTCAAATGTTTTATTTTTGAACGTCAGTTCACATTTGTAGGTAGATCATCAGTTTTAGAGCTAAAATGTGCATGTTTAAAGTGATTTTCATGCTTCCAGGGGCCCGGGAAGTGAATTAAATACCATTTGGAGGCATTTAATGTTCAAGCAAAAACAGGTGATTTTTGACAAAAGAGATAACACCCCCCCATTACGTCATGCTTCAGAAAGGTGAAGAATGGTCCTTTTTCAAATGTTTTATTTTTGAACGTCAGTTCACATTTGTAGGTAGATCGTCAGTTTTAGAGCTAAAATTTGCATGTTGAAAGTGATTTTCATGCTTCCAGGGGCCCGGGAAGTGAATTAAATACCATTTGGAGGCATTTAATGTTCAAGAAAAAACAGGTGATTTTTGACAAAAGAGATAACACCCCCCCATTACGTCATGCTTCAGAAAGGTGAAAAATGGTCCGTTTTCAAATGTTTTATTTTTGAACGTCAGTTCACATTTGTAGGTAGATCATCAGTTTTAGAGCTAAAATTAGCTTGTTTAAAGTGATTTTCATGCTTCCAGGGGCCCGGGAAGTGAATTAAATACCATTTAGAGGCATTTAATGTTCAAGCAAAAACAGGTGATTTTTGACAAAAGAGATAACACCCCCCCATTACGTCATGCTTCAGAAAGGTGAAAAATGGTCCGTTAACAAATGTTTTATTTTTGAACGTCAGTTCACATTTGTAGGTAGATCATCAGTTTTAGAGCTACAATTAGCATGTTTAAAGTGATTTTCATGCTTCCAGGGGCCCGGGAAGTGAATTAAATACCATTTAGAGGCATTTAATGTTCAAGCAAAAACAGGTGATTTTTGACAAAAGAGATAACACCCCCCCATTACGTCATGCTTCAGAAAGTTGAAAAATGGTCCGTTTTCAAATGTTTTATTTTTGAACGTCAGTTCACATTTGTAGGTAGATCGTCAGTTTTAGAGCTAAAATTTGCATGTTGAAAGTGATTTTCATGCTTCCAGGGGCCCGGGAAGTGAATTAAAAACCAATTGGAGGCATTTAATGTTCAAGCAAAAACAGGTGATTTTTGACAAAAGAGATAACACCCCCCCATTACGTCATGCTTCAGAAAGGTGAAAAATGGTCCGTTTTCAAATGTTTTATTTTTGAACGTCAGTTCACATTTGTAGGTAGATCGTCAGTTTTAGAGCTAAAATTTGCATGTTGAAAGTGATTTTCATGCTTCCATGGGCCCGGGAAGTGAATTAAATACCAATTGGAGGCATTTAATGTTCAAGCAAAAACAGGTGATTTTTGACGAAAGAGATAACACCCCCCCATTCTGTCATGCTTCAGAAAGGTGAAAAATGGTCCGTTTTCAAATGTTTTATTTTTGAACGTCAGTTCACATTTGTAGGTAGATCATCAGTTTTAGAGCTAAAATTAGCATGTTTAAAGTGATTTTTATGCTTCCAGGGGCCCGGGAAGTGAATTAAATACCATTTGGAGGCATTTAATGTTCAAGCAAAAACAGGTGATTTTTGACAAAAGAGATAACACCCCCCCATTACGTCATGCTTCAGAAAGGTGAAAAATGGTCCGTTTTCAAATGTTTTATTTTTGAACGTCAGTTCACATTTGTAGGTAGATCATCAGTTTTAGAGCTAAAATGTGCATGTTTAAAGTGATTTTCATGCTTCCAGGGGCCCGGGAAGTGAATTAAATACCATTTGGAGGCATTTAATGTTCAAGCAAAAACAGGTGATTTTTGACAAAAGAGATAACACCCCCCCATTACGTCATGCTTCAGAAAGGTGAAGAATGGTCCTTTTTCAAATGTTTTATTTTTGAACGTCAGTTCACATTTGTAGGTAGATCGTCAGTTTTAGAGCTAAAATTTGCATGTTGAAAGTGATTTTCATGCTTCCAGGGGCCCGGGAAGTGAATTAAATACCATTTGGAGGCATTTAATGTTCAAGAAAAAACAGGTGATTTTTGACAAAAGAGATAACACCCCCCCATTACGTCATGCTTCAGAAAGGTGAAAAATGGTCCGTTTTCAAATGTTTTATTTTTGAACGTCAGTTCACATTTGTAGGTAGATCATCAGTTTTAGAGCTAAAATTAGCATGTTTAAAGTGATTTTCATGCTTCCAGGGGCCCGGGAAGTGAATTAAATACCATTTAGAGGCATTTAATGTTCAAGCAAAAACAGGTGATTTTTGACAAAAGAGATAACACCCCCCCATTACGTCATGCTTCAGAAAGGTGAAAAATGGTCCGTTAACAAATGTTTTATTTTTGAACGTCAGTTCACATTTGTAGGTAGATCGTCAGTTTTAGAGCTAAATTATGCATGTTGAAAGTGATTTTCATGTTTCCAGGGGCCCGGGAAGTGAATTAAATATCATTTGGAGGCATTTAATGTTCAAGCAAAAACAGGTGATTTTTGACAAAAGAGATAACACCCCCCATTACGTCATGCTTCAGAAAGGTGAAAAATGGTCCGTTTTCAAATGTTTTATTTTTGAACGTCAGTTCACATTTGTAGGTAGATCATCAGTTTTAGAGCTAAAATTTGCATGTTTAAAGCGATTTTCATGCTTCCAGGGGCCCGGGAAGTGAATTAAATACCATTTGGAGGCATTTAATGTTCAAGCAAAAACAGGTGATTTTTGACAAAAGAGATAACACCCCCCATTACGTCATGCTTCAGAAAGGTGAAGAATGGTCCGTTTTCAAATGTTATATTTTTGAACGTCAGTTCACATTTGTAGGTATTTCGTCAGTTTTAGAGCTAAATTTGCATGTTGAAAGTGATTTTCATGCTTCCAGGGGCCCGGGAAGTGAATTAAATACCAATTGGAGGCATTTAATGTTCAAGCAAAAACAGGTGATTTTTGACAAAAGAGATAACACCCCCCATTATGTCATGCTTCAGAAAGGTGAAGAATGGTCCGTTTTCAAATGTTTTATTTTTGAACGTCAGTTCACATTTGTAGGTAGATCATCAGTTTTAGATCTAAAATTAGCATGTTTAAAGTGATTTTCACCCTTCCAGGGGCCCGGGAAGTGAATTAAATACCATTTGGAGGCATTTAATGTTCAAACAAAAACAGGTGATTTTTGACAAAAGAAATAACACCCCCCATTACGTCATGCTTCAGAAAGGTGAAAAATGGTCCATTTTCAAATGTTTTATTTTTGAACGTCAGTTCACATTTGTAGGTAGATCATCAGTTTAAGAGCTAAAATTAGCATGTTTAAAGTGATTTTCATGCTTCCAGGGGCCCGGGAAGTGAATTAAATACCATTTGGAGGCATTTAATGTTCAAGCAAAAACATGTGATTTTTGACAAAAGAGATAACACCCCCCCCATTACGTCATGCTTCAGAAAGGTGAAAAATGGTCCCTTTTCAAATGTTTTATTTTTGAACGTCAGTTCACATTTGTAGGTAGATCATCAGTTTTAGAGCTAAAATTTGCATCTTTAATGTGATTTTCATGCTTCCAGGGGCCCGGGAAGTGAATTAAATACCATTTGGAGGCATTTAATGTTCAAGCAAAAACAGGTGATTTTTGACAAAAGAGATAACACCCCCCATTACGTCATGCTTCAGAAAGGTGAAAAATGGTCCGTTTTCAAATGTTTTATTTTTGAACGTCAGTTCACATTTGTAGGTAGATCATCAGTTTAAGAGCTAAAATTAGCATGTTTAAAGTGATTTTCATGCTTCCAGGGGCCCGGGAAGTGAATTAAATACCATTTGGAGGCATTTAATGTTCAAGGAAAAACAGGTGATTTTTGACAAAAGAGATGACACCCCCCATTACGGCATGCTTCAGAAAGTTGAAAAATGGTCCGTTTTCAAATGTTTTATTTTTGAACGTCAGTTCACATTTGTAGGTAGATCGTCAGTTTTAGAGCTAAAATGTGCATGTTGAAAGTGATTTTCATGCTTCCAGGGGCCCGGGAAGTGAATTAAATACCAATTGGAGGCATTTAATGTTCAAGCAAAAACAGGTGATTTTTGACAAAAGAGATAACACCCCCCCATTACGTCATGCTTCAGAAAGGTGAAAAATGGTCCGTTTTCAAATATTTTATTTTTGAACGTCAGTTCACATTTGTAGGTAGATCATCAGTTTTAGAGCTAAAATTAGCATGTTTAAAATGATTTTTATGCTTCCAGGGGCCCGGGAAGTGAATTAAATACCATTTGGAGGCATTTAATGTTCAAGCAAAAACAGGTGATTTTTGACAAAAGAGATAACACCCCCCCCATTACGTCATGCTTCAGAAAGGTGAAAAATGGTCCGTTTTCAAATGTTTTATTTTTGAACGTCAGTTCACATTTGTAGGTAGATCATCAGTTTTAGAGCTAAAATGTGCATGTTTAAAGTGATTTTCATGCTTCCAGGGGCCCGGGAAGTGAATTAAATACCATTTGGAGGCATTTAATGTTCAAGCAAAAAAAGGTGATTTTTGACAAAAGAGATAACACCCCCCCATTACGTCATGCTTCAGAAAGGTGAAGAATGGTCCTTTTTCAAATGTTTTATTTTTGAACGTCAGTTCACATTTGTAGGTAGATCGTCAGTTTTAGAGCTAAAATTTGCATGTTGAAAGTGATTTTCATGCTTCCAGGGGCCCGGGAAGTGAATTAAATACCATTTGGAGGCATATAATGTTCAAGGAAAAACAGGTGATTTTTGACAAAAGAGATGACACCCCCCCATTACGTCATGCTTCAGAAAGTTGAAAAATGGTCCGTTTTCAAATGTTTTATTTTTGAACGTCAGTTCACATTTGTAGGTAGATCGTCAGTTTTAGAGCTAAAATTTGCATGTTGAAAGTGATTTTCATGCTTCCAGAGGCCCGGGAAGTGAATTAAATACCAATTGGAGGCATTTAATGTTCAAGCAAAAACAGGTGATTTTTGACGAAAGAGATAACACCCCCCCATTCTGTCATGCTTCAGAAAGGTGAAAAATGGTCCGTTTTCAAATGTTTTATTTTTGAACGTCAGTTCACATTTGTAGGTAGATCATCAGTTTTAGAGCTAAAATTAGCATGTTTAAAGTGATTTTTATGCTTCCAGGGGCCCGGGAAGTGAATTAAATACCATTTGGAGGCATTTAATGTTCAAGCAAAAACAGGTGATTTTTGACAAAAGAGATAACACCCCCCCATTACGTCATGCTTCAGAAAGGTGAAAAATGGTCCGTTTTCAAATGTTTTATTTTTGAACGTCAGTTCACATTTGTAGGTAGATCATCAGTTTTAGAGCTAAAATGTGCATGTTTAAAGTGATTTTCATGCTTCCAGGGGCCCGGGAAGTGAATTAAATACCATTTGGAGGCATTTAATGTTCAAGCAAAAACAGGTGATTTTTGACAAAAGAGATAACACCCCCCCATTACGTCATGCTTCAGAAAGGTGAAGAATGGTCCTTTTTCAAATGTTTTATTTTTGAACGTCAGTTCACATTTGTAGGTAGATCGTCAGTTTTAGAGCTAAAATTTGCATGTTGAAAGTGATTTTCATGCTTCCAGGGGCCCGGGAAGTGAATTAAATACCATTTGGAGGCATTTAATGTTCAAGAAAAAACAGGTGATTTTTGACAAAAGAGATAACACCCCCCCATTACGTCATGCTTCAGAAAGGTGAAAAATGGTCCGTTTTCAAATGTTTTATTTTTGAACGTCAGTTCACATTTGTAGGTAGATCATCAGTTTTAGAGCTAAAATTAGCTTGTTTAAAGTGATTTTCATGCTTCCAGGGGCCCGGGAAGTGAATTAAATACCATTTAGAGGCATTTAATGTTCAAGCAAAAACAGGTGATTTTTGACAAAAGAGATAACACCCCCCCATTACGTCATGCTTCAGAAAGTTGAAAAATGGTCCGTTTTCAAATGTTTTATTTTTGAACGTCAGTTCACATTTGTAGGTAGATCGTCAGTTTTAGAGCTAAAATTTGCATGTTGAAAGTGATTTTCATGCTTCCAGGGGCCCGGGAAGTGAATTAAAAACCAATTGGAGGCATTTAATGTTCAAGCAAAAACAGGTGATTTTTGACAAAAGAGATAACACCCCCCCATTACGTCATGCTTCAGAAAGGTGAAAAATGGTCCGTTTTCAAATGTTTTATTTTTGAACGTCAGTTCACATTTGTAGGTAGATCGTCAGTTTTAGAGCTAAAATTTGCATGTTGAAAGTGATTTTCATGCTTCCATGGGCCCGGGAAGTGAATTAAATACCAATTGGAGGCATTTAATGTTCAAGCAAAAACAGGTGATTTTTGACGAAAGAGATAACACCCCCCCATTCTGTCATGCTTCAGAAAGGTGAAAAATGGTCCGTTTTCAAATGTTTTATTTTTGAACGTCAGTTCACATTTGTAGGTAGATCATCAGTTTTAGAGCTAAAATTAGCATGTTTAAAGTGATTTTTATGCTTCCAGGGGCCCGGGAAGTGAATTAAATACCATTTGGAGGCATTTAATGTTCAAGCAAAAACAGGTGATTTTTGACAAAAGAGATAACACCCCCCCATTACGTCATGCTTCAGAAAGGTGAAAAATGGTCCGTTTTCAAATGTTTTATTTTTGAACGTCAGTTCACATTTGTAGGTAGATCATCAGTTTTAGAGCTAAAATGTGCATGTTTAAAGTGATTTTCATGCTTCCAGGGGCCCGGGAAGTGAATTAAATACCATTTGGAGGCATTTAATGTTCAAGCAAAAACAGGTGATTTTTGACAAAAGAGATAACACCCCCCCATTACGTCATGCTTCAGAAAGGTGAAGAATGGTCCTTTTTCAAATGTTTTATTTTTGAACGTCAGTTCACATTTGTAGGTAGATCGTCAGTTTTAGAGCTAAAATTTGCATGTTGAAAGTGATTTTCATGCTTCCAGGGGCCCGGGAAGTGAATTAAATACCATTTGGAGGCATTTAATGTTCAAGAAAAAACAGGTGATTTTTGACAAAAGAGATAACACCCCCCCATTACGTCATGCTTCAGAAAGGTGAAAAATGGTCCGTTTTCAAATGTTTTATTTTTGAACGTCAGTTCACATTTGTAGGTAGATCATCAGTTTTAGAGCTAAAATTAGCATGTTTAAAGTGATTTTCATGCTTCCAGGGGCCCGGGAAGTGAATTAAATACCATTTAGAGGCATTTAATGTTCAAGCAAAAACAGGTGATTTTTGACAAAAGAGATAACACCCCCCCATTACGTCATGCTTCAGAAAGGTGAAAAATGGTCCGTTAACAAATGTTTTATTTTTGAACGTCAGTTCACATTTGTAGGTAGATCATCAGTTTTAGAGCTACAATTAGCATGTTTAAAGTGATTTTCATGCTTCCAGGGGCCCGGGAAGTGAATTAAATACCATTTAGAGGCATTTAATGTTCAAGCAAAAACAGGTGATTTTTGACAAAAGAGATAACACCCCCCCATTACGTCATGCTTCAGAAAGTTGAAAAATGGTCCGTTTTCAAATGTTTTATTTTTGAACGTCAGTTCACATTTGTAGGTAGATCGTCAGTTTTAGAGCTAAAATTTGCATGTTGAAAGTGATTTTCATGCTTCCAGGGGCCCGGGAAGTGAATTAAATACCATTTGGAGGCATTTAATGTTCAAGCAAAAACAGGTGATTTTTGACAAAAGAGATAACACCCCCCCATTACGTCATGCTTCAGAAAGGTGAAAAATGGTCCGTTTTCAAATGTTTTATTTTTGAACGTCAGTTCACATTTGTAGGTAGATCATCAGTTTTAGAGCTAAAATGTGCATGTTTAAAGTGATTTTCATGCTTCCAGGGGCCCGGGAAGTGAATTAAATACCATTTGGAGGCATTTAATGTTCAAGCAAAAACAGGTGATTTTTGACAAAAGAGATAACACCCCCCCATTACGTCATGCTTCAGAAAGGTGAAGAATGGTCCTTTTTCAAATGTTTTATTTTTGAACGTCAGTTCACATTTGTAGGTAGATCGTCAGTTTTAGAGCTAAAATTTGCATGTTGAAAGTGATTTTCATGCTTCCAGGGGCCCGGGAAGTGAATTAAATACCATTTGGAGGCATTTAATGTTCAAGAAAAAACAGGTGATTTTTGACAAAAGAGATAACACCCCCCCATTACGTCATGCTTCAGAAAGGTGAAAAATGGTCCGTTTTCAAATGTTTTATTTTTGAACGTCAGTTCACATTTGTAGGTAGATCATCAGTTTTAGAGCTAAAATTAGCATGTTTAAAGTGATTTTCATGCTTCCAGGGGCCCGGGAAGTGAATTAAATACCATTTAGAGGCATTTAATGTTCAAGCAAAAACAGGTGATTTTTGACAAAAGAGATAACACCCCCCCATTACGTCATGCTTCAGAAAGGTGAAAAATGGTCCGTTAACAAATGTTTTATTTTTGAACGTCAGTTCACATTTGTAGGTAGATCATCAGTTTTAGAGCTACAATTAGCATGTTTAAAGTGATTTTCATGCTTCCAGGGGCCCGGGAAGTGAATTAAATACCATTTAGAGGCATTTAATGTTCAAGCAAAAACAGGTGATTTTTGACAAAAGAGATAACACCCCCCCATTACGTCATGCTTCAGAAAGTTGAAAAATGGTCCGTTTTCAAATGTTTTATTTTTGAACGTCAGTTCACATTTGTAGGTAGATCGTCAGTTTTAGAGCTAAAATTTGCATGTTGAAAGTGATTTTCATGCTTCCAGGGGCCCGGGAAGTGAATTAAATACCAATTGGAGGCATTTAATGTTCAAGCAAAAACAGGTGATTTTTGACAAAAGAGATAACACCCCCCCATTACGTCATGCTTCAGAAAGGTGAAGAATGGTCCTTTTTCAAATGTTTTATTTTTGAACGTCAGTTCACATTTGTAGGTAGATCGTCAGTTTTCGAGCTAAAATTTGCATGTTGAAAATGATTTTCATGCTTCCAGGGGCCCGGGAAGTGAATTAAATACCATTTGGAGGCATTTAATGTTCAAGAAAAAACAGGTGATTTTTGACAAAAGAGATAACACCCCCCCATTACGTCATGCTTCAGAAAGGTGAAAAATGGTCCGTTTTCAAATGTTTTATTTTTGAACGTTAGTTCACATTTGTAGGTAGATCATCAGTTTTAGAGCTAAAATTAGCATGTTTAAAGTGATTTTCATGCTTCCAGGGGCCCGGGAAGTGAATTAAATACCATTTAGAGGCATTTAATGTTCAAGCAAAAACAGGGGATTTTTGACAAAAGAGATAACACCCCCCCATTACGTCATGCTTCAGAAAGGTGAAAAATGGTCCGTTAACAAATGTTTTATTTTTTGAACGTCAGTTCACATTTGTAGGTAGATCATCAGTTTTAGAGCTACAATTAGCATGTTTAAAGTGATTTTCATGCTTCCAGGGGCCCGGGAAGTGAATTAAATACCATTTAGAGGCATTTAATGTTCAAGCAAAAACAGGTGATTTTTGACAAAAGAGATAACACCCCCCCATTACGTCATGCTTCAGAAAGGTGAAAAATGGTCCGTTTTCAAATGTTTTATTTTTGAACGTCAGTTCACATTTGTAGGTAGATCATCAGTTTTAGAGCTAAAATTTGCATGTTTAAAGTGATTTTCATGCTTCCAGGGGCCCAGGAAGTGAATCAAATACCATTTGGAGGCATTTAATGTTCAAGCAAAAACAGGTGATTTTTGACAAAAGAGATAACACCCCCCATTACGTCATTGTTCAGAAAGGTGAAAAATGGTCCGTTTACAAATGTTTTATTTTTGAACGTCAGTTCACATTTGTAGGTAGATCATCAGTTTTAGAGCTAAAATTAGCATGTTTAAAGTGATTTTCATGCTTCCAGGGGCCCGGGAAGTGAATTAAATACCATTTGGAGGCATTTAATGTTCAAGCAAAAACAGGTGATTTTTGACAAAAGAGATAACACCCCCCATTACGTCATGTTTCAGAAAGGTGACAAATGGTCCGTTTTCAAATGTTTTATTTTTGAACGTCAGTTCACATTTCTAGGTAGATCATCAGTTTAAGAGCTAAAATTAGCATGTTTAAAGTGATTATCATGCTTCCAGGGGCCCGGGAAGTGAATTAAATACCATTTGGAGGCATTTAATGTTCAAGAAAAACAGGTGATTTTTGACAAAAGAGATAACACCCCCCCATTACGTCATGCTTCAGAAAGGTGAAAAATGGTCAGTTTTCAAATGTTTTATTTTTGAACGTCAGTTCACATTTGTAGGTAGATCATCCGTTTAAGAGCTAAAATTAGCATGTTTAAAGTGATTTTCATGCTTCCAGGGGCCCGGGAAGTGAATTAAATACCATTTGGAGGCATTTAATGTTCAAGCAAAAACAGGTGATTTTTGACAAAAGAGATAACACCCCCCCATTACGTCATGCTTCAGAAAGGTGAAAAATGGTCCGTTTTCAAATGTTTTATTTTTGAACGTCAGTTCACATTTGTAGGTAGATCATCAGTTTTAGAGCTAAAATTAGCATGTTTAAAGTGATTTTCATCCTTCCAGGGGCCCGGGAAGTGAATTAAATACCATTTGGAGGCATTTAATGTTCAAACAAAAACAGGTGATTTTTGACAAAAGAAATAACACCCCCCATTACGTCATGCTTCAGAAAGGTGAAAAATGGTCCGTTTTCAAATGTTTTATTTTTGAACGTCAGTTCACATTTGTAGGTAGATCATCAGTTTAAGAGCTAAAATTAGCATGTTTAAAGTGATTTTCATGCTTCCAGGGGCCCGGGAAGTGAATTAAATACCATTTGGAGGCGTTTAATGTTCAAGCAAAAACAGGTGATTTTTGACAAACGAGATAACACCCCCCCATTACGTCATGCTTCAGAAATGTGAAAAAAGGTCAGTTTTCAAATGTTTTATTTTTCAACGTCAGTTCACATTTGTAGGTAGATCATCAGTTTTAGAGCTAAAATTAGCATGTTTAAAGTGATTTTCATGCTTCCAGGGGCCCGGGAAGTGAATTAAATACCATTTGGAGGCATTTAATGTTCAAGCAAAAACATGTGATTTTTTACAAAAGAGATAACACCCCCCCATAACGTCATGCTTCAGAAAGGTGAAAAATGGTCAGTTTTCAAATGTTTTATTTTTGAACGTCAGTTCACATTTGTAGGTAGATCATCAGTTTAAGAGCTAAAATTAGCATGTTTAAAGTGATTTTCATGCTTCCAGGGGCCCGGGAAGTGAATTAAATACCATTTGGAGGCATTTAATGTTCAAGCAAAAACAGGTGATTTTTGACAAAAGAGATAACACCCCCCCTATTACGTCATGCTTCAGAATATGAAAAATGGTCCGTTTTCAAATGTTTTATTTTTGAACGTCAGTTCACGTTTGTAGGTAGATCATCAGTTTTAGAGCTAAAATTTGCATGTTTAAAGTGATTTTCATGCTTCCAGGGGCCCGGGAAGTGAATTAAATACCATTTGGAGGCATTTAATGTTCAAGCAAAAACAGGTGATTTTTGACAAAAGAGATGACACCCCCCCATTACGTCATGCTTCAGAAAGTTGAAAAATGGTCCGTTTTCAAATGTTTTATTTTTGAACGTCAGTTCACATTTGTGTGTGTGTGTGTGTAGTATACTTGTAAAGCGCACAGCTGCCCCAGCAACGGGGCGTCCCGGCGCTGTATAACTCTGGGGAACCCGTCCTGGCTTTCCCTGTGGGAAGGTCTCTGCTGGGAGTCCCCAAGGTGGAGCCAGGCATCCCCGGAATTGGTGGGGCCGTTGTGGAGATTAGGCAAGCTAATGCCCAGAGTTGCCGAGTGTGATCCCTGATTAGAGTAAGCACCGAAGCGAGAATTATCGAGTCCACTGACCAAGGTCCACGACCCTGTAGGTAGATCGTCAGTTTTAGAGCTAAAATTTGCATGTTGAAAGTGATTTTCATGCTTCCAGGGGCCCGGGAAGTGAATTAAATACCAATTGGAGGCATTTAATGTTCAAGCAAAAACAGGTGATTTTTGACAAAAGAGATAACACCCCCCCATTACGTCATGCTTCAGAAAGGTGAAAAATGGTCCATTTTCAAATGTTTTATTTTTGAACGTCAGTTCACATTTGTAGGTAGATCATCAGTTTTAGAGCTAAAATTAGCATGTTTAAAGTGATTTTCATGCTTCCAGGGGCCCGGGAAGTGAATTAAATACCATTTAGAGGCATTTAATGTTCAAGCAAAAACAGGTGATTTTTGACAAAAGAGATAACACCCCCCCATTACGTCATGCTTCAGAAAGGTGAAAAATGGTCCGTTTACAAATGTTTTATTTTTGAACGTCAGTTCACATTTGTAGGTAGATCATCAGTTTTAGAGCTACAATTAGCATGTTTAAAGTGATTTTCATGCTTCCAGGGGCCCGGGAAGTGAATTAAATACCATTTAGAGGCATTTAATGATCAAGCAAAAACAGGTGATTTTTGACAAAAGAGATAACACCCCCCCATTACGTCATGCTTCAGAAAGGTGAAAAATGGTCCGTTTTCAAATGTTTTATTTTTGAACGTCAGTTCACATTTGTAGGTAGATCATCAGTTTTAGAGCTAAAATTTGCATGTTTAAAGTGATTTTCATGCTTCCAGGGGCCCGGGAAGTGAATTAAATACCATTTGGAGGCATTTAATGTTCAAGCAAAAACAGGTGATTTTTGACAAAAGAGATAACACCCCCCCATTACGTCATGTTTCAGAAAGGTGACAAATGGTCCGTTTTCAAATGTTTTATTTTTGAACGTCAGTTCACATTTGTAGGTAGATCATCAGTTTAAGAGCTAAAATTAGCATGTTTAAAGTGATTATCATGCTTCCAGGGGCCCGGGAAGTGAATTAAATACCATTTGGAGGTATTTAATGTTCAAGAAAAACAGGTGATTTTTGACAAAAGAGATAACACCCCCCCATTACGTCATGCTTCAGAAAGGTGAAAAATGGTCCGTATTCAAATGTTTTATTTTTGAACGTCAGTTCACATTTGTAGGTAGATCATCAGTTTTAGAGCTAAAATTAGCATGTTTAAAGTGATTTTCATCCTTCCAGGGGCCCGGGAAGTGAATTAAATACCATTTGGAGGCATTTAATGTTCAAACAAAAACAGGTGATTTTTGACAAAAGAAATAACACCCCCCATTACGTCATGCTTCAGAAAGGTGAAAAATGGTCAGTTTTCAAATGTTTTATTTTTGAACGTCAGTTCACATTTGTAGGTAGATCATCAGTTTAAGAGCTAAAATTAGCATGTTTAAAGTGATTTTCATGCTTCCAGGGGCCCGGGAAGTGAATTAAATACCATTTGGAGGCATTTAATGTTCAAGCAAAAACAGGTGATTTTTGACAAACGAGATAACACCCCCCCATTACGTCATGCTTCAGAAATGTGAAAAAAGGTCAGTTTTCAAATGTTTTATTTTTCAACGTCAGTTCACATTTGTAGGTAGATCATCAGTTTTAGAGCTAAAATTAGCATGTTTAAAGTGATTTTCATGCTTCCAGGGGCCCGGGAAGTGAATTAAATACCATTTGGAGGCATTTAATGTTCAAGCAAAAACAGGTGATTTTTGACAAAAGAGATAACACCCCCCATTACATCATGCTTCAGAAAGGTGAAGAATGGTCAGTTTTCAAATGTTTTATTTTTGAACGTCAGTTCACATTTGTAGGTAACTCGTCAGTTTTAGAGCTAAAATTTGCATGTTGAAAGTGATTTTCATGCTTCCAGGGGCCCGGGAAGTGAATTAAATACCATTTGGAGGCATTTAATGTTCAAGCAAAAACAGGTGATTTTTGACAAAAGAGATAACACCCCCCCATTACGTCATGCTTCAGAAAGGTGATAAATGGTCAGTTTTCAAATGTTTTATTTTTGAACGTCAGTTCACATTTGTAGGTAGATCATCAGTTTAAGAGCTAAAATTAGCATGTTTAAAGAGATTTTCATGCTTCCAGGGGCCCGGGAAGTGAATTAAATACCATTTGGAGGCATTTAATGTTCAAGCAAAAACAGGTGATTTTTGACAAAAGAGATAACACCCCCCCCATTACGTCATGCTTCAGAATGTGAAAAATGGTCCGTTTTCAAATGTTTTATTTTTGAACGTCAGTTCACATTTGTAGGTAGATCATCAGTTTTGGAGCTAAAATTTGCATGTTTCAAGTGATTTTCATGCTTCCAGGGGCCCGGGAAGTGAATTAAATACCATTCGGAGGCATTTAATGTTCAAGCAAAAACAGGTGATTTTTGACAAAAGAGATAACACCCCCCCATTACGTCATGCTTCAGAAATGTGAAAAAAGGTCCGTTTTCAAATGTTTTATTTTTCAACGTCAGTTCACATTTGTAGGTAGATCATCAGTTTTAGAGCTAAAATTTGCATGTTTAAAGTGATTTTCATGCTTCCAGGGGCCCGGGAAGTGAATTAAATACCATTTGGAGGCATTTAATGTTCAAGCAAAAACAGGTGATTTTTGACAAAAGAGATAACACCCGCCCATTACGTCATGCTTCAGAAAGGTGAAGAATGGTCCGTTTTCAAATGTTTTATTTTTGAACGTCAGTTCACATTTGTAGGTAGATCGTCAGTTTTAGAGCTAAAATTTGCATGTTGAAAGTGATTTTCATGCTTCCAGGGGCCCGGGAAGTGAATTAAATACCATTTGGAGGCATTTAATGTTCAAGAAAAAACAGGTGATTTTTGACAAAAGAAATAACACCCCCCATTACGTCATGCTTCAGAAAGGTGAAAAATGGTCCGTTTTCAAATGTTTTATTTTTGAACGTCAGTTCACATTTGTAGGTAGATCATCAGTTTAAGAGCTAAAATTAGCATGTTTAAAGTGATTTTCATGCTTCCAGGGGCCCGGGAAGTGAATTAAATACCATTTGGAGGCATTTAATGTTCAAGCAAAAACAGGTGATTTTTGACAAACGAGATAACACCCCCCCATTACGTCATGCTTCAGAAATGTGAAAAAAGGTCAGTTTTCAAATGTTTTATTTTTCAACGTCAGTTCACATTTGTAGGTAGATTATCAGTTTTAGAGCTAAAATTAGCATGTTTAAAGTGATTTTCATGCTTCCAGGGGCCCGGGAAGTGAATTAAATACCATTTGGAGGCATTTAATGTTCAAGCAAAAACAGGTGATTTTTGACAAAAGAGATAACACCCCCCATTACATCATGCTTCAGAAAGGTGAAGAATGGTCCGTTTTCAAATGTTTTATTTTTGAACGTCAGTTCACATTTGTAGGTAACTCGTCAGTTTTAGAGCTAAAATTTGCATGTTGAAAGTGATTTTCATGCTTCCAGGGGCCCGGGAAGTGAATTAAATACCATTTGGAGGCATTTAATGTTCAAGCAAAAACAGGTGATTTTTGACAAAAGAGATAACACCCCCCCATTACGTCATGCTTCAGAAAGGTGATAAATGGTCAGTTTTCAAATGTTTTATTTTTGAACGTCAGTTCACATTTGTAGGTAGATCATCAGTTTAAGAGCTAAAATTAGCATGTTTAAAGTGATTTTCATGCTTCCAGGGGCCCGGGAAGTGAATTAAATACCATTTGGAGGCATTTAATGTTCAAGCAAAAACAGGTGATTTTTGACAAAAGAGATAACACCCCCCCCATTACGTCATGCTTCAGAATGTGAAAAATGGTCCGTTTTCAAATGTTTTATTTTTGAACGTCAGTTCACATTTGTAGGTAGTTCATCAGTTTTGGAGCTAAAATTTGCATGTTTCAAGTGATTTTCATGCTTCCAGGGGCCCGGGAAGTGAATTAAATACCATTCGGAGGCATTTAATGTTCAAGCAAAAACAGGTGATTTTTGACAAAAGAGATAACACCCCCCCATTACGTCATGCTTCAGAAATGTGAAAAAAGGTCCGTTTTCAAATGTTTTATTTTTCAACGTCAGTTCACATTTGTAGGTAGATCATCAGTTTTAGAGCTAAAATTTGCATGTTTAAAGTGATTTTCATGCTTCCAGGGGCCCGGGAAGTGAATTAAATACCATTTGGAGGCATTTAATGTTGAAGCAAAAACAGGTGATTTTTGACAAAAAAGATAACACCCGCCCATTACGTCATGCTTCAGAAAGGTGAAGAATGGTCCGTTTTCAAATGTTTCATTTTTGAACGTCAGTTCACATTTGTAGGTAGATCGTCAGTTTTAGAGCTAAAATTTGCATGTTGAAAGTGATTTTCATGCTTCCAGGGGCCCGGGAAGTGAATTAAATACCATTTGGAGGCATTTAATGTTCAAGCAAAAACAGGTGATTTTTGACAAAAGAGATGACACCCCCCATTACGTCATGCTTCAGAAAGTTGAAAAATGGTCCGTTTTCAAATCTTTTATTTTTGAACGTCAGTTCACATTTGTAGGTAGATCGTCAGTTTTAGAGCTAAAATTTGCATGTTGAAAGTGATTTTCATGCTTCCAGGGGCCCGGGAAGTGAATTAAATACCAATTGGAGGCATTTAATGTTCAAGCAAAAACAGGTGATTTTTGACAAAAGAGATAACACCCCCCCCATTACGTCATGCTTCAGAAAGGTGAAAATGGTCCGTTTTCAAATGTTTTATTTTTGAACGTCAGTTCACATTTGTAGGTAGATCATCAGTTTTAGAGCTAAAATTAGCATGTTTAAAGTGATTTTTATGCTTCCAGGGGCCCGGGAAGTGAATTAAATACCATTTGGAGGCATTTAATGTTCAAGCAAAAACAGGTGATTTTTGACAAAAGAGATAACACCCCCCCATTACGTCATGCTTCAGAAAGGTGAAAAATGGTCCGTTTTCAAATGTTTTATTTTTGAACGTCAGTTCACATTTGTAGGTAGATCATCCGTTTTAGAGCTAAAATGTGCATGTTTAAAGTGATTTTCATGCTTCCAGGGGCCCGGGAAGTGAATTAAATACCATTTGGAGGCATTTAATGTTCAAGCAAAAACAGGTGATTTTTGACAAAAGAGATAACACCCCCCCATTACGTCATGCTTCAGAAAGGTGAAGAATGGTCCTTTTTCAAATGTTTTATTTTTGAACGTCAGTGCACATTTGTAGGTAGATCGTCAGTTTTAGAGCTAAAATTTGCATGTTGAAAGTGATTTTCATGCTTCCAGGGGCCCGGGAAGTGAATTAAATACCATTTGGAGGCATTTATTGTTCAAGCAAAAACAGGTGATTTTTGACAAAAGAGATAACACCCCCCCATTACGTCATGCTTCAGAAAGTTGAAAAATGGTCCGTTTTCAAATGTTTTATTTTTGAACGTCAGTTCACATTTGTAGGTAGATCGTCAGTTTTAGAGCTAAAATTTGCATGTTGAAAGTGATTTTCATGCTTCCAGGGGCCCGGGAAGTGAATTAAATACCATTTGGAGGCATTTAATGTTCAAGCAAAAACAGGTGATTTTTGACAAAAGAGATAACACCCCCCCATTACGTCATGCTTCAGAAAGGTGAAAAATGGTCCGTTTTCAAATGTTTTATTTTTGAACGTCAGTTCACATTTGTAGGTAGATCATCAGTTTTAGAGCTAAAATGTGCATGTTTAAAGTGATTTTCATGCTTCCAGGGGCCCGGGAAGTGAATTAAATACCATTTGGAGGCATTTAATGTTCAAGCAAAAACAGGTGATTTTTGACAAAAGAGATAACACCCCCCCATTACGTCATGCTTCAGAAAGGTGAAGAATGGTCCTTTTTCAAATGTTTTATTTTTGAACGTCAGTTCACATTTGTAGGTAGATCGTCAGTTTTAGAGCTAAAATTTGCATGTTGAAAGTGATTTTCATGCTTCCAGGGGCCCGGGAAGTGAATTAAATACCATTTGGAGGCATTTAATGTTCAAGAAAAAACAGGTGATTTTTGACAAAAGAGATAACACCCCCCCATTACGTCATGCTTCAGAAAGGTGAAAAATGGTCCGTTTTCAAATGTTTTATTTTTGAACGTCAGTTCACATTTGTAGGTAGATCATCAGTTTTAGAGCTAAAATTAGCATGTTTAAAGTGATTTTCATGCTTCCAGGGGCCCGGGAAGTGAATTAAATACCATTTAGAGGCATTTAATGTTCAAGCAAAAACAGGTGATTTTTGACAAAAGAGATAACACCCCCCCATTACGTCATGCTTCAGAAAGGTGAAAAATGGTCCGTTAACAAATGTTTTATTTTTGAACGTCAGTTCACATTTGTAGGTAGATCATCAGTTTTAGAGCTACAATTAGCATGTTTAAAGTGATTTTCATGCTTCCAGGGGCCCGGGAAGTGAATTAAATACCATTTAGAGGCATTTAATGTTCAAGCAAAAACAGGTGATTTTTGACAAAAGAGATAACACCCCCCCATTACGTCATGCTTCAGAAAGTTGAAAAATGGTCCGTTTTCAAATGTTTTATTTTTGAACGTCAGTTCACATTTGTAGGTAGATCGTCAGTTTTAGAGCTAAAATTTGCATGTTGAAAGTGATTTTCATGCTTCCAGGGGCCCGGGAAGTGAATTAAATACCAATTGGAGGCATTTAATGTTCAAGCAAAAACAGGTGATTTTTGACAAAAGAGATAACACCCCCCCATTACGTCATGCTTCAGAAAGGTGAAGAATGGTCCTTTTTCAAATGTTTTATTTTTGAACGTCAGTTCACATTTGTAGGTAGATCGTCAGTTTTCGAGCTAAAATTTGCATGTTGAAAATGATTTTCATGCTTCCAGGGGCCCGGGAAGTGAATTAAATACCATTTGGAGGCATTTAATGTTCAAGAAAAAACAGGTGATTTTTGACAAAAGAGATAACACCCCCCCATTACGTCATGCTTCAGAAAGGTGAAAAATGGTCCGTTTTCAAATGTTTTATTTTTGAACGTTAGTTCACATTTGTAGGTAGATCATCAGTTTTAGAGCTAAAATTAGCATGTTTAAAGTGATTTTCATGCTTCCAGGGGCCCGGGAAGTGAATTAAATACCATTTAGAGGCATTTAATGTTCAAGCAAAAACAGGGGATTTTTGACAAAAGAGATAACACCCCCCCATTACGTCATGCTTCAGAAAGGTGAAAAATGGTCCGTTAACAAATGTTTTATTTTTTGAACGTCAGTTCACATTTGTAGGTAGATCATCAGTTTTAGAGCTACAATTAGCATGTTTAAAGTGATTTTCATGCTTCCAGGGGCCCGGGAAGTGAATTAAATACCATTTAGAGGCATTTAATGTTCAAGCAAAAACAGGTGATTTTTGACAAAAGAGATAACACCCCCCCATTACGTCATGCTTCAGAAAGGTGAAAAATGGTCCGTTTTCAAATGTTTTATTTTTGAACGTCAGTTCACATTTGTAGGTAGATCATCAGTTTTAGAGCTAAAATTTGCATGTTTAAAGTGATTTTCATGCTTCCAGGGGCCCAGGAAGTGAATCAAATACCATTTGGAGGCATTTAATGTTCAAGCAAAAACAGGTCATTTTTGACAAAAGAGATAACACCCCCCATTACGTCATTGTTCAGAAAGGTGAAAAATGGTCCGTTTACAAATGTTTTATTTTTGAACGTCAGTTCACATTTGTAGGTAGATCATCAGTTTTAGAGCTAAAATTAGCATGTTTAAAGTGATTTTCATGCTTCCAGGGGCCCGGGAAGTGAATTAAATACCATTTGGAGGCATTTAATGTTCAAGCAAAAACAGGTGATTTTTGACAAAAGAGATAACACCCCCCATTACGTCATGTTTCAGAAAGGTGACAAATGGTCCGTTTTCAAATGTTTTATTTTTGAACGTCAGTTCACATTTCTAGGTAGATCATCAGTTTAAGAGCTAAAATTAGCATGTTTAAAGTGATTATCATGCTTCCAGGGGCCCGGGAAGTGAATTAAATACCATTTGGAGGCATTTAATGTTCAAGAAAAACAGGTGATTTTTGACAAAAGAGATAACACCCCCCCATTACGTCATGCTTCAGAAAGGTGAAAAATGGTCAGTTTTCAAATGTTTTATTTTTGAACGTCAGTTCACATTTGTAGGTAGATCATCCGTTTAAGAGCTAAAATTAGCATGTTTAAAGTGATTTTCATGCTTCCAGGGGCCCGGGAAGTGAATTAAATACCATTTGGAGGCATTTAATGTTCAAGCAAAAACAGGTGATTTTTGACAAAAGAGATAACACCCCCCCATTACGTCATGCTTCAGAAAGGTGAAAAATGGTCCGTTTTCAAATGTTTTATTTTTGAACGTCAGTTCACATTTGTAGGTAGATCATCAGTTTTAGAGCTAAAATTAGCATGTTTAAAGTGATTTTCATCCTTCCAGGGGCCCGGGAAGTGAATTAAATACCATTTGGAGGCATTTAATGTTCAAACAAAAACAGGTGATTTTTGACAAAAGAAATAACACCCCCCATTACGTCATGCTTCAGAAAGGTGAAAAATGGTCCGTTTTCAAATGTTTTATTTTTGAACGTCAGTTCACATTTGTAGGTAGATCATCAGTTTAAGAGCTAAAATTAGCATGTTTAAAGTGATTTTCATGCTTCCAGGGGCCCGGGAAGTGAATTAAATACCATTTGGAGGCGTTTAATGTTCAAGCAAAAACAGGTGATTTTTGACAAACGAGATAACACCCCCCCATTACGTCATGCTTCAGAAATGTGAAAAAAGGTCAGTTTTCAAATGTTTTATTTTTCAACGTCAGTTCACATTTGTAGGTAGATCATCAGTTTTAGAGCTAAAATTAGCATGTTTAAAGTGATTTTCATGCTTCCAGGGGCCCGGGAAGTGAATTAAATACCATTTGGAGGCATTTAATGTTCAAGCAAAAACATGTGATTTTTTACAAAAGAGATAACACCCCCCCATAACGTCATGCTTCAGAAAGGTGAAAAATGGTCAGTTTTCAAATGTTTTATTTTTGAACGTCAGTTCACATTTGTAGGTAGATCATCAGTTTAAGAGCTAAAATTAGCATGTTTAAAGTGATTTTCATGCTTCCAGGGGCCCGGGAAGTGAATTAAATACCATTTGGAGGCATTTAATGTTCAAGCAAAAACAGGTGATTTTTGACAAAAGAGATAACACCCCCCCTATTACGTCATGCTTCAGAATATGAAAAATGGTCCGTTTTCAAATGTTTTATTTTTGAACGTCAGTTCACGTTTGTAGGTAGATCATCAGTTTTAGAGCTAAAATTTGCATGTTTAAAGTGATTTTCATGCTTCCAGGGGCCCGGGAAGTGAATTAAATACCATTTGGAGGCATTTAATGTTCAAGCAAAAACAGGTGATTTTTGACAAAAGAGATGACACCCCCCCATTACGTCATGCTTCAGAAAGTTGAAAAATGGTCCGTTTTCAAATGTTTTATTTTTGAACGTCAGTTCACATTTGTGTGTGTGTGTGTGTAGTATACTTGTAAAGCGCACAGCTGCCCCAGCAACGGGGCGTCCCGGCGCTGTATAACTCTGGGGAACCCGTCCTGGCTTTCCCTGTGGGAAGGTCTCTGCTGGGAGTCCCCAAGGTGGAGCCAGGCATCCCCGGAATTGGTGGGGCCGTTGTGGAGATTAGGCAAGCTAATGCCCAGAGTTGCCGAGTGTGATCCCTGATTAGAGTAAGCACCGAAGCGAGAATTATCGAGTCCACTGACCAAGGTCCACGACCCTGTAGGTAGATCGTCAGTTTTAGAGCTAAAATTTGCATGTTGAAAGTGATTTTCATGCTTCCAGGGGCCCGGGAAGTGAATTAAATACCAATTGGAGGCATTTAATGTTCAAGCAAAAACAGGTGATTTTTGACAAAAGAGATAACACCCCCCCATTACGTCATGCTTCAGAAAGGTGAAAAATGGTCCATTTTCAAATGTTTTATTTTTGAACGTCAGTTCACATTTGTAGGTAGATCATCAGTTTTAGAGCTAAAATTAGCATGTTTAAAGTGATTTTCATGCTTCCAGGGGCCCGGGAAGTGAATTAAATACCATTTAGAGGCATTTAATGTTCAAGCAAAAACAGGTGATTTTTGACAAAAGAGATAACACCCCCCCATTACGTCATGCTTCAGAAAGGTGAAAAATGGTCCGTTTACAAATGTTTTATTTTTGAACGTCAGTTCACATTTGTAGGTAGATCATCAGTTTTAGAGCTACAATTAGCATGTTTAAAGTGATTTTCATGCTTCCAGGGGCCCGGGAAGTGAATTAAATACCATTTAGAGGCATTTAATGATCAAGCAAAAACAGGTGATTTTTGACAAAAGAGATAACACCCCCCCATTACGTCATGCTTCAGAAAGGTGAAAAATGGTCCGTTTTCAAATGTTTTATTTTTGAACGTCAGTTCACATTTGTAGGTAGATCATCAGTTTTAGAGCTAAAATTTGCATGTTTAAAGTGATTTTCATGCTTCCAGGGGCCCGGGAAGTGAATTAAATACCATTTGGAGGCATTTAATGTTCAAGCAAAAACAGGTGATTTTTGACAAAAGAGATAACACCCCCCCATTACGTCATGTTTCAGAAAGGTGACAAATGGTCCGTTTTCAAATGTTTTATTTTTGAACGTCAGTTCACATTTGTAGGTAGATCATCAGTTTAAGAGCTAAAATTAGCATGTTTAAAGTGATTATCATGCTTCCAGGGGCCCGGGAAGTGAATTAAATACCATTTGGAGGTATTTAATGTTCAAGAAAAACAGGTGATTTTTGACAAAAGAGATAACACCCCCCCATTACGTCATGCTTCAGAAAGGTGAAAAATGGTCCGTATTCAAATGTTTTATTTTTGAACGTCAGTTCACATTTGTAGGTAGATCATCAGTTTTAGAGCTAAAATTAGCATGTTTAAAGTGATTTTCATCCTTCCAGGGGCCCGGGAAGTGAATTAAATACCATTTGGAGGCATTTAATGTTCAAACAAAAACAGGTGATTTTTGACAAAAGAAATAACACCCCCCATTACGTCATGCTTCAGAAAGGTGAAAAATGGTCAGTTTTCAAATGTTTTATTTTTGAACGTCAGTTCACATTTGTAGGTAGATCATCAGTTTAAGAGCTAAAATTAGCATGTTTAAAGTGATTTTCATGCTTCCAGGGGCCCGGGAAGTGAATTAAATACCATTTGGAGGCATTTAATGTTCAAGCAAAAACAGGTGATTTTTGACAAACGAGATAACACCCCCCCATTACGTCATGCTTCAGAAATGTGAAAAAAGGTCAGTTTTCAAATGTTTTATTTTTCAACGTCAGTTCACATTTGTAGGTAGATCATCAGTTTTAGAGCTAAAATTAGCATGTTTAAAGTGATTTTCATGCTTCCAGGGGCCCGGGAAGTGAATTAAATACCATTTGGAGGCATTTAATGTTCAAGCAAAAACAGGTGATTTTTGACAAAAGAGATAACACCCCCCATTACATCATGCTTCAGAAAGGTGAAGAATGGTCAGTTTTCAAATGTTTTATTTTTGAACGTCAGTTCACATTTGTAGGTAACTCGTCAGTTTTAGAGCTAAAATTTGCATGTTGAAAGTGATTTTCATGCTTCCAGGGGCCCGGGAAGTGAATTAAATACCATTTGGAGGCATTTAATGTTCAAGCAAAAACAGGTGATTTTTGACAAAAGAGATAACACCCCCCCATTACGTCATGCTTCAGAAAGGTGATAAATGGTCAGTTTTCAAATGTTTTATTTTTGAACGTCAGTTCACATTTGTAGGTAGATCATCAGTTTAAGAGCTAAAATTAGCATGTTTAAAGAGATTTTCATGCTTCCAGGGGCCCGGGAAGTGAATTAAATACCATTTGGAGGCATTTAATGTTCAAGCAAAAACAGGTGATTTTTGACAAAAGAGATAACACCCCCCCCATTACGTCATGCTTCAGAATGTGAAAAATGGTCCGTTTTCAAATGTTTTATTTTTGAACGTCAGTTCACATTTGTAGGTAGATCATCAGTTTTGGAGCTAAAATTTGCATGTTTCAAGTGATTTTCATGCTTCCAGGGGCCCGGGAAGTGAATTAAATACCATTCGGAGGCATTTAATGTTCAAGCAAAAACAGGTGATTTTTGACAAAAGAGATAACACCCCCCCATTACGTCATGCTTCAGAAATGTGAAAAAAGGTCCGTTTTCAAATGTTTTATTTTTCAACGTCAGTTCACATTTGTAGGTAGATCATCAGTTTTAGAGCTAAAATTTGCATGTTTAAAGTGATTTTCATGCTTCCAGGGGCCCGGGAAGTGAATTAAATACCATTTGGAGGCATTTAATGTTCAAGCAAAAACAGGTGATTTTTGACAAAAGAGATAACACCCGCCCATTACGTCATGCTTCAGAAAGGTGAAGAATGGTCCGTTTTCAAATGTTTTATTTTTGAACGTCAGTTCACATTTGTAGGTAGATCGTCAGTTTTAGAGCTAAAATTTGCATGTTGAAAGTGATTTTCATGCTTCCAGGGGCCCGGGAAGTGAATTAAATACCATTTGGAGGCATTTAATGTTCAAGAAAAAACAGGTGATTTTTGACAAAAGAAATAACACCCCCCATTACGTCATGCTTCAGAAAGGTGAAAAATGGTCCGTTTTCAAATGTTTTATTTTTGAACGTCAGTTCACATTTGTAGGTAGATCATCAGTTTAAGAGCTAAAATTAGCATGTTTAAAGTGATTTTCATGCTTCCAGGGGCCCGGGAAGTGAATTAAATACCATTTGGAGGCATTTAATGTTCAAGCAAAAACAGGTGATTTTTGACAAACGAGATAACACCCCCCCATTACGTCATGCTTCAGAAATGTGAAAAAAGGTCAGTTTTCAAATGTTTTATTTTTCAACGTCAGTTCACATTTGTAGGTAGATTATCAGTTTTAGAGCTAAAATTAGCATGTTTAAAGTGATTTTCATGCTTCCAGGGGCCCGGGAAGTGAATTAAATACCATTTGGAGGCATTTAATGTTCAAGCAAAAACAGGTGATTTTTGACAAAAGAGATAACACCCCCCATTACATCATGCTTCAGAAAGGTGAAGAATGGTCCGTTTTCAAATGTTTTATTTTTGAACGTCAGTTCACATTTGTAGGTAACTCGTCAGTTTTAGAGCTAAAATTTGCATGTTGAAAGTGATTTTCATGCTTCCAGGGGCCCGGGAAGTGAATTAAATACCATTTGGAGGCATTTAATGTTCAAGCAAAAACAGGTGATTTTTGACAAAAGAGATAACACCCCCCCATTACGTCATGCTTCAGAAAGGTGATAAATGGTCAGTTTTCAAATGTTTTATTTTTGAACGTCAGTTCACATTTGTAGGTAGATCATCAGTTTAAGAGCTAAAATTAGCATGTTTAAAGTGATTTTCATGCTTCCAGGGGCCCGGGAAGTGAATTAAATACCATTTGGAGGCATTTAATGTTCAAGCAAAAACAGGTGATTTTTGACAAAAGAGATAACACCCCCCCCATTACGTCATGCTTCAGAATGTGAAAAATGGTCCGTTTTCAAATGTTTTATTTTTGAACGTCAGTTCACATTTGTAGGTAGTTCATCAGTTTTGGAGCTAAAATTTGCATGTTTCAAGTGATTTTCATGCTTCCAGGGGCCCGGGAAGTGAATTAAATACCATTCGGAGGCATTTAATGTTCAAGCAAAAACAGGTGATTTTTGACAAAAGAGATAACACCCCCCCATTACGTCATGCTTCAGAAATGTGAAAAAAGGTCCGTTTTCAAATGTTTTATTTTTCAACGTCAGTTCACATTTGTAGGTAGATCATCAGTTTTAGAGCTAAAATTTGCATGTTTAAAGTGATTTTCATGCTTCCAGGGGCCCGGGAAGTGAATTAAATACCATTTGGAGGCATTTAATGTTGAAGCAAAAACAGGTGATTTTTGACAAAAAAGATAACACCCGCCCATTACGTCATGCTTCAGAAAGGTGAAGAATGGTCCGTTTTCAAATGTTTCATTTTTGAACGTCAGTTCACATTTGTAGGTAGATCGTCAGTTTTAGAGCTAAAATTTGCATGTTGAAAGTGATTTTCATGCTTCCAGGGGCCCGGGAAGTGAATTAAATACCATTTGGAGGCATTTAATGTTCAAGCAAAAACAGGTGATTTTTGACAAAAGAGATGACACCCCCCATTACGTCATGCTTCAGAAAGTTGAAAAATGGTCCGTTTTCAAATCTTTTATTTTTGAACGTCAGTTCACATTTGTAGGTAGATCGTCAGTTTTAGAGCTAAAATTTGCATGTTGAAAGTGATTTTCATGCTTCCAGGGGCCCGGGAAGTGAATTAAATACCAATTGGAGGCATTTAATGTTCAAGCAAAAACAGGTGATTTTTGACAAAAGAGATAACACCCCCCCCATTACGTCATGCTTCAGAAAGGTGAAAATGGTCCGTTTTCAAATGTTTTATTTTTGAACGTCAGTTCACATTTGTAGGTAGATCATCAGTTTTAGAGCTAAAATTAGCATGTTTAAAGTGATTTTTATGCTTCCAGGGGCCCGGGAAGTGAATTAAATACCATTTGGAGGCATTTAATGTTCAAGCAAAAACAGGTGATTTTTGACAAAAGAGATAACACCCCCCCATTACGTCATGCTTCAGAAAGGTGAAAAATGGTCCGTTTTCAAATGTTTTATTTTTGAACGTCAGTTCACATTTGTAGGTAGATCATCCGTTTTAGAGCTAAAATGTGCATGTTTAAAGTGATTTTCATGCTTCCAGGGGCCCGGGAAGTGAATTAAATACCATTTGGAGGCATTTAATGTTCAAGCAAAAACAGGTGATTTTTGACAAAAGAGATAACACCCCCCCATTACGTCATGCTTCAGAAAGGTGAAGAATGGTCCTTTTTCAAATGTTTTATTTTTGAACGTCAGTGCACATTTGTAGGTAGATCGTCAGTTTTAGAGCTAAAATTTGCATGTTGAAAGTGATTTTCATGCTTCCAGGGGCCCGGGAAGTGAATTAAATACCATTTGGAGGCATTTATTGTTCAAGCAATAACAGGTGATTTTTGACAAAAGAGATCACACCCCCCATTACATCATGCTTCAGAAAGGTGAAGAATGGTCCGTTTTCAAATGTTTTATTTTTGAACGTCAGTTCACATTTGTAGGTAGATGGTCAGTTTTAGAGCTAAAATTTGCATGTTGAAAGTGATTTTCATGCTTCCAGGGGCCCGGGAAGTGAATTAAATACCATTTGGAGGCATTTAATGTTCAAGCAAAAACAGGTGATTTTTGACAAAAGAGATAACACCCCCCCATTACGTCATGCTTCAGAAAGGTGAAAAATGGTCCGTTTTGAAATGTTTTATTTTTGAACGTCAGTTCACATTTGTAGGTAGATCATCAGTTTAAGAGCTAAAATTAGCATGTTTAAAGTGATTTTCATGCTTCCAGGGGCCCGGGAAGTGAATTAAATACCATTTGGAGGCATTTAATGTTCAAGCAAAAACAGGTGATTTTTGACAAAAGAGATAACACCCCCCCATTACGTCATGCTTCAGAATGTGAAAAATGGTCCGTTTTCAAATGTTTTATTTTTGAACGTCAGTTCACATTTGTAGGTAGATCATCAGTTTTGGAGCTAAAATTTGCATGTTTCAAGTGATTTTCATGCTTCCAGGGGCCCGGGAAGTGAATTAAATACCATTCGGAGGCATTTAATGTTCAAGCAAAAACAGGTGATTTTTGACAAAAGAGATAACACCCCCCCATTACGTCATGCTTCAGAAATGTGAAAAAAGGTCCGTTTTCAAATGTTTTATTTTTCAACGTCAGTTCACATTTGTAGGTAGATCATCAGTTTTAGAGCTAAAATTTGCATGTTTAAAGTGATTTTCATGCTTCCAGGGGCCCGGGAAGTGAATTAAATACCATTTGGAGGCATTTAATGTTCAAGCAAAAACAGGTGATTTTTGACAAAAGAGATAACACCCGCCCATTACGTCATGCTTCAGAAAGGTGAAGAATGGTCCGTTTTCAAATGTTTTATTTTTGAACGTCAGTTCACATTTGTAGGTAGATCGTCAGTTTTAGAGCTAAAATTTGCATGTTGAAAGTGATTTTCATGCTTCCAGGGGCCCGGGAAGTGAATTAAATACCATTTGGAGGCATTTAATGTTCAAGAAAAAACAGGTGATTTTTGACAAAAGAGATAACACCCCCCCATTACGTCATGCTTCAGAAAGGTGAAAAATGGTCCGTTTTCAAATGTTTTATTTTTGAACGTCAGTTCACATTTGTAGGTAGATCATCAGTTTTAGAGCTAAAATTAGCATGTTTAAAGTGATTTTCATGCTTCCAGGGGCCCGGGAAGTGAATTAAATACCATTTGGAGGCATTTAATGTTCAAGCAAAAACAGGTGATTTTTGACAAAAGAGATAACACCCCCCCATTACGTCATGCTTCAGAAAGGTGATAAATGGTCAGTTTTCAAATGTTTTATTTTTGAACGTCAGTTCACATTTGTAGGTAGATCATCAGTTTAAGAGCTAAAATTAGCATGTTTAAAGTGATTTTCATGCTTCCAGGGGCCCGGGAAGTGAATTAAATACCATTTGGAGGCATTTAATGTTCAAGCAAAAACAGGTGATTTTTGACAAAAGAGATAACACCCCCCCCATTACGTCATGCTTCAGAATGTGAAAAATGGTCCGTTTTCAAATGTTTTATTTTTGAACGTCAGTTCACATTTGTAGGTAGATCATCAGTTTTGGAGCTAAAATTTGCATGTTTCAAGTGATTTTCATGCTTCCAGGGGCCCGGGAAGTGAATTAAATACCATTCGGAGGCATTTAATGTTCAAGCAAAAACAGGTGATTTTTGACAAAAGAGATAACACCCCCCCATTACGTCATGCTTCAGAAATGTGAAAAAAGGTCCGTTTTCAAATGTTTTATTTTTCAACGTCAGTTCACATTTGTAGGTAGATCATCAGTTTTAGAGCTAAAATTTGCATGTTTAAAGTGATTTTCATGCTTCCAGGGGCCCGGGAAGTGAATTAAATACCATTTGGAGGCATTTAATGTTGAAGCAAAAACAGGTGATTTTTGACAAAAAAGATAACACCCGCCCATTACGTCATGCTTCAGAAAGGTGAAGAATGGTCCGTTTTCAAATGTTTTATTTTTGAACGTCAGTTCACATTTGTAGGTAGATCGTCAGTTTTAGAGCTAAAATTTGCATGTTGAAAGTGATTTTCATGCTTCCAGGGGCCCGGGAAGTGAATTAAATACCATTTGGAGGCATTTAATGTTCAAGCAAAAACAGGTGATTTTTGACAAAAGAGATGACACCCCCCATTACGTCATGCTTCAGAAAGTTGAAAAATGGTCCGTTTTCAAATCTTTTATTTTTGAACGTCAGTTCACATTTGTAGGTAGATCGTCAGTTTTAGAGCTAAAATTTGCATGTTGAAAGTGATTTTCATGCTTCCAGGGGCCCGGGAAGTGAATTAAATACCAATTGGAGGCATTTAATGTTCAAGCAAAAACAGGTGATTTTTGACAAAAGAGATAACACCCCCCCCATTACGTCATGCTTCAGAAAGGTGAAAATGGTCCGTTTTCAAATGTTTTATTTTTGAACGTCAGTTCACATTTGTAGGTAGATCATCAGTTTTAGAGCTAAAATTAGCATGTTTAAAGTGATTTTTATGCTTCCAGGGGCCCGGGAAGTGAATTAAATACCATTTGGAGGCATTTAATGTTCAAGCAAAAACAGGTGATTTTTGACAAAAGAGATAACACCCCCCCATTACGTCATGCTTCAGAAAGGTGAAAAATGGTCCGTTTTCAAATGTTTTATTTTTGAACGTCAGTTCACATTTGTAGGTAGATCATCCGTTTTAGAGCTAAAATGTGCATGTTTAAAGTGATTTTCATGCTTCCAGGGGCCCGGGAAGTGAATTAAATACCATTTGGAGGCATTTAATGTTCAAGCAAAAACAGGTGATTTTTGACAAAAGAGATAACACCCCCCCATTACGTCATGCTTCAGAAAGGTGAAGAATGGTCCTTTTTCAAATGTTTTATTTTTGAACGTCAGTGCACATTTGTAGGTAGATCGTCAGTTTTAGAGCTAAAATTTGCATGTTGAAAGTGATTTTCATGCTTCCAGGGGCCCGGGAAGTGAATTAAATACCATTTGGAGGCATTTATTGTTCAAGCAATAACAGGTGATTTTTGACAAAAGAGATCACACCCCCCATTACATCATGCTTCAGAAAGGTGAAGAATGGTCCGTTTTCAAATGTTTTATTTTTGAACGTCAGTTCACATTTGTAGGTAGATGGTCAGTTTTAGAGCTAAAATTTGCATGTTGAAAGTGATTTTCATGCTTCCAGGGGCCCGGGAAGTGAATTAAATACCATTTGGAGGCATTTAATGTTCAAGCAAAAACAGGTGATTTTTGACAAAAGAGATAACACCCCCCCATTACGTCATGTTTCAGAAAGGTGAAAAATGGTCCGTTTTGAAATGTTTTATTTTTGAACGTCAGTTCACATTTGTAGGTAGATCATCAGTTTAAGAGCTAAAATTAGCATGTTTAAAGTGATTTTCATGCTTCCAGGGGCCCGGGAAGTGAATTAAATACCATTTGGAGGCATTTAATGTTCAAGCAAAAACAGGTGATTTTTGACAAAAGAGATAACACCCCCCCATTACGTCATGCTTCAGAATGTGAAAAATGGTCCGTTTTCAAATGTTTTATTTTTGAACGTCAGTTCACATTTGTAGGTAGATCATCAGTTTTGGAGCTAAAATTTGCATGTTTCAAGTGATTTTCATGCTTCCAGGGGCCCGGGAAGTGAATTAAATACCATTCGGAGGCATTTAATGTTCAAGCAAAAACAGGTGATTTTTGACAAAAGAGATAACACCCCCCCATTACGTCATGCTTCAGAAATGTGAAAAAAGGTCCGTTTTCAAATGTTTTATTTTTCAACGTCAGTTCACATTTGTAGGTAGATCATCAGTTTTAGAGCTAAAATGTGCATGTTTAAAGTGATTTTCATGCTTCCAGGGGCCCGGGAAGTGAATTAAATACCATTTGGAGGCATTTAATGTTCAAGCAAAAACAGGTGATTTTTGACAAAAGAGATAACACCCGCCCATTACGTCATGCTTCAGAAAGGTGAAGAATGGTCCGTTTTCAAATGTTTTATTTTTGAACGTCAGTTCACATTTGTAGGTAGATCGTCAGTTTTAGAGCTAAAATTTGCATGTTGAAAGTGATTTTCATGCTTCCAGGGGCCCGGGAAGTGAATTAAATACCATTTGGAGGCATTTAATGTTCAAGAAAAAACAGGTGATTTTTGACAAAAGAGATAACACCCCCCCATTACGTCATGCTTCAGAAAGGTGAAAAATGGTCCGTTTTCAAATGTTTTATTTTTGAACGTCAGTTCACATTTGTAGGTAGATCATCAGTTTTAGAGCTAAAATTAGCATGTTTAAAGTGATTTTCATGCTTCCAGGGGCCCGGGAAGTGAATTAAATACCATTTAGAGGCATTTAATGTTCAAGCAAAAACAGGTGATTTTTGACAAAAGAGATAACACCCCCCCATTACGTCATGCTTCAGAAAGGTGAAAAATGGTCCGTTTACAAATGTTTTATTTTTGAACGTCAGTTCACATTTGTAGGTAGATCATCAGTTTTAGAGCTACAATTAGCATGTTTAAAGTGATTTTCATGCTTCCAGGGGCCCGGGAAGTGAATTAAATACCATTTAGAGGCATTTAATGTTCAAGCAAAAACAGGTGATTTTTGACAAAAGAGATAACACCCCCCCATTACGTCATGCTTCAGAAAGGTGAAAAATGGTCCGTTTTCAAATGTTTTATTTTTGAACGTCAGTTCACATTTGTAGGTAGATCATCAGTTTTAGAGCTAAAATTTGCATGTTTAAAGTGATTTTCATGCTTCCAGGGGCCCAGGAAGGGAATCAAATACCATTTGGAGGCATTTAATGTTCAAGCAAAAACAGGTGATTTTTGACAAAAGAGATAACACCCCCCATTACGTCATTGTTCAGAAAGGTGAAAAATGGTCCGTTTACAAATGTTTTATTTTTGAACGTCAGTTCACATTTGTAGGTAGATCATCAGTTTTAGAGCTAAAATTAGCATGTTTAAAGTGATTTTCATGCTTCCAGGGGCCCGGGAAGTGAATTAAATACCATTTGGAGGCATTTAATGTTCAAGCAAAAACAGGTGATTTTTGACAAAAGAGATAACACCCCCCCATTACGTCATGTTTCAGAAAGGTGACAAATGGTCCGTTTTCAAATGTTTTATTTTTGAACGTCAGTTCACATTTGTAGGTAGATCATCAGTTTAAGAGCTAAAATTAGCATGTTTAAAGTGATTATCATGCTTCCAGGGGCCCGGGAAGTGAATTAAATACCATTTGGAGGCATTTAATGTTCAAGAAAAACAGGTGATTTTTGACAAAAGAGATAACACCCCCCCATTACGTCATGCTTCAGAAAGGTGAAAAATGGTCAGTTTTCAAATGTTTTATTTTTAAACGTCAGTTCACATTTGTAGGTAGATCATCCGTTTAAGAGCTAAAATTAGCATGTTTAAAGTGATTTTCATGCTTCCAGGGGCCCGGGAAGTGAATTAAATACCATTTGGAGGCATTTAATGTTCAAGCAAAAACAGGTGATTTTTGACAAAAGAGATAACACCCCCCCATTACGTCATGCTTCAGAAAGGTGAAAAATGGTCCGTTTTCAAATGTTTTATTTTTGAACGTCAGTTCACATTTGTAGGTAGATCATCAGTTTTAGAGCTAAAATTAGCATGTTTAAAGTGATTTTCATCCTTCCAGGGGCCCGGGAAGTGAATTAAATACCATTTGGAGGCATTTAATGTTCAAACAAAAACAGGTGATTTTTGACAAAAGAAATAACACCCCCCATTACGTCATGCTTCAGAAAGGTGAAAAATGGTCCGTTTTCAAATGTTTTATTTTTGAACGTCAGTTCACATTTGTAGGTAGATCATCAGTTTAAGAGCTAAAATTAGCATGTTTAAAGTGATTTTCATGCTTCCAGGGGCCCGGGAAGTGAATTAAATACCATTTGGAGGCATTTAATGTTCAAGCAAAAACAGGTGATTTTTGACAAACGAGATAACACCCCCCCATTACGTCATGCTTCAGAAATGTGAAAAAAGGTCAGTTTTCAAATGTTTTATTTTTCAACGTCAGTTCACATTTGTAGGTAGATTATCAGTTTTAGAGCTAAAATTAGCATGTTTAAAGTGATTTTCATGCTTCCAGGGGCCCGGGAAGTGAATTAAATACCATTTGGAGGCATTTAATGTTCAAGCAAAAACAGGTGATTTTTGACAATAGAGATAACACCCCCCATTACATCATGCTTCAGAAAGGTGAAGAATGGTCCATTTTCAAATGTTTTATTTTTGAACGTCAGTTCACATTTGTAGGTAACTCGTCAGTTTTAGAGCTAAAATTTGCATGTTGAAAGTGATTTTCATGCTTCCAGGGGCCCGGGAAGTGAATTAAATACCATTTGGAGGCATTTAATGTTCAAGCAAAAACAGGTGATTTTTGACAAAAGAGATAACACCCCCCCATTACGTCATGCTTCAGAAAGGTGATAAATGGTCAGTTTTCAAATGTTTTATTTTTGAACGTCAGTTCACATTTGTAGGTAGATCATCAGTTTAAGAGCTAAAATTAGCATGTTTAAAGTGATTTTCATGCTTCCAGGGGCCCGGGAAGTGAATTAAATACCATTTGGAGGCATTTAATGTTCAAGCAAAAACAGGTGATTTTTGACAAAAGAGATAACACCCCCCCCCCATTACGTCATGCTTCAGAATGTGAAAAATGGTCCGTTTTCAAATGTTTTATTTTTGAACGTCAGTTCACATTTGTAGGTAGATCATCAGTTTTGGAGCTAAAATTTGCATGTTTCAAGTGATTTTCATGCTTCCAGGGGCCCGGGAAGTGAATTAAATACCATTCGGAGGCATTTAATGTTCAAGCAAAAACAGGTGATTTTTGACAAAAGAGATAACACCCCCCCATTACGTCATGCTTCAGAAATGTGAAAAAAGGTCCGTTTTCAAATGTTTTATTTTTCAACGTCAGTTCACATTTGTAGGTAGATCATCAGTTTTAGAGCTAAAATTTGCATGTTTAAAGTGATTTTCATGCTTCCAGGGGCCCGGGAAGTGAATTAAATACCATTTGGAGGCATTTAATGTTCAAGCAAAAACAGGTGATTTTTGACAAAAAAGATAACACCCGCCCATTACGTCATGCTTCAGAAAGGTGAAGAATGGTCCGTTTTCAAATGTTTTATTTTTGAACGTCAGTTCACATTTGTAGGTAGATCGTCAGTTTTAGAGCTAAAATTTGCATGTTGAAAGTGATTTTCATGCTTCCAGGGGCCCGGGAAGTGAATTAAATACCATTTGGAGGCATTTAATGTTCAAGCAAAAACAGGTGATTTTTGACAAAAGAGATGACACCCCCCATTACGTCATGCTTCAGAAAGTTGAAAAATGGTCCGTTTTCAAATCTTTTATTTTTGAACGTCAGTTCACATTTGTAGGTAGATTGTCAGTTTTAGAGCTAAAATTTGCATGTTGAAAGTGATTTTCATGCTTCCAGGGGCCCGGGAAGTGAATTAAATACCAATTGGAGGCATTTAATGTTCAAGCAAAAACAGGTGATTTTTGACAAAAGAGATAACACCCCCCCATTACGTCATGCTTCAGAAAGGTGAAAATGGTCCGTTTTCAAATGTTTTATTTTTGAACGTCAGTTCACATTTGTAGGTAGATCATCAGTTTTAGAGCTAAAATTAGCATGTTTAAAGTGATTTTTATGCTTCCAGGGGCCCGGGAAGTGAATTAAATACCATTTGGAGGCATTTAATGTTCAAGCAAAAACAGGTGATTTTTGACAAAAGAGATAACACCCCCCCATTACGTCATGCTTCAGAAAGGTGAAAAATGGTCCGTTTTCAAATGTTTTATTTTTGAACGTCAGTTCACATTTGTAGGTAGATCATCCGTTTTAGAGCTAAAATGTGCATGTTTAAAGTGATTTTCATGCTTCCAGGGGCCCGGGAAGTGAATTAAATACCATTTGGAGGCATTTAATGTTCAAGCAAAAACAGGTGATTTTTGACAAAAGAGATAACACCCCCCCATTACGTCATGCTTCAGAAAGGTGAAGAATGGTCCTTTTTCAAATGTTTTATTTTTGAACGTCAGTTCACATTTGTAGGTAGATCGTCAGTTTTAGAGCTAAAATTTGCATGTTGAAAGTGATTTTCATGCTTCCAGGGGCCCGGGAAGTGAATTAAATACCATTTGGAGGCATTTATTGTTCAAGCAATAACAGGTGATTTTTGACAAAAGAGATCACACCCCCCATTACATCATGCTTCAGAAAGGTGAAGAATGGTCCGTTTTCAAATGTTTTATTTTTGAACGTCAGTTCACATTTGTAGGTAGATGGTCAGTTTTAGAGCTAAAATTTGCATGTTGAAAGTGATTTTCATGCTTCCAGGGGCCCGGGAAGTGAATTAAATACCATTTGGAGGCATTTAATGTTCAAGCAAAAACAGGTGATTTTTGACAAAAGAGATAACACCCCCCCATTACGTCATGCTTCAGAAAGGTGAAAAATGGTCCGTTTTGAAATGTTTTATTTTTGAACGTCAGTTCACATTTGTAGGTAGATCATCAGTTTAAGAGCTAAAATTAGTATGTTTAAAGTGATTTTCATGCTTCCAGGGGCCCGGAAGTGAATTAAATACCATTTGGAGGCATTTAATGTTCAAGAAAAAACAGGTGATTTTTGACAAAAGAGATAACACCCCCCCATTACGTCATGCTTCAGAAAGGTGAAAAATGGTCCGTTTTCAAATGTTTTATTTTTGAACGTCAGTTCACATTTGTAGGTAGATCATCAGTTTTAGAGCTACAATTTGCATGTTGAAAGTGATTTTCATGCTTCCAGGGGCCCGGGAAGTGAATTAAATACCATTTGGAGGCATTTAATGTTCAAGCAAAAAAAGATGATTTTTGACAAAAGAGATAACACCCCCCCATTACGTCATGCTTCAGAAAGGTGAAAAATGGTCCGTTTTCAAATGTTTTATTTTTGAACGTCAGTTCACATTTGTAGGTAGATCATCAGTTTAAGAGCTAAAATTAGCATGTTTAAAGTGATTTTCATGCTTCCAGGGGCCCGGGAAGTGAATTAAATACCATTTGGAGGCATTTAATGTTCAAGCAAAAACAGGTGATTTTTGACAAAAGAGATAACACCCCCCCATTACGTCATGCTTCAGAAAGGTGAAAAATGGTCAGTTTTCAAATGTTTTATTTTTGAACGTCAGTTCACATTTGTACGTAGATCATCAGTTTAAGAGTTAAAATTAGCATGTTTAAAGTGATTTTCATGCTTCCAGGGGCCCGGGAAGTCAATTAAATACCATTTGGAGACATTTAATGTTCAAGCAAAAACAGGTGATTTTTGACAAAAGAGATAACACCCCCCCCATTACGTCATGCTTCAGAATGTGAAAAATGGTCCATTTTCAAATGTTTTATTTTTGAACGTCAGTTCACATTTGTAGGTAGATCATCAGTTTCAGAGCTAAAATTTGCATGTTTAAAGTGATTTTCATGCTTCCAGGGGCCCGGGAAGTGAATTAAATACCACTCGGAGGCATTTAATGTTCAAGCAAAAACAGGTGATTTTTGACAAAAGAGATAACACCCCCCCCCCATTACGTCATGCTTCAGAAATGTGAAAAAAGGTCCGTTTTCAAATGTTTTATTTTTCAACGTCAGTTCACATTTGTAGGTAGATCATCAGTTTTAGAGCTAAAATTTGCATGTTTAAAGTGATTTTCATGCTTCCAGGGGCCCGGGAAGTGAATTAAATACCATTTGGAGGCATTTAATGTTCAAGCAAAAACAGGTGATTTTTGACAAAAGAGATAACACCTGCCCATTACGTCATGCTTCAGAAAGGTGAAGAATGGTCCGTTTTCAAATGTTTTATTTTTGAACGTCAGTTCACATTTGTAGGTAGATCGTCAGTTTTAGAGCAAAAATTTGCATGTTGAAAGTGATTTTCATCATTCCAGGGGCCCGGGAAGTGAATTAAATACCATTTGGAGGCATTTAATGTTCAAGCAAAAACAGGTGATTTTTGACAAAAGATATGACACCCCCCCATTACGTCATGCTTCAGAAAGTTGAAAAATGGTCCGTTTTCAAATGTTTTATTTTTGAACGTCAGTTCACATTTGTAGGTAGATCATCAGTTTTTAGAGCTAAAATTAGCATGTTTAAAGTGATTTGTATGCTTCCAGGGGCCCGGGAAGTGAATTAAATACCATTTGGAGGCATTTAATGTTCAAGCAAAAACAGGTGATTTTTGACAAAAGAGATAACACCCCCCCATTACGTCATGCTTCAGAAAGGTGAAAAATGGTCCGTTTTCAAATGTTTTATTTTTGAACGTCAGTTCACATTTGTAGGTAGATCATCAGTTTTAGAGCTAAAATGTGCATGTTTAAAGTGATTTTCATGCTTCCAGGGGCCCGGGAAGTGAATTAAATACCATTTGGAGGCATTTAATGTTCAAGCAAAAACAGGTGATTTTTGACAAAAGAGATAACACCCCCCCATTACGTCATGCTTCAGAAAGGTGAAGAATGGTCCTTTTTCAAATGTTTTATTTTTGAACGTCAGTTCACATTTGTAGGTAGATCGTCAGTTTTAGAGCTAAAATTTGCATGTTGAAAGTGATTTTCATGCTTCCAGGGGCCCGGGAAGTGAATTAAATACCATTTGGAGGCATTTAATGTTCAAGAAAAAACAGGTGATTTTTGACAAAAGAGATCACACCCCCCATTACGTCATGCTTCAGAAAGGTGAAGAATGGTCCGTTTTCAAATGTTTTATTTTTGAACGTCAGTTCACATTTGTAGGTAGATGGTCAGTTTTAGAGCTAAAATTTGCATGTTGAAAGTGATTTTCATGCTTCCAGGGGCCCGGGAAGTGAATTAAATACCATTTGGAGGCATTTAATGTTCAAGCAAAAACAGGTGATTTTTGACAAAAGAGATAACACCCCCCCATTACGTCATGCTTCAGAAAGCTGAAAAATGGTCCGTTTTCAAATGTTTTATTTTTGAACGTCAGTTCACATTTGTAGGTAGATCATCAGTTTTAGAGCTAAAATTTGCATGTTGAAAGTGATTATCATGCTTCCAGGGGCCCGGGAAGTGAATTAAATACCATTTGGAGGCATTTAATGTTCAAGCAAAAACAGGTGATTTTTGACAAAAGAGATAACACCCCCCCCATTACGTCATGCTTCAGAAAGCTGAAAAATGGTCCGTTTTCAAATGTTTTATTTTTGAACGTCAGTTCACATTTGTAGGTAGATCATCAGTTTAAGAGCTAAAATTAGCATGTTTAAAGTGATTTTCATGCTTCCAGGGGCCCGGGAAGTCAATTAAATACCATTTGGAGACATTTAATGTTCAAGCAAAAACAGGTGATTTTTGACAAAAGAGATAACACCCCCCCCATTACGTCATGCTTCAGAATGTGAAAAATGGTCCGTTTTCAAATGTTTTATTTTTGAACGTCAGTTCACATTTGTAGGTAGATCATCAGTTTCAGAGCTAAAATTTGCATGTTTAAAGTGATTTTCATGCTTCCAGGGGCCCGGGAAGTGAATTAAATACCACTCGGAGGCATTTAATGTTCAAGCAAAAACAGGTGATTTTTGACAAAAGAGATAACACCCCCCCCATTACGTCATGCTTCAGAAATGTGAAAAAAGGTCCGTTTTCAAATGTTTTATTTTTCAACGTCAGTTCACATTTGTAGGTAGATCATCAGTTTTAGAGCTAAAATTTGCATGTTTAAAGTGATTTTCATGCTTCCAGGGGCCCGGGAAGTGAATTAAATACCATTTGGAGGCATTTAATGTTCAAGCAAAAACAGGTGATTTTTGACAAAAGAGATAACACCTGCCCATTACGTCATGCTTCAGAAAGGTGAAGAATGGTCCGTTTTCAAATGTTTTATTTTTGAACGTCAGTTCACATTTGTAGGTAGATCGTCAGTTTTAGAGCAAAAATTTGCATGTTGAAAGTGATTTTCATCATTCCAGGGGCCCGGGAAGTGAATTAAATACCATTTGGAGGCATTTAATGTTCAAGCAAAAACAGGTGATTTTTGACAAAAGATATGACACCCCCCCATTACGTCATGCTTCAGAAAGGTGAAAAATGGTCCGTTTTCAAATGTTTTATTTTTGAACGTCAGTTCACATTTGTAGGTAGATCATCAGTTTAAGAGCTAAAATTAGCATGTTTAAAGTGATTTTCATGCTTCCAGGGGCCCGGGAAGTGAATTAAATACCATTTGGAGGCATTTAATGTTCAAGCAAAAACAGGTGATTTTTGACAAAAGAGATAACACCCCCCCATTACGTCATGCTTTAGAAAGGTGAAAAATGGTCAGTTTTCAAATGTTTTATTTTTGAACGTCAGTTCACATTTGTAGGTAGATCATCAGTTTAAGAGCTAAAATTAGCATGTTTAAAGTGATTTTCATGCTTCCAGGGGCCCGGGAAGTCAATTAAATACCATTTGGAGACATTTAATGTTCAAGCAAAAACAGGTGATTTTTGACAAAAGAGATAACACCCCCCCCATTACGTCATGCTTCAGAATGTGAAAAATGGTCCGTTTTCAAATGTTTTATTTTTGAACGTCAGTTCACATTTGTAGGTAGATCATCAGTTTCAGAGCTAAAATTTGCATGTTTAAAGTGATTTTCATGCTTCCAGGGGCCCGGGAAGTGAATTAAATACCACTCGGAGGCATTTAATGTTCAAGCAAAAACAGGTGATTTTTGACAAAAGAGATAACACCCCCCCCATTACGTCATGCTTCAGAAATGTGAAAAAAGGTCCGTTTTCAAATGTTTTATTTTTCAACGTCAGTTCACATTTGTAGGTAGATCATCAGTTTTAGAGCTAAAATTTGCATGTTTAAAGTGATTTTCATGCTTCCAGGGGCCCGGGAAGTGAATTAAATACCATTTGGAGGCATTTAATGTTCAAGCAAAAACAGGTGATTTTTGACAAAAGAGATAACACCTGCCCATTACGTCATGCTTCAGAAAGGTGAAGAATGGTCCGTTTTCAAATGTTTTATTTTTGAACGTCAGTTCACATTTGTAGGTAGATCGTCAGTTTTAGAGCAAAAATTTGCATGTTGAAAGTGATTTTCATCATTCCAGGGGCCCGGGAAGTGAATTAAATACCATTTGGAGGCATTTAATGTTCAAGCAAAAACAGGTGATTTTTGACAAAAGATATGACACCCCCCATTACGTCATGCTTCAGAAAGTTGAAAAATGGTCCGTTTTCAAATGTTTTATTTTTGAACGTCAGTTCACATTTGTAGGTAGATCATCAGTTTTTAGAGCTAAAATTAGCATGTTTAAAGTGATTTTTATGCTTCCAGGGGCCCGGGAAGTGAATTAAATACCATTTGGAGGCATTTAATGTTCAAGCAAAAACAGGTGATTTTTGACAAAAGAGATAACACCCCCCCATTACGTCATGCTTCAGAAAGGTGAAAAATGGTCCGTTTTCAAATGTTTTATTTTTGAACGTCAGTTCACATTTGTAGGTAGATCATCAGTTTTAGAGCTAAAATGTGCATGTTTAAAGTGATTTTCATGCTTCCAGGGGCCCGGGAAGTGAATTAAATACCATTTGGAGGCATTTAATGTTCAAGCAAAAACAGGTGATTTTTGACAAAAGAGATAACACCCCCCCATTACGTCATGCTTCAGAAAGGTGAAGAATGGTCCTTTTTCAAATGTTTTATTTTTGAACGTCAGTTCACATTTGTAGGTAGATCGTCAGTTTTAGAGCTAAAATTTGCATGTTGAAAGTGATTTTCATGCTTCCAGGGGCCCGGGAAGTGAATTAAATACCATTTGGAGGCATTTAATGTTCAAGAAAAAACAGGTGATTTTTGACAAAAGAGATCACACCCCCCATTACGTCATGCTTCAGAAAGGTGAAGAATGGTCCGTTTTCAAATGTTTTATTTTTGAACGTCAGTTCACATTTGTAGGTAGATGGTCAGTTTTAGAGCTAAAATTTGCATGTTGAAAGTGATTTTCATGCTTCCAGGGGCCCGGGAAGTGAATTAAATACCATTTGGAGGCATTTAATGTTCAAGCAAAAACAGGTGATTTTTGACAAAAGAGATAACACCCCCCCATTACGTCATGCTTCAGAAAGCTGAAAAATGGTCCGTTTTCAAATGTTTTATTTTTGAACGTCAGTTCACATTTGTAGGTAGATCATCAGTTTAAGAGCTAAAATTAGCATGTTTAAAGTGATTTTCATGCTTCCAGGGGCCCGGGAAGTCAATTAAATACCATTTGGAGACATTTAATGTTCAAGCAAAAACAGGTGATTTTTGACAAAAGAGATAACACCCCCCCCATTACGTCATGCTTCAGAATGTGAAAAATGGTCCGTTTTCAAATGTTTTATTTTTGAACGTCAGTTCACATTTGTAGGTAGATCATCAGTTTCAGAGCTAAAATTTGCATGTTTAAAGTGATTTTCATGCTTCCAGGGGCCCGGGAAGTGAATTAAATACCACTCGGAGGCATTTAATGTTCAAGCAAAAACAGGTGATTTTTGACAAAAGAGATCCCACCCCCCCCATTACGTCATGCTTCAGAAATGTGAAAAAAGGTCCGTTTTCAAATGTTTTATTTTTCAACGTCAGTTCACATTTGTAGGTAGATCATCAGTTTTAGAGCTAAAATTTGCATGTTTAAAGTGATTTTCATGCTTCCAGGGGCCCGGGAAGTGAATTAAATACCATTTGGAGGCATTTAATGTTCAAGCAAAAACAGGTGATTTTTGACAAAAGAGATAACACCTGCCCATTACGTCATGCTTCAGAAAGGTGAAGAATGGTCCGTTTTCAAATGTTTTATTTTTGAACGTCAGTTCACATTTGTAGGTAGATCGTCAGTTTTAGAGCAAAAATTTGCATGTTGAAAGTGATTTTCATCATTCCAGGGGCCCGGGAAGTGAATTAAATACCATTTGGAGGCATTTAATGTTCAAGCAAAAACAGGTGATTTTTGACAAAAGATATGACACCCCCCCATTACGTCATGCTTCAGAAAGTTGAAAAATGGTCCGTTTTCAAATGTTTTATTTTTGAACGTCAGTTCACATTTGTAGGTAGATCATCAGTTTTTAGAGCTAAAATTAGCATGTTTAAAGTGATTTTTATGCTTCCAGGGACCCGGGAAGTGAATTAAATACCATTTGGAGGCATTTAATGTTCAAGCAAAAACAGGTGATTTTTGACAAAAGAGATAACACCCCCCCATTACGTCATGCTTCAGAAAGGTGAAAAATGGTCCGTTTTCAAATGTTTTATTTTTGAACGTCAGTTCACATTTGTAGGTAGATCATCAGTTTTAGAGCTAAAATGTGCATGTTTAAAGTGATTTTCATGCTTCCAGGGGCCCGGGAAGTGAATTAAATACCATTTGGAGGCATTTAATGTTCAAGCAAAAACAGGTGATTTTTGACAAAAGAGATAACACCCCCCCATTACGTCATGCTTCAGAAAGGTGAAGAATGGTCCTTTTTCAAATGTTTTATTTTTGAACGTCAGTTCACATTTGTAGGTAGATCGTCAGTTTTAGAGCTAAAATTTGCATGTTGAAAGTGATTTTCATGCTTCCAGGGGCCCGGGAAGTGAATTAAATACCATTTGGAGGCATTTAATGTTCAAGAAAAAACAGGTGATTTTTGACAAAAGAGATCACACCCCCCATTACGTCATGCTTCAGAAAGGTGAAGAATGGTCCGTTTTCAAATGTTTTATTTTTGAACGTCAGTTCACATTTGTAGGTAGATGGTCAGTTTTAGAGCTAAAATTTGCATGTTGAAAGTGATTTTCATGCTTCCAGGGGCCCGGGAAGTGAATTAAATACCATTTGGAGGCATTTAATGTTCAAGCAAAAACAGGTGATTTTTGACAAAAGAGATAACACCCCCCCATTACGTCATGCTTCAGAAAGCTGAAAAATGGTCCGTTTTCAAATGTTTTATTTTTGAACGTCAGTTCACATTTGTAGGTAGATCATCAGTTTAAGAGCTAAAATTAGTATGTTTAAAGTGATTTTCATGCTTCCAGGGGCCCGGGAAGTGAATTAAATACCATTTGGAGGCATTTAATGTTCAAGCAAAAACAGGTGATTTTTGACAAAAGAGATAACACCCCCCCATTACGTCATGCTTCAGAAAGGTGAAAAATGGTCCGTTTTCAAATGTTTTATTTTTGAACGTCAGTTCACATTTGTAGGTAGATCATCAGTTTTAGAGCTAAAATTTGCATGTTGAAAGTGATTTTCATGCTTCCAGGGGCCCGGGAAGTGAATTAAATACCATTTGGAGGCATTTAATGTTCAAGCAAAAACAGGTGATTTTTGACAAAAGAGATAACACCCCCCATTACGTCATGCTTCAGAAAGGTGAAAAATGATCCGTTTTCAAATGTTTTATTTTTGAACGTCAGTTCACATTTGTAGGTAGATCATCAGTTTAAGAGCTAAAATTAGCATGTTTAAAGTGATTTTCATGCTTCCAGGGGCCCGGGAAGTGAATTAAATACCATTTGGAGGCATTTAATGTTCAAGCAAAAACAGGTGATTTTTGACAAAAGAGATAACACCCCCCCATTACGTCATGTTTCAGAAAGGTGAAGAATGGTCTGTTTTCAAATGTTTTATTTTTGAACGTCAGTTCACATTTGTAGGTAGATCGTCAGTTTTAGAGCTAAAATTTGCATGTTGAAAGTGATTTTCATGCTTCCAGGGGCCCGGGAAGTGAATTAAATACCATTTGGAGGCATTTAATGTTCAAGCAAAAACAGTTGTTTTTGGACAAAAGAGATAACACCCCCCCCCACTACGTCATTGTTCAGAAAGGTGAAAAATGGTCCGTTTACAAATGTTTTATTTTTGAACGTCAGTTCACATTTGTAGGTAGATCATCAGTTTTAGAGCTAAAATTAGCATGTTTAAAGTGATTTTCATGCTTCCAAGGGCCAGGGAAGTGAATTAAATACCATTTGGAGGCATTTATTGTTCAAGCAAAAACAGGTGATTTTTGACAAAAGAGATAACACCCCCCCATTACGTCATGCTTCAGAAAGGTGAAGAATGGTCCGTTTTCAAATGTTTTATTTTTGAACGTCAGTTCACATTTGTAGGTAGATCGTCAGTTTTAGAGCTAAAATTTGCATGTTGAAAGTGATTTTCATGCTTCCAGGGGCCCGGGAAGTGAATTAAATACCAATTGGAGGCATTTAATGTTCAAGCAAAAACAGGTGATTTTTGACAAAAGAGATAACACCCCCCCATTACGTCATGCTTCAGAAAGGTGAAAATTGATCCGTTTTCAAATGTTTTATTTTTGAACGTCAGTTCACATTTGTAGGTAGATCATCAGTTTAAGAGCTAAAATTAGCATGTTTAAAGTGATTTTCATGCTTCCAGGGGCCTGGGAAGTGAATTAAATACCATTTGGAGGCATTTAATGTTCAAGCAAAAACAGGTGATTTTTGACAAAAGAGATAACACCCCCCCATTACGTCATGCTTCAGAAAGGTGAAAAATGGTCAGCTTTCAAATGTTTTATTTTTGAACGTCAGTTCACATTTGTAGGTAGATCATCAGTTTAAGAGCTAAAATTAGCATGTTTAAAGTGATTTTCATGCTTCCAGGGGCCCGGGAAGTGAATTAGATACCATTTGGAGGCATTTAATGTTCAAGCAAAAACAGGTGATTTTTGACAAAAGAGATAACACCCCCCCATTACGTCATGCTTCAGAATGTGAAAAATGGTCCGTTTTCAAATGTTTTATTTTTGAACGTCAGTTCACATTTGTAGGTAGATCATCAGTTTTAGAGCTAAAATTTGCATGTTTAAAGTGATTTTCATGCTTCCAGGGGCCCGGGAAGTGAATTAAATACCATTCGGAGGCATTTAATGTTCAAGCAAAAACAGGTGATTTTTGACAAAAGAGATAACACCCCCCCATTACGTCATGCTTCAGAAATGTGAAAAAAGATCCGTTTTCAAATGTTTTATTTTTCAACGTCAGTTCACATTTGTAGGTAGATCATCAGTTTTAGAGCTAAAATTTGCATGTTTAAAGTGATTTTCATGCTTCCAGGGGCCCGGGAAGTGAATTAAATACAATTTGGAGGCATTTAATGTTCAAGCAAAAACAGGTGATTTTTGACAAAAGAGATAACACCCGCCCATTACGTCATGCTTCAGAAAGGTGAAGAATGGTCCGTTTTCAAATGTTTTATTTTTGAACGTCAGTTCACATTTGTAGGTAGATCGTCAGTTTTAGAGCTAAAATTTGCATGTTGAAAGTGATTTTCATGCTTCCATGGGCCCGGGAAGTGAATTAAATACCATTTGGAGGCATTTAATGTTCAAGCAAAAACAGGTGATTTTTGACAAAAGAGATGACACCCCCCCATTACGTCATGCTTCAGAAAGTTGAAAAATGGTCCGTTTTCAAATGTTTTATTTTTGAACGTCAGTTCACATTTGTAGGTAGATCGTCAGTTTTAGAGCTAAAATTTGCATGTTGAAAGTGATTTTCATGCTTCCAGGGGCCCGGGAAGTGAATTAAATACCAATTGGAGGCATTTAATGTTCAAGCAAAAACAGGTGATTTTTGACAAAAGAGATAACACCCCCCCATTACGTCATGCTTCAGAAAGGTGAAAAATGGTCCGTTTTCAAATGTTTTATTTTTGAACGTCAGTTCACATTTGTAGGTAGATCATCAGTTTTAGAGCTAAAATTAGCATGTTTAAAGTGATTTTTATGCTTCCAGGGGCCCGGGAAGTGAATTAAATACCATTTGGAGGCATCTAATGTTCAAGCAAAAACAGGTGATTTTTGACAAAAGAGATAACACCCCCCCATTACGTCATGCTTCAGAAAGGTGAAAAATGGTCCGTTTTCAAATGTTTTATTTTTGAACGTCAGTTCACATTTGTAGGTAGATCATCAGTTTTAGAGCTAAAATGTGCATGTTTAAAGTGATTTTCATGCTTCCAGGGGCCCGGGAAGTGAATTAAATACCATTTGGAGGCATTTAATGTTCAAGCAAAAACAGGTGATTTTTGACAAAAGAGATAACACCCCCCCATTACGTCATGCTTCAGAAAGGTGAAGAATGGTCCTTTTTCAAATGTTTTATTTTTGAACGTCAGTTCACATTTGTAGGTAGATCGTCAGTTTTAGAGCTAAAATTTGCATGTTGAAAGTGATTTTCATGCTTCCAGGGGCCCGGGAAGTGAATTAAATACCATTTGGAGGCATTTAATGTTCAAGAAAAAACAGGTGATTTTTGACAAAAGAGATAACACCCCCCCATTACGTCATGCTTCAGAAAGGTGAAAAATGGCCCGTTTACAAATGTTTTATTTTTGAACGTCAGTTCACATTTGTAGGTAGATCATCAGTTTTAGAGCTACAATTAGCATGTTTAAAGCGATTTTCATGCTTCCAGGGGCCCGGGAAGTGAATTAAATACCATTTAGAGGCATTTAATGTTCAAGCAAAAACAGGTGATTTTTGACAAAAGAGATAACACCCCCCCATTACGTCATGCTTCAGAAGGGTGAAAAAAGGTCCGTTTTCAAATGTTCTATTTTTGAACGTCAGTTCACATTTGTAGGTAGATCATCAGTTTTAGAGCTAAAATTTGCATGTTTAAAGTGATTTTCATGCTTCCAGGGGCCCAGGAAGTGAATCAAATACCATTTGGAGGCATTTAATGTTCAAGCAAAAACAGGTGATTTTTGACAAAAGAGATAACACCCCCCATTACGTCATTGTTCAGAAAGGTGAAAAATGGTCAGTTTACAAATGTTTTATTTTTGAACGTCAGTTCACATTTGTAGGTAGATCATCAGTTTTAGAGCTAAAATTAGCATGTTTAAAGTGATTTTCATGCTTCCAGGGGCCCGGGAAGTGAATTAAATACCATTTGGAGGCATTTAATGTTCAAGCAAAAACAGGTGATTTTTTACAAAAGAGATAACACCCCCCATTACGTCATGTTTCAGAAAGGTGACAAATGGTCCGTTTTCAAATGTTTTATTTTTGAACGTCAGTTCACATTTGTAGGTAGATCATCAGTTTAAGAGCTAAAATTAGCATGTTTAAAGTGATTTTCATGCTTCCAGGGGCCCGGGAAGTGAATTAAATACCATTTGGAGGCATTTAATGTTGAAGAAAAACAGGTGATTTTTGACAAAAGAGATAACACCCCCCCATTACGTCATGCTTCAGAAAGGTGAAAAATGGTCAGTTTTCAAATGTTTTATTTTTGAACGTCAGTTCACATTTGTAGGTAGATCATCCGTTTAAGAGCTAAAATTAGCATGTTTAAAGTGATTTTCATGCTTCCAGGGGCCCGGGAAGTGAATTAAATACCATTTGGAGGCATTTAAAGTTCAAGCAAAAACAGGTGATTTTTGACAAAAGAGATAACACCCCCCCATTACGTCATGCTTCAGAAAGGTGAAAAATGGTCCGTTTTCAAATGTTTTATTTTTGAACGTCAGTTCACATTTGTAGGTAGATCATCAGTTTTAGAGCTAAAATTAGCATGTTTAAAGTGATTTTCATTCTTCCAGGGGCCCGGGAAGTGAATTAAATACCATTTGGAGGCATTTAATGTTCAAACAAAAACAGGTGATTTTTGACAAAAGAAATAACACCCCCCATTACGTCATGCTTCAGAAAGGTGAAAAATGGTCCGTTTTCAAATGTTTTATTTTTGAACGTCAGTTCACATTTGTAGGTAGATCATCAGTTTAAGAGCTAAAATTAGCATGTTTAAAGTGATTTTCATGCTTCCAGGGGCCCGGGAAGTGAATTAAATACCATTTGGAGGCATTTAATGTTCAAGCAAAAACAGGTGATTTTTGACAAACGAGATAACACCCCCCCATTACGTCATGCTTCAGAAAGGTGAAAATTGGTCCGTTTTCAAATGTTTTATTTTTGAACGTCAGTTCACATTTGTAGGTAGATCATCAGTTTTAGAGCTAAAATTAGCATGTTTAAAGTGATTTTTATGCTTCCAGGGGCCCGGGAAGTGAATTAAATACCATTTGGAGGCATTTAATGTTCAAGCAAAAACAGGTGATTTTTGACAAAAGAGATAACACCCCCCCATTACGTCATGCTTCAGAAAGGTGAAAAATGGTCCGTTTTCAAATGTTTTATTTTTGAACGTCAGTTCACATTTGTAGGTAGATCATCAGTTTAAGAGCTAAAATTAGTATGTTTAAAGTGATTTTCATGCTTCCAGGGGCCCGGGAAGTGAATTAAATACCATTTGGAGGCATTTAATGTTCAAGCAAAAACAGGTGATTTCTGACAAAAGAGATAACACCCCCCCCATTCGTCATGCTTCAGAAAGGTGAAGAATGGTCCTTTTTCAAATGTTTTATTTTTGAACGTCAGTTCACATTTGTAGGTAGATCGTCAGTTTTAGAGCTAAAATTTGCATGTTGAAAGTGATTTTCATGCTTCCAGGGGCCCGGGAAGTGAATTAAATACCATTTGGAGGCATTTAATGTTCAAGCAAAAACAGGTGATTTTTGACAAAAGAGATCACACCCCCCATTACGTCATGCTTCAGAAAGGTGAAGAATGGTCCGTTTTCAAATGTTTTATTTTTGAACGTCAGTTCACATTTGTAGGTAGATGGTCAGTTTTAGAGCTAAAATGTGCATGTTGAAAGTGATTTTCATGCTTCCAGGGGCCCGGGAAGTGAATTAAATACCATTTGGAGGCATTTAATGTTCAAGCAAAAACAGGTGATTTTTGACAAAAGAGATAACACCCCCCCATTACGTCATGCTTCAGAAAGGTGAAAAATGGTCCGTTTTCAAATGTTTTATTTTTGAACGTCAGTTCACATTTGTAGGTAGATCATCAGTTTAAGAGCTAAAATTAGTATGTTTAAAGTGATTTTCATGCTTCCAGGGGCCCGGGAAGTGAATTAAATACCATTTGGAGGCATTTAATGTTCAAGCAAAAACAGGTGATTTTTGACAAAAGAGATAACACCCCCCCATTACGTCATGCTTCAGAAAGGTGAAAAATGGTCCGTTTTCAAATGTTTTATTTTTGAACGTCAGTTCACATTTGTAGGTAGATCATCAGTTTTAGAGCTAAAATTTGCATGTTGAAAGTGATTATCATGCTTCCAGGGGCCCGGGAAGTGAATTAAATACCATTTGGAGGCATTTAATGTTCAAGAAAAAAGGTGATTTTTGACAAAAGAAATAACACCCCCATTACGTCATGCTTCAGAAAGGTGAAAAATGGTCCGTTTTCAAATGTTTTATTTTTGAACGTCAGTTCACATTTGTAGGTAGATCATCAGTTTAAGAGCTAAAATTAGCATGTTTAAAGTGATTTTCATGCTTCCAGGGGCCCGGGAAGTGAATTAAATACCATTTGGAGGCATTTAATGTTCAAGCAAAAACAGGTGATTTTTGACAAAAGAGATGACACCCCCCCATTACGTCATGCTTCAGAAAGTTGAAAAATGGTCCGTTTTCAAATGTTTTATTTTTGAACGTCAGTTCACATTTGTAGGTAGATCGTCAGTTTTAGAGCTAAAATTTGCATGTTGAAAGTGATTTTCATGCTTCCAGGGGCCCGGGAAGTGAATTAAATACCAATTGGAGGCATTTAATGTTCAAGCAAAAACAGGTGATTTTTGACAAAAGAGATAACACCCCCCGATTACGTCATGCTTCAGAAAGGTGAAAAATGGTCCGTTTTCAAATGTATTATTTTTGAACGTCAGTTCACATTTGTAGGTAGATCATCAGTTTTAGAGCTAAAATTAGCATGTTTAAAGTGATTTTTATGCTTCCAGGGGCCCGGGAAGTGAATTAAATACCATTTGGAGGCATTTAATGTTCAAGCAAAAACAGGTGATTTTTGACAAAAGAGATAACACCCCCCCATTACGTCATGCTTCAGAAAGGTGAAAAATGGTCCGTTTTCAAATGTTTTATTTTTGAACGTCAGTTCACATTTGTAGGTAGATCATCAGTTTTAGAGCTAAAATGTGCATGTTTAAGGTGATTTTCATGCTTCCAGGGGCCCGGGAAGTGAATTAAATACCATTTGGAGGCATTTAATGTTCAAGCAAAAACAGGTGATTTTTGACAAAAGAGATAACACCCCCCCATTACGTCATGCTTCAGAAAGGTGAAGAATGGTCCTTTTTCAAATGTTTTATTTTTGAACGTCAGTTCACATTTGTAGGTAGATCGTCAGTTTTAGAGCTAAAATTTGCATGTTGAAAGTGATTTTCATGCTTCCAGGGGCCCGGGAAGTGAATTAAATACCATTTGGAGGCATTTAATGTTCAAGCAAAAACAGGTGATTTTTGACAAAAGAGATAACACCCCCCCATTACGTCATGCTTCAGAAAGGTGAAAAATGGTCCGTTTTCAAATGTTTTATTTTTGAACGTCAGTTCACATTTGTAGGTAGATCATCAGTTTTAGAGCTAAAATTTGCATGTTGAAAGTGATTATCATGCTTCCAGGGGCCCGGGAAGTGAATTAAATACCATTTGGAGGCATTTAATGTTCAAGAAAAACAGGTGATTTTTGACAAAAGAGATAACACCCCCCCATTACGTCATGCTTCAGAAAGGTGAAAAATGGTCAGTTTTCAAATGTTTTATTTTTGAACGTCAGTTCACATTTGTAGGTAGATCATCCGTTTAAGAGCTAAAATTAGCATGTTTAAAGTGATTTTCATGCTTCCAGGGGCCCGGGAAGTGAATTAAATACCATTTGGAGGCATTTAATGTTCAAGAAAAACAGGTGATTTTTGACAAAAGAGATAACACCCCCCCATTACGTCATGCTTCAGAAAGGTGAAAAATGGTCCGTTTTCAAATATTTTATTTTTGAACGTCAGTTCACATTTGTAGGTAGATCATCAGTTTTAGAGCTAAAATTAGCATGTTTAAAGTGATTTTCATCCTTCCGGGGGCCCGGGAAGTGAATTAAATACCATTTGGAGGCATTTAATGTTCAAACAAAACCAGGTGATTTTTGACAAAAGAAATAACACCCCCCATTACGTCATGCTTCAGAAAGGTGAAAAATGGTCCGTTTTCAAATGTTTTATTTTTGAACGTCAGTTCACATTTGTAGGTAGATCATCAGTTTAAGAGCTAAAATTAGCATGTTTAAAGTGATTTTCATGCTTCCAGGGGCCCGGGAAGTGAATTAAATACCATTTGGAGGCATTTAATGTTCAAGCAAAAACAGGTGATTTTTGACAAAAGAGATGACACCCCCCCATTACGTCATGCTTCAGAAAGTTGAAAAATGGTCCGTTTTCAAATGTTTTATTTTTGAACGTCAGTTCACATTTGTAGGTAGATCGTCAGTTTTAGAGCTAAAATTTGCATGTTGAAAGTGATTTTCATGCTTCCAGGGGCCCGGGAAGTGAATTAAATACCAATTGGAGGCATTTAATGTTCAAGCAAAAACAGGTGCTTTTTGACAAAAGAGATAACACCCCCCCATTAGGTCATGCTTCAGAAAGGTGAAAAATGGTCCGTTTTCAAATGTTTTATTTTTGAACGTCAGTTCACATTTGTAGGTAGATCATCAGTTTTAGAGCTAAAACTAGCATGTTTAAAGTGATTTTTATGCTTCCAGGGGCCCGGGAAGTGAATTAAATACCATTTGGAGGCATTTAATGTTCAAGCAAAAACAGGTGATTTTTGACAAAAGAGATAACACCCCCCCATTACGTCATGCTTCAGAAAGGTGAAAAATGGTCCGTTTTCAAATGTTTTATTTTTGAACGTCAGTTCACATTTGTAGGTAGATCATCAGTTTTAGAGCTAAAATGTGCATGTTTAAAGTGATTTTCATGCTTCCAGGGGCCCGGGAAGTGAATTAAATACCATTTGGAGGCATTTAATGTTCAAGCAAAAACAGGTGATTTTTGACAAAAGAGATAACACCCCCCCATTACGTCATGCTTCAGAAAGGTGAAGAATGGTCCTTTTTCAAATGTTTTAGTTTTTGAACGTCAGTTCACATTTGTAGGTAGATCGTCAGTTTTAGAGCTAAAATTTGCATGTTGAAAGTGATTTTCATGCTTCCAGGGGCCCGGGAAGTGAATTAAATACCATTTGGAGGCATTTAATGTTCAAGAAAAAACAGGTGATTTTTGACAAAAGAGATAACACCCCCCCATTACGTCATGCTTCAGAAAGGTGAAAAATGGTCCGTTTACAAATGTTTTATTTTTGAACGTCAGTTCACATTTGTAGGTAGATCACCAGTTTTAGATCTAAAATTAGCATGTTTAAAGTGATTTTCATCCTTCCAGGGGCCAGGGAAGTGAATTAAATACCATTTGGAGGCATTTAATGTTCAAACAAAAACAGGTGATTTTTGACAAAAGAAATAACAACCCCCATTACGTCATGCTTCAGAAAGGTGAAAAATGGTCCATTTTCAAATGTTTTATTTTTGAACGTCAGTTCACATTTGTAGGTAGATCATCAGTTTAAGAGCTAAAATTAGCATGTTTAAAGTGATTTTCATGCTTCCAGGGGCCCGGGAAGTGAATTAAATACCATTTGGAGGCATTTAATGTTCAAGCAAAAACAGGTGATTTTTGACAAACGAGATAACACCCCCCCATTACGTCATGCTTCAGAAATGTGAAAAAAGGTCAGTTTTCAAATGTTTTATTTTTCAACGTCAGTTCGCATTTGTAGGTAGATCATCAGTTTTAGAGCTAAAATTAGCACGTTTAAAGTGATTTTCATGCTTCCAGGGGCCCAGGAAGTGAATTAAATACTATTTGGAGGCATTTAATGTTCAAGCAAAAACAGGTGATTTTTGACAAAAGAGATAACACCCCCCATTACGTCATGCTTCAGAAAGGTGAAGAATGGTCCGTTTTCAAATGTTTTATTTTTGAACGTCAGTTCACATTTGTAGGTAGATCGTCAGTTTTAGAGCTAAAATTTGCATGTTGAAATTGATTTTCATGCTTCCAGGGGCCCGGGAAGTGAATTAAATACCAATTGGAGGCATTTAATGTTCAAGCAAAAACAGGTGATTTTTGACAAAAGAGATAACACCCCCCCATTACGTCATGCTTCAGAAAGGTAATAAAATGGTCCGTTTTCAAATGTTTTATTTTTGAACGTCAGTTCACATTTGTAGGTAGATCGTCAGTTTTAGAGCTAAATTATGCATGTTGAAAGTGATTTTCATGCTTCCAGGGGCCCGGGAAGTGAATTAAATACCATTTGGAGGCATTTAATGTTCAAGCAAAAACAGGTGATTTTTGACAAAAGAGATAACACCCCCCCATTACGTCATGCTTAAGAAAGGTGAAAAATGGTCCGTTTTCAAATGTTTTATTTTTGAACGTCAGTTCACATTTGTAGGTAGATCATCAGTTTCAGAGCTAAAATTAGCATGTTTAAAGTGATTTTCATGCTTCCAGGGGCCCGGGAAGTGAATTAAATACCATTTGGAGGCATTTAATGTTCAAGCAAAAACATGTGATTTTTGACAAAAGAGATAACACCCCCCCATTACGTCATGCTTCAGAAAGGTGAAAAATGGTCCCTTTTCAAATGTTTTATTTTTGAACGTCAGTTCACATTTGTAGGTAGATCATCAGTTTTAGAGCTAAAATTTGCATGTTTAAAGTGATTTTCATGCTTCCAGGGGCCCGGGAAGTGAATTTAATACCATTTGGAGGCATTTAATGTTCAAGCAAAAACAGGTGATTTTTGACAAAAGAGATAACACCCCCCATTACGTCATGCTTCAGAAAGGTGAAAAATGGTCCGTTTTCAAATGTTTTATTTTTGAACGTCAGTTCACATTTGTAGGTAGATCATCAGTTTTAGAGCTAAAATTTGCATGTTTAAAGCGATTTTCATGCTTCCAGGGGCCAGGGAAGTGAATTAAATACCATTTGAGGCATTTAATGTTCAAGCAAAAACAGGTGATTTTTGACAAAAGAGATAACACCCCCCCATTACGTCATGCTTCAGAAAGGTGAAAATTGGTCCGTTTACAAATGTTTTATTTTTGAACGTCAGTTCACATTTGTAGGTAGATCATCAGTTTTAGAGCTAAAATTAGCATGTTTAAAGTGATTTTCATGCTTCCAGGGGCCCGGGAAGTGAATTAAATACCATTTGGAGGCATTTAATGTTCAAGCAAAAACAGGTGATTTTTGACAAAAGAGATAACACCCCCAATTACGTCATGCTTCAGAAAGGTGAAGAATGGTCCGTTTTCAAATGTTTTATTTTTGAACGTCAGTTCACATTTGTAGGTAGATCGTCAGTTTTAGAGCTAAAATTTGCATGTTGAAAGTGATTTTCATGCTTCCAGGGGCCCGGGAATTGAATTAAATACCATTTGGAGGCATTTAATGTTCAAGCAAAAACAGGTGATTTTTGACAAAAGAGATAACCCCCCATTACGTCATGCTTCAGAAAGGTGAAAAATGGTCAGTTTTCAAATGTTTTATTTTTGAACGTCAGTTCACATTTGTAGGTAGATCATCAGTTTAAGAGCTAAAATGAGCATGTTTAAAGTGATTTTCATGCTTCCAGGGGCCCGGGAAGTGAATTAAATACCATTTGGAGGCATTTAATTTTCAAGCAAAAACAGGTGATTTTTGACAAAAGAGATAACACCCCCCCATTACGTCATGCTTCAGAAGGGTGAAAAATGGTCCGTTTTCAAATGTTTTATTTTTGAACGTCAGTTCACATTTGTAGGTAGATCATCAGTTTTAGAGCCAAAATTTGCATGTTTAAAGTGATTTTCAGGCTTCCAGGGGCCCGGGAAGTGAATTAAATACCATTCGGAGGCATTTAATGTTCAAGCAAAAACAGGTGATTTTTGACAAAAGAGATAACACCCCCCCATTACGTCATGCTTCAGAAATGTGAAAAAAGGTCCGTTTTCAAATGTTTTATTTTTCAACGTCAGTTCACATTTGTAGGTAGATCATCAGTTTTAGAGCTAAAATTAGCATGTTTAAAGTGATTTTCATCCTTCCAGGGGCCCGGGAAGTGAATTAAATACCATTTGGAGGCATTTAATGTTCAAGCAAAAACAGGTGATTTTTGACAAAAGAGATGACACCCCCCCATTACGTCATGCTTCAGAAAGTTGAAAAATGGTCCGTTTTCAAATGTTTTATTTTTGAACGTCAGTTCACATTTGTAGGTAGATCGTCAGTTTTAGAGCTAAAATTTGCATGTTGAAAGTGATTTTCATGCTTCCAGGGGCCCGGGAAGTGAATTAAATACCAATTGGAGGCATTTAATGTTCAAGCAAAAACAGGTGATTTTTGACAAAAGAGATAACACCCCCCGATTACGTCATGCTTCAGAAAGGTGAAAAATGGTCCGTTTTCAAATGTATTATTTTTGAACGTCAGTTCACATTTGTAGGTAGATCATCAGTTTTAGAGCTAAAATTAGCATGTTTAAAGTGATTTTTATGCTTCCAGGGGCCCGGGAAGTGAATTAAATACCATTTGGAGGCATTTAATGTTCAAGCAAAAACAGGTGATTTTTGACAAAAGAGATAACACCCCCCATTACGTCATGCTTCAGAAAGGTGAAAAATGGTCCGTTTTCAAATGTTTTATTTTTGAACGTCAGTTCACATTTGTAGGTAGATCATCAGTTTTAGAGCTAAAATGTGCATGTTTAAGGTGATTTTCATGCTTCCAGGGGCCCGGGAAGTGAATTAAATACCATTTGGAGGCATTTAATGTTCAAGCAAAAACAGGTGATTTTTGACAAAAGAGATAACACCCCCCCATTACGTCATGCTTCAGAAAGGTGAAGAATGGTCCTTTTTCAAATGTTTTATTTTTGAACGTCAGTTCACATTTGTAGGTAGATCGTCAGTTTTAGAGCTAAAATTTGCATGTTGAAAGTGATTTTCATGCTTCCAGGGGCCCGGGAAGTGAATTAAATACCATTTGGGGCATTTAATGTTCAAGCAAAAACAGGTGATTTTTGACAAAAGAGATAACACCCCCCCATTACGTCATGCTTCAGAAAGGTGAAAAATGGTCCGTTTTCAAATGTTTTATTTTTGAACGTCAGTTCACATTTGTAGGTAGATCATCAGTTTTAGAGCTAAAATTTGCATGTTGAAAGTGATTATCATGCTTCCAGGGGCCCGGGAAGTGAATTAAATACCATTTGGAGGCATTTAATGTTCAAGAAAAACAGGTGATTTTTGACAAAAGAGATAACACCCCCCCATTACGTCATGCTTCAGAAAGGTGAAAAATGGTCAGTTTTCAAATGTTTTATTTTTGAACGTCAGTTCACATTTGTAGGTAGATCATCTGTTTAAGAGCTAAAATTAGCATGTTTAAAGTGATTTTCATGCTTCCAGGGGCCCGGGAAGTGAATTAAATACCATTTGGAGGCATTTAATGTTCAAGAAAAACAGGTGATTTTTGACAAAAGAGATAACACCCCCCCATTACGTCATGCTTCAGAAAGGTGAAAAATGGTCCGTTTTCAAATATTTTATTTTTGAACGTCAGTTCACATTTGTAGGTAGATCATCAGTTTTAGAGCTAAAATTAGCATGTTTAAAGTGATTTTCATCCTTCCGGGGGCCCGGGAAGTGAATTAAATACCATTTGGAGGCATTTAATGTTCAAACAAAACCAGGTGATTTTTGACAAAAGAAATAACACCCCCCATTACGTCATGCTTCAGAAAGGTGAAAAATGGTCCGTTTTCAAATGTTTTATTTTTGAACGTCAGTTCACATTTGTAGGTAGATCATCAGTTTAAGAGCTAAAATTAGCATGTTTAAAGTGATTTTCATGCTTCCAGGGGCCCGGGAAGTGAATTAAATACCATTTGGAGGCATTTAATGTTCAAGCAAAAACAGGTGATTTTTGACAAAAGAGATGACACCCCCCCATTACGTCATGCTTCAGAAAGTTGAAAAATGGTCCGTTTTCAAATGTTTTATTTTTGAACGTCAGTTCACATTTGTAGGTAGATCGTCAGTTTTAGAGCTAAAATTTGCATGTTGAAAGTGATTTTCATGCTTCCAGGGGCCCGGGAAGTGAATTAAATACCAATTGGAGGCATTTAATGTTCAAGCAAAAACAGGTGCTTTTTGACAAAAGAGATAACACCCCCCCATTAGGTCATGCTTCAGAAAGGTGAAAAATGGTCCGTTTTCAAATGTTTTATTTTTGAACGTCAGTTCACATTTGTAGGTAGATCATCAGTTTTAGAGCTAAAACTAGCATGTTTAAAGTGATTTTTATGCTTCCAGGGGCCCGGGAAGTGAATTAAATACCATTTGGAGGCATTTAATGTTCAAGCAAAAACAGGTGATTTTTGACAAAAGAGATAACACCCCCCCATTACGTCATGCTTCAGAAAGGTGAAAAATGGTCCGTTTTCAAATGTTTTATTTTTGAACGTCAGTTCACATTTGTAGGTAGATCATCAGTTTTAGAGCTAAAATGTGCATGTTTAAAGTGATTTTCATGCTTCCAGGGGCCCGGGAAGTGAATTAAATACCATTTGGAGGCATTTAATGTTCAAGCAAAAACAGGTGATTTTTGACAAAAGAGATAACACCCCCCCATTACGTCATGCTTCAGAAAGGTGAAGAATGGTCCTTTTTCAAATGTTTTAGTTTTTGAACGTCAGTTCACATTTGTAGGTAGATCGTCAGTTTTAGAGCTAAAATTTGCATGTTGAAAGTGATTTTCATGCTTCCAGGGGCCCGGGAAGTGAATTAAATACCATTTGGAGGCATTTAATGTTCAAGAAAAAACAGGTGATTTTTGACAAAAGAGATAACACCCCCCCATTACGTCATGCTTCAGAAAGGTGAAAAATGGTCCGTTTACAAATGTTTTATTTTTGAACGTCAGTTCACATTTGTAGGTAGATCACCAGTTTTAGATCTAAAATTAGCATGTTTAAAGTGATTTTCATCCTTCCAGGGGCCAGGGAAGTGAATTAAATACCATTTGGAGGCATTTAATGTTCAAACAAAAACAGGTGATTTTTGACAAAAGAAATAACAACCCCCATTACGTCATGCTTCAGAAAGGTGAAAAATGGTCCATTTTCAAATGTTTTATTTTTGAACGTCAGTTCACATTTGTAGGTAGATCATCAGTTTAAGAGCTAAAATTAGCATGTTTAAAGTGATTTTCATGCTTCCAGGGGCCCGGGAAGTGAATTAAATACCATTTGGAGGCATTTAATGTTCAAGCAAAAACAGGTGATTTTTGACAAACGAGATAACACCCCCCCATTACGTCATGCTTCAGAAATGTGAAAAAAGGTCAGTTTTCAAATGTTTTATTTTTCAACGTCAGTTCGCATTTGTAGGTAGATCATCAGTTTTAGAGCTAAAATTAGCACGTTTAAAGTGATTTTCATGCTTCCAGGGGCCCAGGAAGTGAATTAAATACTATTTGGAGGCATTTAATGTTCAAGCAAAAACAGGTGATTTTTGACAAAAGAGATAACACCCCCCATTACGTCATGCTTCAGAAAGGTGAAGAATGGTCCGTTTTCAAATGTTTTATTTTTGAACGTCAGTTCACATTTGTAGGTAGATCGTCAGTTTTAGAGCTAAAATTTGCATGTTGAAATTGATTTTCATGCTTCCAGGGGCCCGGGAAGTGAATTAAATACCAATTGGAGGCATTTAATGTTCAAGCAAAAACAGGTGATTTTTGACAAAAGAGATAACACCCCCCCATTACGTCATGCTTCAGAAAGGTAATAAAATGGTCCGTTTTCAAATGTTTTATTTTTGAACGTCAGTTCACATTTGTAGGTAGATCGTCAGTTTTAGAGCTAAATTATGCATGTTGAAAGTGATTTTCATGCTTCCAGGGGCCCGGGAAGTGAATTAAATACCATTTGGAGGCATTTAATGTTCAAGCAAAAACAGGTGATTTTTGACAAAAGAGATAACACCCCCCCATTACGTCATGCTTAAGAAAGGTGAAAAATGGTCCGTTTTCAAATGTTTTATTTTTGAACGTCAGTTCACATTTGTAGGTAGATCATCAGTTTCAGAGCTAAAATTAGCATGTTTAAAGTGATTTTCATGCTTCCAGGGGCCCGGGAAGTGAATTAAATACCATTTGGAGGCATTTAATGTTCAAGCAAAAACATGTGATTTTTGACAAAAGAGATAACACCCCCCCATTACGTCATGCTTCAGAAAGGTGAAAAATGGTCCCTTTTCAAATGTTTTATTTTTGAACGTCAGTTCACATTTGTAGGTAGATCATCAGTTTTAGAGCTAAAATTTGCATGTTTAAAGTGATTTTCATGCTTCCAGGGGCCCGGGAAGTGAATTTAATACCATTTGGAGGCATTTAATGTTCAAGCAAAAACAGGTGATTTTTGACAAAAGAGATAACACCCCCCATTACGTCATGCTTCAGAAAGGTGAAAAATGGTCCGTTTTCAAATGTTTTATTTTTGAACGTCAGTTCACATTTGTAGGTAGATCATCAGTTTTAGAGCTAAAATTTGCATGTTTAAAGCGATTTTCATGCTTCCAGGGGCCAGGGAAGTGAATTAAATACCATTTGAGGCATTTAATGTTCAAGCAAAAACAGGTGATTTTTGACAAAAGAGATAACACCCCCCCATTACGTCATGCTTCAGAAAGGTGAAAATTGGTCCGTTTACAAATGTTTTATTTTTGAACGTCAGTTCACATTTGTAGGTAGATCATCAGTTTTAGAGCTAAAATTAGCATGTTTAAAGTGATTTTCATGCTTCCAGGGGCCCGGGAAGTGAATTAAATACCATTTGGAGGCATTTAATGTTCAAGCAAAAACAGGTGATTTTTGACAAAAGAGATAACACCCCCAATTACGTCATGCTTCAGAAAGGTGAAGAATGGTCCGTTTTCAAATGTTTTATTTTTGAACGTCAGTTCACATTTGTAGGTAGATCGTCAGTTTTAGAGCTAAAATTTGCATGTTGAAAGTGATTTTCATGCTTCCAGGGGCCCGGGAATTGAATTAAATACCATTTGGAGGCATTTAATGTTCAAGCAAAAACAGGTGATTTTTGACAAAAGAGATAACCCCCCATTACGTCATGCTTCAGAAAGGTGAAAAATGGTCAGTTTTCAAATGTTTTATTTTTGAACGTCAGTTCACATTTGTAGGTAGATCATCAGTTTAAGAGCTAAAATGAGCATGTTTAAAGTGATTTTCATGCTTCCAGGGGCCCGGGAAGTGAATTAAATACCATTTGGAGGCATTTAATTTTCAAGCAAAAACAGGTGATTTTTGACAAAAGAGATAAAACCCCCCCATTACGTCATGCTTCAGAAGGGTGAAAAATGGTCCGTTTTCAAATGTTTTATTTTTGAACGTCAGTTCACATTTGTAGGTAGATCATCAGTTTTAGAGCCAAAATTTGCATGTTTAAAGTGATTTTCAGGCTTCCAGGGGCCCGGGAAGTGAATTAAATACCATTCGGAGGCATTTAATGTTCAAGCAAAAACAGGTGATTTTTGACAAAAGAGATAACACCCCCCCATTACGTCATGCTTCAGAAATGTGAAAAAAGGTCCGTTTTCAAATGTTTTATTTTTCAACGTCAGTTCACATTTGTAGGTAGATCATCAGTTTTAGAGCTAAAATTAGCATGTTTAAAGTGATTTTCATCCTTCCAGGGGCCCGGGAAGTGAATTAAATACCATTTGGAGGCATTTAATGTTCAAGCAAAAACAGGTGATTTTTGACAAACGAGATAACACCCCCCCATTACGTCATGCTTCAGAAAGGTGAAAAATGGTCCGTTTTCAAATGTTTTATTTTTGAACGTCAGTTCACATTTGTAGGTAGATCATCAGTTTAAGAGCTAAAATTAGCATGTTTAAAGTGATTTTCATGCTTCCAGGGGCCCGGGAAGTGAATTAAATACCATTTGGAGGCATTTAATGTTCAAGCAAAAACAGGTGATTTTTGACAAAAGAGATAACACCCCCCCCATTACGTCATGTTTCAGAAAGGTGAAGAATGGTCCGTTTTCAAATGTTTTATTTTTGAACGTCAGTTCACATTTGTAGGTAGATCGTCAGTTTTAGAGCTAAAATTTGCATGTTGAAAGTGATTTTCATGCTTCCAGGGGCCCGGGAAGTGAATTAAATACCATTTGGAGGCATTTAATGTTCAAGAAAAAACAGGTGATTTTTGACAAAAGAGATAACACCCCCCCATTACGTCATGCTTCAGAAAGGTGAAAAATGGTCCGTTTACAAATGTTTTATTTTTGAACGTCAGTTCACATTTGTAGGTAGATCACCAGTTTTAGATCTAAAATTAGCATGTTTAAAGTGATTTTCATCCTTCCAGGGGCCAGGGAAGTGAATTAAATACCATTTGGAGGCATTTAATGTTCAAACAAAAACAGGTGATTTTTGACAAAAGAAATAACAACCCCCATTACGTCATGCTTCAGAAAGGTGAAAAATGGTCCATTTTCAAATGTTTTATTTTTGAACGTCAGTTCACATTTGTAGGTAGATCATCAGTTTAAGAGCTAAAATTAGCATGTTTAAAGTGATTTTCATGCTTCCAGGGGCCCGGGAAGTGAATTAAATACCATTTGGAGGCATTTAATGTTCAAGCAAAAACAGGTGATTTTTGACAAACGAGATAACACCCCCCCATTACGTCATGCTTCAGAAATGTGAAAAAAGGTCAGTTTTCAAATGTTTTATTTTTCAACGTCAGTTCGCATTTGTAGGTAGATCATCAGTTTTAGAGCTAAAATTAGCACGTTTAAAGTGATTTTCATGCTTCCAGGGGCCCAGGAAGTGAATTAAATACTATTTGGAGGCATTTAATGTTCAAGCAAAAACAGGTGATTTTTGACAAAAGAGATAACACCCCCCATTACGTCATGCTTCAGAAAGGTGAAGAATGGTCCGTTTTCAAATGTTTTATTTTTGAACGTCAGTTCACATTTGTAGGTAGATCGTCAGTTTTAGAGCTAAAATTTGCATGTTGAAATTGATTTTCATGCTTCCAGGGGCCCGGGAAGTGAATTAAATACCAATTGGAGGCATTTAATGTTCAAGCAAAAACAGGTGATTTTTGACAAAAGAGATAACACCCCCCCATTACGTCATGCTTCAGAAAGGTAATAAAATGGTCCGTTTTCAAATGTTTTATTTTTGAACGTCAGTTCACATTTGTAGGTAGATCGTCAGTTTTAGAGCTAAATTATGCATGTTGAAAGTGATTTTCATGCTTCCAGGGGCCCGGGAAGTGAATTAAATACCATTTGGAGGCATTTAATGTTCAAGCAAAAACAGGTGATTTTTGACAAAAGAGATAACACCCCCCCATTACGTCATGCTTAAGAAAGGTGAAAAATGGTCCGTTTTCAAATGTTTTATTTTTGAACGTCAGTTCACATTTGTAGGTAGATCATCAGTTTCAGAGCTAAAATTAGCATGTTTAAAGTGATTTTCATGCTTCCAGGGGCCCGGGAAGTGAATTAAATACCATTTGGAGGCATTTAATGTTCAAGCAAAAACATGTGATTTTTGACAAAAGAGATAACACCCCCCCATTACGTCATGCTTCAGAAAGGTGAAAAATGGTCCCTTTTCAAATGTTTTATTTTTGAACGTCAGTTCACATTTGTAGGTAGATCATCAGTTTTAGAGCTAAAATTTGCATGTTTAAAGTGATTTTCATGCTTCCAGGGGCCCGGGAAGTGAATTTAATACCATTTGGAGGCATTTAATGTTCAAGCAAAAACAGGTGATTTTTGACAAAAGAGATAACACCCCCCATTACGTCATGCTTCAGAAAGGTGAAAAATGGTCCGTTTTCAAATGTTTTATTTTTGAACGTCAGTTCACATTTGTAGGTAGATCATCAGTTTTAGAGCTAAAATTTGCATGTTTAAAGCGATTTTCATGCTTCCAGGGGCCAGGGAAGTGAATTAAATACCATTTGAGGCATTTAATGTTCAAGCAAAAACAGGTGATTTTTGACAAAAGAGATAACACCCCCCCATTACGTCATGCTTCAGAAAGGTGAAAATTGGTCCGTTTACAAATGTTTTATTTTTGAACGTCAGTTCACATTTGTAGGTAGATCATCAGTTTTAGAGCTAAAATTAGCATGTTTAAAGTGATTTTCATGCTTCCAGGGGCCCGGGAAGTGAATTAAATACCATTTGGAGGCATTTAATGTTCAAGCAAAAACAGGTGATTTTTGACAAAAGAGATAACACCCCCAATTACGTCATGCTTCAGAAAGGTGAAGAATGGTCCGTTTTCAAATGTTTTATTTTTGAACGTCAGTTCACATTTGTAGGTAGATCGTCAGTTTTAGAGCTAAAATTTGCATGTTGAAAGTGATTTTCATGCTTCCAGGGGCCCGGGAATTGAATTAAATACCATTTGGAGGCATTTAATGTTCAAGCAAAAACAGGTGATTTTTGACAAAAGAGATAACCCCCCATTACGTCATGCTTCAGAAAGGTGAAAAATGGTCAGTTTTCAAATGTTTTATTTTTGAACGTCAGTTCACATTTGTAGGTAGATCATCAGTTTAAGAGCTAAAATGAGCATGTTTAAAGTGATTTTCATGCTTCCAGGGGCCCGGGAAGTGAATTAAATACCATTTGGAGGCATTTAATTTTCAAGCAAAAACAGGTGATTTTTGACAAAAGAGATAACACCCCCCCATTACGTCATGCTTCAGAAAGGTGAAAATTGGTCCGTTTTCAAATGTTTTATTTTTGAACGTCAGTTCACATTTGTAGGTAGATCATCAGTTTTAGAGCCAAAATTTGCATGTTTAAAGTGATTTTCAGGCTTCCAGGGGCCCGGGAAGTGAATTAAATACCATTCGGAGGCATTTAATGTTCAAGCAAAAACAGGTGATTTTTGACAAAAGAGATAACACCCCCCCATTACGTCATGCTTCAGAAATGTGAAAAAAGGTCCGTTTTCAAATGTTTTATTTTTCAACGTCAGTTCACATTTGTAGGTAGATCATCAGTTTTAGAGCTAAAATTAGCATGTTTAAAGTGATTTTCATCCTTCCAGGGGCCCGGGAAGTGAATTAAATACCATTTGGAGGCATTTAATGTTCAAGCAAAAACAGGTGATTTTTGACAAACGAGATAACACCCCCCCATTACGTCATGCTTCAGAAAGGTGAAAAATGGTCCGTTTTCAAATGTTTTATTTTTGAACGTCAGTTCACATTTGTAGGTAGATCATCAGTTTAAGAGCTAAAATTAGCATGTTTAAAGTGATTTTCATGCTTCCAGGGGCCCGGGAAGTGAATTAAATACCATTTGGAGGCATTTAATGTTCAAGCAAAAACAGGTGATTTTTGACAAAAGAGATAACACCCCCCCCATTACGTCATGTTTCAGAAAGGTGAAGAATGGTCCGTTTTCAAATGTTTTATTTTTGAACGTCAGTTCACATTTGTAGGTAGATCGTCAGTTTTAGAGCTAAAATTTGCATGTTGAAAGTGATTTTCATGCTTCCAGGGGCCCGGGAAGTGAATTAAATACCATTTGGAGGCATTTAATGTTCAAGCAAAAACAGTTGTTTTTGGACAAAAGAGATAACACCCCCCCCCACTACGTCATTGTTCAGAAAGGTGAAAAATGGTCCGTTTACAAATGTTTTATTTTTGAACGTCAGTTCACATTTGTAGGTAGATCATCAGTTTTAGAGCTAAAATTAGCATGTTTAAAGTGATTTTCATGCTTCCAAGGGCCAGGGAAGTGAATTAAATACCATTTGGAGGCATTTATTGTTCAAGCAAAAACAGGTGATTTTTGACAAAAGAGATAACACCCCCCCATTACGTCATGCTTCAGAAAGGTGAAGAATGGTCCGTTTTCAAATGTTTTATTTTTGAACGTCAGTTCACATTTGTAGGTAGATCGTCAGTTTTAGAGCTAAAATTTGCATGTTGAAAGTGATTTTCATGCTTCCAGGGGCCCGGGAAGTGAATTAAATACCAATTGGAGGCATTTAATGTTCAAGCAAAAACAGGTGATTTTTGACAAAAGAGATAACACCCCCCCATTACGTCATGCTTCAGAAAGGTGAAAATTGATCCGTTTTCAAATGTTTTATTTTTGAACGTCAGTTCACATTTGTAGGTAGATCATCAGTTTAAGAGCTAAAATTAGCATGTTTAAAGTGATTTTCATGCTTCCAGGGGCCTGGGAAGTGAATTAAATACCATTTGGAGGCATTTAATGTTCAAGCAAAAACAGGTGATTTTTGACAAAAGAGATAACACCCCCCCATTACGTCATGCTTCAGAAAGGTGAAAAATGGTCAGCTTTCAAATGTTTTATTTTTGAACGTCAGTTCACATTTGTAGGTAGATCATCAGTTTAAGAGCTAAAATTAGCATGTTTAAAGTGATTTTCATGCTTCCAGGGGCCCGGGAAGTGAATTAAATACCATTTGGAGGCATTTAATGTTCAAGCAAAAACAGGTGATTTTTGACAAAAGAGATAACACCCCCCCATTACGTCATGCTTCAGAATGTGAAAAATGGTCCGTTTTCAAATGTTTTATTTTTGAACGTCAGTTCACATTTGTAGGTAGATCATCAGTTTTAGAGCTAAAATTTGCATGTTTAAAGTGATTTTCATGCTTCCAGGGGCCCGGGAAGTGAATTAAATACCATTCGGAGGCATTTAATGTTCAAGCAAAAACAGGTGATTTTTGACAAAAGAGATAACACCCCCCCATTACGTCATGCTTCAGAAATGTGAAAAAAGATCCGTTTTCAAATGTTTTATTTTTCAACGTCAGTTCACATTTGTAGGTAGATCATCAGTTTTAGAGCTAAAATTTGCATGTTTAAAGTGATTTTCATGCTTCCAGGGGCCCGGGAAGTGAATTAAATACAATTTGGAGGCATTTAATGTTCAAGCAAAAACAGGTGATTTTTGACAAAAGAGATAACACCCGCCCATTACGTCATGCTTCAGAAAGGTGAAGAATGGTCCGTTTTCAAATGTTTTATTTTTGAACGTCAGTTCACATTTGTAGGTAGATCGTCAGTTTTAGAGCTAAAATTTGCATGTTGAAAGTGATTTTCATGCTTCCAGGGGCCCGGGAAGTGAATTAAATACCATTTGGAGGCATTTAATGTTCAAGCAAAAACAGGTGATTTTTGACAAAAGAGATGACACCCCCCCATTACGTCATGCTTCAGAAAGTTGAAAAATGGTCCGTTTTCAAATGTTTTATTTTTGAACGTCAGTTCACATTTGTAGGTAGATCGTCAGTTTTAGAGCTAAAATTTGCATGTTGAAAGTGATTTTCATGCTTCCAGGGGCCCGGGAAGTGAATTAAATACCAATTGGAGGCATTTAATGTTCAAGCAAAAACAGGTGATTTTTGACAAAAGAGATAACACCCCCCCATTACGTCATGCTTCAGAAAGGTGAAAAATGGTCCGTTTTCAAATGTTTTATTTTTGAACGTCAGTTCACATTTGTAGGTAGATCATCAGTTTTAGAGCTAAAATTAGCATGTTTAAAGTGATTTTTATGCTTCCAGGGGCCCGGGAAGTGAATTAAATACCATTTGGAGGCATTTAATGTTCAAGCAAAAACAGGTGATTTTTGACAAAAGAGATAACACCCCCCCATTACGTCATGCTTCAGAAAGGTGAAAAATGGTCCGTTTTCAAATGTTTTATTTTTTAACGTCAGTTCACATTTGTAGGTAGATCATCAGTTTTAGAGCTAAAATGTGCATGTTTAAAGTGATTTTCATGCTTCCAGGGGCCCGGGAAGTGAATTAAATACCATTTGGAGGCATTTAATGTTCAAGCAAAAACAGGTGATTTTTGACAAAAGAGATAACACCCCCCCATTACGTCATGCTTCAGAAAGGTGAAGAATGGTCCTTTTTCAAATGTTTTATTTTTGAACGTCAGTTCACATTTGTAGGTAGATCGTCAGTTTTAGAGCTAAAATTTGCATGTTGAAAGTGATTTTCATGCTTCCAGGGGCCCGGGAAGTGAATTAAATACCATTTGGAGGCATTTAATGTTCAAGAAAAAACAGGTGATTTTTGACAAAAGAGATAACACCCCCCCATTACGTCATGCTTCAGAAAGGTGAAAAATGGCCCGTTTACAAATGTTTTATTTTTGAACGTCAGTTCACATTTGTAGGTAGATCATCAGTTTTAGAGCTACAATTAGCATGTTTAAAGCGATTTTCATGCTTCCAGGGGCCCGGGAAGTGAATTAAATACCATTTAGAGGCATTTAATGTTCAAGCAAAAACAGGTGATTTTTGACAAAAGAGATAACACCCCCCCATTACGTCATGCTTCAGAAAGGTGAAAAAAGGTCCGTTTTCAAATGTTCTATTTTTGAACGTCAGTTCACATTTGTAGGTAGATCATCAGTTTTAGAGCTAAAATTTGCATGTTTAAAGTGATTTTCATGCTTCCAGGGGCCCAGGAAGTGAATCAAATACCATTTGGAGGCATTTAATGTTCAAGCAAAAACAGGTGATTTTTGACAAAAGAGATAACACCCCCCATTACGTCATTGTTCAGAAAGGTGAAAAATGGTCAGTTTACAAATGTTTTATTTTTGAACGTCAGTTCACATTTGTAGGTAGATCATCAGTTTTAGAGCTAAAATTAGCATGTTTAAAGTGATTTTCATGCTTCCAGGGGCCCGGGAAGTGAATTAAATACCATTTGGAGGCATTTAATGTTCAAGCAAAAACAGGTGATTTTTTACAAAAGAGATAACACCCCCCATTACGTCATGTTTCAGAAAGGTGACAAATGGTCCGTTTTCAAATGTTTTATTTTTGAACGTCAGTTCACATTTGTAGGTAGATCATCAGTTTAAGAGCTAAAATTAGCATGTTTAAAGTGATTTTCATGCTTCCAGGGGCCCGGGAAGTGAATTAAATACCATTTGGAGGCATTTAATGTTGAAGAAAAACAGGTGATTTTTGACAAAAGAGATAACACCCCCCCATTACGTCATGCTTCAGAAAGGTGAAAAATGGTCAGTTTTCAAATGTTTTATTTTTGAACGTCAGTTCACATTTGTAGGTAGATCATCCGTTTAAGAGCTAAAATTAGCATGTTTAAAGTGATTTTCATGCTTCCAGGGGCCCGGGAAGTGAATTAAATACCATTTGGAGGCATTTAAAGTTCAAGCAAAAACAGGTGATTTTTGACAAAAGAGATAACACCCCCCCATTACGTCATGCTTCAGAAAGGTGAAAAATGGTCCGTTTTCAAATGTTTTATTTTTGAACGTCAGTTCACATTTGTAGGTAGATCATCAGTTTTAGAGCTAAAATTAGCATGTTTAAAGTGATTTTCATCCTTCCAGGGGCCCGGGAAGTGAATTAAATACCATTTGGAGGCATTTAATGTTCAAACAAAAACAGGTGATTTTTGACAAAAGAAATAACACCCCCCATTACGTCATGCTTCAGAAAGGTGAAAAATGGTCCGTTTTCAAATGTTTTATTTTTGAACGTCAGTTCACATTTGTAGGTAGATCATCAGTTTAAGAGCTAAAATTAGCATGTTTAAAGTGATTTTCATGCTTCCAGGGGCCCGGGAAGTGAATTAAATACCATTTGGAGGCATTTAATGTTCAAGCAAAAACAGGTGATTTTTGACAAACGAGATAACACCCCCCCATTACGTCATGCTTCAGAAAGGTGAAAATTGGTCCATTTTCAAATGTTTTATTTTTGAACGTCAGTTCACATTTGTAGGTAGATCATCAGTTTTAGAGCTAAAATTAGCATGTTTAAAGTGATTTTTATGCTTCCAGGGGCCCGGGAAGTGAATTAAATACCATTTGGAGGCATTTAATGTTCAAGCAAAAACAGGTGATTTTTGACAAAAGAGATAACACCCCCCCATTACGTCATGCTTCAGAAAGGTGAAAAATGGTCCGTTTTCAAATGTTTTATTTTTGAACGTCAGTTCACATTTGTAGGTAGATCATCAGTTTAAGAGCTAAAATTAGTATGTTTAAAGTGATTTTCATGCTTCCAGGGGCCCGGGAAGTGAATTAAATACCATTTGGAGGCATTTAATGTTCAAGCAAAAACAGGTGATTTCTGACAAAAGAGATAACACCCCCCCCATTCGTCATGCTTCAGAAAGGTGAAGAATGGTCCTTTTTCAAATGTTTTATTTTTGAACGTCAGTTCACATTTGTAGGTAGATCGTCAGTTTTAGAGCTAAAATTTGCATGTTGAAAGTGATTTTCATGCTTCCAGGGGCCCGGGAAGTGAATTAAATACCATTTGGAGGCATTTAATGTTCAAGCAAAAACAGGTGATTTTTGACAAAAGAGATCACACCCCCCATTACGTCATGCTTCAGAAAGGTGAAGAATGGTCCGTTTTCAAATGTTTTATTTTTGAACGTCAGTTCACATTTGTAGGTAGATGGTCAGTTTTAGAGCTAAAATGTGCATGTTGAAAGTGATTTTCATGCTTCCAGGGGCCCGGGAAGTGAATTAAATACCATTTGGAGGCATTTAATGTTCAAGCAAAAACAGGTGATTTTTGACAAAAGAGATAACACCCCCCCATTACGTCATGCTTCAGAAAGGTGAAAAATGGTCCGTTTTCAAATGTTTTATTTTTGAACGTCAGTTCACATTTGTAGGTAGATCATCAGTTTAAGAGCTAAAATTAGTATGTTTAAAGTGATTTTCATGCTTCCAGGGGCCCGGGAAGTGAATTAAATACCATTTGGAGGCATTTAATGTTCAAGCAAAAACAGGTGATTTTTGACAAAAGAGATAACACCCCCCCATTACGTCATGCTTCAGAAAGGTGAAAAATGGTCCGTTTTCAAATGTTTTATTTTTGAACGTCAGTTCACATTTGTAGGTAGATCATCAGTTTTAGAGCTAAAATTTGCATGTTGAAAGTGATTATCATGCTTCCAGGGGCCCGGGAAGTGAATTAAATACCATTTGGAGGCATTTAATGTTCAAGAAAAAAGGTGATTTTTGACAAAAGAGATAACACCCCCCCATTACGTCATGCTTCAGAAAGGTGAAAAATGGTCAGTTTTCAAATGTTTTATTTTTGAACGTCAGTTCACATTTGTAGGTAGATCATCCGTTTAAGAGCTAAAATTAGCATGTTTAAAGTGATTTTCATGCTTCCAGGGGCCCGGGAAGTGAATTAAATACCATTTGGAGGCATTTAATGTTCAAGCAAAAACAGGTGATTTTTGACAAAAGAGATAACACCCTTCATTACGTCATGCTTCAGAAAGGTGAAAAATGGTCCGTTTTCAAATATTTTATTTTTGAACGTCAGTTCACATTTGTAGGTAGATCATCAGTTTTAGAGCTAAAATTAGCATGTTTAAAGTGATTTTCATCCTTCCGGGGGCCCGGGAAGTGAATTAAATACCATTTGGAGGCATTTAATGTTCAAACAAAAACAGGTGATTTTTGACAAAAGAAATAACACCCCCATTACGTCATGCTTCAGAAAGGTGAAAAATGGTCCGTTTTCAAATGTTTTATTTTTGAACGTCAGTTCACATTTGTAGGTAGATCATCAGTTTAAGAGCTAAAATTAGCATGTTTAAAGTGATTTTCATGCTTCCAGGGGCCCGGGAAGTGAATTAAATACCATTTGGAGGCATTTAATGTTCAAGCAAAAACAGGTGATTTTTGACAAAAGAGATGACACCCCCCCATTACGTCATGCTTCAGAAAGTTGAAAAATGGTCCGTTTTCAAATGTTTTATTTTTGAACGTCAGTTCACATTTGTAGGTAGATCGTCAGTTTTAGAGCTAAAATTTGCATGTTGAAAGTGATTTTCATGCTTCCAGGGGCCCGGGAAGTGAATTAAATACCAATTGGAGGCATTTAATGTTCAAGCAAAAACAGGTGATTTTTGACAAAAGAGATAACACCCCCCATTACGTCATGCTTCAGAAAGGTGAAAAATGGTCCGTTTTCAAATGTATTATTTTTGAACGTCAGTTCACATTTGTAGGTAGATCATCAGTTTTAGAGCTAAAATTTGCATGTTTAAAGTGATTTTTATGCTTCCAGGGGCCCGGGAAGTGAATTAAATACCATTTGGAGGCATTTAATGTTCAAGCAAAAACAGGTGATTTTTGACAAAAGAGATAACACCCCCCCATTACGTCATGCTTCAGAAAGGTGAAAAATGGTCCGTTTTCAAATGTTTTATTTTTGAACGTCAGTTCACATTTGTAGGTAGATCATCAGTTTTAGAGCTAAAATGTGCATGTTTAAGGTGATTTTCATGCTTCCAGGGGCCCGGGAAGTGAATTAAATACCATTTGGAGGCATTTAATGTTCAAGCAAAAACAGGTGATTTTTGACAAAAGAGATAACACCCCCCCATTACGTCATGCTTCAGAAAGGTGAAGAATGGTCCTTTTTCAAATGTTTTATTTTTGAACGTCAGTTCACATTTGTAGGTAGATCGTCAGTTTTAGAGCTAAAATTTGCATGTTGAAAGTGATTTTCATGCTTCCAGGGGCCCGGGAAGTGAATTAAATACCATTTGGAGGCATTTAATGTTCAAGCAAAAACAGGTGATTTTTGACAAAAGAGATAACACCCCCCCATTACGTCATGCTTCAGAAAGGTGAAAAATGGTCCGTTTTCAAATGTTTTATTTTTGAACGTCAGTTCACATTTGTAGGTAGATCATCAGTTTTAGAGCTAAAATTTGCATGTTGAAAGTGATTATCATGCTTCCAGGGGCCCGGGAAGTGAATTAAATACCATTTGGAGGCATTTAATGTTCAAGAAAAACAGGTGATTTTTGACAAAAGAGATAACACCCCCCCATTACGTCATGCTTCAGAAAGGTGAAAAATGGTCAGTTTTCAAATGTTTTATTTTTGAACGTCAGTTCACATTTGTAGGTAGATCATCCGTTTAAGAGCTAAAATTAGCATGTTTAAAGTGATTTTCATGCTTCCAGGGGCCCGGGAAGTGAATTAAATACCATTTGGAGGCATTTAATGTTCAAGAAAAACAGGTGATTTTTGACAAAAGAGATAACACCCCCCCATTACGTCATGCTTCAGAAAGGTGAAAAATGGTCCGTTTTCAAATATTTTATTTTTGAACGTCAGTTCACATTTGTAGGTAGATCATCAGTTTTAGAGCTAAAATTAGCATGTTTAAAGTGATTTTCATCCTTCCGGGGGCCCGGGAAGTGAATTAAATACCATTTGGAGGCATTTAATGTTCAAACAAAACCAGGTGATTTTTGACAAAAGAAATAACACCCCCCATTACGTCATGCTTCAGAAAGGTGAAAAATGGTCCGTTTTCAAATGTTTTATTTTTGAACGTCAGTTCACATTTGTAGGTAGATCATCAGTTTAAGAGCTAAAATTAGCATGTTTAAAGTGATTTTCATGCTTCCAGGGGCCCGGGAAGTGAATTAAATACCATTTGGAGGCATTTAATCTTCAAGCAAAAACAGGTGATTTTTGACAAAAGAGATGACACCCCCCCATTACGTCATGCTTCAGAAAGTTGAAAAATGGTCCGTTTTCAAATGTTTTATTTTTTAACGTCAGTTCACATTTGTAGGTAGATCGTCAGTTTTAGAGCTAAAATTTGCATGTTGAAAGTGATTTTCATGCTTCCAGGGGCCCGGGAAGTGAATTAAATACCAATTGGAGGCATTTAATGTTCAAGCAAAAACAGGTGCTTTTTGACAAAAGAGATAACACCCCCCCATTAGGTCATGCTTCAGAAAGGTGAAAAATGGTCCGTTTTCAAATGTTTTATTTTTGAACGTCAGTTCACATTTGTAGGTAGATCATCAGTTTTAGAGCTAAAACTAGCATGTTTAAAGTGATTTTTATGCTTCCAGGGGCCCGGGAAGTGAATTAAATACCATTTGGAGGCATTTAATGTTCAAGCAAAAACAGGTGATTTTTGACAAAAGAGATAACACCCCCCCATTACGTCATGCTTCAGAAAGGTGAAAAATGGTCCGTTTTCGAATGTTTTATTTTTGAACGTCAGTTCACATTTGTAGGTAGATCATCAGTTTTAGAGCTAAAATGTGCATGTTTAAAGTGATTTTCATGCTTCCAGGGGCCCGGGAAGTGAATTAAATACCATTTGGAGGCATTTAATGTTCAAGCAAAAACAGGTGATTTTTGACAAAAGAGATAACACCCCCCCATTACGTCATGCTTCAGAAAGGTGAAGAATGGTCCTTTTTCAAATGTTTTAGTTTTTGAACGTCAGTTCACATTTGTAGGTAGATCGTCAGTTTTAGAGCTAAAATTTGCATGTTGAAAGTGATTTTCATGCTTCCAGGGGCCCGGGAAGTGAATTAAATACCATTTGGAGGCATTTAATGTTCAAGAAAAAACAGGTGATTTTTGACAAAAGAGATAACACCCCCCCATTACGTCATGCTTCAGAAAGGTGAAAAATGGTCCGTTTACAAATGTTTTATTTTTGAACGTCAGTTCACATTTGTAGGTAGATCATCAGTTTTAGAGCTAAAATTTGCATGTTGAAAGTGATTATCATGCTTCCAGGGGCCCGGGAAGTGAATTAAATACCATTTGGAGGCATTTAATGTTCAAGCAAAAACAGGTGATTTTTGACAAAAGAGATAACACCCCCCCATTACGTCATGCTTCAGAAAGGTGAAGAATGGTCCTTTTTCAAATGTTTTAGTTTTTGAACGTCAGTTCACATTTGTAGGTAGATCGTCAGTTTTAGAGCTAAAATTTGCATGTTGAAAGTGATTTTCATGCTTCCAGGGGCCCGGGAAGTGAATTAAATACCATTTGGAGGCATTTAATGTTCAAGAAAAAACAGGTGATTTTTGACAAAAGAGATAACACCCCCCCATTACGTCATGCTTCAGAAAGGTGAAAAATGGTCCGTTTACAAATGTTTTATTTTTGAACGTCAGTTCACATTTGTAGGTAGATCACCAGTTTTAGATCTAAAATTAGCATGTTTAAAGTGATTTTCATCCTTCCAGGGGCCAGGGAAGTGAATTAAATACCATTTGGAGGCATTTAATGTTCAAACAAAAACAGGTGATTTTTGACAAAAGAAATAACAACCCCCATTACGTCATGCTTCAGAAAGGTGAAAAATGGTCCATTTTCAAATGTTTTATTTTTGAACGTCAGTTCACATTTGTAGGTAGATCATCAGTTTAAGAGCTAAAATTAGCATGTTTAAAGTGATTTTCATGCTTCCAGGGGCCCGGGAAGTGAATTAAATACCATTTGGAGGCATTTAATGTTCAAGCAAAAACAGGTGATTTTTGACAAACGAGATAACACCCCCCCATTACGTCATGCTTCAGAAATGTGAAAAAAGGTCAGTTTACAAATGTTTTATTTTTGAACGTCAGTTCACATTTGTAGGTAGATCGTCAGTTTTAGAGCTAAAATTTGCATGTTGAAAGTGATTTTCATGCTTCCAGGGGCCCGGGAAGTGAATTAAATACCAATTGGAGGCATTTAATGTTCAAGCAAAAACAGGTGCTTTTTGACAAAAGAGATAACACCCCCCCATTAGGTCATGCTTCAGAAAGGTGAAAAATGGTCCGTTTTCAAATGTTTTATTTTTGAACGTCAGTTCACATTTGTAGGTAGATCATCAGTTTTAGAGCTAAAACTAGCATGTTTAAAGTGATTTTTATGCTTCCAGGGGCCCGGGAAGTGAATTAAATACCATTTGGAGGCATTTAATGTTCAAGCAAAAACAGGTGATTTTTGACAAAAGAGATAACACCCCCCCATTACGTCATGCTTCAGAAAGGTGAAAAATGGTCCGTTTTCGAATGTTTTATTTTTGAACGTCAGTTCACATTTGTAGGTAGATCATCAGTTTTAGAGCTAAAATGTGCATGTTTAAAGTGATTTTCATGCTTCCAGGGGCCCGGGAAGTGAATTAAATACCATTTGGAGGCATTTAATGTTCAAGCAAAAACAGGTGATTTTTGACAAAAGAGATAACACCCCCCCATTACGTCATGCTTCAGAAAGGTGAAGAATGGTCCTTTTTCAAATGTTTTAGTTTTTGAACGTCAGTTCACATTTGTAGGTAGATCGTCAGTTTTAGAGCTAAAATTTGCATGTTGAAAGTGATTTTCATGCTTCCAGGGGCCCGGGAAGTGAATTAAATACCATTTGGAGGCATTTAATGTTCAAGAAAAAACAGGTGATTTTTGACAAAAGAGATAACACCCCCCCATTACGTCATGCTTCAGAAAGGTGAAAAATGGTCCGTTTACAAATGTTTTATTTTTGAACGTCAGTTCACATTTGTAGGTAGATCACCAGTTTTAGATCTAAAATTAGCATGTTTAAAGTGATTTTCATCCTTCCAGGGGCCAGGGAAGTGAATTAAATACCATTTGGAGGCATTTAATGTTCAAACAAAAACAGGTGATTTTTGACAAAAGAAATAACAACCCCCATTACGTCATGCTTCAGAAAGGTGAAAAATGGTCCATTTTCAAATGTTTTATTTTTGAACGTCAGTTCACATTTGTAGGTAGATCATCAGTTTAAGAGCTAAAATTAGCATGTTTAAAGTGATTTTCATGCTTCCAGGGGCCCGGGAAGTGAATTAAATACCATTTGGAGGCATTTAATGTTCAAGCAAAAACAGGTGATTTTTGACAAACGAGATAACACCCCCCCATTACGTCATGCTTCAGAAATGTGAAAAAAGGTCAGTTTTCAAATGTTTTATTTTTCAACGTCAGTTCGCATTTGTAGGTAGATCATCAGTTTTAGAGCTAAAATTAGCACGTTTAAAGTGATTTTCATGCTTCCAGGGGCCCAGGAAGTGAATTAAATACCATTTGGAGGCATTTAATGTTCAAGCAAAAACAGGTGATTTTTGACAAAAGAGATAACACCCCCCATTACGTCATGCTTCAGAAAGGTGAAGAATGGTCCGTTTTCAAATGTTTTATTTTTGAACGTCAGTTCACATTTGTAGGTAGATCGTCAGTTTTAGAGCTAAAATTTGCATGTTGAAATTGATTTTCATGCTTCCAGGGGCCCGGGAAGTGAATTAAATACCAATTGGAGGCATTTAATGTTCAAGCAAAAACAGGTGATTTTTGACAAAAGAGATAACACCCCCCCATTACGTCATGCTTCAGAAAGGTAATAAAATGGTCCGTTTTCAAATGTTTTATTTTTGAACGTCAGTTCACATTTGTAGGTAGATCGTCAGTTTTAGAGCTAAATTATGCATGTTGAAAGTGATTTTCATGCTTCCAGGGGCCCGGGAAGTGAATTAAATACCATTTGGAGGCATTTAATGTTCAAGCAAAAACAGGTGATTTTTGACAAAAGAGATAACACCCCCCCATTACGTCATGCTTAAGAAAGGTGAAAAATGGTCCGTTTTCAAATGTTTTATTTTTGAACGTCAGTTCACATTTGTAGGTAGATCATCAGTTTCAGAGCTAAAATTAGCATGTTTAAAGTGATTTTCATGCTTCCAGGGGCCCGGGAAGTGAATTAAATACCATTTGGAGGCATTTAATGTTCAAGCAAAAACATGTGATTTTTGACAAAAGAGATAACACCCCCCCATTACGTCATGCTTCAGAAAGGTGAAAAATGGTCCCTTTTCAAATGTTTTATTTTTGAACGTCAGTTCACATTTGTAGGTAGATCATCAGTTTTAGAGCTAAAATTTGCATGTTTAAAGTGATTTTCATGCTTCCAGGGGCCCGGGAAGTGAATTTAATACCATTTGGAGGCATTTAATGTTCAAGCAAAAACAGGTGATTTTTGACAAAAGAGATAACACCCCCCATTACGTCATGCTTCAGAAAGGTGAAAAATGCTCCGTTTTCAAATGTTTTATTTTTGAACGTCAGTTCACATTTGTAGGTAGATCATCAGTTTTAGAGCTAAAATTTGCATGTTTAAAGCGATTTTCATGCTTCCAGGGGCCAGGGAAGTGAATTAAATACCATTTGAGGCATTTAATGTTCAAGCAAAAACAGGTGATTTTTGACAAAAGAGATAACACCCCCCCATTACGTCATGCTTCAGAAAGGTGAAAATTGGTCCGTTTACAAATGTTTTATTTTTGAACGTCAGTTCACATTTGTAGGTAGATCATCAGTTTTAGAGCTAAAATTAGCATGTTTAAAGTGATTTTCATGCTTCCAGGGGCCCGGGAAGTGAATTAAATACCATTTGGAGGCATTTAATGTTCAAGCAAAAACAGGTGATTTTTGACAAAAGAGATAACACCCCCAATTACGTCATGCTTCAGAAAGGTGAAGAATGGTCCGTTTTCAAATGTTTTATTTTTGAACGTCAGTTCACATTTGTAGGTAGATCGTCAGTTTTAGAGCTAAAATTTGCATGTTGAAAGTGATTTTCATGCTTCCAGGGGCCCGGGAATTGAATTAAATACCATTTGGAGGCATTTAATGTTCAAGCAAAAACAGGTGATTTTTGACAAAAGAGATAACCCCCATTACGTCATGCTTCAGAAAGGTGAAAAATGGTCAGTTTTCAAATGTTTTATTTTTGAACGTCAGTTCACATTTGTAGGTAGATCATCAGTTTAAGAGCTAAAATGAGCATGTTTAAAGTGATTTTCATGCTTCCAGGGGCCCGGGAAGTGAATTAAATACCATTTGGAGGCATTTAATTTTCAAGCAAAAACAGGTGATTTTTGACAAAAGAGATAACACCCCCCCATTACGTCATGCTTCAGAAGGGTGAAAAATGGTCCGTTTTCAAATGTTTTATTTTTGAACGTCAGTTCACATTTGTAGGTAGATCATCAGTTTTAGAGCCAAAATTTGCATGTTTAAAGTGATTTTCAGGCTTCCAGGGGCCCGGGAAGTGAATTAAATACCATTCGGAGGCATTTAATGTTCAAGCAAAAACAGGTGATTTTTGACAAAAGAGATAACACCCCCCCATTACGTCATGCTTCAGAAATGTGAAAAAAGGTCCGTTTTCAAATGTTTTATTTTTCAGCGTCAGTTCACATTTGTAGGTAGATCATCAGTTTTAGAGCTAAAATTAGCATGTTTAAAGTGATTTTCATCCTTCCAGGGGCCCGGGAAGTGAATTAAATACCATTTGGAGGCATTTAATGTTCAAGCAAAAACAGGTGATTTTTGACAAACGAGATAACACCCCCCCATTACGTCATGCTTCAGAAATGTGAAAAAAGGTCCGTTTTCAAATGTTTTATTTTTCAACGTCAGTTCGCATTTGTAGGTAGATCATCAGTTTTAGAGCTAAAATTAGCATGTTTAAAGTGATTTTCATGCTTCCAGGGGCCCGGGAAGTGAATTAAATACCATTTGGAGGCATTTAATGTACAAGCAAAAACAGTTGATTTTTGACAAAAGAGATAACACCCCCCCATTACGTCATTGTTCAGAAAGGTGAAAAATGGTCAGTTTACAAATGTTTTATTTTTGAACGTCAGTTCACATTTGTAGGTAGATCATCAGTTTTAGAGCTAAAATTAGCATGTTTAAAGTGATTTTCATGCTTCCAGGGGCCCGGGAAGTGAATTAAATACCATTTGGAGGCATTTAATGTTCAAGCAAAAACAGGTGATTTTTGACAAAAGAGATAACACCCCCCATTACGTCATGCTTCAGAAAGGTGAAGAATGGTCCGTTTTCAAATGTTTTATTTTTGAACGTCAGTTCACATTTGTAGGTAGATCATCAGTTTTAGATCTAAAATTAGCATGTTTAAAGTGATTTTCATCCTTCCAGGGGCCCGGGAAGTGAATTAAATACCATTTGGAGGCATTTAATGTACAAGCAAAAACAGTTGATTTTTGACAAAAGAGATAACACCCCCCCATTACGTCATGCTTCAGAAATGTGAAAAAAGGTCCGTTTTCAAATGTTTTATTTTTCAACGTCAGTTCACATTTGTAGGTAGATCATCAGTTTTAGAGCTAAAATTAGCATGTTTAAAGTGATTTTCATCCTTCCAGGGGCCCGGGAAGTGAATTAAATACCATTTGGAGGCATTTAATGTTCAAGCAAAAACAGGTGATTTTTGACAAACGAGATAACACCCCCCCATTACGTCATGCTTCAGAAATGTGAAAAAAGGTCCGTTTTCAAATGTTTTATTTTTCAACGTCAGTTCGCATTTGTAGGTAGATCGTCAGTTTTAGAGCTAAATTATGCATGTTGAAAGTGATTTTCATGCTTCCAGGGGCCCGGGAAGTGAATTAAATACCATTTGGAGGCATTTAATGTTCAAGCAAAAACAGGTGATTTTTGACAAAAGAGATAACACCCCCCCATTACGTCATGCTTCAGAAGGGTGAAAAATGGTCCGTTTTCAAATGTTTTATTTTTGAACGTCAGTTCACATTTGTAGGTAGATCATCAGTTTTAGAGCCAAAATTTGCATGTTTAAAGTGATTTTCAGGCTTCCAGGGGCCCGGGAAGTGAATTAAATACCATTCGGAGGCATTTAATGTTCAAGCAAAAACAGGTGATTTTTGACAAAAGAGATAACACCCCCCCATTACGTCATGCTTCAGAAATGTGAAAAAAGGTCCGTTTTCAAATGTTTTATTTTTCAACGTCAGTTCACATTTGTAGGTAGATCATCAGTTTTAGAGCTAAAATTAGCATGTTTAAAGTGATTTTCATCCTTCCAGGGGCCCGGGAAGTGAATTAAATACCATTTGGAGGCATTTAATGTTCAAGCAAAAACAGGTGATTTTTGACAAACGAGATAACACCCCCCCATTACGTCATGCTTCAGAAATGTGAAAAAAGGTCCGTTTTCAAATGTTTTATTTTTCAACGTCAGTTCGCATTTGTAGGTAGATCATCAGTTTTAGAGCTAAAATTAGCATGTTTAAAGTGATTTTCATGCTTCCAGGGGCCCGGGAAGTGAATTAAATACCATTTGGAGGCATTTAATGTACAAGCAAAAACAGTTGATTTTTGACAAAAGAGATAACACCCCCCCATTACGTCATTGTTCAGAAAGGTGAAAAATGGTCAGTTTACAAATGTTTTATTTTTGAACGTCAGTTCACATTTGTAGGTAGATCATCAGTTTTAGAGCTAAAATTAGCATGTTTAAAGTGATTTTCATGCTTCCAGGGGCCCGGGAAGTGAATTAAATACCATTTGGAGGCATTTAATGTTTAAGCAAAAACAGGTGATTTTTGACAAAAGAGATAACACCCCCCATTACGTCATGCTTCAGAAAGGTGAAGAATGGTCCGTTTTCAAATGTTTTATTTTTGAACGTCAGTTCACATTTGTAGGTAGATCGTCAGTTTTAGAGCTAAAATTTGCATGTTGAAAGTGATTTTCATGCTTCCAGGGGCCCGGGAATTGAATTAAATACCATTTGGAGGCATTTAATGTTCAAGCAAAAACAGGTGATTTTTGACAAAAGAGATAACACCCCCCCCATTACGTCATGCTTCAGAAAGGTGAAAAATGGTCCGTTTTCAAATGTTTTATTTTTGAACGTCAGTTCACATTTGTAGGTAGATCATCAGTTTTAGATCTAAAATTAGCATGTTTAAAGTGATTTTCATCCTTCCAGGGGCCCGGGAAGTGAATTAAATACCATTTGGAGGCATTTAATGTACAAGCAAAAACAGTTGATTTTTGACAAAAGAGATAACACCCCCCCATTACGTCATTGTTCAGAAAGGTGAAAAATGGTCAGTTTACAAATGTTTTATTTTTGAACGTCAGTTCACATTTGTAGGTAGATCATCAGTTTTAGAGCTAAAATTAGCATGTTTAAAGTGATTTTCATGCTTCCAGGGGCCCGGGAAGTGAATTAAATACCATTTGGAGGCATTTAATGTTCAAGCAAAAACAGGTGATTTTTGACAAAAGAGATAACACCCCCCATTACGTCATGCTTCAGAAAGGTGAAGAATGGTCCGTTTTCAAATGTTTTATTTTTGAACGTCAGTTCACATTTGTAGGTAGATCATCAGTTTTAGATCTAAAATTAGCATGTTTAAAGTGATTTTCATCCTTCCAGGGGCCCGGGAAGTGAATTAAATACCATTTGGAGGCATTTAATGTACAAGCAAAAACAGTTGATTTTTGACAAAAGAGATAACACCCCCCCATTACGTCATGCTTCAGAAATGTGAAAAAAGGTCCGTTTTCAAATGTTTTATTTTTCAACGTCAGTTCACATTTGTAGGTAGATCATCAGTTTTAGAGCTAAAATTAGCATGTTTAAAGTGATTTTCATCCTTCCAGGGGCCCGGGAAGTGAATTAAATACCATTTGGAGGCATTTAATGTTCAAGCAAAAACAGGTGATTTTTGACAAACGAGATAACACCCCCCCATTACGTCATGCTTCAGAAATGTGAAAAAAGGTCCGTTTTCAAATGTTTTATTTTTCAACGTCAGTTCGCATTTGTAGGTAGATCGTCAGTTTTAGAGCTAAATTATGCATGTTGAAAGTGATTTTCATGCTTCCAGGGGCCCGGGAAGTGAATTAAATACCATTTGGAGGCATTTAATGTTCAAGCAAAAACAGGTGATTTTTGACAAAAGAGATAACACCCCCCCATTACGTCATGCTTCAGAAGGGTGAAAAATGGTCCGTTTTCAAATGTTTTATTTTTGAACGTCAGTTCACATTTGTAGGTAGATCATCAGTTTTAGAGCCAAAATTTGCATGTTTAAAGTGATTTTCAGGCTTCCAGGGGCCCGGGAAGTGAATTAAATACCATTCGGAGGCATTTAATGTTCAAGCAAAAACAGGTGATTTTTGACAAAAGAGATAACACCCCCCCATTACGTCATGCTTCAGAAATGTGAAAAAAGGTCCGTTTTCAAATGTTTTATTTTTCAACGTCAGTTCACATTTGTAGGTAGATCATCAGTTTTAGAGCTAAAATTAGCATGTTTAAAGTGATTTTCATCCTTCCAGGGGCCCGGGAAGTGAATTAAATACCATTTGGAGGCATTTAATGTTCAAGCAAAAACAGGTGATTTTTGACAATCGAGATAACACCCCCCCATTACGTCATGCTTCAGAAATGTGAAAAAAGGTCCGTTTTCAAATGTTTTATTTTTCAACGTCAGTTCGCATTTGTAGGTAGATCATCAGTTTTAGAGCTAAAATTAGCATGTTTAAAGTGATTTTCATGCTTCCAGGGGCCCGGGAAGTGAATTAAATACCATTTGGAGGCATTTAATGTACAAGCAAAAACAGTTGATTTTTGACAAAAGAGATAACACCCCCCCATTACGTCATTGTTCAGAAAGGTGAAAAATGGTCAGTTTACAAATGTTTTATTTTTGAACGTCAGTTCACATTTGTAGGTAGATCATCAGTTTTAGAGCTAAAATTTGCATGTTTAAAGTGATTTTCATGCTTCCAGGGGCCCGGGAAGTGAATTAAATACCATTTGGAGGCATTTAATGTTTAAGCAAAAACAGGTGATTTTTGACAAAAGAGATAACACCCCCCATTACGTCATGCTTCAGAAAGGTGAAGAATGGTCCGTTTTCAAATGTTTTATTTTTGAACGTCAGTTCACATTTGTAGGTAGATCGTCAGTTTTAGAGCTAAAATTTGCATGTTGAAAGTGATTTTCATGCTTCCAGGGGCCCGGGAATTGAATTAAATACCATTAGGAGGCATTTAATGTTCAAGCAAAAACAGGTGATTTTTGACAAAAGAGATAACACCCCCCCCATTACGTCATGCTTCAGAAAGGTGAAAAATGGTCCGTTTTCAAATGTTTTATTTTTGAACGTCAGTTCACATTTGTAGGTAGATCATCAGTTTTAGATCTAAAATTAGCATGTTTAAAGTGATTTTCATCCTTCCAGGGGCCCGGGAAGTGAATTAAATACCATTTGGAGGCATTTAATGTACAAGCAAAAACAGTTGATTTTTGACAAAAGAGATAACACCCCCCCATTACGTCATTGTTCAGAAAGGTGAAAAATGGTCAGTTTACAAATGTTTTATTTTTGAACGTCAGTTCACATTTGTAGGTAGATCATCAGTTTTAGAGCTAAAATTAGCATGTTTAAAGTGATTTTCATGCTTCCAGGGGCCCGGGAAGTGAATTAAATACCATTTGGAGGCATTTAATGTTCAAGCAAAAACAGGTGATTTTTGACAAAAGAGATAACACCCCCAATTACGTCATGCTTCAGAAAGGTGAAGAATGGTCCGTTTTCAAATGTTTTATTTTTGAACGTCAGTTCACATTTGTAGGTAGATCATCAGTTTTAGAGCTAAAATTTGCATGTTGAAAGTGATTTTCATGCTTCCAGGGGCCCGGGAATTGAATTAAATACCATTTGGAGGCATTTAATGTTCAAGCAAAAACAGGTGATTTTTGACAAAAGAGATAACCCCCCATTACGTCATGCTTCAGAAAGGTGAAAAATGGTCAGTTTTCAAATGTTTTATTTTTGAACGTCAGTTCACATTTGTAGGTAGATCATCAGTTTAAGAGCTAAAATGAGCATGTTTAAAGTGATTTTCATGCTTCCAGGGGCCCGGGAAGTGAATTAAATACCATTTGGAGGCATTTAATTTTCAAGCAAAAACAGGTGATTTTTGACAAAAGAGATAACACCCCCCCATTACGTCATGCTTCAGAAAGGTGAAAAATGGCCCGTTTTCAAATGTTTTATTTTTGAACGTCAGTTCACATTTGTAGGTAGATCGTCAGTTTTAGAGCTAAATTATGCATGTTGAAAGTGATTTTCATGCTTCCAGGGGCCCGGGAAGTGAATTAAATACCATTTGGAGGCATTTAATGTTCAAGCAAAAACAGGTGATTTTTGACAAAAGAGATAACACCCCCCATTACGTCATGCTTCAGAAAGGTGAAAAATGGTCCGTTTTCAAATGTTTTATTTTTGAACGTCAGTTCACATTTGTAGGTAGATCATCAGTTTTAGAGCTAAAATTTGCATGTTTAAAGCGATGTTCATGCTTCCAGGGGCCCGGGAAGTGAATTAAATACCATTTGGAGGCATTTAATGTTCAAGCAAAAACAGGTGATTTTTGACAAAAGAGATAACACCCCCCATTATGTCATGCTTCAGAAAGGTGAAGAATGGTCCGTTTTCAAATGTTTTATTTTTGAACGTCAGTTCACATTTGTAGGTAGATCATCAGTTTTAGATCTAAATTTGCATGTTGAAAGTGATTTTCATGCTTCCAGGGGCCCGGGAAGTGAATTAAATACCAATTGGAGGCATTTAATGTTCAAGCAAAAACAGGTGATTTTTGACAAAAGAGATAACACCCCCCATTATGTCATGCTTCAGAAAGGTGAAGAATGGTCCGTTTTCAAATGTTTTATTTTTGAACGTCAGTTCACATTTGTAGGTAGATCATCAGTTTTAGATCTAAAATTAGCATGTTTAAAGTGATTTTCACCCTTCCAGGGGCCCGGGAAGTGAATTAAATACCATTTGGAGGCATTTAATGTTCAAACAAAAACAGGTGATTTTTGACAAAAGAAATAACACCCCCCATTACGTCATGCTTCAGAAAGGTGAAAAATGGTCCATTTTCAAATGTTTTATTTTTGAACGTCAGTTCACATTTGTAGGTAGATCATCAGTTTAAGAGCTAAAATTAGCATGTTTAAAGTGATTTTCATGCTTCCAGGGGCCCGGGAAGTGAATTAAATACCATTTGGAGGCATTTAATGTTCAAGCAAAAACATGTGATTTTTGACAAAAGAGATAACACCCCCCCCATTACGTCATGCTTCAGAAAGGTGAAAAATGGTCCCTTTTCAAATGTTTTATTTTTGAACGTCAGTTCACATTTGTAGGTAGATCATCAGTTTTAGAGCTAAAATTTGCATCTTTAATGTGATTTTCATGCTTCCAGGGGCCCGGGAAGTGAATTAAATACCATTTGGAGGCATTTAATGTTCAAGCAAAAACAGGTGATTTTTGACAAAAGAGATAACACCCCCCATTACGTCATGCTTCAGAAAGGTGAAAAATGGTCCGTTTTCAAATGTTTTATTTTTGAACGTCAGTTCACATTTGTAGGTAGATCATCAGTTTTAGAGCTAAAATTTGCATGTTTAAAGAGATTTTCATGCTTCCAGGGGCCCGGGAAGTGAATTAAATACCATTTGGAGGCATTTAATGTTCAAGCAAAAACAGGTGATTTTTGACAAAAGAGATAACACCCCCCCATTACGTCATGCTTCAGAAAGGTGAAAAATGGTCCGTTTTCAAATGTTTTATTTTTGAACGTCAGTTCACATTTGTAGGTAGATCATCAGTTTTAGATCTAAAATTAGCATGTTTAAAGTGATTTTCATCCTTCCAGGGGCCAGGGAAGTGAATTAAATACCATTTGGAGGCATTTAATGTTCAAACAAAAACAGGTGATTTTTGACAAAAGAAATAACAACCCCCATTACGTCATGCTTCAGAAAGGTGAAAAATGGTCCATTTTCAAATGTTTTATTTTTGAACGTCAGTTCACATTTGTAGGTAGATCATCAGTTTAAGAGCTAAAATTAGCATGTTTAAAGTGATTTTCATCCTTCCAGGGGCCCGGGAAGTGAATTAAATACCATTTGGAGGCATTTAATGTTCAAGCAAAAACAGGTGATTTTTGACAAACGAGATAACACCCCCCCATTACGTCATGCTTCAGAAATGTGAAAAAAGGTCCGTTTTCAAATGTTTTATTTTTCAACGTCAGTTCGCATTTGTAGGTAGATCATCAGTTTTAGAGCTAAAATTAGCACGTTTAAAGTGATTTTCATGCTTCCAGGGGCCCAGGAAGTGAATTAAATACCATTTGGAGGCATTTAATGTTCAAGCAAAAACAGGTGATTTTTGACAAAAGAGATAACACCCCCCATTACGTCATGCTTCAGAAAGGTGAAGAATGGTCCGTTTTCAAATGTTTTATTTTTGAACGTCAGTTCACATTTGTAGGTAGATCGTCAGTTTTAGAGCTAAAATTTGCATGTTGAAATTGATTTTCATGCTTCCAGGGGCCCGGGAAGTGAATTAAATACCAATTGGAGGCATTTAATGTTCAAGCAAAAACAGGTGATTTTTGACAAAAGAGATAACACCCCCCCATTACGTCATGCTTCAGAAAGGTGAAAAATGGTCCGTTTTCAAATGTTTTATTTTTTTAACGTCAGTTCACATTTGTAGGTAGATCGTCAGTTTTAGAGCTAAATTATGCATGTTGAAAGTGATTTTCATGCTTCCAGGGGCCCGGGAAGTGAATTAAATACCATTTGGAGGCATTTAATGTTCAAGCAAAAACAGGTGATTTTTGACAAAAGAGATAACACCCCCCCATTACGTCATGCTTAAGAAAGGTGAAAAATGGTCCGTTTTCAAATGTTTTATTTTTGAACGTCAGTTCACATTTGTAGGTAGATCATCAGTTTCAGAGCTAAAATTAGCATGTTTAAAGTGATTTTCATGCTTCCAGGGGCCCGGGAAGTGAATTAAATACCATTTGGAGGCATTTAATGTTCAAGCAAAAACAGGTGATTTTTGACAAAAGAGATATCACCCCCCCATTACGTCATGCTTCAGAAAGGTGAAAAATGGTCCCTTTTCAAATGTTTTATTTTTGAACGTCAGTTCACATTTGTAGGTAGATCATCAGTTTTAGATCTAAAATTAGCATGTTTAAAGTGATTTTCACCCTTCCAGGGGCCCGGGAAGTGAATTAAATACCATTTGGAGGCATTTAATGTTCAAACAAAAACAGGTGATTTTTGACAAAAGAAATAACACCCCCCATTACGTCATGCTTCAGAAAGGTGAAAAATGGTCCATTTTCAAATGTTTTATTTTTGAACGTCAGTTCACATTTGTAGGTAGATCATCAGTTTAAGAGCTAAAATTAGCATGTTTAAAGTGATTTTCATGCTTCCAGGGGCCCGGGAAGTGAATTAAATACCATTTGGAGGCATTTAATGTTCAAGCAAAAACATGTGATTTTTGACAAAAGAGATAACACCCCCCCCATTACGTCATGCTTCAGAAAGGTGAAAAATGGTCCCTTTTCAAATGTTTTATTTTTGAACGTCAGTTCACATTTGTAGGTAGATCATCAGTTTTAGAGCTAAAATTTGCATCTTTAATGTGATTTTCATGCTTCCAGGGGCCCGGGAAGTGAATTAAATACCATTTGGAGGCATTTAATGTTCAAGCAAAAACAGGTGATTTTTGACAAAAGAGATAACACCCCCCATTACGTCATGCTTCAGAAAGGTGAAAAATGGTCCGTTTTCAAATGTTTTATTTTTGAACGTCAGTTCACATTTGTAGGTAGATCATCAGTTTTAGAGCTAAAATTTGCATGTTTAAAGAGATTTTCATGCTTCCAGGGGCCCGGGAAGTGAATTAAATACCATTTGGAGGCATTTAATGTTCAAGCAAAAACAGGTGATTTTTGACAAAAGAGATAACACCCCCCCATTACGTCATGCTTCAGAAAGGTGAAAAATGGTCCGTTTTCAAATGTTTTATTTTTGAACGTCAGTTCACATTTGTAGGTAGATCATCAGTTTTAGATCTAAAATTAGCATGTTTAAAGTGATTTTCATCCTTCCAGGGGCCAGGGAAGTGAATTAAATACCATTTGGAGGCATTTAATGTTCAAACAAAAACAGGTGATTTTTGACAAAAGAAATAACAACCCCCATTACGTCATGCTTCAGAAAGGTGAAAAATGGTCCATTTTCAAATGTTTTATTTTTGAACGTCAGTTCACATTTGTAGGTAGATCATCAGTTTAAGAGCTAAAATTAGCATGTTTAAAGTGATTTTCATCCTTCCAGGGGCCCGGGAAGTGAATTAAATACCATTTGGAGGCATTTAATGTTCAAGCAAAAACAGGTGATTTTTGACAAACGAGATAACACCCCCCCATTACGTCATGCTTCAGAAATGTGAAAAAAGGTCCGTTTTCAAATGTTTTATTTTTCAACGTCAGTTCGCATTTGTAGGTAGATCATCAGTTTTAGAGCTAAAATTAGCACGTTTAAAGTGATTTTCATGCTTCCAGGGGCCCAGGAAGTGAATTAAATACCATTTGGAGGCATTTAATGTTCAAGCAAAAACAGGTGATTTTTGACAAAAGAGATAACACCCCCCATTACGTCATGCTTCAGAAAGGTGAAGAATGGTCCGTTTTCAAATGTTTTATTTTTGAACGTCAGTTCACATTTGTAGGTAGATCGTCAGTTTTAGAGCTAAAATTTGCATGTTGAAATTGATTTTCATGCTTCCAGGGGCCCGGGAAGTGAATTAAATACCAATTGGAGGCATTTAATGTTCAAGCAAAAACAGGTGATTTTTGACAAAAGAGATAACACCCCCCCATTACGTCATGCTTCAGAAAGGTGAAAAATGGTCCGTTTTCAAATGTTTTATTTTTTTAACGTCAGTTCACATTTGTAGGTAGATCGTCAGTTTTAGAGCTAAATTATGCATGTTGAAAGTGATTTTCATGCTTCCAGGGGCCCGGGAAGTGAATTAAATACCATTTGGAGGCATTTAATGTTCAAGCAAAAACAGGTGATTTTTGACAAAAGAGATAACACCCCCCCATTATGTCATGCTTAAGAAAGGTGAAAAATGGTCCGTTTTCAAATGTTTTATTTTTGAACGTCAGTTCACATTTGTAGGTAGATCATCAGTTTCAGAGCTAAAATTAGCATGTTTAAAGTGATTTTCATGCTTCCAGGGGCCCGGGAAGTGAATTAAATACCATTTGGAGGCATTTAATGTTCAAGCAAAAACAGGTGATTTTTGACAAAAGAGATATCACCCCCCCATTACGTCATGCTTCAGAAAGGTGAAAAATGGTCCCTTTTCAAATGTTTTATTTTTGAACGTCAGTTCACATTTGTAGGTAGATCATCAGTTTTAGAGCTAAAATTTGCATGTTTAAAGTGATTTTCATGCTTCCAGGGGCCCGGGAAGTGAATTTAATACCATTTGGAGGCATTTAATGTTCAAGCAAAAACAGGTGATTTTTGACAAAAGAGATAACACCCCCCATTAAGTCATGCTTCAGAAAGGTGAAAAATGGTCCGTTTTCAAATGTTTTATTTTTGAACGTCAGTTCACATTTGTCGGGTAGATCATCAGTTTTAGAGCTAAAATTTGCATGTTTAAAGCGATTTTCATGCTTCCAGGGGCCCGGGAAGTGAATTAAATACCATTTGAGGCATTTAATGTTCAAGCAAAAACAGGTGATTTTTGACAAAAGAGATAACACCCCCCCATTACGTCATGCTTCAGAAAGGTGAAAATTGGTCCGTTTACAAATGTTTTATTTTTGAACGTCAGTTCACATTTGTAGGTAGATCATCAGTTTTAGAGCTAAAATTAGCATGTTTAAAGTGATTTTCATGCTTCCAGGGGCCCGGGAAGTGAATTAAATACCATTTGGAGGCATTTAATGTTCAAGCAAAAACAGGTGATTTTTGACAAAAGAGATAACACCCCCAATTACGTCATGCTTCAGAAAGGTGAAGAATGGTCCGTTTTCAAATGTTTTATTTTTGAACGTCAGTTCACATTTGTAGGTAGATCGTCAGTTTTAGAGCTAAAATTTGCATGTTGAAAGTGATTTTCATGCTTCCAGGGGCCCGGGAATTGAATTAAATACCATTTGGAGGCATTTAATGTTCAAGCAAAAACAGGTGATTTTTGACAAAAGAGATAACCCCCCATTACGTCATGCTTCAGAAAGGTGAATAATGGTCAGTTTTCAAATGTTTTATTTTTGAACGTCAGTTCACATTTGTAGGTAGATCATCAGTTTAAGAGCTAAAATGAGCATGTTTAAAGTGATTTTCATGCTTCCAGGGGCCCGGGAAGTGAATTAAATACCATTTGGAGGCATTTAATGTTCAAGCAAAAACAGGTGATTTTTGACAAAAGAGATAACACCCCCCCATTACGTCATGCTTCAGAAATGTGAAAAAAGGTCCGTTTTCAAATGTTTTATTTTTCAACGTCAGTTCACATTTGTAGGTAGATCATCAGTTTTAGAGCTAAAATTAGCATGTTTAAAGTGATTTTCATCCTTCCAGGGGCCCGGGAAGTGAATTAAATACCATTTGGAGGCATTTAATGTTCAAGCAAAAACAGGTGATTTTTGACAAAAGAGATAACACCCCCCATTACGTCATGCTTCAGAAAGGTGAAAAATGATCCGTTTTCAAATGTTTTATTTTTGAACGTCAGTTCACATTTGTAGGTAGATCATCAGTTTTAGAGCTAAAATTAGCATGTTTAAAGTGATTTTCATGCTTCCAGGGGCCCGGGAAGTGAATTAAATACCATTTGGAGGCATTTAATGTTCAAGCAAAAACAGGTGATTTTTGACAAAAGAGATAACACCCCCCATTACGTCATGCTTCAGAAAGGTGAAGAATGGTCCGTTTTCAAATGTTTTATTTTTGAACGTCAGTTCACATTTGTAGGTAGATCGTCAGTTTTAGAGCTAAAATTTGCATGTTGAAAGTGATTTTCATGCTTCCAGGGGCCCGGGAATTGAATTAAATACCATTTGGAGGCATTTAATGTTCAAGCAAAAACAGGTGATTTTTGACAAAAGAGATAACACCCCCCCATTACGTCATGCTTCAGAAAGGTGAAAAATGGTGAGTTTTCAAATGTTTTATTTTTGAACGTCAGTTCACATTTGTAGGTAGATCATCAGTTTAAGAGCTAAAATTAGCATGTTTAAAGTGATTTTCATGCTTCCAGGGGCCCGGGAAGTGAATTAAATACCATTTGGAGGCATTTAATGTTCAAGCAAAAACAGGTGATTTTTGACAAAAGAGATAACACCCCCCCATTACGTCATGCTTCAGAAATGTGAAAAAAGGTCCGTTTTCAAATGTTTTATTTTTCAACGTCAGTTCGCATTTGTAAGTAGATCATCAGTTTTAGAGCTAAAATTAGCATGTTTAAAGGGATTTTCATGCTTCCAGGGGCCCGGGAAGTGAATTAAATACCATTTGGAGGCATTTAATGTTCAAGCAAAAACAAGTGATTTTTGACAAAAGAGATAACACCCCCCATTACGTCATGCTTCAGAAAGGTGAAGAATGGTCCGTTTTCAAATGTTTTATTTTTGAACGTCAGTTCACATTTGTAGGTAGATCGTCAGTTTTAGAGCTAAAATTTGCATGTTGAAAGTGATTTTCATGCTTCCAGGGGCCCGGGAAGTGAATTAAATAACAATTGGAGGCATTTAATGTTCAAGCAAAAACAGGTGATTTTTGACAAAAGAGATAACACCCCCCATTACGTCATGCTTCAGAAAGGTGAAGAATGGTCCGTTTTCAAATGTTTTATTTTTGAACGTCAGTTCACATTTGTAGGTAGATCGTCAGTTTTAGAGCTAAAATTTGCATGTTGAAAGTGATTTTCATGCTTCCAGGGGCCCGGGAATTGAATTAAATACCATTTGGAGGCATTTAATGTTCAAGCAAAAACAGGTGATTTTTGACAAAAGAGATAACACCCCCCCATTACGTCATGCTTCAGAAAGGTGAAAAATGGTCAGTTTTCAAATGTTTTATTTTTGAACGTCAGTTCACATTTGTAGGTAGATCATCAGTTTAAGAGCTAAAATTAGCATGTTTAAAGTGATTTTCATGCTTTCACGGGCCCGGGAAGTGAATTAAATACCATTTGGAGGCATTTAATGTTCAAGCAAAAACAGGTGATTTTTGACAAAAGAGATAACACCCCCCCATTACGTCATGCTTCAGAAATGTGAAAAAAGGTCCGTTTTCAAATGTTTTATTTTTCAACGTCAGTTCACATTTGTAGGTAGATCATCAGTTTTAGAGCTAAAATTAGCATGTTTAAAAAGATTTTCATCCTTCCAGGGGCCCGGGAAGTGAATTAAATACCATTTGGAGGCATTTAATGTTCAAGCAAAAACAGGTGATTTTTGACAAACGAGATAACACCCCCCCATTACGTCATGCTTCAGAAATGGGAAAAAAGGTCCGTTTTCAAATGTTTTATTTTTCAACGTCAGTTCGCATTTGTAAGTAGATCATCAATTTTAGAGCTAAAATTAGCATGTTTAAAGTGATTTTCATGCTTCCAGGGGCCCGGGAAGTGAATTAAATACCATTTGGAGGCATTTAATGTTCAAGCAAAAACAGGTGATTTTTGACAAAAGAGATAACACCCCCCATTACGTCATGCTTCAGAAAGGTGAAGAATGGTCCGTTTTCAAATGTTTTATTTTTGAACGTCAGTTCACATTTGTAGGTAGATCGTCAGTTTTAGAGCTAAAATTTGCATGTTGAAAGTGATTTTCATGCTTCCAGGGGCCCGGGAAGTGAATTAAATACCAATTGGAGGCATTTAATGTTCAAGCAAAAACAGGTGATTTTTGACAAAAGAGATAACACCCCCCATTACGTCATGCTTCAGAAAGGTGAAGAATGGTCCGTTTTCAAATGTTTTATTTTTGAACGTCAGTTCACATTTGTAGGTAGATCATCAGTTTTAGATCTAAAATTAGCATGTTTAAAGTGATTTTCACCCTTCCAGGGGCCCGGGAAGTGAATTAAATACCATTTGGAGGCATTTAATGTTCAAACAAAAACAGGTGATTTTTGACAAAAGAAATAACACCCCCCATTACGTCATGCTTCAGAAAGGTGACAAATGGTCCATTTTTCAAATGTTTTATTTTTGAACGTCAGTTCACATTTGTAGGTAGATCATCAGTTTAGGAGCTAAAATTAGCATGTTTAAAGTGATTTTCATGCTTCCAGGGGCCCGGGAAGTGAATTAAATACCATTTGGAGGCATTTAATGTACAAGCAAAAACAGTTGATTTTTGACAAAAGAGATAACACCCCCCCATTACGTCATTGTTCAGAAAGGTGAAAAATGGTCAGTTTACAAATGTTTTATTTTTGAACGTCAGTTCACATTTGTAGGTAGATCATCAGTTTTAGAGCTAAAATTAGCATGTTTAAAGTGATTTTCATGCTTCCAGGGGCCCGGGAAGTGAATTAAATACCATTTGGAGGCATTTAATGTTCAAGCAAAAACAGGTGATTTTTGACAAAAGAGATAACACCCCCCATTACGTCATGCTTCAGAAAGGTGAAGAATGGTCCGTTTTCAAATGTTTTATTTTTGAACGTCAGTTCACATTTGTAGGTAGATCGTCAGTTTTAGAGCTAAAATTTGCATGTTGAAAGTGATTTTCATGCTTCCAGGGGCCAGGGAATTGAATTAAATACCATTTGGAGGCATTTAGTGTTCAAGCAAAAACAGGTGATTTTTGACAAAAGAGATAACACCCCCCCATTACGTCATGCTTCAGAAAGGTGAAAAATGGTCAGTTTTCAAATGTTTTATTTTTGAACGTCAGTTCACATTTGTAGGTAGATCATCAGTTTAAGAGCTAAAATTAGCATGTTTAAAGTGATTTTCATGCTTCCAGGGGCCCGGGAAGTGAATTAAATACCATTTGGAGGCATTTAATGTTCAAGCAAAAACAGGTGATTTTTGACAAAAGAGATAACACCCCCCCATTACGTCATGCTTCAGAAAGGTGAAAAATGGTCCGTTTTCAAATGTTTTATTTTTGAACGTCAGTTCACATTTGTAGGTAGATCATCAGTTTTAGAGCTAAAATTTGCATGTTTAAAGTGATTTTCAGGCTTCCAGGGGCCCGGGAAGTGAATTAAATACCATTCGGAGGCATTTAATGTTCAAGCAAAAACAGGTGATTTTTGACAAAAGAGATAACACCCCCCCATTACGTCATGCTTCAGAAATGTGAAAAAATGTCCGTTTTCAAATGTTTTATTTTTCAACGTCAGTTCACATTTGTAGGTAGATCATCAGTTTTAGAGCTAAAATTTGCATGTTTAAAGCGATTTTCATGCTTCCAGGGGCCCGGGAAGTGAATTAAATACCATTTGAGGCATTTAATGTTCAAGCAAAAACAGGTGATTTTTGACAAAAGAGATAACACCCCCCCATTACGTCATGCTTCAGAAAGGTGAAAAATGGTCCGTTTTCAAATGTTTTATTTTTGAACGTCAGTTCACATTTGTAGGTAGATCTTCAGTTTTAGATCTGAAATTAGCATGTTTAAAGTGATTTTCATCCTTCCAGGGGCCCGGGAAGTGAATTAAATACCATTTGGAGGCATTTAATGTACAAGCAAAAACAGTTGATTTTTGACAAAAGAGATAACACCCCCCCATTACGTCATTGTTCAGAAAGGTGAAAAATGGTCAGTTTACAAATGTTTTATTTTTGAACGTCAGTTCACATTTGTAGGTAGATCATCAGTTTTAGAGCTAAAATTTGCATGTTTAAAGTGATTTTCATGCTTCCAGGGGCCCGGGAAGTGAATTAAATACCATTTGAGGCATTTAATGTTCAAGCAAAAACAGGTGATTTTTGACAAAAGAGATAACACCCCCCCATTACGTCATGCTTCAGAAAGGTGAAAATTGGTCCGTTTACAAATGTTTTATTTTTGAACGTCAGTTCACATTTGTAGGTAGATCATCAGTTTTAGAGCTAAAATTAGCATGTTTAAAGTGATTTTCATGCTTCCAGGGGCCGGGGAAGTGAATTAAATACCATTTGGAGGCATTTAATGTTCAAGCAAAAACAGGTGATTTTTGACAAAAGAGATAACACCCCCAATTACGTCATGCTTCAGAAAGGTGAAGAATGGTCCGTTTTCAAATGTTTTATTTTTGAACGTCAGTTCACATTTGTAGGTAGATCGTCAGTTTTAGAGCTAAAATTTGCATGTTGAAAGTGATTTTCATGCTTCCAGGGGCCCGGGAATTGAATTAAATACCATTTGGAGGCATTTAATGTTCAAGCAAAAACAGGTGATTTTTGACAAAAGAGATAACCCCCCATTACGTCATGCTTCAGAAAGGTGAAAAATGGTCAGTTTTCAAATGTTTTATTTTTGAACGTCAGTTCACATTTGTAGGTAGATCATCAGTTTAAGAGCTAAAATGAGCATGTTTAAAGTGATTTTCATGCTTCCAGGGGCCCGGGAAGTGAATTAAATACCATTTGGAGGCATTTAATGTTCAAGCAAAAACAGGTGATTTTTGACAAAAGAGATAACACCCCCCCATTACGTCATGCTTCAGAAATGTGAAAAAAGGTCCGTTTTCAAATGTTTTATTTTTCAACGTCAGTTCACATTTGTAGGTAGATCATCAGTTTTAGAGCTAAAATTAGCATGTTTAAAGTGATTTTCATGCTTCCAGGGGCCCGGGAAGTGAATTAAATACCATTTGGAGGCATTTAATGTACAAGCAAAAACAGTTGATTTTTGACAAAAGAGATAACACCCCCCCATTACGTCATTGTTCAGAAAGGTGAAAAATGGTCAGTTTACAAATGTTTTATTTTTGAACGTCAGTTCACATTTGTAGGTAGATCATCAGTTTTAGAGCTAAAATTAGCATGTTTAAAGTGATTTTCATGCTTCCAGGGGCCCGGGAAGTGAATTAAATACCATTTGGAGGCATTTAATGTTCAAGCAAAAACAGGTGATTTTTGACAAAAGAGATAACACCCCCCATTACGTCATGCTTCAGAAAGGTGAAGAATGGTCCGTTTTCAAATGTTTTATTTTTGAACGTCAGTTCACATTTGTAGGTAGATCGTCAGTTTTAGAGCTAAAATTTGCATGTTGAAAGTGATTTTCATGCTTCCAGGGGCCCGGGAATTGAATTAAATACCATTTGGAGGCATTTAATGTTCAAGCAAAAACAGGTGATTTTTGACAAAAGAGATAACACCCCCCCATTACGTCATGCTTCAGAAAGGTGAAAAATGGTCAGTTTTCAAATGTTTTATTTTTGAACGTCAGTTCACATTTGTAGGTAGATCATCAGTTTAAGAGCTAAAATTAGCATGTTTAAAGTGATTTTCATGCTTCCAGGGGCCCGGGAAGTGAATTAAATACCATTTGGAGGCATTTAATGTTCAAGCAAAAACAGGTGATTTTTGACAAAAGAGATAACACCCCCCCATTACGTCATGCTTCAGAAATGTGAAAAAAGGTCCGTTTTCAAATGTTTTATTTTTCAACGTCAGTTCGCATTTGTAAGTAGATCATCAGTTTTAGAGCTAAAATTAGCATGTTTAAAGGGATTTTCATGCTTCCAGGGGCCCGGGAAGTGAATTAAATACCATTTGAAGGCATTTAATGTTCAAGCAAAAACAGGTGATTTTTGACAAAAGAGATAACACCCCCCATTACGTCATGCTTCAGAAAGGTGAAGAATGGTCCGTTTTCAAATGTTTTATTTTTGAACGTCAGTTCACATTTGTAGGTAGATCGTCAGTTTTAGAGCTAAAATTTGCATGTTGAAAGTGATTTTCATGCTTCCAGGGGCCCGGGAAGTGAATTAAATAACAATTGGAGGCATTTAATGTTCAAGCAAAAACAGGTGATTTTTGACAAAAGAGATAACACCCCCCATTACGTCATGCTTCAGAAAGGTGAAGAATGGTCCGTTTTCAAATGTTTTATTTTTGAACGTCAGTTCACATTTGTAGGTAGATCGTCAGTTTTAGAGCTAAAATTTGCATGTTGAAAGTGATTTTCATGCTTCCAGGGGCCCGGGAATTGAATTAAATACCATTTGGAGGCATTTAATGTTCAAGCAAAAACAGGTGATTTTTGACAAAAGAGATAACACCCCCCCATTACGTCATGCTTCAGAAAGGTGAAAAATGGTCAGTTTTCAAATGTTTTATTTTTGAACGTCAGTTCACATTTGTAGGTAGATCATCAGTTTAAGAGCTAAAATTAGCATGTTTAAAGTGATTTTCATGCTTCCAGGGGCCCGGGAAGTGAATTAAATACCATTTGGAGGCATTTAATGTTCAAGCAAAAACAGGTGATTTTTGACAAAAGAGATAACACCCCCCCATTACGTCATGCTTCAGAAAGGTGAAAAATGGTCCGTTTTCAAATGTTTTATTTTTGAACGTCAGTTCACATTTGTAGGTAGATCATCAGTTTTAGAGCTAAAATTTGCATGTTTAAAGTGATTTTCAGGCTTCCAGGGGCCCGGGAAGTGAATTAAATACCATTCGGAGGCATTTAATGTTCAAGCAAAAACAGGTGATTTTTGACAAAAGAGATAACACCCCCCCATTACGTCATGCTTCAGAAATGTGAAAAAAGGTCCGTTTTCAAATGTTTTATTTTTCAACGTCAGTTCACATTTGTGGGTAGATCATCAGTTTTAGAGCTAAAATTAGCATGTTTAAAAAGATTTTCATCCTTCCAGGGGCCCGGGAAGTGAATTAAATACCATTTGGAGGCATTTAATGTTCAAGCAAAAACAGGTGATTTTTGACAAACGAGATAACACCCCCCCATTACGTCATGCTTCAGAAATGGGAAAAAAGGTCCGTTTTCAAATGTTTTATTTTTCAACGTCAGTTCGCATTTGTAAGTAGATCATCAATTTTAGAGCTAAAATTAGCATGTTTAAAGTGATTTTCATGCTTCCAGGGGCCCGGGAAGTGAATTAAATACCATTTGGAGGCATTTAATGTTCAAGCAAAAACAGGTGATTTTTGACAAAAGAGATAACACCCCCCATTACGTCATGCTTCAGAAAGGTGAAGAATGGTCCGTTTTCAAATGTTTTATTTTTGAACGTCAGTTCACATTTGTAGGTAGATCGTCAGTTTTAGAGCTAAAATTTGCATGTTGAAAGTGATTTTCATGCTTCCAGGGGCCCGGGAAGTGAATTAAATACCAATTGGAGGCATTTAATGTTCAAGCAAAAACAGGTGATTTTTGACAAAAGAGATAACACCCCCCATTACGTCATGCTTCAGAAAGGTGAAGAATGGTCCGTTTTCAAATGTTTTATTTTTGAACGTCAGTTCACATTTGTAGGTAGATCATCAGTTTTAGATCTAAAATTAGCATGTTTAAAGTGATTTTCACCCTTCCAGGGGCCCGGGAAGTGAATTAAATACCATTTGGAGGCATTTAATGTTCAAACAAAAACAGGTGATTTTTGACAAAAGAAATAACACCCCCCATTACGTCATGCTTCAGAAAGGTGACAAATGGTCCATTTTTCAAATGTTTTATTTTTGAACGTCAGTTCACATTTGTAGGTAGATCATCAGTTTAAGAGCTAAAATTAGCATGTTTAAAGTGATTTTCATGCTTCCAGGGGCCCGGGAAGTGAATTAAATACCATTTGGAGGCATTTAATGTACAAGCAAAAACAGTTGATTTTTGACAAAAGAGATAACACCCCCCCATTACGTCATTGTTCAGAAAGGTGAAAAATGGTCAGTTTACAAATGTTTTATTTTTGAACGTCAGTTCACATTTGTAGGTAGATCATCAGTTTTAGAGCTAAAATTAGCATGTTTAAAGTGATTTTCATGCTTCCAGGGGCCCGGGAAGTGAATTAAATACCATTTGGAGGCATTTAATGTTCAAGCAAAAACAGGTGATTTTTGACAAAAGAGATAACACCCCCCATTACGTCATGCTTCAGAAAGGTGAAGAATGGTCCGTTTTCAAATGTTTTATTTTTGAACGTCAGTTCACATTTGTAGGTAGATCGTCAGTTTTAGAGCTAAAATTTGCATGTTGAAAGTGATTTTCATGCTTCCTGGGGCCCGGGAATTGAATTAAATACCATTTGGAGGCATTTAGTGTTCAAGCAAAAACAGGTGATTTTTGACAAAAGAGATAACACCCCCCCATTACGTCATGCTTCAGAAAGGTGAAAAATGGTCAGTTTTCAAATGTTTTATTTTTGAACGTCAGTTCACATTTGTAGGTAGATCATCAGTTTAAGAGCTAAAATTAGCATGTTTAAAGTGATTTTCATGCTTCCAGGGGCCCGGGAAGTGAATTAAATACCATTTGGAGGCATTTAATGTTCAAGCAAAAACAGGTGATTTTTGACAAAAGAGATAACACCCCCCCATTACGTCATGCTTCAGAAAGGTGAAAAATGGTCCGTTTTCAAATGTTTTATTTTTGAACGTCAGTTCACATTTGTAGGTAGATCATCAGTTTTAGAGCAAAAATTTGCATGTTTAAAGTGATTTTCAGGCTTCCAGGGGCCCGGGAAGTGAATTAAATACCATTCGGAGGCATTTAATGTTCAAGCAAAAACAGGTGATTTTTGACAAAAGAGATAACACCCCCCCATTACGTCATGCTTCAGAAATGTGAAAAAATGTCCGTTTTCAAATGTTTTATTTTTCAACGTCAGTTCACATTTGTAGGTAGATCATCAGTTTTAGAGCTAAAATTTGCATGTTTAAAGCGATTTTCATGCTTCCAGGGGCCCGGGAAGTGAATTAAATACCATTTGAGGCATTTAATGTTCAAGCAAAAACAGGTGATTTTTGACAAAAGAGATAACACTCCCAATTACGTCATGCTTCAGAAAGGTGAAGAATGGTCCGTTTTCAAATGTTTTATTTTTGAACGTCAGTTCACATTTGTAGGTAGATCATCAGTTTAAGAGCTAAAATGAGCATGTTTAAAGTGATTTTCATGCTTCCAGGGGCCCGGGAAGTGAATTAAATACCATTTGGAGGCATTTAATTTTCAAGCAAAAACAGGTGATTTTTGACAAAAGAGATAACACCCCCCCATTACGTCATGCTTCAGAAAGGTGAAAAATGGTCCGTTTTCAAATGTTTTATTTTTGAACGTCAGTTCACATTTGTAGGTAGATCATCAGTTTTAGAGCCAAAATTTGCATGTTTAAAGTGATTTTCATCCTTCCAGGGGCCCGGGAAGTGAATTAAATACCATTTGGAGGCATTTAATGTTCAAGCAAAAACAGGTGATTTTTGACAAACGAGATAACACCCCCCCATTACGTCATGCTTCAGAAATGTGAAAAAAGGTCCGTTTTCAAATGTTTTATTTTTCAACGTCAGTTCGCATTTGTAGGTAGATCATCAGTTTTAGAGCTAAAATGTGCATGTTTAAAGTGATTTTCATGCTTCCAGGGGCCCGGGAAGTGAATTAAATACCATTTGGAGGCATTTAATGTACAAGCAAAAACAATTGATTTTTGACAAAAGAGATAACACCCCCCCATTACGTCATTGTTCAGAAAGGTGAAAAATGGTCAGTTTACAAATGTTTTATTTTTGAACGTCAGTTCACATTTGTAGGTAGATCATCAGTTTTAGAGCTAAAATTAGCATGTTTAAAGTGATTTTCATGCTTCCAGGGGCCCGGGAAGTGAATTAAATACCATTTGGAGGCATTTAATGTTCAAGCAAAAACAGGTGATTTTTGACAAAAGAGATAACACCCCCCATTACGTCATGCTTCAGAAAGGTGAAGAATGGTCCGTTTTCAAATGTTTTATTTTTGAACGTCAGTTCACATTTGTAGGTAGATCGTAAGTTTTAGAGCTAAAATTTGCATGTTGAAAGTGATTTTCATGCTTCCAGGGGCCCGGGAAGTGAATTAAATACCAATTGGAGGCATTTAATGTTCAAGCAAAAACAGGTGATTTTTGACAAAAGAGATAACACCCCCCATTACGTCATGCTTCAGAAAGGTGAAGAATGGTCCGTTTTCAAATGTTTTATTTTTGAACGTCAGTTCACATTTGTAGGTAGATCATCAGTTTTAGATCTAAAATTAGCATGTTTAAAGTGATTTTCACCCTTCCAGGGGCCCGGGAAGTGAATTAAATACCATTTGGAGGCATTTAATGTTCAAACAAAAACAGGTGATTTTTGACAAAAGAAATAACACCCCCCATTACGTCATGCTTCATGAAGGTGACAAATGGTCCATTTTTCAAATGTTTTATTTTTGAACGTCAGTTCACATTTGTAGGTAGATCATCAGTTTAAGAGCTAAAATTAGCATGTTTAAAGTGATTTTCATGCTTCCAGGGGCCCGGGAAGTGAATTAAATACCATTTGGAGGCATTTATTGTACAAGCAAAAACAGGTGATTTTTGACAAAAGAGATAACACCCCCCCATTACGTCATGCTTCAGAAAGGTGAAAAATGGTCCGTTTTCAAATGTTTTATTTTTGAACGTCAGTTCACATTTGTAGGTAGATCATCAGTTTTAGAGCTAAAATTTGCATGTTTAAAGTGATTTTCAGGCTTCCAGGGGCCCGGGAAGTGAATTAAATACCATTCGGAGGCATTTAATGTTCAAGCAAAAACAGGTGATTTTTGACAAAAGAGATAACACCCCCCCATTACGTCATGCTTCAGAAATGTGAAAAAATGTCCGTTTTCAAATGTTTTATTTTTCAACGTCAGTTCACATTTGTAGGTAGATCATCAGTTTTAGAGCTAAAATTTGCATGTTTAAAGCGATTTTCATGCTTCCAGGGGCCCGGGAAGTGAATTAAATACCATTTGAGGCATTTAATGTTCAAGCAAAAACAGGTGATTTTTGACAAAAGAGATAACACCCCCCCATTACGTCATGCTTCAGAAAGGTGAAAAATGGTCCGTTTTCAAATGTTTTATTTTTGAACGTCAGTTCACATTTGTAGGTAGATCTTCAGTTTTAGATCTAAAATTAGCATGTTTAAAGTGATTTTCATCCTTCCAGGGGCCCGGGAAGTGAATTAAATACCATTTGGAGGCATTTAATGTACAAGCAAAAACAGTTGATTTTTGACAAAAGAGATAACACCCCCCCATTACGTCATTGTTCAGAAAGGTGAAAAATGGTCAGTTTACAAATGTTTTATTTTTGAACGTCAGTTCACATTTGTAGGTAGATCATCAGTTTTAGAGCTAAAATTTGCATGTTTAAAGTGATTTTCATGCTTCCAGGGGCCCGGGAAGTGAATTAAATACCATTTGAGGCATTTAATGTTCAAGCAAAAACAGGTGATTTTTGACAAAAGAGATAACACCCCCCCATTACGTCATGCTTCAGAAAGGTGAAAATTGGTCCGTTTACAAATGTTTTATTTTTGAACGTCAGTTCACATTTGTAGGTAGATCATCAGTTTTAGAGCTAAAATTAGCATGTTTAAAGTGATTTTCATGCTTCCAGGGGCCGGGGAAGTGAATTAAATACCATTTGGAGGCATTTAATGTTCAAGCAAAAACAGGTGATTTTTGACAAAAGAGATAACACCCCCAATTACGTCATGCTTCAGAAAGGTGAAGAATGGTCCGTTTTCAAATGTTTTATTTTTGAACGTCAGTTCACATTTGTAGGTAGATCGTCAGTTTTAGAGCTAAAATTTGCATGTTGAAAGTGATTTTCATGCTTCCAGGGGCCCGGGAATTGAATTAAATACCATTTGGAGGCATTTAATGTTCAAGCAAAAACAGGTGATTTTTGACAAAAGAGATAACCCCCCATTACGTCATGCTTCAGAAAGGTGAAAAATGGTCAGTTTTCAAATGTTTTATTTTTGAACGTCAGTTCACATTTGTAGGTAGATCATCAGTTTAAGAGCTAAAATGAGCATGTTTAAAGTGATTTTCATGCTTCCAGGGGCCCGGGAAGTGAATTAAATACCATTTGGAGGCATTTAATGTTCAAGCAAAAACAGGTGATTTTTGACAAACGAGATAACACCCCCCCATTACGTCATGCTTCAGAAATGTGAAAAAAGGTCCGTTTTCAAATGTTTTATTTTTCAACGTCAGTTCGCATTTGTAGGTAGATCATCAGTTTTAGAGCTAAAATGTGCATGTTTAAAGTGATTTTCATGCTTCCAGGGGCCCGGGAAGTGAATTAAATACCATTTGGAGGCATTTAATATACAAGCAAAAACAATTGATTTTTGACAAAAGAGATAACACCCCCCCATTACGTCATTGTTCAGAAAGGTGAAAAATGGTCAGTTTACAAATGTTTTATTTTTGAACGTCAGTTCACATTTGTAGGTAGATCATCAGTTTTAGAGCTAAAATTAGCATGTTTAAAGTGATTTTCATGCTTCCAGGGGCCCGGGAAGTGAATTAAATACCATTTGGAGGCATTTAATGTTCAAGCAAAAACAGGTGATTTTTGACAAAAGAGATAACACCCCCCATTACGTCATGCTTCAGAAAGGTGAAGAATGGTCCGTTTTCAAATGTTTTATTTTTGAACGTCAGTTCACATTTGTAGGTAGATCGTCAGTTTTAGAGCTAAAATTTGCATGTTGAAAGTGATTTTCATGCTTCCAGGGGCCCGGGAATTGAATTAAATACCATTTGGAGGCATTTAATGTTCAAGCAAAAACAGGTGATTTTTGACAAAAGAGATAACACCCCCCCATTACGTCATGCTTCAGAAAGGTGAAAAATGGTCCGTTTTCAAATGTTTTATTTTTGAACGTCAGTTCACATTTGTAGGTAGATCGTCAGTTTTAGAGCTAAATTATGCATGTTGAAAGTGATTTTCATGCTTCCAGGGGCCCGGGAAGTGAATTAAATACCATTTGGAGGCATTTAATGTTCAAGCAAAAACAGGTGATTTTTGACAAAAGAGATAACACCCACCCATTACGTCATGCTTAAGAAAGGTGAAAAATGGTCCGTTTTCAAATGTTTTATTTTTTAACGTCAGTTCACATTTGTAGGTAGATCATCAGTTTCAGAGCTAAAATTAGCATGTTTAAAGTGATTTTCATGCTTCCAGGGGCCCGGGAAGTGAATTAAATACCATTTGGAGGCATTTAATGTTCAAGCAAAAACATGTGATTTTTGACAAAAGAGATAACACCCCCCCATTACGTCATGCTTCAGAAAGGTGAAAAATGGTCCCTTTTCAAATGTTTTATTTTTGAACGTCAGTTCACATTTGTAGGTAGATCATCAGTTTTAGAGCTAAAATGTGCATGTTTAAAGTGATTTTCATGCTTCCAGGGGCCCGGGAAGTGAATTTAATACCATTTGGAGGCATTTAATGTTCAAGCAAAAACAGGTGATTTTTGACAAAAGAGATAACACCCCCCATTACGTCATGCTTCAGAAAGGTGAAAAATGGTCCGTTTTCAAATGTTTTATTTTTGAACGTCAGTTCACATTTGTAGGTAGATCATCAGTTTTAGAGCTAAAATGTGCATGTTTAAAGCGATTTTCATGCTTCCAGGGGCCCGGGAAGTGAATTAAATACCATTTGAGGCATTTAATGTTCAAGCAAAAACAGGTGATTTTTGACAAAAGAGATAACACCCCCCCATTACGTCATGCTTCAGAAAGGTGAAAAATGGTCCGTTTTCAAATGTTTTATTTTTGAACGTCAGTTCACATTTGTAGGTAGATCATCAGTTTTAGATCTAAAATTAGCATGTTTAAAGTGATTTTCATCCTTCCAGGGGCCCGGGAAGTGAATTAAATACCATTTGGAGGCATTTAATGTACAAGCAAAAACAGTTGATTTTTGACAAAAGAGATAACACCCCCCCATTACGTCATTGTTCAGAAAGGTGAAAAATTGTCAGTTTACAAATGTTTTATTTTTGAACGTCAGTTCACATTTGTAGGTAGATCATCAGTTTTAGAGCTAAAATTAGCATGTTTAAAGTGATTTTCATGCTTCCAGGGGCCCGGGAAGTGAATTAAATACCATTTGGAGGCATTTAATGTTCAAGCCAAAACAGGTGATTTTTGACAAAAGAGATAACACCCCCAATTCCGTCATGCTTCAGAAAGGTGAAGAATGGTCCGTTTTCAAATGTTTTATTTTTGAACGTCAGTTCACATTTGTAGGTAGATCGTCAGTTTTAGAGCTAAAATTTGCATGTTGAAAGTGATTTTCATGCTTCCAGGGGCCCGGGAATTGAATTAAATACCATTTGGAGGCATTTAATGTTCAAGCAAAAACAGGTGATTTTTGACAAAAGAGATAACCCCCCATTACGTCATGCTTCAGAAAGGTGAAAAATGGTCAGTTTTCAAATGTTTTATTTTTGAACGTCAGTTCACATTTGTAGGTAGATCATCAGTTTAAGAGCTAAAATGAGCATGTTTAAAGTGATTTTCATGCTTCCAGGGGCCCGGGAAGTGAATTAAATACCATTTGGAGGCATTTAATTTTCAAGCAAAAACAGGTGATTTTTGACAAAAGAGATAACACCCCCCCATTACGTCATGCTTCAGAAAGGTGAAAAATGGTCCGTTTTCAAATGTTTTATTTTTGAACGTCAGTTCACATTTGTAGGTAGATCATCAGTTTTAGAGCCAAAATTTGCATGTTTAAAGTGATTTTCAGGCTTCCAGGGGCCCGGGAAGTGAATTAAATACCATTCGGAGGCATTTAATGTTCAAGCAAAAACAGGTGATTTTTGACAAAAGAGATAACACTCCCCCATTACGTCATGCTTCAGAAATGTGAAAAAAGGTCCGTTTTCAAATGTTTTATTTTTCAACGTCAGTTCACATTTGTAGGTAGATCATCAGTTTTAGAGCTAAAATTAGCATGTTTAAAGTGATTTTCATCCTTCCAGGGGCCCGGGAAGTGAATTAAATACCATTTGGAGGCATTTAATGTTCAAGCAAAAACAGGTGATTTTTGACAAACGAGATAACACCCCCCCATTACGTCATGCTTCAGAAATGTGAAAAAAGGTCCGTTTTCAAATGTTTTATTTTTCAACGTCAGTTCACATTTGTAGGTAGATCATCAGTTTAAGAGCTAAAATTAGCATGTTTAAAGTGATTTTCATGCTTCCAGGGGCCCGGGAAGTGAATTAAATACCATTTGGAGGCATTTAATGTTCAAGCAAAAACAGGTGATTTTTGACAAAAGAGATAACACCCCCCCATTACGTCATGCTTCAGAAATGTGAAAAAAGGTCCGTTTTCAAATGTTTTATTTTTCAACGTCAGTTCGCATTTGTAAGTAGATCATCAGTTTTAGAGCTAAAATTAGCATGTTTAAAGGGATTTTCATGCTTCCAGGGGCCCGGGAAGTGAATTAAATACCATTTGGAGGCATTTAATGTTCAAGCAAAAACAGGTGATTTTTGACAAAAGAGATAACACCCCCCATTACGTCATGCTTCAGAAAGGTGAAGAATGGTCCGTTTTCAAATGTTTTATTTTTGAACGTCAGTTCACATTTGTAGGTAGATCGTCAGTTTTAGAGCTAAAATTTGCATGTTGAAAGTGATTTTCATGCTTCCAGGGGCCCGGGAAGTGAATTAAATAACAATTGGAGGCATTTAATGTTCAAGCAAAAACAGGTGATTTTTGACAAAAGAGATAACACCCCCCATTACGTCATGCTTCAGAAAGGTGAAGAATGGTCCGTTTTCAAATGTTTTATTTTTGAACGTCAGTTCACATTTGTAGGTAGATCGTCAGTTTTAGAGCTAAAATTTGCATGTTGAAAGTGATTTTCATGCTTCCAGGGGCCCGGGAATTGAATTAAATACCATTTGGAGGCATTTAATGTTCAAGCAAAAACAGGTGATTTTTGACAAAAGAGATAACACCCCCCCATTACGTCATGCTTCAGAAAGGTGAAAAATGGTCAGTTTTCAAATGTTTTATTTTTGAACGTCAGTTCACATTTGTAGGTAGATCATCCGTTTAAGAGCTAAAATTAGCATGTTTAAAGTGATTTTCATGCTTCCAGGGGCCCGGGAAGTGAATTAAATACCATTTGGAGGCATTTAATGTTCAAGCAAAAACAGGTGATTTTTGACAAAAGAGATAACACCCCCCCATTACGTCATGCTTCAGAAAGGTGAAAAATGGTCCGTTTTCAAATGTTTTATTTTTGAACGTCAGTTCACATTTGTAGGTAGATCATCAGTTTTAGAGCTAAAATTTGCATGTTTAAAGTGATTTTCAGGCTTCCAGGGGCCCGGGAAGTGAATTAAATACCATTCGGAGGCATTTAATGTTCAAGCAAAAACAGGTGATTTTTGACAAAAGAGATAACACCCCCCCATTACGTCATGCTTCAGAAATGTGAAAAAAGGTCCGTTTTCAAATGTTTTATTTTTCAACGTCAGTTCACATTTGTAGGTAGATCATCAGTTTTAGAGCTAAAATTAGCATGTTTAAAAAGATTTTCATCCTTCCAGGGGCCCGGGAAGTGAATTAAATACCATTTGGAGGCATTTAATGTTCAAGCAAAAACAGGTGATTTTTGACAAACGAGATAACACCCCCCCATTACGTCATGCTTCAGAAATGGGAAAAAAGGTCCGTTTTCAAATGTTTTATTTTTCAACGTCAGTTCGCATTTGTAAGTAGATCATCAATTTTAGAGCTAAAATTAGCATGTTTAAAGTGATTTTCATGCTTCCAGGGGCCCGGGAAGTGAATTAAATACCATTTGGAGGCATTTAATGTTCAAGCAAAAACAGGTGATTTTTGACAAAAGAGATAACACCCCCCATTACGTCATGCTTCAGAAAGGTGAAGAATGGTCCGTTTTCAAATGTTTTATTTTTGAACGTCAGTTCACATTTGTAGGTAGATCGTCAGTTTTAGAGCTAAAATTTGCATGTTGAAAGTGATTTTCATGCTTCCAGGGGCCCGGGAAGTGAATTAAATACCAATTGGAGGCATTTAATGTTCAAGCAAAAACAGGTGATTTTTGACAAAAGAGATAACACCCCCCATTACGTCATGCTTCAGAAAGGTGAAGAATGGTCCGTTTTCAAATGTTTTATTTTTGAACGTCAGTTCACATTTGTAGGTAGATCATCAGTTTTAGATCTAAAATTAGCATGTTTAAAGTGATTTTCACCCTTCCAGGGGCCCGGGAAGTGAATTAAATACCATTTGGAGGCATTTAATGTTCAAACAAAAACAGGTGATTTTTGACAAAAGAAATAACACCCCCCATTACGTCATGCTTCAGAAAGGTGACAAATGGTCCATTTTTCAAATGTTTTATTTTTGAACGTCAGTTCACATTTGTAGGTAGATCATCAGTTTAAGAGCTAAAATTAGCATGTTTAAAGTGATTTTCATGCTTCCAGGGGCCCGGGAAGTGAATTAAATACCATTTGGAGGCATTTAATGTACAAGCAAAAACAGTTGATTTTTGACAAAAGAGATAACACCCCCCCATTACGTCATTGTTCAGAAAGGTGAAAAATGGTCAGTTTACAAATGTTTTATTTTTGAACGTCAGTTCACATTTGTAGGTAGATCATCAGTTTTAGAGCTAAAATTAGCATGTTTAAAGTGATTTTCATGCTTCCAGGGGCCCGGGAAGTGAATTAAATACCATTTGGAGGCATTTAATGTTCAAGCAAAAACAGGTGATTTTTGACAAAAGAGATAACACCCCCCATTACGTCATGCTTCAGAAAGGTGAAGAATGGTCCGTTTTCAAATGTTTTATTTTTGAACGTCAGTTCACATTTGTAGGTAGATCGTCAGTTTTAGAGCTAAAATTTGCATGTTGAAAGTGATTTTCATGCTTCCAGGGGCCCGGGAATTGAATTAAATACCATTTGGAGGCATTTAGTGTTCAAGCAAAAACAGGTGATTTTTGACAAAAGAGATAACACCCCCCCATTACGTCATGCTTCAGAAAGGTGAAAAATAGTCAGTTTTCAAATGTTTTATTTTTGAACGTCAGTTCACATTTGTAGGTAGATCATCAGTTTAAGAGCTAAAATTAGCATGTTTAAAGTGATTTTCATGCTTCCAGGGGCCCGGGAAGTGAATTAAATACCATTTGGAGGCATTTAATGTTCAAGCAAAAACAGGTGATTTTTGACAAAAGAGATAACACCCCCCCATTACGTCATGCTTCAGAAAGGTGAAAAATGGTCCGTTTTCAAATGTTTTATTTTTGAACGTCAGTTCACATTTGTAGGTAGATCATCAGTTTTAGAGCTAAAATTTGCATGTTTAAAGTGATTTTCAGGCTTCCAGGGGCCCGGGAAGTGAATTAAATACCATTCGGAGGCATTTAATGTTCAAGCAAAAACAGGTGATTTTTGACAAAAGAGATAACACCCCCCCATTACGTCATGCTTCAGAAATGTGAAAAAAAGTCCGTTTTCAAATGTTTTATTTTTCAACGTCAGTTCACATTTGTAGGTAGATCATCAGTTTTAGAGCTAAAATTTGCATGTTTAAAGCGATTTTCATGCTTCCAGGGGCCCGGGAAGTGAATTAAATACCATTTGAGGCATTTAATGTTCAAGCAAAAACAGGTGATTTTTGACAAAAGAGATAACACTCCCAATTACGTCATGCTTCAGAAAGGTGAAGAATGGTCCGTTTTCAAATGTTTTATTTTTGAACGTCAGTTCACATTTGTAGGTAGATCATCAGTTTAAGAGCTAAAATGAGCATGTTTAAAGTGATTTTCATGCTTCCAGGGGCACGGGAAGTGAATTAAATACCATTTGGAGGCATTTAATTTTCAAGCAAAAACAGGTGATTTTTGACAAAAGAGATAACACCCCCCCATTACGTCATGCTTCAGAAAGGTGAAAAATGGTCCGTTTTCAAATGTTTTATTTTTGAACGTCAGTTCACATTTGTAGGTAGATCATCAGTTTTAGAGCCAAAATTTGCATGTTTAAAGTGATTTTCATCCTTCCAGGGGCCCGGGAAGTGAATTAAATACCATTTGGAGGCATTTAATGTTCAAGCAAAAACAGGTGATTTTTGACAAACGAGATAACACCCCCCCATTACGTCATGCTTCAGAAATGTGAAAAAAGGTCCGTTTTCAAATGTTTTATTTTTCAACGTCAGTTCGCATTTGTAGGTAGATCATCAGTTTTAGAGCTAAAATGTGCATGTTTAAAGTGATTTTCATGCTTCCAGGGGCCCGGGAAGTGAATTAAATACCATTTGGAGGCATTTAATGTACAAGCAAAAACAATTGATTTTTGACAAAAGAGATAACACCCCCCCATTACGTCATTGTTCAGAAAGGTGAAAAATGGTCAGTTTACAAATGTTTTATTTTTGAAGGTCAGTTCACATTTGTAGGTAGATCATCAGTTTTAGAGCTAAAATTAGCATGTTTAAAGTGATTTTCATGCTTCCAGGGGCCCGGGAAGTGAATTAAATACCATTTGGAGGCATTTAATGTTCAAGCAAAAACAGGTGATTTTTGACAAAAGAGATAACACCCCCCATTACGTCATGCTTCAGAAAGGTGAAGAATGGTCCGTTTTCAAATGTTTTATTTTTGAACGTCAGTTCACATTTGTAGGTAGATCGTCAGTTTTAGAGCTAAAATTTGCATGTTGAAAGTGATTTTCATGCTTCCAGGGGCCCGGGAAGTGAATTAAATACCAATTGGAGGCATTTAATGTTCAAGCAAAAACAGGTGATTTTTGACAAAAGAGATAACACCCCCCATTACGTCATGCTTCAGAAAGGTGAAGAATGGTCCGTTTTCAAATGTTTTATTTTTGAACGTCAGTTCACATTTGTAGGTAGATCATCAGTTTTAGATCTAAAATTAGCATGTTTAAAGTGATTTTCACCCTTCCAGGAGCCCGGGAAGTGAATTGAATACCATTTGGAGGCATTTAATGTTCAAACAAAAACAGGTGATTTTTGACAAAAGAAATAACACCCCCCATTACGTCATGCTTCAGAAAGGTGACAAATGGTCCATTTTTCAAATGTTTTATTTTTGAACGTCAGTTCACATTTGTAGGTAGATCATCAGTTTAAGAGCTAAAATTAGCATGTTTAAAGTGATTTTCATGCTTCCAGGGGCCCGGGAAGTGAATTAAATACCATTTGGAGGCATTTAATGTACAAGCAAAAACAGTTGATTTTTGACAAAAGAGATAACACCCCCCCATTACGTCATTGTTCAGAAAGGTGAAAAATGGTCAGTTTACAAATGTTTTATTTTTGAACGTCAGTTCACATTTGTAGGTAGATCATCAGTTTTAGAGCTAAAATTAGCATGTTTAAAGTGATTTTCATGCTTCCAGGGGCCCGGGAAGTGAATTAAATACCATTTGGAGGCATTTAATGTTCAAGCAAAAACAGGTGATTTTTGACAAAAGAGATAACACCCCCCATTACCTCATGCTTCAGAAAGGTGAAGAATGGTCCGTTTTCAAATGTTTTATTTTTGAACGTCAGTTCACATTTGTAGGTAGATCGTCAGTTTTAGAGCTAAAATTTGCATGTTGAAAGTGATTTTCATGCTTCCAGGGGCCCGGGAATTGAATTAAATACCATTTGGAGGCATTTAGTGTTCAAGCAAAAACAGGTGATTTTTGACAAAAGAGATAACACCCCCCCATTACGTCATGCTTCAGAAAGGTGAAAAATGGTCAGTTTTCAAATGTTTTATTTTTGAACGTCAGTTCACATTTGTAGGTAGATCATCAGTTTAAGAGCTAAAATTAGCATGTTTAAAGTGATTTTCATGCTTCCAGGGGCCCGGGAAGTGAATTAAATACCATTTGGAGGCATTTAATGTTCAAGCAAAAACAGGTGATTTTTGACAAAAGAGATAACACCCCCCCATTACGTCATGCTTCAGAAAGGTGAAAAATGGTCCGTTTTCAAATGTTTTATTTTTGAACGTCAGTTCACATTTGTAGGTAGATCATCAGTTTTAGAGCTAAAATTTGCATGTTTAAAGTGATTTTCAGGCTTCCAGGGGCCCGGGAAGTGAATTAAATACCATTCGGAGGCATTTAATGTTCAAGCAAAAACAGGTGATTTTTGACAAAAGAGATAACACCCCCCCATTACGTCATGCTTCAGAAATGTGAAAAAATGTCCGTTTTCAAATGTTTTATTTTTCAACGTCAGTTCACATTTGTAGGTAGATCATCAGTTTTAGAGCTAAAATTTGCATGTTTAAAGCGATTTTCATGCTTCCAGGGGCCCGGGAAGTGAATTAAATACCATTTGAGGCATTTAATGTTCAAGCAAAAACAGGTGATTTTTGACAAAAGAGATAACACCCCCAATTACGTCATGCTTCAGAAAGGTGAAGAATGGTCCGTTTTCAAATGTTTTATTTTTGAACGTCAGTTCACATTTGTAGGTAGATCATCAGTTTAAGAGCTAAAATGAGCATGTTTAAAGTGATTTTCATGCTTCCAGGGGCCCGGGAAGTGAATTAAATACCATTTGGAGGCATTTAATTTTCAAGCAAAAACAGGTGATTTTTGACAAAAGAGATAACACCCCCCCATTACGTCATGCTTCAGAAAGGTGAAAAATGGTCCGTTTTCAAATGTTTTATTTTTGAACGTCAGTTCACATTTGTAGGTAGATCATCAGTTTTAGAGCCAAAATTTGCATGTTTAAAGTGATTTTCATCCTTCCAGGGGCCCGGGAAGTGAATTAAATACCATTTGGAGGCATTTAATGTTCAAGCAAAAACAGGTGATTTTTGACAAACGAGATAACACCCCCCCATTACGTCATGCTTCAGAAATGTGAAAAAAGGTCCGTTTTCAAATGTTTTATTTTTCAACGTCAGTTCGCATTTGTAGGTAGATCATCAGTTTTAGAGCTAAAATGTGCATGTTTAAAGTGATTTTCATGCTTCCAGGGGCCCGGGAAGTGAATTAAATACCATTTGGAGGCATTTAATGTACAAGCAAAAACAATTGATTTTTGACAAAAGAGATAACACCCCCCCATTACGTCATTGTTCAGAAAGGTGAAAAATGGTCAGTTTACAAATGTTTTATTTTTGAACGTCAGTTCACATTTGTAGGTAGATCATCAGTTTTAGAGCTAAAATTAGCATGTTTAAAGTGATTTTCATGCTTCCAGGGGCCCGGGAAGTGAATTAAATACCATTTGGAGGCATTTAATGTTCAAGCAAAAACAGGTGATTTTTGACAAAAGAGATAACACCCCCCATTACGTCATGCTTCAGAAAGGTGAAGAATGGTCCGTTTTCAAATGTTTTATTTTTGAACGTCAGTTCACATTTGTAGGTAGATCGTCAGTTTTAGAGCTAAAATTTGCATGTTGAAAGTGATTTTCATGCTTCCAGGGGCCCGGGAATTGAATTAAATACCATTTGGAGGCATTTAATGTTCAAGCAAAAACAGGTGATTTTTGACAAAAGAGATAACACCCCCCCATTACGTCATGCTTCAGAAAGGTGAAAAATGGTCCGTTTTCAAATGTTTTATTTTTGAACGTCAGTTCACATTTGTAGGTAGATCGTCAGTTTTAGAGCTAAATTATGCATGTTGAAAGTGATTTTCATGCTTCCAGGGGCCCGGGAAGTGAATTAAATACCATTTGGAGGCATTTAATGTTCAAGCAAAAACAGGTGATTTTTGACAAAAGAGATAACACCCACCCATTACGTCATGCTTAAGAAAGGTGAAAAATGGTCCGTTTTCAAATGTTTTATTTTTGAACGTCAGTTCACATTTGTAGGTAGATCATCAGTTTCAGAGCTAAAATTAGCATGTTTAAAGTGATTTTCATGCTTCCAGGGGCCCGGGAAGTGAATTAAATACCATTTGGAGGCATTTAATGTTCAAGCAAAAACATGTGATTTTTGACAAAAGAGATAACACCCCCCCATTACGTCATGCTTCAGAAAGGTGAAAAATGGTCCCTTTTCAAATGTTTTATTTTTGAACGTCAGTTCACATTTGTAGGTAGATCATCAGTTTTAGAGCTAAAATGTGCATGTTTAAAGTGATTTTCATGCTTCCAGGGGCCCGGGAAGTGAATTTAATACCATTTGGAGGCATTTAATGTTCAAGCAAAAACAGGTGATTTTTGACAAAAGAGATAACACCCCCCATTACGTCATGCTTCAGAAAGGTGAAAAATGGTCCGTTTTCAAATGTTTTATTTTTGAACGTCAGTTCACATTTGTAGGTAGATCATCAGTTTTAGAGCTAAAATGTGCATGTTTAAAGCGATTTTCATGCTTCCAGGGGCCCGGGAAGTGAATTAAATACCATTTGAGGCATTTAATGTTCAAGCAAAAACAGGTGATTTTTGACAAAAGAGATAACACCCCCCCATTACGTCATGCTTCAGAAAGGTGAAAAATGGTCCGTTTTCAAATGTTTTATTTTTGAACGTCAGTTCACATTTGTAGGTAGATCATCAGTTTTAGATCTAAAATTAGCATGTTTAAAGTGATTTTCATCCTTCCAGGGGCCCGGGAAGTGAATTAAATACCATTTGGAGGCATTTAATGTACAAGCAAAAACAGTTGATTTTTGACAAAAGAGATAACACCCCCCCATTACGTCATTGTTCAGAAAGGTGAAAAATTGTCAGTTTACAAATGTTTTATTTTTGAACGTCAGTTCACATTTGTAGGTAGATCATCAGTTTTAGAGCTAAAATTAGCATGTTTAAAGTGATTTTCATGCTTCCAGGGGCCCGGGAAGTGAATTAAATACCATTTGGAGGCATTTAATGTTCAAGCAAAAACAGGTGATTTTTGACAAAAGAGATAACACCCCCAATTACGTCATGCTTCAGAAAGGTGAAGAATGGTCCGTTTTCAAATGTTTTATTTTTGAACGTCAGTTCACATTTGTAGGTAGATCGTCAGTTTTAGAGCTAAAATTTGCATGTTGAAAGTGATTTTCATGCTTCCAGGGGCCCGGGAATTGAATTAAATACCATTTGGAGGCATTTAATGTTCAAGCAAAAACAGGTGATTTTTGACAAAAGAGATAACCCCCCATTACGTCATGCTTCAGAAAGGTGAAAAATGGTCAGTTTTCAAATGTTTTATTTTTGAACGTCAGTTCACATTTGTAGGTAGATCATCAGTTTAAGAGCTAAAATGAGCATGTTTAAAGTGATTTTCATGCTTCCAGGGGCCCGGGAAGTGAATTAAATACCATTTGGAGGCATTTAATTTTCAAGCAAAAACAGGTGATTTTTGACAAAAGAGATAACACCCCCCCATTACGTCATGCTTCAGAAAGGTGAAAAATGGTCCGTTTTCAAATGTTTTATTTTTGAACGTCAGTTCACATTTGTAGGTAGATCATCAGTTTTAGAGCCAAAATTTGCATGTTTAAAGTGATTTTCAGGCTTCCAGGGGCCCGGGAAGTGAATTAAATACCATTCGGAGGCATTTAATGTTCAAGCAAAAACAGGTGATTTTTGACAAAAGAGATAACACCCCCCCATTACGTCATGCTTCAGAAATGTGAAAAAAGGTCCGTTTTCAAATGTTTTATTTTTCAACGTCAGTTCACATTTGTAGGTAGATCATCAGTTTTAGAGCTAAAATTAGCATGTTTAAAGTGATTTTCATCCTTCCAGGGGCCCGGGAAGTGAATTAAATACCATTTGGAGGCATTTAATGTTCAAGCAAAAACAGGTGATTTTTGACAAACGAGATAACACCCCCCCATTACGTCATGCTTCAGAAATGTGAAAAAAGGTCCGTTTTCAAATGTTTTATTTTTCAACGTCAGTTCGCATTTGTAGGTAGATCATCAGTTTTAGAGCTAAAATTAGCATGTTTAAAGTGATTTTCATGCTTCCAGGGGCCCGGGAAGTGAATTAAATACCATTTGGAGGCATTTAATGTACAAGCAAAAACAGTTGATTTTTGACAAAAGAGATAACACCCCCCCATTACGTCATTGTTCAGAAAGGTGAAAAATGGTCAGTTTACAAATGTTTTATTTTTGAACGTCAGTTCACATTTGTAGGTAGATCATCAGTTTTAGAGCTAAAATTAGCATGTTTAAAGTGATTTTCATGCTTCCAGGGGCCCGGGAAGTGAATTAAATACCATTTGGAGGCATTTAATGTTCAAGCAAAAACAGGTGATTTTTGACAAAAGAGATAACACCCCCCATTACGTCATGCTTCAGAAAGGTGAAGAATGGTCCGTTTTCAAATGTTTTATTTTTGAACGTCAGTTCACATTTGTAGGTAGATCGTCAGTTTTAGAGCTAAAATTTGCATGTTGAAAGTGATTTTCATGCTTCCAGGGGCCCGGGAATTGAATTAAATACCATTTGATGGCATTTAATGTTCAAGCAAAAACAGGTGATTTTTGACAAAAGAGATAACACCCCCCCATTACGTCATGCTTCAGAAAGGTGAAAAATGGTCAGTTTTCAAATGTTTTATTTTTGAACGTCAGTTCACATTTGTAGGTAGATCATCAGTTTAAGAGCTAAAATTAGCATGTTTAAAGTGATTTTCATGCTTCCAGGGGCCCGGGAAGTGAATTAAATACCATTTGGAGGCATTTAATGTTCAAGCAAAAACAGGTGATTTTTGACAAAAGAGATAACACCCCCCCATTACGTCATGCTTCAGAAAGGTGAAAAATGGTCCGTTTTCAAATGTTTTATTTTTGAACGTCAGTTCACATTTGTAGGTAGATCATCAGTTTTAGAGCTAAAATTTGCATGTTTAAAGTGATTTTCAGGCTTCCAGGGGCCCGGGAAGTGAATTAAATACCATTCGGAGGCATTTAATGTTCAAGCAAAAACAGGTGATTTTTGACAAAAGAGATAACACCCCCCCATTACGTCATGCTTCAGAAATGTGAAAAAAGGTCAGTTTTCAAATGTTTTATTTTTCAACGTCAGTTCACATTTGTAGGTAGATCATCAGTTTTAGAGCTAAAATTAGCATGTTTAAAGTGATTTTCATCCTTCCAGGGGCCCGGGAAGTGAATTAAATACCATTTGGAGGCATTTAATGTTCAAGCAAAAACAGGTGATTTTTGACAAAAGAGATAACACCCCCCATTACGTCATGCTTCAGAAAGGTGAAGAATGGTCCGTTTTCAAATGTTTTATTTTTGAACGTCAGTTCACATTTGTAGGTAGATCGTCAGTTTTAGAGCTAAAATTTGCATGTTGAAAGTGATTTTCATGCTTCCAGGGGCCCGGGAAGTGAATTAAATACCAATTGGAGGCATTTAATGTTCAAGCAAAAACAGGTGATTTTTGACAAAAGAGATAACACCCCCCATTACGTCATGCTTCAGAAAGGTGAAGAATGGTCCGTTTTCAAATGTTTTATTTTTGAACGTCAGTTCACATTTGTAGGTAGATCGTCAGTTTTAGAGCTAAAATTTGCATGTAGAAACTGATTTTCATGCTTCCAGGGGCCCGGGAATTGAATTAAATACCATTTGGAGGCATTTAATGTTCAAGCAAAAACAGGTGATTTTTGACAAAAGAGATAACACCCCCCCATTACGTCATGCTTCAGAAAGGTGAAAAATGGTCAGTTTTCAAATGTTTTATTTTTGAACGTCAGTTCACATTTGTAGGTAGATCATCAGTTTAAGAGCTAAAATTAGCATGTTTAAAGTGATTTTCATGCTTCCAGGGGCCCGGGAAGTGAATTAAATACCATTTGGAGGCATTTAATGTTCAAGCAAAAACAGGTGATTTTTGACAAAAGAGATAACACCCCCCCATTACGTCATGCTTCAGAAAGGTGAAAAATGGTCCGTTTTCAAATGTTTTATTTTTGAACGTCAGTTCACATTTGTAGGTAGATCATCAGTTTTAGAGCTAAAATTTGCATGTTTAAAGTGATTTTCAGGCTTCCAGGGGCCCGGGAAGTGAATTAAATACCATTCGGAGGCATTTAATGTTCAAGCAAAAACAGGTGATTTTTGACAAAAGAGATAACACCCCCCCATTACGTCATGCTTCAGAATTGTGAAAAAAGGTCCGTTTTCAAATGTTTTATTTTTCAACGTCAGTTCACATTTGTAGGTAGATCATCAGTTTTAGAGCTAAAATTAGCATGTTTAAAAAGATTTTCATCCTTCCAGGGGCCCGGGAAGTGAATTAAATACCATTTGAAAGCATTTAATGTTCAAGCAAAAACAGGTGATTTTTGACAAACGAGATAACACCCCCCCATTACGTCATGCTTCAGAAATGGGAAAAAGGTCCGTTTTCAAATGTTTTATTTTTCAACGTCAGTTCGCATTTGTAAGTAGATCATCAGTTTTAGAGCTAAAATTAGCATGTTTAAAGTGATTTTCATGCTTCCAGGGGCCCGGGAAGTGAATTAAATACCATTTGGAGGCATTTAATGTTCAAGCAAAAACAGGTGATTTTTGACAAAAGAGATAACACCCCCCATTACGTCATGCTTCAGAAAGGTGAAGAATGGACCGTTTTCAAATGTTTTATTTTTGAACGTCAGTTCACATTTGTAGGTAGATCGTCAGTTTTAGAGCTAAAATTTGCATGTTGAAAGTGATTTTCATGCTTCCAGGGGCCCGGGAAGTGAATTAAATACCAATTGGAGGCATTTAATGTTCAAGCAAAAACAGGTGATTTTTGACAAAAGAAATAACACCCCCCATTACGTCATGCTTCAGAAAGGTGAAGAATGGTCCGTTTTCAAATGTTTTATTTTTGAACGTCAGTTCACATTTGTAGGTAGATCATCAGTTTTAGATCTAAAATTAGCATGTTTAAAGTGATTTTCACCCTTCCAGGGGCCCGGGAAGTGAATTAAATACCATTTGGAGGCATTTAATGTTCAAACAAAAACAGGTGATTTTTGACAAAAGAAATAACACCCCCCATTACGTCATGCTTCAGAAAGGTGACAAATGGTCCATATTTCAAATGTTTTATTTTTGAACGTCAGTTCACATTTGTAGGTAGATCATCAGTTTAAGAGCTAAAATTAGCATGTTTAAAGTGATTTTCATGCTTCCAGGGGCCCGGGAAGTGAATTAAATACCATTTGGAGGCATTTAATGTTCAAGCAAAAACAGGTGATTTTTGACAAACGAGATAACACCCCCCCATTACGTCATGCTTCAGAAATGTGAAAAAAGGTCAGTTTTCAAATGTTTTATTTTTCAACGTCAGTTCGCATTGGTAGGTAGATCATCAGTTTTAGAGCTAAAATTAGCATGTTTAAAGTGATTTTCATGCTTCCAGGGGCCCGGGAAGTGAATTAAATACCATTTGGAGGCATTTAATGTTCAAGCAAAAACAGGTGATTTTTGACAAAAGAGATAACACCCCCCATTACGTCATGCTTCAGAAAGGTGAAGAATGGTCCGTTTTCAAATGTTTTATTTTTGAACGTCAGTTCACATTTGTAGGTAGATCGTCAGTTTTAGAGCTAAAATTTGCATGTTGAAGGTGATTTTCATGCTTCCAGGGGCCCGGGAAGTGAATTAAATACCAATTGGAGGCATTTAATGTTCAAGCAAAAACAGGTGATTTTTGACAAAAGAGATAACACCCCCCCATTACGTCATGCTTCAGAAAGGTGAAAAATGGTCCGTTTTCAAATGTTTTATTTTTGAACGTCAGTTCACATTTGTAGGTAGATCGTCAGTTTTAGAGCTAAATTTTGCATGTTGAAAGTGATTTTCATGCTTCCAGGGGCCCGGGAAGTGAATTAAATACCATTTGGAGGCATTTAATGTTCAAGCAAAAACAGGTGATTTTTGACAAAAGAGATAACCCCCCCCCCATTACGTCATGCTTCAGAAATGTGAAAAAAGGTCCATTTTCAAATGTTTTCTTTTTCAACGTCAGTTCACATTTGTAGGTAGATCATCAGTTTTAGAGCTAAAATTTGCATGTTTAAAGTGATTTTCATCCTTCCAGGGGCCCGGGAAGTGAATTAAATACCATTTGGAGGCATTTAATGTTCAAGCAAAAACAGGTGATTTTTGACAAACGAGATAACACCCCCCATTACGTCATGCTTCAGAAATGGGAAAAAAGGTCCGTTTTCAAATGTTTTATTTTTCAACGTCAGTTCGCATTTGTAAGTAGATCATCAGTTTTAGAGCTAAAATTAGCATGTTTAAAGTGATTTTCATGCTTCCAGGGGCCCGGGAAGTGAATTAAATACCATTTGGAGGCATTTAATGTTCAAGCAAAAACAGGTGATTTTTGACAAAAGAGATAACACCCCCCAGTACGTCATGCTTCAGAAAGGTGAAGAATGGTCCGTTTTCAAATGTTTTATTTTTGAACGTCAGTTCACATTTGTAGGTAGATCGTCAGTTTTAGAGCTAAAATTTGCATGTTGAAAGTGATTTTCATGCTTCCAGGGGCCCGGGAAGTGAATTAAATACCATTTGGAGGCATTTAATGTTCAAACAAAAACAGGTGATTTTTGACAAAAGAAATAACACCCCCCATTACGTCATGCTTCAGAAAGGTGACAAATGGTCCATTTTTCAAATGTTTTATTTTTGAACGTCAGTTCACATTTGTAGGTAGATCATCAGTTTAAGAGCTAAAATTAGCATGTTTAAAGTGATTTTCATGCTTCCAGGGGCCCGGGAAGTGAATTAAATACCATTTGGAGGCATTTAATGTTCAAGCAAAAACAGGTGATTTTTGACAAACGAGATAACACCCCCCCATTACGTCATGCTTCAGAAATGTGAAAAAAGGTCCGTTTTCAAATGTTTTATTTTTCAACGTCAGTTCGCATTTGTAGGTAGATCATCAGTTTTAGAGCTAAAATTAGCATGTTTAAAGTGATTTTCATGCTTCCAGGGGCCCGGGAAGTGAATTAAATACCATTTGGAGGCATTTAATGTTCAAGCAAAAACAGGTGATTTTTGACAAACGAGATAACACCCCCCCATTACGTCATGCTTCAGAAATGTGAAAAAAGGTCCGTTTTCAAATGTTTTATTTTTCAACGTCAGTTCGCATTTGTAGGTAGATCATCAGTTTTAGAGCTAAAATTAGCATGTTTAAAGTGATTTTCATGCTTCCAGGGGCCCGGGAAGTGAATGACATACCATTTGGAGGCATTTAATGTACAAGCAAAAACAGTTGATTTTTGACAAAAGAGATAACACCCCCCCATTACGTCATTGTTCAGAAAGGTGAAAAATGGTCAGTTTACAAATGTTTTATTTTTGAACGTCAGTTCACATTTGTAGGTAGATCATCAGTTTTAGAGCTAAAATTTGCATGTTGAAAGTGATTTTCATGCTTCCAGGGGCCCGGGAAGTGAATTAAATACCATTTGGAGGCATTTAATGTTCAAGCAAAAACAGGTGAATTTTGACAAAAGAGATAACACCCCCCATTACGTCATGCTTCAGAAAGGTGAAGAATGGTCCGTTTTCAAATGTTTTATTTTTGAACGTCAGTTCACATTTGTAGGTAGATCGTCAGTTTTAGAGCTAAAATTTGCATGTTGAAAGTGATTTTCATGCTTCCAGGGGCCCGGGAATTGAATTAAATACCATTTGGAGGCATTTAATGTTCAAGCAAAAACAGGTGATTTTTGACAAAAGAGAGAACACCCCCCCATTACGTCATGCTTCAGAAAGGTGAAAAATGGTCAGTTTTCAAATGTTTTATTTTTGAACGTCAGTTCACATTTGTAGGTAGATCATCAGTTTAAGAGCTAAAATTAGCATGTTTAAAGTGATTTTCATGCTTCCAGGGGCCCGGGAAGTGAATTAAATACCATTTGGAGGCATTTAATGTTCAAGCAAAAACAGGTGATTTTTGACAAAAGAGATAACACCCCCCCATTACGTCATGCTTCAGAAAGGTGAAAAATGGTCCGTTTTCAAATGTTTTATTTTTGAACGTCAGTTCACATTTGTAGGTAGATCATCAGTTTTAGAGCTAAAATTTGCATGTTTAAAGTGATTTTCAGGCTTCCAGGGGCCCGGGAAGTGAATTAAATACCATTCGGAGGCATTTAATGTTCAAGCAAAAACAGGTGATTTTTGACAAAAGAGATAACACCCCCCCATTACGTCATGCTTCAGAATTGTGAAAAAAGGTCCGTTTTCAAATGTTTTATTTTTCAACGTCAGTTCACATTTGTAGGTAGATCATCAGTTTTAGAGCTAAAATTAGCATGTTTAAAGTGATTTTCATCCTTCCAGGGGCCCGGGAAGTGAATTAAATACCATTTGGAGGCATTTAATGTTCAAGCAAAAACAGGTGATTTTTGACAAACGAGATAACACCCCCCCTTTACGTCATGCTTCAGAAATGGGAAAAAAGGTCCGTTTTCAAATGTTTTATTTTTCAACGTCAGTTCGCATTTGTAAGTAGATCATCAGTTTTAGAGCTAAAATTAGCATGTTTAAAGTGATTTTCATGCTTCCAGGGGCCCGGGAAGTGAATTAAATACCATTTGGAGGCATTTAATGTTCAAGCAAAAACAGGTGATTTTTGACAAAAGAGATAACACCCCCCATTACGGCATGCTTCAGAAAGGTGAAGAATGGTCCGTTTTCAAATGTTTTATTTTTGAACGTCAGTTCACATTTGTAGGTAGATCGTCAGTTTTAGAGCTAAAATTTGCATGTTGAAAGTGATTTTCATGCTTCCAGGGGCCCGGGAAGTGAATTAAATACCAATTGGAGGCATTTAATGTTCAAGCAAAAACAGGTGATTTTTGACAAAAGAGATAACACCCCCCATTACGTCATGCTTCAGAAAGGTGAAGAATGGTCCGTTTTCAAATGTTTTATTTTTGAACGTCAGTTCACATTTGTAGGTAGATCGTCAGTTTTAGAGCTAAAATTTGCATGTTGAAAGTGATTTTCATGCTTCCAGGGGCCCGGGAATTGAATTAAATACCATTTGGAGGCATTTAATGTTCAAGCAAAAACAGGTGATTTTTGACAAAAGAGATAACACCCCCCCATTACGTCATGCTTCAGAAAGGTGAAAAATGGTCAGTTTTCAAATGTTTTATTTTTGAACGTCAGTTCACATTTGTAGGTAGATCATCAGTTTAAGAGCTAAAATTGGCATGTTTAAAGTGATTTTCATGCTTCCAGGGGCCCGGGAAGTGAATTAAATACCATTTGGAGGCATTTAATGTTCAAGCAAAAACAGGTGATTTTTGACAAAAGAGATAACACCCCCCCATTACGTCATGCTTCAGAAAGGTGAAAAATGGTCCGTTTTCAAATGTTTTATTTTTGAACGTCAGTTCACATTTGTAGGTAGATCATCAGTTTTAGAGCTAAAATTAGCATGTTTAAAGTGATTTTCATCCTTCCAGGGGCCCGGGAAGTGAATTAAATACCATTTGGAGGCATTTAATGTTCATGCAAAAACAGGTGATTTTTGACAAACGAGATAACACCCCCCCATTACGTCATGCTTCAGAAATGGGAAAAAAGGTCAGTTTTCAAATGTTTTATTTTTCAACGTCAGTTCGCATTTGTAAGTAGATCATCAGTTTTAGAGCTAAAATTAGCATGTTTAAAGTGATTTTCATGCTTCCAGGGGCCCGGGAAGTGAATTAAATACCATTTGGAGGCATTTAAAGTTCAAGCAAAAACAGGTGATTTTTGACAAAAGAGATAACACCCCCCATTACGTCATGCTTCAGAAATGTGAAAAAAGGTCCGTTTTCAAATGTTTTATTTTTCAACGTCAGTTCGCATTTGTAGGTAGATCATCAGTTTTAGAGCTAAAATTAGCATGTTTAAAGTGATTTTCATGCTTCCAGGGGCCCGGGAAGTGAATGACATACCATTTGGAGGCATTTAATGTACAAGCAAAAACAGTTGATTTTTGACAAAAGAGATAACACCCCCCCATTACGTCATTGTTCAGAAAGGTGAAAAATGGTCAGTTTACAAATGTTTTATTTTTGAACGTCAGTTCACATTTGTAGGTAGATCATCAGTTTTAGAGCTAAAATTAGCATGTTTAAAGTGATTTTCATGCTTCCAGGGGCCCGGGAAGTGAATTAAATACCATTTGGAGGCATTTAATGTTCAAGCAAAAACAGGTGAATTTTGACAAAAGAGATAACACCCCCCATTACGTCATGCTTCAGAAAGGTGAAGAATGGTCCGTTTTCAAATGTTTTATTTTTGAACGTCAGTTCACATTTGTAGGTAGATCGTCAGTTTTAGAGCTAAAATTTGCATGTTGAAAGTGATTTTCATGCTTCCAGGGGCCCGGGAATTGAATTAAATACCATTTGGAGGCATTTAATGTTCAAGCAAAAACAGGTGATTTTTGACAAAAGAGAGAACACCCCCCCATTACGTCATGCTTCAGAAAGGTGAAAAATGGTCAGTTTTCAAATGTTTTATTTTTGAACGTCAGTTCACATTTGTAGGTAGATCATCAGTTTAAGAGCTAAAATTAGCATGTTTAAAGTGATTTTCATGCTTCCAGGGGCCCGGGAAGTGAATTAAATACCATTTGGAGGCATTTAATGTTCAAGCAAAAACAGGTGATTTTTGACAAAAGAGATAACACCCCCCCATTACGTCATGCTTCAGAATTGTGAAAAAAGGTCCGTTTTCAAATGTTTTATTTTTCAACGTCAGTTCACATTTGTAGGTAGATCATCAGTTTTAGAGCTAAAATTAGCATGTTTAAAGTGATTTTCATCCTTCCAGGGGCCCGGGAAGTGAATTAAATACCATTTGGAGGCATTTAATGTTCAAGCAAAAACAGGTGATTTTTGACAAACGAGATAACACCCCCCCTTTACGTCATGCTTCAGAAATGGGAAAAAAGGTCCGTTTTCAAATGTTTTATTTTTCAACGTCAGTTCGCATTTGTAAGTAGATCATCAGTTTTAGAGCTAAAATTAGCATGTTTAAAGTGATTTTCATGCTTCCAGGGGCCCGGGAAGTGAATTAAATACCATTTGGAGGCATTTAATGTTCAAGCAAAAACAGGTGATTTTTGACAAAAGAGATAACACCCCCCATTACGGCATGCTTCAGAAAGGTGAAGAATGGTCCGTTTTCAAATGTTTTATTTTTGAACGTCAGTTCACATTTGTAGGTAGATCGTCAGTTTTAGAGCTAAAATTTGCATGTTGAAAGTGATTTTCATGCTTCCAGGGGCCCGGGAAGTGAATTAAATACCAATTGGAGGCATTTAATGTTCAAGCAAAAACAGGTGATTTTTGACAAAAGAGATAACACCCCCCATTACGTCATGCTTCAGAAAGGTGAAGAATGGTCCGTTTTCAAATGTTTTATTTTTGAACGTCGGTTCACATTTGTAGGTAGATCGTCAGTTTTAGAGCTAAAATTTGCATGTTGAAAGTGATTTTCATGCTTCCAGGGGCCCGGGAATTGAATTAAATACCATTGGAGGCATTTAATGTTCAAGCAAAAACAGGTGATTTTTGACAAAAGAGATAACCCCCCCCCCATTACGTCATGCTTCAGAAATGTGAAAAAAGGTCCATTTTCAAATGTTTTCTTTTTCAACGTCAGTTCACATTTGTAGGTAGATCATCAGTTTTAGAGCTAAAATTTGCATGTTTAAAGTGATTTTCATCCTTCCAGGGGCCCGGGAAGTGAATTAAATACCATTTGGAGGCATTTAATGTTCAAGCAAAAACAGGTGATTTTTGACAAACGAGATAACACCCCCCCATTACGTCATGCTTCAGAAATGGGAAAAAAGGTCCGTTTTCAAATGTTTTATTTTTCAACGTCAGTTCGCATTTGTAAGTAGATCATCAGTTTTAGAGCTAAAATTAGCATGTTTAAAGTGATTTTCATGCTTCCAGGGGCCCGGGAAGTGAATTAAATACCATTTGGAGGCATTTAATGTTCAAGCAAAAACAGGTGATTTTTGACAAAAGAGATAACACCCCCCAGTACGTCATGCTTCAGAAAGGTGAAGAATGGTCCGTTTTCAAATGTTTTATTTTTGAACGTCAGTTCACATTTGTAGGTAGATCGTCAGTTTTAGAGCTAAAATTTGCATGTTGAAAGTGATTTTCATGCTTCCAGGGGCCCGGGAAGTGAATTAAATACCATTTGGAGGCATTTAATGTTCAAACAAAAACAGGTGATTTTTGACAAAAGAAATAACACCCCCCATTACGTCATGCTTCAGAAAGGTGACAAATGGTCCATTTTTCAAATGTTTTATTTTTGAACGTCAGTTCACATTTGTAGGTAGATCATCAGTTTAAGAGCTAAAATTAGCATGTTTAAAGTGATTTTCATGCTTCCAGGGGCCCGGGAAGTGAATTAAATACCATTTGGAGGCATTTAATGTTCAAGCAAAAACAGGTGATTTTTGACAAACGAGATAACACCCCCCCATTACGTCATGCTTCAGAAATGTGAAAAAAGGTCTGTTTTCAAATGTTTTATTTTTCAACGTCAGTTCGCATTTGTAGGTAGATCATCAGTTTTAGAGCTAAAATTAGCATGTTTAAAGTGATTTTCATGCTTCCAGGGGCCCGGGAAGTGAATTAAATACCATTTGGAGGCATTTAATGTTCAAGCAAAAACAGGTGATTTTTGACAAACGAGATAACACCCCCCCATTACGTCATGCTTCAGAAATGTGAAAAAAGGTCCGTTTTCAAATGTTTTATTTTTCAACGTCAGTTCGCATTTGTAGGTAGATCATCAGTTTTAGAGCTAAAATTAGCATGTTTAAAGTGATTTTCATGCTTCCAGGGGCCCGGGAAGTGAATGACATACCATTTGGAGGCATTTAATGTACAAGCAAAAACAGTTGATTTTTGACAAAAGAGATAACACCCCCCCATTACGTCATTGTTCAGAAAGGTGAAAAATGGTCAGTTTACAAATGTTTTATTTTTGAACGTCAGTTCACATTTGTAGGTAGATCATCAGTTTTAGAGCTAAAATTTGCATGTTGAAAGTGATTTTCATGCTTCCAGGGGCCCGGGAAGTGAATTAAATACCATTTGGAGGCATTTAATGTTCAAGCAAAAACAGGTGAATTTTGACAAAAGAGATAACACCCCCCATTACGTCATGCTTCAGAAAGGTGAAGAATGGTCCGTTTTCAAATGTTTTATTTTTGAACGTCAGTTCACATTTGTAGGTAGATCGTCAGTTTTAGAGCTAAAATTTGCATGTTGAAAGTGATTTTCATGCTTCCAGGGGCCCGGGAATTGAATTAAATACCATTTGGAGGCATTTAATGTTCAAGCAAAAACAGGTGATTTTTGACAAAAGAGAGAACACCCCCCCATTACGTCATGCTTCAGAAAGGTGAAAAATGGTCAGTTTTCAAATGTTTTATTTTTGAACGTCAGTTCACATTTGTAGGTAGATCATCAGTTTAAGAGCTAAAATTAGCATGTTTAAAGTGATTTTCATGCTTCCAGGGGCCCGGGAAGTGAATTAAATACCATTTGGAGGCATTTAATGTTCAAGCAAAAACAGGTGATTTTTGACAAAAGAGATAACACCCCCCCATTACGTCATGCTTCAGAAAGGTGAAAAATGGTCCGTTTTCAAATGTTTTATTTTTGAACGTCAGTTCACATTTGTAGGTAGATCATCAGTTTTAGAGCTAAAATTTGCATGTTTAAAGTGATTTTCAGGCTTCCAGGGGCCCGGGAAGTGAATTAAATACCATTCGGAGGCATTTAATGTTCAAGCAAAAACAGGTGATTTTTGACAAAAGAGATAACACCCCCCCATTACGTCATGCTTCAGAATTGTGAAAAAAGGTCCGTTTTCAAATGTTTTATTTTTCAACGTCAGTTCACATTTGTAGGTAGATCATCAGTTTTAGAGCTAAAATTAGCATGTTTAAAGTGATTTTCATCCTTCCAGGGGCCCGGGAAGTGAATTAAATACCATTTGGAGGCATTTAATGTTCAAGCAAAAACAGGTGATTTTTGACAAACGAGATAACACCCCCCCTTTACGTCATGCTTCAGAAATGGGAAAAAAGGTCCGTTTTCAAATGTTTTATTTTTCAACGTCAGTTCGCATTTGTAAGTAGATCATCAGTTTTAGAGCTAAAATTAGCATGTTTAAAGTGATTTTCATGCTTCCAGGGGCCCGGGAAGTGAATTAAATACCATTTGGAGGCATTTAATGTTCAAGCAAAAACAGGTGATTTTTGACAAAAGAGATAACACCCCCCATTACGGCATGCTTCAGAAAGGTGAAGAATGGTCCGTTTTCAAATGTTTTATTTTTGAACGTCAGTTCACATTTGTAGGTAGATCGTCAGTTTTAGAGCTAAAATTTGCATGTTGAAAGTGATTTTCATGCTTCCAGGGGCCCGGGAAGTGAATTAAATACCAATTGGAGGCATTTAATGTTCAAGCAAAAACAGGTGATTTTTGACAAAAGAGATAACACCCCCCATTACGTCATGCTTCAGAAAGGTGAAGAATGGTCCGTTTTCAAATGTTTTATTTTTGAACGTCAGTTCACATTTGTAGGTAGATCGTCAGTTTTAGAGCTAAAATTTGCATGTTGAAAGTGATTTTCATGCTTCCAGGGGCCCGGGAATTGAATTAAATACCATTTGGAGGCATTTAATGTTCAAGCAAAAACAGGTGATTTTTGACAAAAGAGATAACACCCCCCCATTACGTCATGCTTCAGAAAGGTGAAAAATGGTCAGTTTTCAAATGTTTTATTTTTGAACGTCAGTTCACATTTGTAGGTAGATCATCAGTTTAAGAGCTAAAATTGGCATGTTTAAAGTGATTTTCATGCTTCCAGGGGCCCGGGAAGTGAATTAAATACCATTTGGAGGCATTTAATGTTCAAGCAAAAACAGGTGATTTTTGACAAAAGAGATAACACCCCCCCATTACGTCATGCTTCAGAAAGGTGAAAAATGGTCCGTTTTCAAATGTTTTATTTTTGAACGTCAGTTCACATTTGTAGGTAGATCATCAGTTTTAGAGCTAAAATTAGCATGTTTAAAGTGATTTTCATCCTTCCAGGGGCCCGGGAAGTGAATTAAATACCATTTGGAGGCATTTAATGTTCAAGCAAAAACAGGTGATTTTTGACAAACGAGATAACACCCCCCCATTACGTCATGCTTCAGAAATGGGAAAAAAGGTCAGTTTTCAAATGTTTTATTTTTCAACGTCAGTTCGCATTTGTAAGTAGATCATCAGTTTTAGAGCTAAAATTAGCATGTTTAAAGTGATTTTCATGCTTCCAGGGGCCCGGGAAGTGAATTAAATACCATTTGGAGGCATTTAAAGTTCAAGCAAAAACAGGTGATTTTTGACAAAAGAGATAACACCCCCCATTACGTCATGCTTCAGAAATGTGAAAAAAGGTCCGTTTTCAAATGTTTTATTTTTCAACGTCAGTTCGCATTTGTAGGTAGATCATCAGTTTTAGAGCTAAAATTAGCATGTTTAAAGTGATTTTCATGCTTCCAGGGGCCCGGGAAGTGAATGACATACCATTTGGAGGCATTTAATGTACAAGCAAAAACAGTTGATTTTTGACAAAAGAGATAACACCCCCCCATTACGTCATTGTTCAGAAAGGTGAAAAATGGTCAGTTTACAAATGTTTTATTTTTGAACGTCAGTTCACATTTGTAGGTAGATCATCAGTTTTAGAGCTAAAATTAGCATGTTTAAAGTGATTTTCATGCTTCCAGGGGCCCGGGAAGTGAATTAAATACCATTTGGAGGCATTTAATGTTCAAGCAAAAACAGGTGAATTTTGACAAAAGAGATAACACCCCCCATTACGTCATGCTTCAGAAAGGTGAAGAATGGTCCGTTTTCAAATGTTTTATTTTTGAACGTCAGTTCACATTTGTAGGTAGATCGTCAGTTTTAGAGCTAAAATTTGCATGTTGAAAGTGATTTTCATGCTTCCAGGGGCCCGGGAATTGAATTAAATACCATTTGGAGGCATTTAATGTTCAAGCAAAAACAGGTGATTTTTGACAAAAGAGAGAACACCCCCCCATTACGTCATGCTTCAGAAAGGTGAAAAATGGTCAGTTTTCAAATGTTTTATTTTTGAACGTCAGTTCACATTTGTAGGTAGATCATCAGTTTAAGAGCTAAAATTAGCATGTTTAAAGTGATTTTCATGCTTCCAGGGGCCCGGGAAGTGAATTAAATACCATTTGGAGGCATTTAATGTTCAAGCAAAAACAGGTGATTTTTGACAAAAGAGATAACACCCCCCCATTACGTCATGCTTCAGAATTGTGAAAAAAGGTCCGTTTTCAAATGTTTTATTTTTCAACGTCAGTTCACATTTGTAGGTAGATCATCAGTTTTAGAGCTAAAATTAGCATGTTTAAAGTGATTTTCATCCTTCCAGGGGCCCGGGAAGTGAATTAAATACCATTTGGAGGCATTTAATGTTCAAGCAAAAACAGGTGATTTTTGACAAACGAGATAACACCCCCCCTTTACGTCATGCTTCAGAAATGGGAAAAAAGGTCCGTTTTCAAATGTTTTATTTTTCAACGTCAGTTCGCATTTGTAAGTAGATCATCAGTTTTAGAGCTAAAATTAGCATGTTTAAAGTGATTTTCATGCTTCCAGGGGCCCGGGAAGTGAATTAAATACCATTTGGAGGCATTTAATGTTCAAGCAAAAACAGGTGATTTTTGACAAAAGAGATAACACCCCCCATTACGGCATGCTTCAGAAAGGTGAAGAATGGTCCGTTTTCAAATGTTTTATTTTTGAACGTCAGTTCACATTTGTAGGTAGATCGTCAGTTTTAGAGCTAAAATTTGCATGTTGAAAGTGATTTTCATGCTTCCAGGGGCCCGGGAAGTGAATTAAATACCAATTGGAGGCATTTAATGTTCAAGCAAAAACAGGTGATTTTTGACAAAAGAGATAACACCCCCCATTACGTCATGCTTCAGAAAGGTGAAGAATGGTCCGTTTTCAAATGTTTTATTTTTGAACGTCGGTTCACATTTGTAGGTAGATCGTCAGTTTTAGAGCTAAAATTTGCATGTTGAAAGTGATTTTCATGCTTCCAGGGGCCCGGGAATTGAATTAAATACCATTTGGAGGCATTTAATGTTCAAGCAAAAACAGGTGATTTTTGACAAAAGAGATAACACCCCCCCATTACGTCATGCTTCAGAAAGGTGAAAAATGGTCAGTTTTCAAATGTTTTATTTTTGAACGTCAGTTCACATTTGTAGGTAGATCATCAGTTTAAGAGCTAAAATTGGCATGTTTAAAGTGATTTTCATGCTTCCAGGGGCCCGGGAAGTGAATTAAATACCATTTGGAGGCATTTAATGTTCAAGCAAAAACAGGTGATTTTTGACAAAAGAGATAACACCCCCCCCATAACACCCCCCCATTACGTCATGCTTCAGAAAGGTGAAAAATGGTCCGTTTTCAAATGTTTTATTTTTGAACGTCAGTTCACATTTGTAGGTAGATCATCAGTTTTAGAGCTAAAATTAGCATGTTTAAAGTGATTTTCATCCTTCCAGGGGCCCGGGAAGTGAATTAAATACCATTTGGAGGCATTTAATGTTCAAGCAAAAACAGGTGATTTTTGACAAACGAGATAACACCCCCCCATTACGTCATGCTTCAGAAATGGGAAAAAAGGTCAGTTTTCAAATGTTTTATTTTTCAACGTCAGTTCGCATTTGTAAGTAGATCATCAGTTTTAGAGCTAAAATTAGCATGTTTAAAGTGATTTTCATGCTTCCAGGGGCCCGGGAAGTGAATTAAATACCATTTGGAGGCATTTAAAGTTCAAGCAAAAACAGGTGATTTTTGACAAAAGAGATAACACCCCCCATTACGTCATGCTTCAGAAAGGTGAAGAATGGTCCGTTTTCAAATGTTTTATTTTTGAACGTCAGTTCACATTTGTAGGTAGATCGTCAGTTTTAGAGCTAAAATTTGCATGTTGAAAGTGATTTTCATGCTTCCAGGGGCCCGGGAAGTGAATTAAATACCAATTGGAGGCATTTAATGTTCAAGCAAAAACAGGTGATTTTTGACAAAAGAGATAACACCCCCCATTACGTCATGCTTCAGAAAGGTGAAGAATGGTCCGTTTTCAAATGTTTTATTTTTGAACGTCAGTTCACATTTGTAGGTAGATCGTCAGTTTTAGAGCTAAAATTTGCATGTTGAAAGTGATTTTCATGCTTCCAGGGGCCCGGGAAGTGAATTAAATACCAATTGGAGGCATTTAATGTTCAAGCAAAAACAGGTGATTTTTGACAAAAGAGATAACACCCCCCATTACGTCATGCTTCAGAAAGGTGAAGAATTGTCCGTTTTCAAATGTTTTATTTTTGAACGTCAGTTCACATTTGTAGGTAGATCATCAGTTTTAGATCTAAAATTAGCATGTTTAAAGTGATTTTCACCCTTCCAGGGGCCCGGGAAGTGAATTAAATACCATTTGGAGGCATTTAATGTTCAAACAAAAACAGGTGATTTTTGACAAAAGAAATAACACCCCCCATTACGTCATGCTTCAGAAAGGTGACAAATGGTCCATTTTTCAAATGTTTTATTTTTGAACGTCAGTTCACATTTGTAGGTAGATCATCAGTTTAAGAGCTAAAATTAGCATGTTTAAAGTGATTTTCATGCTTCCAGGGGCCCGGGAAGTGAATTAAATACCATTTGGAGGCATTTAATGTTCAAGCAAAAACAGGTGATTTTTGACAAACGAGATAACACCCCCCCATTACGTCATGCTTCAGAAATGTGAAAAAAGGTCCGTTTTCAAATGTTTTATTTTTCAACGTCAGTTCGCATTTGTAGGTAGATCATCAGTTTTAGAGCTAAAATTAGCATGTTTAAAGTGATTTTCATGCTTCCAGGGGCCCGGGAAGTGAATTAAATACCATTTGGAGGCATTTAATGTTCAAGCAAAAACAGGTGATTTTTGACAAAAGAGATAACACCCCCCATTACGTCATGCTTCAGAAAGGTGAAGAATGGTCCGTTTTCAAATGTTTTATTTTTGAACGTCAGTTCACATTTGTAGGTAGATCGTCAGTTTTAGAGCTAAAATTTGCATGTTGAAGGTGATTTTCATGCTTCCAGGGGCCCGAGAAGTGAATTAAATACCAATTGGAGGCATTTAATGTTCAAGCAAAAACAGGTGATTTTTGACAAAAGAGATAACACCCCCCCATTACGTCATGCTTCAGAAAGGTGAAAAATGGTCCGTTTTCAAATGTTTTATTTTTGAACGTCAGTTCACATTTGTAGGTAGATCGTCAGTTTTAGAGCTAAATTTTGCATGTTGAAAGTGATTTTCATGCTTCCAGGGGCCCGGGAAGTGAATTAAATACCATTTGGAGGCATTTAATGTTCAAGCAAAAACAGGTGATTTTTGACAAAAGAGATAACACCCCCCCATTACGTCATGCTTCAGAAATGTAAAAAAAGGTCCGTTTTCAAATGTTTTATTTTTCAACGTCAGTTCACATTTGTAGGTAGATCATCAGTTTTAGAGCTAAAATTAGCATGTTTAAAGTGATTTTCATCCTTCCAGTGGCCCGGGAAGTGAATTAAATACCATTTGGAGGCATTTAATGTTCAAGCAAAAACAGGTGATTTTTGACAAACGAGATAACACCCCCCCATTACGTCATGCTTCAGAAATGGGAAAAAAGGTCAGTTTTCAAATGTTTTATTTTTCAACGTCAGTTCGCATTTGTAAGTAGATCATCAGTTTTAGAGCTAAAATTAGCATGTTTAAAGTGATTTTCATGCTTCCAGGGGCCCGGGAAGTGAATTAAATACCATTTGGAGGCATTTAATGTTCAAGCAAAAACAGGTGATTTTTGACAAAAGAGATAACACCCTCCATTACGTCATGCTTCAGAAAGGTGAAGAATGGTCCGTTTTCAAATGTTTTATTTTTGAACGTCAGTTCACATTTGTAGGTAGATCATCAGTTTTAGATCTAAAATTAGCATGTTTAAAGTGATTTTCACCCTTCCAGGGGCCCGGGAAGTGAATTAAATACCATTTGGAGGCATTTAATGTTCAAACAAAAACAGGTGATTTTTGACAAAAGAAATAACACCCCCATTACGTCATGCTTCAGAAAGGTGACAAATGGTCCATTTTTCAAATGTTTTATTTTTGAACGTCAGTTCACATTTGTAGGTAGATCATCAGTTTAAGAGCTAAAATTAGCATGTTTAAAGTGATTTTCATGCTTCCAGGGGCCCGGGAAGTGAATTAAATACCATTTGGAGGCATTTAATGTTCAAGCAAAAACAGGTGATTTTTGACAAACGAGATAACACCCCCCCATTACGTCATGCTTCAGAAATGTGAAAAAAGGTCCGTTTTCAAATGTTTTATTTTTCAACGGCAGTTCGCATTTGTAGGTAGATCATCAGTTTTAGAGCTAAAATTAGCATGTTTAAAGTGATTTTCATGCTTCCAGGGGCCCGGGAAGTGAATTAAATACCATTTGGAGGCATTTAATGTTCAAGCAAAAACAGGTGATTTTTGACAAAAGAGATAACACCCCCCATTACGTCATGCTTCAGAAAGGTGAAGAATGGTCCGTTTTCAAATGTTTTATTTTTGAACGTCAGTTCACATTTGTAGGTAGATCGTCAGTTTTAGAGCTAAAATTTGCATGTTGAAGGTGATTTTCATGCTTCCAGGGGCCCGGGAAGTGAATTAAATACCAATTGGAGGCATTTAATGTTCAAGCAAAAACAGGTGATTTTTGACAAAAGAGATAACACCCCCCCATTACGTCATGCTTCAGAAAGGTGAAAAATGGTCCGTTTTCAAATGTTTTATTTTTGAACGTCAGTTCACATTTGTAGGTAGATCGTCAGTTTTAGAGCTAAATTTTGCATGTTGAAAGTGATTTTCATGCTTCCAGGGGCCCGGGAAGTGAATTAAATACCATTTGGAGGCATTTAATGTTCAAGCAAAAACAGGTGATTTTTGACAAAAGAGATAACACCCCCCCATTACGTCATGCTTCAGAAATGTGAAAAAAGGTCCGTTTTCAAATGTTTTATTTTTCAACGTCAGTTCACATTTGTAGGTAGATCATCAGTTTTAGAGCTAAAATTAGCATGTTTAAAGTGATTTTCATCCTTCCAGTGGCCCGGGAAGTGAATTAAATACCATTTGGAGGCATTTAATGTTCAAGCAAAAACAGGTGATTTTTGACAAACGAGATAACACCCCCCCATTACGTCATGCTTCAGAAATGGGAAAAAAGGTCCGTTTTCAAATGTTTTATTTTTCAACGTCAGTTCGCATTTGTAAGTAGATCATCAGTTTTAGAGCTAAAATTAGCATGTTTAAAGTGATTTTCATGCTTCCAGGGGCCCGGGAAGTGAATTAAATACCATTTGGAGGCATTTAATGTTCAAGCAAAAACAGGTGATTTTTGACAAAAGAGATAACACCCTCCATTACGTCATGCTTCAGAAAGGTGAAGAATGGTCCGTTTTCAAATGTTTTATTTTTGAACGTCAGTTCACATTTGTAGGTAGATCGTCAGTTTTAGAGCTAAAATTTGCATGTTGAAGGTGATTTTCATGCTTCCAGGGGCCCGGGAAGTGAATTAAATACCAATTGGAGGCATTTAATGTTCAAGCAAAAACAGGTGATTTTTGACAAAAGAGATAACACCCCCCCATTACGTCATGCTTCAGAAAGGTGAAAAATGGTCCGTTTTCAAATGTTTTATTTTTGAACGTCAGTTCACATTTGTAGGTAGATCGTCAGTTTTAGAGCTAAATTTTGCATGTTGAAAGTGATGTTCATGCTTCCAGGGGCCCGGGAAGTGAATTAAATACCATTTGGAGGCATTTAATGTTCAAGCAAACACAGGTGATTTTTGACAAAAGTGATAACACCCCCCCATTACGTCATGCTTCAGAAATGTGAAAAAAGGTCCGTTTTCAAATGTTTTATTTTTCAACGTCAGTTCACATTTGTAGGTAGATCATCAGTTTTAGAGCTAAAATTAGCATGTTTAAAGTGATTTTCATCCTTCCAGGAGCCCGGGAAGTGAATTAAATACCATTTGGAGGCATTTAATGTTCAAGCAAAAACAGGTGATTTTTGACAAACGAGATAACACCCCCCCATTACGTCATGCTTCAGAAATGGGAAAAAAAGGTCCGTTTTCAAATGTTTTATTTTTCAACGTCAGTTCGCATTTGTAAGTAGATCATCAGTTTTAGAGCTAAAATTAGCATGTTTAAAGTGATTTTCATGCTTCCAGGGGCCCGGGAAGTGAATTAAATACCATTTGGAGGCATTTAATGTTCAAGCAAAAACAGGTGATTTTTGACAAAAGAGATAACACCCCCCATTACGGCATGCTTCAGAAAGGTGAAGAATGGTCCGTTTTCAAATGTTTTATTTTTGAACGTCAGTTCACATTTGTAGGTAGATCGTCAGTTTTAGAGCTAAAATTTGCATGTTGAAAGTGATTTTCATGCTTCCAGGGGCCCGGGAAGTGAATTAAATACCAATTGGAGGCATTTAATGTTCAAGCAAAAACAGGTGATTTTTGACAAAAGAGATAACACCCCCCATTACGTCATGCTTCAGAAAGGTGAAGAATGGTCCGTTTTCAAATGTTTTATTTTTGAACGTCGGTTCACATTTGTAGGTAGATCGTCAGTTTTAGAGCTAAAATTTGCATGTTGAAAGTGATTTTCATGCTTCCAGGGGCCCGGGAATTGAATTAAATACCATTTGGAGGCATTTAATGTTCAAGCAAAAACAGGTGATTTTTGACAAAAGAGATAACACCCCCCCATTACGTCATGCTTCAGAAAGGTGAAAAATGGTCAGTTTTCAAATGTTTTATTTTTGAACGTCAGTTCACATTTGTAGGTAGATCATCAGTTTAAGAGCTAAAATTGGCATGTTTAAAGTGATTTTCATGCTTCCAGGGGCCCGGGAAGTGAATTAAATACCATTTGGAGGCATTTAATGTTCAAGCAAAAACAGGTGATTTTTGACAAAAGAGATAACACCCCCCCCATAACACCCCCCCATTACGTCATGCTTCAGAAAGGTGAAAAATGGTCCGTTTTCAAATGTTTTATTTTTGAACGTCAGTTCACATTTGTAGGTAGATCATCAGTTTTAGAGCTAAAATTAGCATGTTTAAAGTGATTTTCATCCTTCCAGGGGCCCGGGAAGTGAATTAAATACCATTTGGAGGCATTTAATGTTCAAGCAAAAACAGGTGATTTTTGACAAACGAGATAACACCCCCCCATTACGTCATGCTTCAGAAATGGGAAAAAAGGTCAGTTTTCAAATGTTTTATTTTTCAACGTCAGTTCGCATTTGTAAGTAGATCATCAGTTTTAGAGCTAAAATTAGCATGTTTAAAGTGATTTTCATGCTTCCAGGGGCCCGGGAAGTGAATTAAATACCATTTGGAGGCATTTAAAGTTCAAGCAAAAACAGGTGATTTTTGACAAAAGAGATAACACCCCCCATTACGTCATGCTTCAGAAAGGTGAAGAATGGTCCGTTTTCAAATGTTTTATTTTTGAACGTCAGTTCACATTTGTAGGTAGATCGTCAGTTTTAGAGCTAAAATTTGCATGTTGAAAGTGATTTTCATGCTTCCAGGGGCCCGGGAAGTGAATTAAATACCAATTGGAGGCATTTAATGTTCAAGCAAAAACAGGTGATTTTTGACAAAAGAGATAACACCCCCCATTACGTCATGCTTCAGAAAGGTGAAGAATGGTCCGTTTTCAAATGTTTTATTTTTGAACGTCAGTTCACATTTGTAGGTAGATCGTCAGTTTTAGAGCTAAAATTTGCATGTTGAAAGTGATTTTCATGCTTCCAGGGGCCCGGGAAGTGAATTAAATACCAATTGGAGGCATTTAATGTTCAAGCAAAAACAGGTGATTTTTGACAAAAGAGATAACACCCCCCATTACGTCATGCTTCAGAAAGGTGAAGAATTGTCCGTTTTCAAATGTTTTATTTTTGAACGTCAGTTCACATTTGTAGGTAGATCATCAGTTTTAGATCTAAAATTAGCATGTTTAAAGTGATTTTCACCCTTCCAGGGGCCCGGGAAGTGAATTAAATACCATTTGGAGGCATTTAATGTTCAAACAAAAACAGGTGATTTTTGACAAAAGAAATAACACCCCCCATTACGTCATGCTTCAGAAAGGTGACAAATGGTCCATTTTTCAAATGTTTTATTTTTGAACGTCAGTTCACATTTGTAGGTAGATCATCAGTTTAAGAGCTAAAATTAGCATGTTTAAAGTGATTTTCATGCTTCCAGGGGCCCGGGAAGTGAATTAAATACCATTTGGAGGCATTTAATGTTCAAGCAAAAACAGGTGATTTTTGACAAACGAGATAACACCCCCCCATTACGTCATGCTTCAGAAATGTGAAAAAAGGTCCGTTTTCAAATGTTTTATTTTTCAACGTCAGTTCGCATTTGTAGGTAGATCATCAGTTTTAGAGCTAAAATTAGCATGTTTAAAGTGATTTTCATGCTTCCAGGGGCCCGGGAAGTGAATTAAATACCATTTGGAGGCATTTAATGTTCAAGCAAAAACAGGTGATTTTTGACAAAAGAGATAACACCCCCCATTACGTCATGCTTCAGAAAGGTGAAGAATGGTCCGTTTTCAAATGTTTTATTTTTGAACGTCAGTTCACATTTGTAGGTAGATCGTCAGTTTTAGAGCTAAAATTTGCATGTTGAAGGTGATTTTCATGCTTCCAGGGGCCCGAGAAGTGAATTAAATACCAATTGGAGGCATTTAATGTTCAAGCAAAAACAGGTGATTTTTGACAAAAGAGATAACACCCCCCCATTACGTCATGCTTCAGAAAGGTGAAAAATGGTCCGTTTTCAAATGTTTTATTTTTGAACGTCAGTTCACATTTGTAGGTAGATCGTCAGTTTTAGAGCTAAATTTTGCATGTTGAAAGTGATTTTCATGCTTCCAGGGGCCCGGGAAGTGAATTAAATACCATTTGGAGGCATTTAATGTTCAAGCAAAAACAGGTGATTTTTGACAAAAGAGATAACACCCCCCCATTACGTCATGCTTCAGAAATGTAAAAAAAGGTCCGTTTTCAAATGTTTTATTTTTCAACGTCAGTTCACATTTGTAGGTAGATCATCAGTTTTAGAGCTAAAATTAGCATGTTTAAAGTGATTTTCATCCTTCCAGTGGCCCGGGAAGTGAATTAAATACCATTTGGAGGCATTTAATGTTCAAGCAAAAACAGGTGATTTTTGACAAACGAGATAACACCCCCCCATTACGTCATGCTTCAGAAATGGGAAAAAAGGTCAGTTTTCAAATGTTTTATTTTTCAACGTCAGTTCGCATTTGTAAGTAGATCATCAGTTTTAGAGCTAAAATTAGCATGTTTAAAGTGATTTTCATGCTTCCAGGGGCCCGGGAAGTGAATTAAATACCATTTGGAGGCATTTAATGTTCAAGCAAAAACAGGTGATTTTTGACAAAAGAGATAACACCCTCCATTACGTCATGCTTCAGAAAGGTGAAGAATGGTCCGTTTTCAAATGTTTTATTTTTGAACGTCAGTTCACATTTGTAGGTAGATCATCAGTTTTAGATCTAAAATTAGCATGTTTAAAGTGATTTTCACCCTTCCAGGGGCCCGGGAAGTGAATTAAATACCATTTGGAGGCATTTAATGTTCAAACAAAAACAGGTGATTTTTGACAAAAGAAATAACACCCCCATTACGTCATGCTTCAGAAAGGTGACAAATGGTCCATTTTTCAAATGTTTTATTTTTGAACGTCAGTTCACATTTGTAGGTAGATCATCAGTTTAAGAGCTAAAATTAGCATGTTTAAAGTGATTTTCATGCTTCCAGGGGCCCGGGAAGTGAATTAAATACCATTTGGAGGCATTTAATGTTCAAGCAAAAACAGGTGATTTTTGACAAACGAGATAACACCCCCCCATTACGTCATGCTTCAGAAATGTGAAAAAAGGTCCGTTTTCAAATGTTTTATTTTTCAACGGCAGTTCGCATTTGTAGGTAGATCATCAGTTTTAGAGCTAAAATTAGCATGTTTAAAGTGATTTTCATGCTTCCAGGGGCCCGGGAAGTGAATTAAATACCATTTGGAGGCATTTAATGTTCAAGCAAAAACAGGTGATTTTTGACAAAAGAGATAACACCCCCCATTACGTCATGCTTCAGAAAGGTGAAGAATGGTCCGTTTTCAAATGTTTTATTTTTGAACGTCAGTTCACATTTGTAGGTAGATCGTCAGTTTTAGAGCTAAAATTTGCATGTTGAAGGTGATTTTCATGCTTCCAGGGGCCCGGGAAGTGAATTAAATACCAATTGGAGGCATTTAATGTTCAAGCAAAAACAGGTGATTTTTGACAAAAGAGATAACACCCCCCCATTACGTCATGCTTCAGAAAGGTGAAAAATGGTCCGTTTTCAAATGTTTTATTTTTGAACGTCAGTTCACATTTGTAGGTAGATCGTCAGTTTTAGAGCTAAATTTTGCATGTTGAAAGTGATTTTCATGCTTCCAGGGGCCCGGGAAGTGAATTAAATACCATTTGGAGGCATTTAATGTTCAAGCAAAAACAGGTGATTTTTGACAAAAGAGATAACACCCCCCCATTACGTCATGCTTCAGAAATGTGAAAAAAGGTCCGTTTTCAAATGTTTTATTTTTCAACGTCAGTTCACATTTGTAGGTAGATCATCAGTTTTAGAGCTAAAATTAGCATGTTTAAAGTGATTTTCATCCTTCCAGTGGCCCGGGAAGTGAATTAAATACCATTTGGAGGCATTTAATGTTCAAGCAAAAACAGGTGATTTTTGACAAACGAGATAACACCCCCCCATTACGTCATGCTTCAGAAATGGGAAAAAAGGTCCGTTTTCAAATGTTTTATTTTTCAACGTCAGTTCGCATTTGTAAGTAGATCATCAGTTTTAGAGCTAAAATTAGCATGTTTAAAGTGATTTTCATGCTTCCAGGGGCCCGGGAAGTGAATTAAATACCATTTGGAGGCATTTAATGTTCAAGCAAAAACAGGTGATTTTTGACAAAAGAGATAACACCCTCCATTACGTCATGCTTCAGAAAGGTGAAGAATGGTCCGTTTTCAAATGTTTTATTTTTGAACGTCAGTTCACATTTGTAGGTAGATCGTCAGTTTTAGAGCTAAAATTTGCATGTTGAAGGTGATTTTCATGCTTCCAGGGGCCCGGGAAGTGAATTAAATACCAATTGGAGGCATTTAATGTTCAAGCAAAAACAGGTGATTTTTGACAAAAGAGATAACACCCCCCCATTACGTCATGCTTCAGAAAGGTGAAAAATGGTCCGTTTTCAAATGTTTTATTTTTGAACGTCAGTTCACATTTGTAGGTAGATCGTCAGTTTTAGAGCTAAATTTTGCATGTTGAAAGTGATGTTCATGCTTCCAGGGGCCCGGGAAGTGAATTAAATACCATTTGGAGGCATTTAATGTTCAAGCAAACACAGGTGATTTTTGACAAAAGTGATAACACCCCCCCATTACGTCATGCTTCAGAAATGTGAAAAAAGGTCCGTTTTCAAATGTTTTATTTTTCAACGTCAGTTCACATTTGTAGGTAGATCATCAGTTTTAGAGCTAAAATTAGCATGTTTAAAGTGATTTTCATCCTTCCAGGAGCCCGGGAAGTGAATTAAATACCATTTGGAGGCATTTAATGTTCAAGCAAAAACAGGTGATTTTTGACAAACGAGATAACACCCCCCCATTACGTCATGCTTCAGAAATGGGAAAAAAAGGTCCGTTTTCAAATGTTTTATTTTTCAACGTCAGTTCGCATTTGTAAGTAGATCATCAGTTTTAGAGCTAAAATTAGCATGTTTAAAGTGATTTTCATGCTTCCAGGGGCCCGGGAAGTGAATTAAATACCATTTGGAGGCATTTAATGTTCAAGCAAAAACAGGTGATTTTTGACAAAAGAGATAACACCCCCCATTACGTCATGCTTCAGAAAGGTGAAGAATGGTCCGTTTTCAAATGTTTTATTTTTGAACGTCAGTTCACATTTGTAGGTAGATCGTCAGTTTTAGAGCTAAAATTTGCATGTTGAAAGTGATTTTCATGCTTCCAGGGGCCCGGGAAGTGAATTAAATACCAATTGGAGGCATTTAATGTTCAAGCAAAAACAGGTGATTTTTGACAAAAGAGATAACACCCCCCATTACGTCGTGCTTCAGAAAGGTGAAGAATGGTCCGTTTTCAAATGTTTTATTTTTGAACGTCAGTTCACATTTGTAGGTAGATCATCAGTTTTAGATCTAAAATTAGCATGTTTAAAGTGATTTTCACCCTTCCAGGGGCCCGGGAAGTGAATTAAATACCATTTGGAGGCATTTAATGTTCAAACAAAAACAGGTGATTTTTGACAAAAGAAATAACACCCCCCATTACGTCATGCTTCAGAAAGGTGACAAATGGTCCATTTTTCAAATGTTTTATTTTTGAACGTCAGTTCACATTTGTAGGTAGATCATCAGTTTAAGAGCTAAAATTAGCATGTTTAAAGTGATTTTCATGCTTCCAGGGGCCCGGGAAGTGAATTAAATACCATTTGGAGGCATTTAATGTTCAAGCAAAAACAGGTGATTTTTGACAAACGAGATAACACCCCCCCATTACGTCATGCTTCAGAAATGTGAAAAAAGGTCCGTTTTCAAATGTTTTATTTTTCAACGTCAGTTCGCATTTGTAGGTAGATCATCAGTTTTAGAGCTAAAATTAGCATGTTTAAAGTGATTTTCATGCTTCCAGGGGCCCGGGAAGTGAATTAAATACCATTTGGAGGCATTTAATGTTCAAGCAAAAACAGGTGATTTTTGACAAAAGAGATAACACCCCCCATTACGTCATGCTTCAGAAAGGTGAAGAATGGTCCGTTTTCAAATGTTTTATTTTTGAACGTCAGTTCACATTTGTAGGTAGATCGTCAGTTTTAGAGCTAAAATTTGCATGTTGAAGGTGATTTTCATGCTTCCAGGGGCCCGGGAAGTGAATTAAATACCAATTGGAGGCATTTAATGTTCAAGCAAAAACAGGTGATTTTTGACAAAAGAGATAACACCCCCCCATTACGTCATGCTTCAGAAAGGTGAAAAATGGTCCGTTTTCAAATGTTTTATTTTTGAACGTCAGTTCACATTTGTAGGTAGATCGTCAGTTTTAGAGCTAAATTTTGCATGTTGAAAGTGATTTTCATGCTTCCAGGGGCCCGGGAAGTGAATTAAATACCATTTGGAGGCATTTAATGTTCAAGCAAAAACAGGTGATTTTTGACAAAAGAGATAACACCCCCCCATTACGTCATGCTTCAGAAATGTAAAAAAAGGTCCGTTTTCAAATGTTTTATTTTTCAACGTCAGTTCACATTTGTAGGTAGATCATCAGTTTTAGAGCTAAAATTAGCATGTTTAAAGTGATTTTCATCCTTCCAGTGGCCCGGGAAGTGAATTAAATACCATTTGGAGGCATTTAATGTTCAAGCAAAAACAGGTGATTTTTGACAAACGAGATAACACCCCCCCATTACGTCATGCTTCAGAAATGGGAAAAAAGGTCCGTTTTCAAATGTTTTATTTTTCAACGTCAGTTCGCATTTGTAAGTAGATCATCAGTTTTAGAGCTAAAATTAGCATGTTTAAAGTGATTTTCATGCTTCCAGGGGCCCGGGAAGTGAATTAAATACCATTTGGAGGCATTTAATGTTCAAGCAAAAACAGGTGATTTTTGACAAAAGAGATAACACCCTCCATTACGTCATGCTTCAGAAAGGTGAAGAATGGTCCGTTTTCAAATGTTTTATTTTTGAACGTCAGTTCACATTTGTAGGTAGATCATCAGTTTTAGATCTAAAATTAGCATGTTTAAAGTGATTTTCACCCTTCCAGGGGCCCGGGAAGTGAATTAAATACCATTTGGAGGCATTTAATGTTCAAACAAAAACAGGTGATTTTTGACAAAAGAAATAACACCCCCATTACGTCATGCTTCAGAAAGGTGACAAATGGTCCATTTTTCAAATGTTTTATTTTTGAACGTCAGTTCACATTTGTAGGTAGATCATCAGTTTAAGAGCTAAAATTAGCATGTTTAAAGTGATTTTCATGCTTCCAGGGGCCCGGGAAGTGAATTAAATACCATTTGGAGGCATTTAATGTTCAAGCAAAAACAGGTGATTTTTGACAAACGAGATAACACCCCCCCATTACGTCATGCTTCAGAAATGTGAAAAAAGGTCCGTTTTCAAATGTTTTATTTTTCAACGGCAGTTCGCATTTGTAGGTAGATCATCAGTTTTAGAGCTAAAATTAGCATGTTTAAAGTGATTTTCATGCTTCCAGGGGCCCGGGAAGTGAATTAAATACCATTTGGAGGCATTTAATGTTCAAGCAAAAACAGGTGATTTTTGACAAAAGAGATAACACCCCCCATTACGTCATGCTTCAGAAAGGTGAAGAATGGTCCGTTTTCAAATGTTTTATTTTTGAACGTCAGTTCACATTTGTAGGTAGATCGTCAGTTTTAGAGCTAAAATTTGCATGTTGAAGGTGATTTTCATGCTTCCAGGGGCCCGGGAAGTGAATTAAATACCAATTGGAGGCATTTAATGTTCAAGCAAAAACAGGTGATTTTTGACAAAAGAGATAACACCCCCCCATTACGTCATGCTTCAGAAAGGTGAAAAATGGTCCGTTTTCAAATGTTTTATTTTTGAACGTCAGTTCACATTTGTAGGTAGATCGTCAGTTTTAGAGCTAAATTTTGCATGTTGAAAGTGATTTTCATGCTTCCAGGGGCCCGGGAAGTGAATTAAATACCATTTGGAGGCATTTAATGTTCAAGCAAAAACAGGTGATTTTTGACAAAAGAGATAACACCCCCCCATTACGTCATGCTTCAGAAATGTGAAAAAAGGTCCGTTTTCAAATGTTTTATTTTTCAACGTCAGTTCACATTTGTAGGTAGATCATCAGTTTTAGAGCTAAAATTAGCATGTTTAAAGTGATTTTCATCCTTCCAGTGGCCCGGGAAGTGAATTAAATACCATTTGGAGGCATTTAATGTTCAAGCAAAAACAGGTGATTTTTGACAAACGAGATAACACCCCCCCATTACGTCATGCTTCAGAAATGGGAAAAAAGGTCCGTTTTCAAATGTTTTATTTTTCAACGTCAGTTCGCATTTGTAAGTAGATCATCAGTTTTAGAGCTAAAATTAGCATGTTTAAAGTGATTTTCATGCTTCCAGGGGCCCGGGAAGTGAATTAAATACCATTTGGAGGCATTTAATGTTCAAGCAAAAACAGGTGATTTTTGACAAAAGAGATAACACCCTCCATTACGTCATGCTTCAGAAAGGTGAAGAATGGTCCGTTTTCAAATGTTTTATTTTTGAACGTCAGTTCACATTTGTAGGTAGATCGTCAGTTTTAGAGCTAAAATTTGCATGTTGAAGGTGATTTTCATGCTTCCAGGGGCCCGGGAAGTGAATTAAATACCAATTGGAGGCATTTAATGTTCAAGCAAAAACAGGTGATTTTTGACAAAAGAGATAACACCCCCCCATTACGTCATGCTTCAGAAAGGTGAAAAATGGTCCGTTTTCAAATGTTTTATTTTTGAACGTCAGTTCACATTTGTAGGTAGATCGTCAGTTTTAGAGCTAAATTTTGCATGTTGAAAGTGATGTTCATGCTTCCAGGGGCCCGGGAAGTGAATTAAATACCATTTGGAGGCATTTAATGTTCAAGCAAAAACAGGTGATTTTTGACAAAAGAGATAACACCCCCCCATTACGTCATGCTTCAGAAATGTGAAAAAAGGTCCGTTTTCAAATGTTTTATTTTTCAACGTCAGTTCACATTTGTAGGTAGATCATCAGTTTTAGAGCTAAAATTAGCATGTTTAAAGTGATTTTCATCCTTCCAGGGGCCCGGGAAGTGAATTAAATACCATTTGGAGGCATTTAATGTTCAAGCAAAAACAGGTGATTTTTGACAAACGAGATAACACCCCCCCATTACGTCATGCTTCAGAAATGGGAAAAAAGGTCCGTTTTCAAATGTTTTATTTTTCAACGTCAGTTCGCATTTGTAAGTAGATCATCAGTTTTAGAGCTAAAATTAGCATGTTTAAAGTGATTTTCATGCTTCCAGGGGCCCGGGAAGTGAATTAAATACCATTTGGAGGCATTTAATGTTCAAGCAAAAACAGGTGATTTTTGACAAAAGAGATAACACCCCCCATTACGTCATGCTTCAGAAAGGTGAAGAATGGTCCGTTTTCAAATGTTTTATTTTTGAACGTCAGTTCACATTTGTAGGTAGATCGTCAGTTTTAGAGCTAAAATTTGCATGTTGAAAGTGATTTTCATGCTTCCAGGGGCCCGGGAAGTGAATTAAATACCAATTGGAGGCATTTAATGTTCAAGCAAAAACAGGTGATTTTTGACAAAAGAGATAACACCCCCCATTACGTCATGCTTCAGAAAGGTGAAGAATGGTCCGTTTTCAAATGTTTTATTTTTGAACGTCAGTTCACATTTGTAGGTAGATCATCAGTTTTAGATCTAAAATTAGCATGTTTAAAGTGATTTTCACCCTTCAAGGGGCCCGGGAAGTGAATTAAATACCATTTGGAGGCATTTAATGTTCAAACAAAAACAGGTGATTTTTGACAAAAGAAATAACACCCCCCATTACGTCATGCTTCAGAAAGGTGACAAATGGTCCATTTTTCAAATGTTTTATTTTTGAACGTCAGTTCACATTTGTAGGTAGATAATCAGTTTAAGAGCTAAAATTAGCATGTTTAAAGTGATTTTCATGCTTCCAGGGGCCCGGGAAGTGAATTAAATACCATTTGGAGGCATTTAATGTTCAAGCAAAAACAGGTGATTTTTGACAAACGAGATAACACCCCCCCATTACGTCATGCTTCAGAAATGTGAAAAAAGGTCAGTTTTCAAATGTTTTATTTTTCAACGTCAGTTCGCATTTGTAGGTAGATCATCAGTTTTAGAGCTAAAATTAGCATGTTTAAAGTGATTTTCATGCTTCCAGGGGCCCGGGAAGTGAATTAAATACCATTTGGAGGCATTTAATGTTCAAGCAAAAACAGGTGATTTTTGACAAAAGAGATAACACCCCCCATTACGTCATGCTTCAGAAAGGTGAAGAATGGTCCGTTTTCAAATGTTTTATTTTTGAACGTCAGTTCACATTTGTAGGTAGATCGTCAGTTTTAGAGCTAATATTTGCATGTTGAAGGTGATTTTCATGCTTCCAGGGGCCCGGGAAGTGAATTAAATACCAATTGGAGGCATTTAATGTTCAAGCAAAACAGGTGATTTTTGACAAAAGAGATAACACCCCCCCATTACGTCATGCTTCAGAAAGGTGAAAAATGGTCCGTTTTCAAATGTTTTATTTTTGAACGTCAGTTCACATTTGTAGGTAGATCGTCAGTTTTAGAGCTAAATTTTGCATGTTGAAAGTGATTTTCATGCTTCCAGGGGCCCGGGAAGTGAATTAAATACCATTTGGAGGCATTTAATGTTCAAGCAAAAACAGGTGATTTTTGACAAAAGAGATAACACCCCCCCATTACGTCATGCTTAAGAAAGGTGAAAAATGGTCCGTTTTCAAATGTTTTATTTTTGAACGTCAGTTCACATTTGTAGGTAGATCGTCAGTTTTAGAGCTAAAATTTGCATGTTGAAAGTGATTTTCATGCTTCCAGGGGCCCGAGAATTGAATTAAATACCATTTGGAGGCATTTAATGTTCAAGCAAAAACAGGTGATTTTTGACAATAGAGATAACACCCCCCCATTACGTCATGCTTCAGAAAGGTGAAAAATGGTCAGTTTTCAAATGTTTTATTTTTGAACGTCAGTTCACATTTGTAGGTAGATCATCAGTTTAAGAGCTAAAATTAGCATGTTTAAAGTGATTTTCATGCTTCCAGGGGCCCGGGAAGTGAATTAAATACCATTTGGAGGCATTTAATGTTCAAGCAAAAACAGGTGATTTTTGACAAAAGAGATAACACCCCCCCATTACGTCATGCTTCAGAAAGGTGAAAAATTGTCAGTTTTCAAATGTTTTATTTTTGAACGTCAGTTCACATTTGTAGGTAGATCATCAGTTTTAGAGCTAAAATTTGCATGTTTAAAGCGATTTTCATGCTTCCAGGGGCCCGGGAAGTGAATTAAATACCATTTGGAGGCATTTAATGTTCAAGCAAAAACAGGTGATTTTTGACAAAAGAGATAACACCCCCCCATTACGTCATGCTTCAGAAAGGTGAAAAATGGTCCGTTTTCAAATGTTTTATTTTTGAACGTCAGTTCACATTTGTAGGTAGATCATCAGTTTTAGAGCTAAAATTAGCATGTTTAAAGTGATTTTCATCCTTCCAGGGGCCCGGGAAGTGAATTAAATACCATTTGGAGGCATTTAATGTTCAAACAAAAACAGGTGATTTTTGACAAAAGAAATAACACCCCCCATTACGTCATGCTTCAGAAAGGTGAAAAATGGTCCGTTTTCAAATGTTTTATTTTTGAACGTCAGTTCACATTTGTAGGTAGATCGTCAGTTTTAGAGCTAAAATTTGCATGTTGAAAGTGATTTTCATGCTTCCAGGGGCCCGAGAATTGAATTAAATACCATTTGGAGGCATTTAATGTTCAAGCAAAAACAGGTGATTTTTGACAATAGAGATAACACCCCCCCATTACGTCATGCTTCAGTAAGGTGAAAAATGGTCAGTTTTCAAATGTTTTATTTTTGAACGTCAGTTCACATTTGTAGGTAGATCATCAGTTTAAGAGCTAAAATTAGCATGTTTAAAGTGATTTTCATGCTTCCAGGGGCCCGGGAAGTGAATTAAATACCATTTGGAGGCATTTAATGTTCAAGCAAAAACAGGTGATTTTTGACAAAAGAGATAACACCCCCCCATTACGTCATGCTTCAGAAAGGTGAAAAATTGTCAGTTTTCAAATGTTTTATTTTTGAACGTCAGTTCACATTTGTAGGTAGATCATCAGTTTTAGAGCTAAAATTTGCATGTTTAAAGCGATTTTCATGCTTCCAGGGGCCCGGGAAGTGAATTAAATACCATTTGGAGGCATTTAATGTTCAAGCAAAAACAGGTGATTTTTGACAAAAGAGATAACACCCCCCCATTACGTCATGCTTCAGAAAGGTGAAAAATGGTCCGTTTTCAAATGTTTTATTTTTGAACGTCAGTTCACATTTGTAGGTAGATCATCAGTTTAAGAGCTAAAATTAGCATGTTTAAAGTGATTTTCATGCTTCCAGGGGCCCGGGAAGTGAATTAAATACCATTTGGAGGCATTTAATGTTCAAGCAAAAACAGGTGATTTTTGACAAACGAGATAACACCCCCCCATTACGTCATGCTTCAGAAAGGTGAAGAATGGTCCGTTTTCAAATGTTTTATTTTTGAACGTCAGTTCACATTTGTAGGTAGATCGTCAGTTTTAGAGCTAAAATTTGCATGTTGAAAGTGATTTTCATGCTTCCAGGGGCCCGGGAAGTGAATTAAATACCATTTGCAGGCATTTAATGTTCAAGCAAAAACAGTTGATTTTTGACAAAAGAGATAACACCCCCCCATTACGTCATGCTTCAGAAAGGTGAAGAATGGTCCGTTTTCAAATGTTTTATTTTTGAACGTCAGTTCACATTTGTAGGTAGATCGTCAGTTTTAGAGCTAAAATTAGCATGTTTTAAGTGATTTTCATGCTTCCAGGGGCCCGGGAAGTGAATTAAATACCATTTGGAGGCATTTAATGTTCAAGCAAAAACAGGTGATTTTTGACAAAAGAGATAACACCCCCCATTACGTCATGCTTCAGAAAGGTGAAGAATGGTCCGTTTTCAAATGTTTTATTTTTGAACGTCAGTTCACATTTGTAGGTAGATCGTCAGTTTTAGAGCTAATATTTGCATGTTGAAGGTGATTTTCATGCTTCCAGGGGCCCGGGAAGTGAATTAAATACCAATTGGAGGCATTTAATGTTCAAGCAAAACAGTTGATTTTTGACAAAAGAGATAACACCCCCCCATTACGTCATGCTTCAGAAAGGTGAAAAATGGTCCGTTTTCAAATGTTTTATTTTTGAACGTCAGTTCACATTTGTAGGTAGATCGTCAGTTTTAGAGCTAAATTTTGCATGTTGAAAGTGATTTTCATGCTTCCAGGGGCCCGGGAAGTGAATTAAATACCATTTGGAGGCATTTAATGTTCAAGCAAAAACAGGTGATTTTTGACAAAAGAGATAACACCCCCCCATTACGTCATGCTTAAGAAAGGTGAAAAATGGTCAGTTTTCAAATGTTTTATTTTTGAACGTCAGTTCACATTTGTAGGTAGATCGTCAGTTTTAGAGCTAAAATTTGCATGTTGAAAGTGATTTTCATGCTTCCAGGGGCCCGAGAATTGAATTAAATACCATTTGGAGGCATTTAATGTTCAAGCAAAAACAGGTGATTTTTGACAATAGAGATAACACCCACCCATTACGTCATGCTTCAGAAAGGTGAAAAATGGTCAGTTTTCAAATGTTTTATTTTTGAACGTCAGTTCACATTTGTAGGTAGATCATCAGTTTAAGAGCTAAAATTAGCATGTTTAAAGTGATTTTCATGCTTCCAGGGGCCCGGGAAGTGAATTAAATACCATTTGGAGGCATTTAATGTTCAAGCAAAAACAGGTGATTTTTGACAAAAGAGATAACACCCCCCCATTACGTCATGCTTCAGAAAGGTGAAAAATTGTCCGTTTTCAAATGTTTTATTTTTGAACGTCAGTTCACATTTGTAGGTAGATCATCAGTTTTAGAGCTAAAATTTGCATGTTTAAAGCGATTTTCATGCTTCCAGGGGCCCGGGAAGTGAATTAAATACCATTTGGAGGCATTTAATGTTCAAGCAAAAACAGGTGATTTTTGACAAAAGAGATAACACCCCCCATTACGTAATGCTTCAGAAAGGTGAAAAATGGTCCGTTTTCAAATGTTTTATTTTTGAACGTCAGTTCACATTTGTAGGTAGATCATCAGTTTTAGAGCTAAAATTAGCATGTTTAAAGTGATTTTCATCCTTCCAGGGGCCCGGGAAGTAAATTAAATACCATTTGGAGGCATTTAATGTTCAAACAAAAACAGGTGATTTTTGACAAAAGAAATAACACCCCCCATTACGTCATGCTTCAGAAAGGTGAAAAAGGGTCCGTTTTCAAATGTTTTATTTTTGAACGTCAGTTCACATTTGTAGGTAGATCATCAGTCTAAGAGCTAAAATTAGCATGTTTAAAGTGATTTTCATGCTTCCAGGGGCCCGGGAAGTGAATTAAATACCATTTGGAGGCATTTAATGTTCAAGCAAAAACAGGTGATTTTTGACAAACGAGATAACACCCCCCCATTACGTCATGCTTCAGAAAGGTGAAGAATGGTCCGTTTTCAAATGTTTTATTTTTGAACGTCAGTTCACATTTGTAGGTAGATCGTCAGTTTTAGAGCTAAAATTTGCATGTTGAAAGTGATTTTCATGCTTCCAGGGGCCCGGGAAGTGAATTAAATACCATTTGCAGGCATTTAATGTTCAAGCAAAAACAGTTGATTTTTGACAAAAGAGATAACACCCCCCCATTACGTCATGCTTCAGAAAGGTGAAGAATGGTCCGTTTTCAAATGTTTTATTTTTGAACGTCAGTTCACATTTGTAGGTAGATCGTCAGTTTTAGAGCTAAAATTTGCATGTTTTAAGTGATTTTCATGCTTCCAGGGGCCCGGGAAGTGAATTAAATACCATTTGGAGGCATTTAATGTTCAAGCAAAAACAGGTGATTTTTGACAAAAGAGATAACACCCCCCCATTACGTCATGCTTCAGAAAGGTGAAAAATGGTCCGTTTTCAAATGTTTTATTTTTCAACGTCAGTTCACATTTGTAGGTAGATCATCAGTTTTAGAGCTAAAATTAGCATGTTTAAAGTGATTTTCATCCTTCCAGGGGCCCGGGAAGTGAATTAAATACCATTTGGAGGCATTTAATGTTCAAGCAAAAACAGGTGATTTTTGACAAACGAGATAACACCCCCCCATTACGTCATGCTTCAGAAATGGGAAAAAAGGTCCGTTTTCAAATGTTTTATTTTTCAACGTCAGTTCGCATTTGTAAGTAGATCATCAGTTTTAGAGCTAAAATTAGCATGTTTAAAGTGATTTTCATGCTTCCAGGGGCCCGGGAAGTGAATTAAATACCATTTGGAGGCATTTAATGTTCAAGCAAAAACAGGTGATTTTTGACAAAAGAGATAACACCCCCCATTACGTCATGCTTCAGAAAGGTGAAGAATGGTCCGTTTTCAAATGTTTTATTTTTGAACGTCAGTTCACATTTGTAGGTAGATCGTCAGTTTTAGAGCTAAAATTTGCATGTTGAAAGTGATTTTCATGCTTCCAGGGGCCCGGGAAGTGAATTAAATACCAATTGGAGGCATTTAATGTTCAAGCAAAAACAGGTGATTTTTGACAAAAGAGATAACACCCCCCATTACGTCATGCTTCAGAAAGGTGAAGAATGGTCCGTTTTCAAATGTTTTATTTTTGAACGTCAGTTCACATTTGTAGGTAGATCATCAGTTTTAGATCTAAAATTAGCATGTTTAAAGTGATTTTCACCCTTCAAGGGGCCCGGGAAGTGAATTAAATACCATTTGGAGGCATTTAATGTTCAAACAAAAACAGGTGATTTTTGACAAAAGAAATAACACCCCCCATTACGTCATGCTTCAGAAAGGTGACAAATGGTCCATTTTTCAAATGTTTTATTTTTGAACGTCAGTTCACATTTGTAGGTAGATCATCAGTTTAAGAGCTAAAATTAGCATGTTTAAAGTGATTTTCATGCTTCCAGGGGCCCGGGAAGTGAATTAAATACCATTTGGAGGCATTTAATGTTCAAGCAAAAACAGGTGATTTTTGACAAACGAGATAACACCCCCCCATTACGTCATGCTTCAGAAATGTGAAAAAAGGTCCGTTTTCAAATGTTTTATTTTTCAACGTCAGTTCGCATTTGTAGGTAGATCATCAGTTTTAGAGCTAAAATTAGCATGTTTAAAGTGATTTTCATGCTTCCAGGGGCCCGGGAAGTGAATTAAATACCATTTGGAGGCATTTAATGTTCAAGCAAAAACAGGTGATTTTTGACAAAAGAGATAACACCCCCCATTACGTCATGCTTCAGAAAGGTGAAGAATGGTCCGTTTTCAAATGTTTTATTTTTGAACGTCAGTTCACATTTGTAGGTAGATCGTCAGTTTTAGAGCTAATATTTGCATGTTGAAGGTGATTTTCATGCTTCCAGGGGCCCGGGAAGTGAATTAAATACCAATTGGAGGCATTTAATGTTCAAGCAAAACAGGTGATTTTTGACAAAAGAGATAACACCCCCCCATTACGTCATGCTTCAGAAAGGTGAAAAATGGTCCGTTTTCAAATGTTTTATTTTTGAACGTCAGTTCACATTTGTAGGTAGATCGTCAGTTTTAGAGCTAAATTTTGCATGTTGAAAGTGATTTTCATGCTTCCAGGGGCCCGGGAAGTGAATTAAATACCATTTGGAGGCATTTAATGTTCAAGCAAAAACAGGTGATTTTTGACAAAAGAGATAACACCCCCCCATTACGTCATGCTTAAGAAAGGTGAAAAATGGTCCGTTTTCAAATGTTTTATTTTTGAACGTCAGTTCACATTTGTAGGTAGATCGTCAGTTTTAGAGCTAAAATTTGCATGTTGAAAGTGATTTTCATGCTTCCAGGGGCCCGAGAATTGAATTAAATACCATTTGGAGGCATTTAATGTTCAAGCAAAAACAGGTGATTTTTGACAATAGAGATAACACCCCCCCATTACGTCATGCTTCAGAAAGGTGAAAAATGGTCAGTTTTCAAATGTTTTATTTTTGAACGTCAGTTCACATTTGTAGGTAGATCATCAGTTTAAGAGCTAAAATTAGCATGTTTAAAGTGATTTTCATGCTTCCAGGGGCCCGGGAAGTGAATTAAATACCATTTGGAGGCATTTAATGTTCAAGCAAAAACAGGTGATTTTTGACAAAAGAGATAACACCCCCCCATTACGTCATGCTTCAGAAAGGTGAAAAATTGTCAGTTTTCAAATGTTTTATTTTTGAACGTCAGTTCACATTTGTAGGTAGATCATCAGTTTTAGAGCTAAAATTTGCATGTTTAAAGCGATTTTCATGCTTCCAGGGGCCCGGGAAGTGAATTAAATACCATTTGGAGGCATTTAATGTTCAAGCAAAAACAGGTGATTTTTGACAAAAGAGATAACACCCCCCATTACGTCATGCTTCAGAAAGGTGAAAAATGGTCCGTTTTCAAATGTTTTATTTTTGAACGTCAGTTCACATTTGTAGGTAGATCGTCAGTTTTAGAGCTAAAATTTGCATGTTGAAAGTGATTTTCATGCTTCCAGGGGCCCGAGAATTGAATTAAATACCATTTGGAGGCATTTAATGTTCAAGCAAAAACAGGTGATTTTTGACAATAGAGATAACACCCCCCCATTACGTCATGCTTCAGTAAGGTGAAAAATGGTCAGTTTTCAAATGTTTTATTTTTGAACGTCAGTTCACATTTGTAGGTAGATCATCAGTTTAAGAGCTAAAATTAGCATGTTTAAAGTGATTTTCATGCTTCCAGGGGCCCGGGAAGTGAATTAAATACCATTTGGAGGCATTTAATGTTCAAGCAAAAACAGGTGATTTTTGACAAAAGAGATAACACCCCCCCATTACGTCATGCTTCAGAAAGGTGAAAAATTGTCAGTTTTCAAATGTTTTATTTTTGAACGTCAGTTCACATTTGTAGGTAGATCATCAGTTTTAGAGCTAAAATTTGCATGTTTAAAGCGATTTTCATGCTTCCAGGGGCCCGGGAAGTGAATTAAATACCATTTGGAGGCATTTAATGTTCAAGCAAAAACAGGTGATTTTTGACAAAAGAGATAACACCCCCCCATTACGTCATGCTTCAGAAAGGTGAAAAATGGTCCGTTTTCAAATGTTTTATTTTTGAACGTCAGTTCACATTTGTAGGTAGATCATCAGTTTAAGAGCTAAAATTAGCATGTTTAAAGTGATTTTCATGCTTCCAGGGGCCCGGGAAGTGAATTAAATACCATTTGGAGGCATTTAATGTTCAAGCAAAAACAGGTGATTTTTGACAAACGAGATAACACCCCCCCATTACGTCATGCTTCAGAAAGGTGAAGAATGGTCCGTTTTCAAATGTTTTATTTTTGAACGTCAGTTCACATTTGTAGGTAGATCGTCAGTTTTAGAGCTAAAATTTGCATGTTGAAAGTGATTTTCATGCTTCCAGGGGCCCGGGAAGTGAATTAAATACCATTTGCAGGCATTTAATGTTCAAGCAAAAACAGTTGATTTTTGACAAAAGAGATAACACCCCCCCATTACGTCATGCTTCAGAAAGGTGAAGAATGGTCCGTTTTCAAATGTTTTATTTTTGAACGTCAGTTCACATTTGTAGGTAGATCGTCAGTTTTAGAGCTAAAATTAGCATGTTTTAAGTGATTTTCATGCTTCCAGGGGCCCGGGAAGTGAATTAAATACCATTTGGAGGCATTTAATGTTCAAGCAAAAACAGGTGATTTTTGACAAAAGAGATAACACCCCCCATTACGTCATGCTTCAGAAAGGTGAAGAATGGTCCGTTTTCAAATGTTTTATTTTTGAACGTCAGTTCACATTTGTAGGTAGATCGTCAGTTTTAGAGCTAATATTTGCATGTTGAAGGTGATTTTCATGCTTCCAGGGGCCCGGGAAGTGAATTAAATACCAATTGGAGGCATTTAATGTTCAAGCAAAACAGTTGATTTTTGACAAAAGAGATAACACCCCCCCATTACGTCATGCTTCAGAAAGGTGAAAAATGGTCCGTTTTCAAATGTTTTATTTTTGAACGTCAGTTCACATTTGTAGGTAGATCGTCAGTTTTAGAGCTAAATTTTGCATGTTGAAAGTGATTTTCATGCTTCCAGGGGCCCGGGAAGTGAATTAAATACCATTTGGAGGCATTTAATGTTCAAGCAAAAACAGGTGATTTTTGACAAAAGAGATAACACCCCCCCATTACGTCATGCTTAAGAAAGGTGAAAAATGGTCAGTTTTCAAATGTTTTATTTTTGAACGTCAGTTCACATTTGTAGGTAGATCGTCAGTTTTAGAGCTAAAATTTGCATGTTGAAAGTGATTTTCATGCTTCCAGGGGCCCGAGAATTGAATTAAATACCATTTGGAGGCATTTAATGTTCAAGCAAAAACAGGTGATTTTTGACAATAGAGATAACACCCACCCATTACGTCATGCTTCAGAAAGGTGAAAAATGGTCAGTTTTCAAATGTTTTATTTTTGAACGTCAGTTCACATTTGTAGGTAGATCATCAGTTTAAGAGCTAAAATTAGCATGTTTAAAGTGATTTTCATGCTTCCAGGGGCCCGGGAAGTGAATTAAATACCATTTGGAGGCATTTAATGTTCAAGCAAAAACAGGTGATTTTTGACAAAAGAGATAACACCCCCCCATTACGTCATGCTTCAGAAAGGTGAAAAATTGTCAGTTTTCAAATGTTTTATTTTTGAACGTCAGTTCACATTTGTAGGTAGATCATCAGTTTTAGAGCTAAAATTTGCATGTTTAAAGCGATTTTCATGCTTCCAGGGGCCCGGGAAGTGAATTAAATACCATTTGGAGGCATTTAATGTTCAAGCAAAAACAGGTGATTTTTGACAAAAGAGATAACACCCCCCATTACGTAATGCTTCAGAAAGGTGAAAAATGGTCCGTTTTCAAATGTTTTATTTTTGAACGTCAGTTCACATTTGTAGGTAGATCATCAGTTTTAGAGCTAAAATTAGCATGTTTAAAGTGATTTTCATCCTTCCAGGGGCCCGGGAAGTAAATTAAATACCATTTGGAGGCATTTAATGTTCAAACAAAAACAGGTGATTTTTGACAAAAGAAATAACACCCCCCATTACGTCATGCTTCAGAAAGGTGAAAAAGGGTCCGTTTTCAAATGTTTTATTTTTGAACGTCAGTTCACATTTGTAGGTAGATCATCAGTCTAAGAGCTAAAATTAGCATGTTTAAAGTGATTTTCATGCTTCCAGGGGCCCGGGAAGTGAATTAAATACCATTTGGAGGCATTTAATGTTCAAGCAAAAACAGGTGATTTTTGACAAACGAGATAACACCCCCCCATTACGTCATGCTTCAGAAAGGTGAAGAATGGTCCGTTTTCAAATGTTTTATTTTTGAACGTCAGTTCACATTTGTAGGTAGATCGTCAGTTTTAGAGCTAAAATTTGCATGTTGAAAGTGATTTTCATGCTTCCAGGGGCCCGGGAAGTGAATTAAATACCATTTGCAGGCATTTAATGTTCAAGCAAAAACAGTTGATTTTTGACAAAAGAGATAACACCCCCCCATTACGTCATGCTTCAGAAAGGTGAAGAATGGTCCGTTTTCAAATGTTTTATTTTTGAACGTCAGTTCACATTTGTAGGTAGATCGTCAGTTTTAGAGCTAAAATTTGCATGTTTTAAGTGATTTTCATGCTTCCAGGGGCCCGGGAAGTGAATTAAATACCATTTGGAGGCATTTAATGTTCAAGCAAAAACAGGTGATTTTTGACAAAAGAGATAACACCCCCCCATTACGTCATGCTTCAGAAAGGTGAAAAATGGTCCGTTTTCAAATGTTTTATTTTTCAACGTCAGTTCACATTTGTAGGTAGATCATCAGTTTTAGAGCTAAAATTAGCATGTTTAAAGTGATTTTCATCCTTCCAGGGGCCCGGGAAGTGAATTAAATACCATTTGGAGGCATTTAATGTTCAAGCAAAAACAGGTGATTTTTGACAAACGAGATAACACCCCCCCATTACGTCATGCTTCAGAAATGGGAAAAAAGGTCCGTTTTCAAATGTTTTATTTTTCAACGTCAGTTCGCATTTGTAAGTAGATCATCAGTTTTAGAGCTAAAATTAGCATGTTTAAAGTGATTTTCATGCTTCCAGGGGCCCGGGAAGTGAATTAAATACCATTTGGAGGCATTTAATGTTCAAGCAAAAACAGGTGATTTTTGACAAAAGAGATAACACCCCCCATTACGTCATGCTTCAGAAAGGTGAAGAATGGTCCGTTTTCAAATGTTTTATTTTTGAACGTCAGTTCACATTTGTAGGTAGATCGTCAGTTTTAGAGCTAAAATTTGCATGTTGAAAGTGATTTTCATGCTTCCAGGGGCCCGGGAAGTGAATTAAATACCAATTGGAGGCATTTAATGTTCAAGCAAAAACAGGTGATTTTTGACAAAAGAGATAACACCCCCCATTACGTCATGCTTCAGAAAGGTGAAGAATGGTCCGTTTTCAAATGTTTTATTTTTGAACGTCAGTTCACATTTGTAGGTAGATCATCAGTTTTAGATCTAAAATTAGCATGTTTAAAGTGATTTTCACCCTTCAAGGGGCCCGGGAAGTGAATTAAATACCATTTGGAGGCATTTAATGTTCAAACAAAAACAGGTGATTTTTGACAAAAGAAATAACACCCCCCATTACGTCATGCTTCAGAAAGGTGACAAATGGTCCATTTTTCAAATGTTTTATTTTTGAACGTCAGTTCACATTTGTAGGTAGATCATCAGTTTAAGAGCTAAAATTAGCATGTTTAAAGTGATTTTCATGCTTCCAGGGGCCCGGGAAGTGAATTAAATACCATTTGGAGGCATTTAATGTTCAAGCAAAAACAGGTGATTTTTGACAAACGAGATAACACCCCCCCATTACGTCATGCTTCAGAAATGTGAAAAAAGGTCCGTTTTCAAATGTTTTATTTTTCAACGTCAGTTCGCATTTGTAGGTAGATCATCAGTTTTAGAGCTAAAATTAGCATGTTTAAAGTGATTTTCATGCTTCCAGGGGCCCGGGAAGTGAATTAAATACCATTTGGAGGCATTTAATGTTCAAGCAAAAACAGGTGATTTTTGACAAAAGAGATAACACCCCCCATTACGTCATGCTTCAGAAAGGTGAAGAATGGTTCGTTTTCAAATGTTTTATTTTTGAACGTCAGTTCACATTTGTAGGTAGATCGTCAGTTTTAGAGCTAATATTTGCATGTTGAAGGTGATTTTCATGCTTCCAGGGGCCCGGGAAGTGAATTAAATACCAATTGGAGGCATTTAATGTTCAAGCAAAACAGGTGATTTTTGACAAAAGAGATAACACCCCCCCATTACGTCATGCTTCAGAAAGGTGAAAAATGGTCCGTTTTCAAATGTTTTATTTTTGAACGTCAGTTCACATTTGTAGGTAGATCGTCAGTTTTAGAGCTAAATTTTGCATGTTGAAAGTGATTTTCATGCTTCCAGGGGCCCGGGAAGTGAATTAAATACCATTTGGAGGCATTTAATGTTCAAGCAAAAACAGGTGATTTTTGACAAAAGAGATAACACCCCCCCATTACGTCATGCTTAAGAAAGGTGAAAAATGGTCCGTTTTCAAATGTTTTATTTTTGAACGTCAGTTCACATTTGTAGGTAGATCGTCAGTTTTAGAGCTAAAATTTGCATGTTGAAAGTGATTTTCATGCTTCCAGGGGCCCGAGAATTGAATTAAATACCATTTGGAGGCATTTAATGTTCAAGCAAAAACAGGTGATTTTTGACAATAGAGATAACACCCCCCCATTACGTCATGCTTCAGAAAGGTGAAAAATGGTCAGTTTTCAAATGTTTTATTTTTGAACGTCAGTTCACATTTGTAGGTAGATCATCAGTTTAAGAGCTAAAATTAGCATGTTTAAAGTGATTTTCATGCTTCCAGGGGCCCGGGAAGTGAATTAAATACCATTTGGAGGCATTTAATGTTCAAGCAAAAACAGGTGATTTTTGACAAAAGAGATAACACCCCCCCATTACGTCATGCTTCAGAAAGGTGAAAAATTGTCAGTTTTCAAATGTTTTATTTTTGAACGTCAGTTCACATTTGTAGGTAGATCATCAGTTTTAGAGCTAAAATTTGCATGTTTAAAGCGATTTTCATGCTTCCAGGGGCCCGGGAAGTGAATTAAATACCATTTGGAGGCATTTAATGTTCAAGCAAAAACAGGTGATTTTTGACAAAAGAGATAACACCCCCCCATTACGTCATGCTTCAGAAAGGTGAAAAATGGTCCGTTTTCAAATGTTTTATTTTTGAACGTCAGTTCACATTTGTAGGTAGATCATCAGTTTTAGAGCTAAAATTAGCATGTTTAAAGTGATTTTCATCCTTCCAGGGGCCCGGGAAGTGAATTAAATACCATTTGGAGGCATTTAATGTTCAAACAAAAACAGGTGATTTTTGACAAAAGAAATAACACCCCCCATTACGTCATGCTTCAGAAAGGTGAAAAATGGTCCGTTTTCAAATGTTTTATTTTTGAACGTCAGTTCACATTTGTAGGTAGATCGTCAGTTTTAGAGCTAAAATTTGCATGTTGAAAGTGATTTTCATGCTTCCAGGGGCCCGAGAATTGAATTAAATACCATTTGGAGGCATTTAATGTTCAAGCAAAAACAGGTGATTTTTGACAATAGAGATAACACCCCCCCATTACGTCATGCTTCAGTAAGGTGAAAAATGGTCAGTTTTCAAATGTTTTATTTTTGAACGTCAGTTCACATTTGTAGGTAGATCATCAGTTTAAGAGCTAAAATTAGCATGTTTAAAGTGATTTTCATGCTTCCAGGGGCCCGGGAAGTGAATTAAATACCATTTGGAGGCATTTAATGTTCAAGCAAAAACAGGTGATTTTTGACAAAAGAGATAACACCCCCCCATTACGTCATGCTTCAGAAAGGTGAAAAATTGTCAGTTTTCAAATGTTTTATTTTTGAACGTCAGTTCACATTTGTAGGTAGATCATCAGTTTTAGAGCTAAAATTTGCATGTTTAAAGCGATTTTCATGCTTCCAGGGGCCCGGGAAGTGAATTAAATACCATTTGGAGGCATTTAATGTTCAAGCAAAAACAGGTGATTTTTGACAAAAGAGATAACACCCCCCCATTACGTCATGCTTCAGAAAGGTGAAAAATGGTCCGTTTTCAAATGTTTTATTTTTGAACGTCAGTTCACATTTGTAGGTAGATCATCAGTTTAAGAGCTAAAATTAGCATGTTTAAAGTGATTTTCATGCTTCCAGGGGCCCGGGAAGTGAATTAAATACCATTTGGAGGCATTTAATGTTCAAGCAAAAACAGGTGATTTTTGACAAACGAGATAACACCCCCCCATTACGTCATGCTTCAGAAAGGTGAAGAATGGTCCATTTTCAAATGTTTTATTTTTGAACGTCAGTTCACATTTGTAGGTAGATCGTCAGTTTTAGAGCTAAAATTTGCATGTTGAAAGTGATTTTCATGCTTCCAGGGGCCCGGGAAGTGAATTAAATACCATTTGCAGGCATTTAATGTTCAAGCAAAAACAGTTGATTTTTGACAAAAGAGATAACACCCCCCCATTACGTCATGCTTCAGAAAGGTGAAGAATGGTCCGTTTTCAAATGTTTTATTTTTGAACGTCAGTTCACATTTGTAGGTAGATCGTCAGTTTTAGAGCTAAAATTAGCATGTTTTAAGTGATTTTCATGCTTCCAGGGGCCCGGGAAGTGAATTAAATACCATTTGGAGGCATTTAATGTTCAAGCAAAAACAGGTGATTTTTGACAAAAGAGATAACACCCCCCATTACGTCATGCTTCAGAAAGGTGAAGAATGGTCCGTTTTCAAATGTTTTATTTTTGAACGTCAGTTCACATTTGTAGGTAGATCGTCAGTTTTAGAGCTAATATTTGCATGTTGAAGGTGATTTTCATGCTTCCAGGGGCCCGGGAAGTGAATTAAATACCAATTGGAGGCATTTAATGTTCAAGCAAAACAGTTGATTTTTGACAAAAGAGATAACACCCCCCCCATTACGTCATGCTTCAGAAAGGTGAAAAATGGTCCGTTTTCAAATGTTTTATTTTTGAACGTCAGTTCACATTTGTAGGTAGATCGTCAGTTTTAGAGCTAAATTTTGCATGTTGAAAGTGATTTTCATGCTTCCAGGGGCCCGGGAAGTGAATTAAATACCATTTGGAGGCATTTAATGTTCAAGCAAAAACAGGTGATTTTTGACAAAAGAGATAACACCCCCCCATTACGTCATGCTTAAGAAAGGTGAAAAATGGTCAGTTTTCAAATGTTTTATTTTTGAACGTCAGTTCACATTTGTAGGTAGATCGTCAGTTTTAGAGCTAAAATTTGCATGTTGAAAGTGATTTTCATGCTTCCAGGGGCCCGAGAATTGAATTAAATACCATTTGGAGGCATTTAATGTTCAAGCAAAAACAGGTGATTTTTGACAATAGAGATAACACCCCCCCATTACGTCATGCTTCAGAAAGGTGAAAAATGGTCAGTTTTCAAATGTTTTATTTTTGAACGTCAGTTCACATTTGTAGGTAGATCATCAGTTTAAGAGCTAAAATTAGCATGTTTAAAGTGATTTTCATGCTTCCAGGGGCCCGGGAAGTGAATTAAATACCATTTGGAGGCATTTAATGTTCAAGCAAAAACAGGTGATTTTTGACAAAAGAGATAACACCCCCCCATTACGTCATGCTTCAGAAAGGTGAAAAATTGTCAGTTTTCAAATGTTTTATTTTTGAACGTCAGTTCACATTTGTAGGTAGATCATCAGTTTTAGAGCTAAAATTTGCATGTTTAAAGCGATTTTCATGCTTCCAGGGGCCCGGGAAGTGAATTAAATACCATTTGGAGGCATTTAATGTTCAAGCAAAAACAGGTGATTTTTGACAAAAGAGATAACACCCCCCCATTACGTAATGCTTCAGAAAGGTGAAAAATGGTCCGTTTTCAAATGTTTTATTTTTGAACGTCAGTTCACATTTGTAGGTAGATCATCAGTTTTAGAGCTAAAATTAGCATGTTTAAAGTGATTTTCATCCTTCCAGGGGCCCGGGAAGTGAATTAAATACCATTTGGAGGCATTTAATGTTCAAACAAAAACAGGTGATTTTTGACAAAAGAAATAACACCCCCCATTACGTCATGCTTCAGAAAGGTGAAAAAGGGTCCGTTTTCAAATGTTTTATTTTTGAACGTCAGTTCACATTTGTAGGTAGATCATCAGTCTAAGAGCTAAAATTAGCATGTTTAAAGTGATTTTCATGCTTCCAGGGGCCCGGGAAGTGAATTAAATACCATTTGGAGGCATTTAATGTTCAAGCAAAAACAGGTGATTTTTGACAAACGAGATAACACCCCCCCATTACGTCATGCTTCAGAAAGGTGAAGAATGGTCCGTTTTCAAATGTTTTATTTTTGAACGTCAGTTCACATTTGTAGGTAGATCGTCAGTTTTAGAGCTAAAATTTGCATGTTGAAAGTGATTTTCATGCTTCCAGGGGCCCGGGAAGTGAATTAAATACCATTTGCAGGCATTTAATGTTCAAGCAAAAACAGTTGATTTTTGACAAAAGAGATAACACCCCCCCATTACGTCATGCTTCAGAAAGGTGAAGAATGGTCCGTTTTCAAATGTTTTATTTTTGAACGTCAGTTCACATTTGTAGGTAGATCGTCAGTTTTAGAGCTAAAATTTGCATGTTTTAAGTGATTTTCATGCTTCCAGGGGCCCGGGAAGTGAATTAAATACCATTTGGAGGCATTTAATGTTCAAGCAAAAACAGGTGATTTTTGACAAAAGAGATAACACCCCCCATTACGTCATGCTTCAGAAAGGTGAAAAATGGTCCGTTTTCAAATGTTTTATTTTTGAACGTCAGTTCACATTTGTAGGTAGATCATCAGTTTTAGAGCTAAAATTAGCATGTTTAAAGTGATTTTCATGCTTCCAGGGGCCCGGGAAGTGAATTAAATACCATTTAGAGGCATTTAATGTTCAAGCAAAAACAGGTGATTTTTGACAAAAGAGATAACACCCCCCCATTACGTCATGCTTCAGAAAGGTGACAAATGGTCCGTTTTCAAATGTTTTATTTTTGAACGTCAGTTCACATTTGTAGGTAGATCATCAGTTTTAGAGCTAAAATTAGCATGTTTTAAGTGATTTTCATGCTTCCAGGGGCCCGGGAAGTGAATTAAATACCATTTGGAGGCATTTCATGTTCAAGCAAAAACAGGTGATTTTTGACAAAAGAGATAACACCCCCCCATTACGTCATGCTTCAGAAAGGTGAAAAATGGTCCGTTTTCAAATGTTTTATTTTTGAACGTCAGTTCACATTTGTAGGTAGATCATCAGTTTTAGAGCTAAAATTAGCATGTTTAAAGTGATTTTCATGCTTCCAGGGGCCCGGGAAGTGAATTAAATACCATTTGGAGGCATTTAATGTTCAAGCAAAAACAGGTGATTTTTGACAAACGAGATAACACCCCCCCATTACGTCATGCTTCAGAAAGGTGAAGAATGGCCCGTTTTCAAATGTTTTATTTTTGAACGTCAGTTCACATTTGTAGGTAGATCGTCAGTTTTAGAGCTAAAATTTGCATGTTGAAAGTGATTTTCATGCTTCCAGGGGCCCGGGAAGTGAATTAAATACCATTTGGAGGCATTTAATGTTCAAGCAAAAACAGGTGATTTTTGACAAAAGAGATAACACCCCCCCATTACGTCATGCTTCAGAAAGGTGAAGAATGGTCCGTTTTCAAATGTTTTATTTTTGAACGTCAGTTCACATTTGTAGGTAGATCGTCAGTTTTAGAGCTAAAATGTGCATGTTGAAAGTGATTTTCATGCTTACAGGGGCCCGGGAAGTGAATTAAATACCATTTGGAGGCATGTAATGTTCAAGCAAAAACAGGTGATTTTTGACAAAAGAGATAACACCCCCGAATTACGTCATGCTTCAGAAAGGTGAAAAATGGTCCGTTTTCAAATGTTTTATTTTTGAACGTCAGTTCACATTTGTAGGTAGATCATCAGTTTAAGAGCTAAAATTAGCATGTTTAAAGTGATTTTCATGCTTCCAGGGGCCCGGGAAGTGAATTAAATACCATTTGGAGGCATTTAATGTTCAAGCAAAAACAGGTGATTTTTGACAAAAGAGATAACACCCCCCCATTACGTCATGCTTCAGAAAGGTGAAAAATGGTCCGTTTTCAAATGTTTTATTTTTGAACGTCAGTTCACATTTGTAGGTAGATCATCAGTTTTAGAGCTAAAATTAGCATGTTTAAAGTGATTTTCATCCTTCCAGGGGCCCGGGAAGTGAATTAAATACCATTTGGAGGCATTTAATGTTCAAACAAAAACAGGTGATTTTTGACAAAAGAAATAACACCCCCATTACGTCATGCTTCAGAAAGGTGAAAAATGGTCAGTTTTCAAATGTTTTATTTTTGAACGTCAGTTCCCATTTGTAGGTAGATCATCAGTTTAAGAGCTAAAATTAGCATGTTTAAAGTGATTTTCATGCTTCCAGGGGCCCGGGAAATGAATTAAATACCATTTGGAGGCATTTAATGTTCTAGCAAAAACAGGTGATTTTTGACAAACGAGATAACACCCCCCCATTACGTCATGCTTCAGAAATGTGAAAAAAGGTCCGTTTTCAAATGTTTTATTTTTGAACGTCAGTTCACATTTGTAGGTAGATCGTCAGTTTTAGAGCTAAAATTTGCATGTTGAAAGTGATTTTCATGCTTCCAGGGGCCCGGGAAGTGAATTAAATACCATTTGCAGGCATTTAATGTTCAAGCAAAAACAGTTGATTTTTGACAAAAGAGATAACACCCCCCCATTACGTCATGCTTCAGAAAGGTGAAGAATGGTCCGTTTTCAAATGTTTTATTTTTGAACGTCAGTTCACATTTGTAGGTAGATCGTCAGTTTTAGAGCTAAAATTTGCATGTTTTAAGTGATTTTCATGCTTCCAGGGGCCCGGGAAGTGAATTAAATACCATTTGGAGGCATTTAATGTTCAAGCAAAAACAGGTGATTTTTGACAAAAGAGATAACACCCCCCATTACGTCATGCTTCAGAAAGGTGAAAAATGGTCCGTTTTCAAATGTTTTATTTTTGAACGTCAGTTCACATTTGTAGGTAGATCATCAGTTTTAGAGCTAAAATTAGCATGTTTAAAGTGATTTTCATGCTTCCAGGGGCCCGGGAAGTGAATTAAATACCATTTAGAGGCATTTAATGTTCAAGCAAAAACAGGTGATTTTTGACAAAAGAGATAACACCCCCCCATTACGTCATGCTTCAGAAAGGTGACAAATGGTCCGTTTTCAAATGTTTTATTTTTGAACGTCAGTTCACATTTGTAGGTAGATCATCAGTTTTAGAGCTAAAATTAGCATGTTTTAAGTGATTTTCATGCTTCCAGGGGCCCGGGAAGTGAATTAAATACCATTTGGAGGCATTTCATGTTCAAGCAAAAACAGGTGATTTTTGACAAAAGAGATAACACCCCCCCATTACGTCATGCTTCAGAAAGGTGAAAAATGGTCCGTTTTCAAATGTTTTATTTTTGAACGTCAGTTCACATTTGTAGGTAGATCATCAGTTTTAGAGCTAAAATTAGCATGTTTAAAGTGATTTTCATGCTTCCAGGGGCCCGGGAAGTGAATTAAATACCATTTGGAGGCATTTAATGTTCAAGCAAAAACAGGTGATTTTTGACAAACGAGATAACACCCCCCCATTACGTCATGCTTCAGAAAGGTGAAGAATGGCCCGTTTTCAAATGTTTTATTTTTGAACGTCAGTTCACATTTGTAGGTAGATCGTCAGTTTTAGAGCTAAAATTTGCATGTTGAAAGTGATTTTCATGCTTCCAGGGGCCCGGGAAGTGAATTAAATACCATTTGGAGGCATTTAATGTTCAAGCAAAAACAGGTGATTTTTGACAAAAGAGATAACACCCCCCCATTACGTCATGCTTCAGAAAGGTGAAGAATGGTCCGTTTTCAAATGTTTTATTTTTGAACGTCAGTTCACATTTGTAGGTAGATCGTCAGTTTTAGAGCTAAAATGTGCATGTTGAAAGTGATTTTCATGCTTACAGGGGCCCGGGAAGTGAATTAAATACCATTTGGAGGCATGTAATGTTCAAGCAAAAACAGGTGATTTTTGACAAAAGAGATAACACCCCCGAATTACGTCATGCTTCAGAAAGGTGAAAAATGGTCCGTTTTCAAATGTTTTATTTTTGAACGTCAGTTCACATTTGTAGGTAGATCATCAGTTTAAGAGCTAAAATTAGCATGTTTAAAGTGATTTTCATGCTTCCAGGGGCCCGGGAAGTGAATTAAATACCATTTGGAGGCATTTAATGTTCAAGCAAAAACAGGTGATTTTTGACAAAAGAGATAACACCCCCCCATTACGTCATGCTTCAGAAAGGTGAAAAATGGTCCGTTTTCAAATGTTTTATTTTTGAACGTCAGTTCACATTTGTAGGTAGATCATCAGTTTTAGAGCTAAAATTAGCATGTTTAAAGTGATTTTCATCCTTCCAGGGGCCCGGGAAGTGAATTAAATACCATTTGGAGGCATTTAATGTTCAAACAAAAACAGGTGATTTTTGACAAAAGAAATAACACCCCCATTACGTCATGCTTCAGAAAGGTGAAAAATGGTCAGTTTTCAAATGTTTTATTTTTGAACGTCAGTTCCCATTTGTAGGTAGATCATCAGTTTAAGAGCTAAAATTAGCATGTTTAAAGTGATTTTCATGCTTCCAGGGACCCGGGAAATGAATTAAATACCATTTGGAGGCATTTAATGTTCTAGCAAAAACAGGTGATTTTTGACAAACGAGATAACACCCCCCCATTACGTCATGCTTCAGAAATGTGAAAAAAGGTCCGTTTTCAAATGTTTTATTTTTCAACGTCAGTTCACATTTGTAGGTAGATCATCAGTTTTAGAGCTAAAATTAGCATGTTTAAAGTGATTTTCATGCTTCCAGGGGCCCGGGAAGTGAATTAAATACCATTTGGAGGCATTTAATGTTCAAGCAAAAACAGGTGATTTTTGACAAAAGAGATAACACCCCCCATTACGTCATGCTTCAGAAAGGTGAAGAATGGTCCGTTTTCAAATGTTTTATTTTTGAACGTCAGTTCACATTTGTAGGTAGATCATCAGTTTAAGAGCTAAAATTAGCATGTTTAAAGTGATTTTCATGCTTCCAGGGGCCCGGGAAATGAATTAAATACCATTTGGAGGCATTTAATGTTCTAGCAAAAACAGGTGATTTTTGACAAACGAGATAACACCCCCCCATTACGTCATGCTTCAGAAATGTGAAAAAAGGTCCGTTTTCAAATGTTTTATTTTTCAACGTCAGTTCACATTTGTAGGTAGATCATCAGTTTTAGAGCTAAAATTAGCATGTTTAAAGTGATTTTCATGCTTCCAGGGGCCCGGGAAGTGAATTAAATACCATTTGGAGGCATTTAATGTTCAAGCAAAAACAGGTGATTTTTGACAAAAGAGATAACACCCCCCCATTACGTCATGCTTCAGAAAGGTGAAAAATGGTCAGTTTTCAAATGTTTTATTTTTGAACGTCATTTCACATTTGTAGGTAGATCGTCAGTTTTAGAGCTAAACTTTGCATGTTTAATGCGATTTTCATGCTTCCAGGTGCCCGGGAAGTGAATTAAATACCATTTGGAGGCATTTAATGTTCAAGCAAAAACAGGTGATTTTTGACAAAAGAGATAACACCCCCCCCCCCATTACGTCATGCTTCAGAAAGGTGAAAAATGGTCCGTTTTCAAATGTTTTATTTTTGAACGTCAGTTCACATTTGTAGGTAGATCATCAGTTTTAGAGCTAAAATTAGCATGTTTAAAGTGATTTTCATCCTTCCAGGGGCCCGGGAAGTGAATTAAATACCATTTGGAGGCATTTAATGTTCAAACAAAAACAGGTGATTTTTGACAAAAGAAATAACACCCCCATTACGTCATGCTTCAGAAAGGTGAAAAATTGTCCGTTTTCAAATGTTTTATTTTTGAACGTCAGTTCACATTTGTAGGTAGATCATCAGTTTAAGAGCTAAAATTAGCATGTTTAAAGTGATTTTCATGCTTCCAGGGGCCCGGGAAGTGAATTAAATACCATTTGGAGGCATTTAAAGTTCTAGCAAAAACAGGTGATTTTTGACAAACGAGATAACACCCCCCATTACGTCATGCTTCAGAAAGGTGAAGAATGGTCCGTTTTCAAATGTTTTATTTTTGAACGTCAGTTCACATTTGTAGGTAGATCGTCAGTTTTAGAGCTAAAATTTGCATGTTGAAAGTGATTTTCATGCTTCCAGGGGCCCGGGAAGTGAATTAAATACCATTTGGAGGCATTTAATGTACAAGCAAAAACAGTTGATTTTTGACAAAAGAGATAACACCCCCCCATTACGTCATGCTTCAGAAAGGTGAAGAATGGTCCGTTTTCAAATGTTTTATTTTTGAACGTCAGTTCCCATTTGTAGGTAGATCATCAGTTTAAGAGCTAAAATTAGCATGTTTAAAGTGATTTTCATGCTTCCAGGGGCCCGGGAAATGAATTAAATACCATTTGGAGGCATTTAATGTTCTAGCAAAAACAGGTGATTTTTGACAAACGAGATAACACCCCCCCATTACGTCATGCTTCAGAAATGTGAAAAAAGGTCCGTTTTCAAATGTTTTATTTTTCAACGTCAGTTCACATTTGTAGGTAGATCATCAGTTTTAGAGCTAAAATTAGCATGTTTAAAGTGATTTTCATGCTTCCAGGGGCCCGGGAAGTGAATTAAATACCATTTGGAGGCATTTAATGTTCAAGCAAAAACAGGTGATTTTTGACAAAAGAGATAACACCCCCCATTACGTCATGCTTCAGAAAGGTGAAGAATGGTCCGTTTTCAAATGTTTTATTTTTGAACGTCAGTTCACATTTGTAGGTAGATCATCAGTTTAAGAGCTAAAATTAGCATGTTTAAAGTGATTTTCATGCTTCCAGGGGCCCGGGAAATGAATTAAATACCATTTGGAGGCATTTAATGTTCTAGCAAAAACAGGTGATTTTTGACAAACGAGATAACACCCCCCCATTACGTCATGCTTCAGAAATGTGAAAAAAGGTCCGTTTTCAAATGTTTTATTTTTCAACGTCAGTTCACATTTGTAGGTAGATCATCAGTTTTAGAGCTAAAATTAGCATGTTTAAAGTGATTTTCATGCTTCCAGGGGCCCGGGAAGTGAATTAAATACCATTTGGAGGCATTTAATGTTCAAGCAAAAACAGGTGATTTTTGACAAAAGAGATAACACCCCCCATTACGTCATGCTTCAGAAAGGTGAAGAATGGTCCGTTTTCAAATGTTTTATTTTTGAACGTCAGTTCACATTTGTAGGTAGATCGTCAGTTTTAGAGCTAAAATTTGCATGTTGAAAGTGATTTTCATGCTTCCAGGGGCCCGGGAATTGAATTAAATACCATTTGGAGGCATTTAATGTTCAAGCAAAAACAGGTGATTTTTGACAAAAGAGATAACACCCCCCCATTACGTCATGCTTCAGAAAGGTGAAAAATGGTCAGTTTTCAAATGTTTTATTTTTGAACGTCATTTCACATTTGTAGGTAGATCGTCAGTTTTAGAGCTAAACTTTGCATGTTTAATGCGATTTTCATGCTTCCAGGTGCCCGGGAAGTGAATTAAATACCATTTGGAGGCATTTAATGTTCAAGCAAAAACAGGTGATTTTTGACAAAAGAGATAACACCCCCCCCCATTACGTCATGCTTCAGAAAGGTGAAAAATGGTCCGTTTTCAAATGTTTTATTTTTGAACGTCAGTTCACATTTGTAGGTAGATCATCAGTTTTAGAGCTAAAATTAGCATGTTTAAAGTGATTTTCATCCTTCCAGGGGCCCGGGAAGTGAATTAAATACCATTTGGAGGCATTTAATGTTCAAACAAAAACAGGTGATTTTTGACAAAAGAAATAACACCCCCATTACGTCATGCTTCAGAAAGGTGAAAAATTGTCCGTTTTCAAATGTTTTATTTTTGAACGTCAGTTCACATTTGTAGGTAGATCATCAGTTTAAGAGCTAAAATTAGCATGTTTAAAGTGATTTTCATGCTTCCAGGGGCCCGGGAAGTGAATTAAATACCATTTGGAGGCATTTAAAGTTCTAGCAAAAACAGGTGATTTTTGACAAACGAGATAACACCCCCCATTACGTCATGCTTCAGAAAGGTGAAGAATGGTCCGTTTTCAAATGTTTTATTTTTGAACGTCAGTTCACATTTGTAGGTAGATCGTCAGTTTTAGAGCTAAAATTTGCATGTTGAAAGTGATTTTCATGCTTCCAGGGGCCCGGGAAGTGAATTAAATACCATTTGGAGGCATTTAATGTACAAGCAAAAACAGTTGATTTTTGACAAAAGAGATAACACCCCCCCATTACGTCATTGTTCAGAAAGGTGAAAAATGGTCAGTTTACAAATGTTTTATTTTTGAACGTCAGTTCACATTTGGAGGTAGATCATCAGTTTTAGAGCTAAAATTAGCATGTTTAAAGTGATTTTCATGCTTCCAGGGGCCCGGGAAGTGAATTAAATACCATTTGGAGGCATTTAATGTTCAAGCAAAAACAGGTGATTTTTGACAAAAGAGATAACACCCCCCATTACGTCATGCTTCAGAAAGGTGAAGAATGGTCCGTTTTCAAATGTTTTATTTTTGAACGTCAGTTCACATTTGTAGGTAGATCGTCAGTTTTAGAGCTAAAATTTGCATGTTGAAAGTGATTTTCATGCTTCCAGGGGCCCGGGAAGTGAATTAAATACCATTTGGAGGCATTTAATGTTCAAGCAAAAATAGGTGATTTTTGACAAAAGAGATAACACCCCCCCATTACGTCATGCTTCAGAAAGGTGAAAAATGGTCAGTTTTCAAATGTTTTATTTTTTAACGTCAGTTCACATTTGTAGGTAGATCATCAGTTTTAGAGCTAAAATTTGCATGTTTAAAGTGATTTTCATGCTTCCAGGGGCCCGGGAAGTGAATTAAATACCATTTGGAGGCATTTAATGTTCAAGCAAAAACAGGTGATTTTTGACAAAAGAGATAACACCCCCCCATTACGTCATGCTTCAGAAAGGTGAAAAATGGTCCGTTTTCAAATGTTTTATTTTTGAACGTCAGTTCACATTTGTAGGTAGATCATCAGTTTTAGAGCTAAAATTAGCATGTTTAAAGTGATTTCCATCCTTCCAGGGGCCCGGGAAGTGAATTAAATACCATTTGGAGGCATTTAATGTTCAAACAAAAACAGGTGATTTTTGACAAAAGAAATAACACCCCCCATTACGTCATGCTTCAGAAAGGTGAAAAAGGGTCCGTTTTCAAATGTTTTATTTTTGAACGTCAGTTCACATTTGTAGGTAGATCATCAGTTTAAGAGCTAAAATTAGCATGTTTAAAGTGATTTTCATGCTTCCAGGGGCCCGGGAAGTGAATTAAATACCATTTGGAGGCATTTAATGTTCAAGCAAAAACAGGTGATTTTTGACAAACGAGATAACACCCCCCCATTACGTCATGCTTCAGAAAGGTGAAGAATGGCCCGTTTTCAAATGTTTTATTTTTGAACGTCAGTTCACATTTGTAGGTAGATCGTCAGTTTTAGAGCTAAAATTTGCATGTTGAAAGTGATTTTCATGCTTCCAGGGGCCCGGGAAGTGAATTAAATACCATTTGGAGGCATTTAATGTTCAAGCAAAAACAGGTGATTTTTGACAAAAGAGATAACACCCCCCCATTACGTCATGCTTCAGAAAGGTGAAAAATGGTCAGTTTTCAAATGTTTTATTTTTGAACGTCAGTTCACATTTGTAGGTAGATCATCAGTTTTAGAGCTAAAATTTGCATGTTTAAAGCGATTTTCATGCTTCCAGGGGCCCGGGAAGTGAATTAAATACCATTTGGAGGCTTTTAATGTTCAAGCAAAAACAGGTGATTTTTGACAAAAGAGATAACACCCCCCCATTACGTCATGCTTCAGAAAGGTGAAGAATGGTCCGTTTTCAAATGTTTTATTTTTGAACGTCAGTTCACATTTGTAGGTAGATCGTCAGTTTTAGAGCTAAAATGTGCATGTTGAAAGTGATTTTCATGCTTACAGGGGCCGGGAAGTGAATTAAATACCATTTGGAGGCATGTAATGTTCAAGCAAAAACAGGTGATTTTTGACAAAAGAGATAACACCCCCGAATTACGTCATGCTTCAGAAAGGTGAAAAATGGTCCGTTTTCAAATGTTTTATTTTTGAACGTCAATTCACATTTGTAGGTAGATCATCAGTTTAAGAGCTAAAATTAGCATGTTTAAAGTGATTTTCATGCTTCCAGGGGCCCGGGAAGTGAATTAAATACCATTTGGAGGCATTTAATGTTCAAGCAAAAACAGGTGATTTTTGACAAAAGAGATAACACCCCCCCATTACGTCAGGCTTCAGAAAGGTGACAAATGGTCCGTTTTCAAATGTTTTATTTTTGAACGTCAGTTCACATTTGTAGGTAGATCATCAGTTTAAGAGCTAAAATTAGCATGTTTAAAGTGATTTTCATGCTTACAGGGGCCCGGGAAGTGAATTAAATACCATTTGGAGGCATTTAATGTTCAAGCAAAAACAGGTGATTTTTGACAAACGAGGTAACACCCCCCCATTACGTCATGCTTCAGAAAGGTGAAGAATGGCCCGTTTTCAAATGTTTTATTTTTGAACGTCAGTTCACATTTGTAGGTAGATCGTCAGTTTTAGAGCTAAAATTTGCATGTTGAAAGTGATTTTCATGCTTCCAGGGGCCCGGGAAGTGAATTAAATACCATTTGGAGGCATTTAATGTTCAAGCAAAAACAGGTGATTTTTGACAAAAGAGATAACACCCCCCCATTACGTCATGCTTCAGAAAGGTGAAAAATGGTCAGTTTTCAAATGTTTTATTTTTGAACGTCAGTTCACATTTGTAGGTAGATCATCAGTTTTAGAGCTAAAATTTGCATGTTTAAAGCGATTTTCATGCTTCCAGGGGCCCGGGAAGTAAATTAAATACCATTTGGAGGCTTTTAATGTTCAAGCAAAAACAGGTGATTTTTGACAAAAGAGATAACACCCCCCCATTACGTCATGCTTCAGAAAGGTGAAGAATGGTCCGTTTTCAAATGTTTTATTTTTGAACGTCAGTTCACATTTGTAGGTAGATCGTCAGTTTTAGAGCTAAAATGTGCATGTTGAAAGTGATTTTCATGCTTACAGGGGCCCGGGAAGTGAATTAAATACCATTTGGAGGCATGTAATGTTCAAGCAAAAACAGGTGATTTTTGACAAAAGAGATAACACCCCCGAATTACGTCATGCTTCAGAAAGGTGAAAAATGGTCCATTTTCAAATGTTTTATTTTTGAACGTCAGTTCACATTTGTAGGTAGATCATCAGTTTAAGAGCTAAAATTAGCATGTTTAAAGTGATTTTCATGCTTCCAGGGGCCCGGGAAGTGAATTAAATACCATTTGGAGGCATTTAATGTTCAAGGAAAAATAGGTGATTTTTGACAAAAGAGATAACACCCCCCCCCCATTACGTCATGCTTCAGAAAGGTGAAAAATGGTCCGTTTTCAAATGTTTTATTTTTGAACGTCAGTTCACATTTGTAGGTAGATCATCAGTTTTAGAGCTAAAATTTGCATGTTGAAAGTGATTTTCATGCTTCCAGGGGCCCGGGAAGTGAATTAAATACCATTTGGAGGCATTTAATGTTCAAGCAAAAACAGGTGATTTTTGACAAAAGAGATAACACCCCCCCATTACGTCATGCTTCAGAAAGGTGACAAATGGTCCGTTTTCAAATGTTTTATTTTTGAACGTCAGTTCACATTTGTAGGTAGATCATCAGTTTAAGAGCTAAAATTAGCATGTTTAAAGTGATTTTCATGCTTCCAGGGGCCCGGGAAGTGAATTAAATACCATTTGGAGGCATTTAATGTTCAAGCAAAAACAGGTGATTTTTGACAAAAGAGATAACACCCCCCCATTACGTCATGCTTCAGAAAGGTGAAGAATGGTCCGTTTTCAAATGTTTTATTTTTGAACGTCAGTTCACATTTGTAGGTAGATCGTGAGTTTTACAGCTAAAATTCGCATGTTGAAAGTGATTTTCATGCTTCCAGGGGCCCGGGAAGTGAATTAAATACCATTTGGAGGCATTTAATGTTCAAGCAAAAACAGGTGATTTTTGACAAAAGAGATAACACCCCCCCATTACGTCATGCTTAAGAAAGGTGAAAAATGGTCCGTTTTCCAATGTTTTATTTTTGAACGTCAGTTCACATTTGTAGGTAGATCATCAGTTTTAGAGCTAAAATTAGCATGTTTAAAGTGATTTTCATGCTTCCAGGGGCCCTGGAAGTGAATTAAATACCATTTGGAGGCATTTAATGTTCAAACAAAAACAGGTGATTTTTGACAAAAGAAATAACACCCCCCATTACGTCATGCTTCAGAAAGATGAAAAATGGTCCATTTTCAAATGTTTTACTTTTGAACGTCAGTTCACATTTGTAGGTAGATCATCAGATTAACCGCATGCGTGCGGGCGGAATTCCGCCCGTACGCTGGGTTTTAGGGATTCGCACTTTACGTGACGAGCTGGGCTCGTCATGAGCGTGCGAGGAGGCTACGCCATGACGAGCCCAGCTCGTCATGAGCGTCGAAGGGGTTAAGAGCTAAAATTAGCATGTTTAAAGTGATTTTCATGCTTCCAGGGGCCCGGGTAGTGAATTAAAAACCATTTGGAGGCATTTAATGTTCAAGCAAAAACAGGTGATTTTTGACAAACGAGATAACACCCCCCCATTACGTCATGCTTCAGAAATGTGAAAAAAGGTCCGTTTTCAAATGTTTTATTTTTCAACGTCAGTTCACATTTGTAGGTAGATCATCAGTTGTAGAGCTAAAATTAGCATGTTTAAAGTGATTTTCATGCTTCCAGGGGCCTGGAAGTGAATTAAATACCATTTGGAGGCATTTAATGTTCAAGCAAAAACAGGTGATTTTTGACAAAAGAGATAACACCCCCCCCATTACGTCATGCTTCAGGAAGGTGAAAAATGGTCCGTTTTCAAATGTTTTTTTTTAACGTCAGTTCACATTTGTACGTAGATCGTCAGTTTTAGAGCTAAAATTTGCATGTTGAAAGTGATTTTCATGCTTCCAGGGGCCCGGGAAGTGAATTAAATACCATTTGGAGGCATTTAATGTTCAAGCAAAAACAGGTGATTTTTGACAAAAGAGATAACACCCCCCCATTACGTCATGCTTAAGAAAGGTGAAAAATGGTCCGTTTTCCAATGTTTTATTTTTGAACGTCAGTTCACATTTGTAGGTAGATCATCAGTTTTAGAGCTAAAATTAGCATGTTTAAAGTGATTTTCATGCTTCCAGGGGCCCTGGAAGTGAATTAAATACCATTTGGAGGCATTTAATGTTCAAACAAAAACAGGTGATTTTTGACAAAAGAAATAACACCCCCCAGTACGTCATGCTTCAGAAAGGTGACAAATGGTCCGTTTTCAAATGTTTTATTTTTGAACGTCAGTTCACATTTGTAGGTAGATCATCAGTTTAAGAGCTAAAATTAGCATGTTTAAAGTGATTTTCATGCTTACAGGGGCCCGGGAAGTGAATTAAATACCATTTGGAGGCATTTAATGTTCAAGCAAAAACAGGTGATTTTTGACAAACGAGGTAACACCCCCCCATTACGTCATGCTTCAGAAAGGTGAAGAATGGCCCGTTTTCAAATGTTTTATTTTTGAACGTCAGTTCACATTTGTAGGTAGATCGTCAGTTTTAGAGCTAAAATTTGCATGTTGAAAGTGATTTTCATGCTTCCAGGGGCCCGGGAAGTGAATTAAATACCATTTGGAGGCATTTAATGTTCAAGCAAAAACAGGTGATTTTTGACAAAAGAGATAACACCCCCCCATTACGTCATGCTTCAGAAAGGTGAAAAATGGTCAGTTTTCAAATGTTTTATTTTTGAACGTCAGTTCACATTTGTAGGTAGATCATCAGTTTTAGAGCTAAAATTTGCATGTTTAAAGCGATTTTCATGCTTCCAGGGGCCCGGGAAGTAAATTAAATACCATTTGGAGGCTTTTAATGTTCAAGCAAAAACAGGTGATTTTTGACAAAAGAGATAACACCCCCCCATTACGTCATGCTTCAGAAAGGTGAAGAATGGTCCGTTTTCAAATGTTTTATTTTTGAACGTCAGTTCACATTTGTAGGTAGATCGTCAGTTTTAGAGCTAAAATGTGCATGTTGAAAGTGATTTTCATGCTTACAGGGGCCCGGGAAGTGAATTAAATACCATTTGGAGGCATGTAATGTTCAAGCAAAAACAGGTGATTTTTGACAAAAGAGATAACACCCCCGAATTACGTCATGCTTCAGAAAGGTGAAAAATGGTCCATTTTCAAATGTTTTATTTTTGAACGTCAGTTCACATTTGTAGGTAGATCATCAGTTTAAGAGCTAAAATTAGCATGTTTAAAGTGATTTTCATGCTTCCAGGGGCCCGGGAAGTGAATTAAATACCATTTGGAGGCATTTAATGTTCAAGGAAAAATAGGTGATTTTTGACAAAAGAGATAACACCCCCCCCCCATTACGTCATGCTTCAGAAAGGTGAAAAATGGTCCGTTTTCAAATGTTTTATTTTTGAACGTCAGTTCACATTTGTAGGTAGATCATCAGTTTTAGAGCTAAAATTTGCATGTTGAAAGTGATTTTCATGCTTCCAGGGGCCCGGGAAGTGAATTAAATACCATTTGGAGGCATTTAATGTTCAAGCAAAAACAGGTGATTTTTGACAAAAGAGATAACACCCCCCCATTACGTCATGCTTCAGAAAGGTGACAAATGGTCCGTTTTCAAATGTTTTATTTTTGAACGTCAGTTCACATTTGTAGGTAGATCATCAGTTTAAGAGCTAAAATTAGCATGTTTAAAGTGATTTTCATGCTTCCAGGGGCCCGGGAAGTGAATTAAATACCATTTGGAGGCATTTAATGTTCAAGCAAAAACAGGTGATTTTTGACAAAAGAGATAACACCCCCCCATTACGTCATGCTTCAGAAAGGTGAAGAATGGTCCGTTTTCAAATGTTTTATTTTTGAACGTCAGTTCACATTTGTAGGTAGATCGTGAGTTTTACAGCTAAAATTCGCATGTTGAAAGTGATTTTCATGCTTCCAGGGGCCCGGGAAGTGAATTAAATACCATTTGGAGGCATTTAATGTTCAAGCAAAAACAGGTGATTTTTGACAAAAGAGATAACACCCCCCCATTACGTCATGCTTAAGAAAGGTGAAAAATGGTCCGTTTTCCAATGTTTTATTTTTGAACGTCAGTTCACATTTGTAGGTAGATCATCAGTTTTAGAGCTAAAATTAGCATGTTTAAAGTGATTTTCATGCTTCCAGGGGCCCTGGAAGTGAATTAAATACCATTTGGAGGCATTTAATGTTCAAACAAAAACAGGTGATTTTTGACAAAAGAAATAACACCCCCCAGTACGTCATGCTTCAGAAAGGTGACAAATGGTCCGTTTTCAAATGTTTTATTTTTGAACGTCAGTTCACATTTGTAGGTAGATCATCAGTTTAAGAGCTAAAATTAGCATGTTTAAAGTGATTTTCATGCTTACAGGGGCCCGGGAAGTGAATTAAATACCATTTGGAGGCATTTAATGTTCAAGCAAAAACAGGTGATTTTTGACAAACGAGGTAACACCCCCCCATTACGTCATGCTTCAGAAAGGTGAAGAATGGCCCGTTTTCAAATGTTTTATTTTTGAACGTCAGTTCACATTTGTAGGTAGATCGTCAGTTTTAGAGCTAAAATTTGCATGTTGAAAGTGATTTTCATGCTTCCAGGGGCCCGGGAAGTGAATTAAATACCATTTGGAGGCATTTAATGTTCAAGCAAAAACAGGTGATTTTTGACAAAAGAGATAACACCCCCCCATTACGTCATGCTTCAGAAAGGTGAAAAATGGTCAGTTTTCAAATGTTTTATTTTTGAACGTCAGTTCACATTTGTAGGTAGATCATCAGTTTTAGAGCTAAAATTTGCATGTTTAAAGCGATTTTCATGCTTCCAGGGGCCCGGGAAGTAAATTAAATACCATTTGGAGGCTTTTAATGTTCAAGCAAAAACAGGTGATTTTTGACAAAAGAGATAACACCCCCCCATTACGTCATGCTTCAGAAAGGTGAAGAATGGTCCGTTTTCAAATGTTTTATTTTTGAACGTCAGTTCACATTTGTAGGTAGATCGTCAGTTTTAGAGCTAAAATGTGCATGTTGAAAGTGATTTTCATGCTTACAGGGGCCCGGGAAGTGAATTAAATACCATTTGGAGGCATGTAATGTTCAAGCAAAAACAGGTGATTTTTGACAAAAGAGATAACACCCCCGAATTACGTCATGCTTCAGAAAGGTGAAAAATGGTCCATTTTCAAATGTTTTATTTTTGAACGTCAGTTCACATTTGTAGGTAGATCATCAGTTTAAGAGCTAAAATTAGCATGTTTAAAGTGATTTTCATGCTTCCAGGGGCCCGGGAAGTGAATTAAATACCATTTGGAGGCATTTAATGTTCAAGGAAAAATAGGTGATTTTTGACAAAAGAGATAACACCCCCCCCCCATTACGTCATGCTTCAGAAAGGTGAAAAATGGTCCGTTTTCAAATGTTTTATTTTTGAACGTCAGTTCACATTTGTAGGTAGATCATCAGTTTTAGAGCTAAAATTTGCATGTTGAAAGTGATTTTCATGCTTCCAGGGGCCCGGGAAGTGAATTAAATACCATTTGGAGGCATTTAATGTTCAAGCAAAAACAGGTGATTTTTGACAAAAGAGATAACACCCCCCCATTACGTCATGCTTCAGAAAGGTGACAAATGGTCCGTTTTCAAATGTTTTATTTTTGAACGTCAGTTCACATTTGTAGGTAGATCATCAGTTTAAGAGCTAAAATTAGCATGTTTAAAGTGATTTTCATGCTTCCAGGGGCCCGGGAAGTGAATTAAATACCATTTGGAGGCATTTAATGTTCAAGCAAAAACAGGTGATTTTTGACAAAAGAGATAACACCCCCCCATTACGTCATGCTTCAGAAAGGTGAAGAATGGTCCGTTTTCAAATGTTTTATTTTTGAACGTCAGTTCACATTTGTAGGTAGATCGTGAGTTTTACAGCTAAAATTCGCATGTTGAAAGTGATTTTCATGCTTCCAGGGGCCCGGGAAGTGAATTAAATACCATTTGGAGGCATTTAATGTTCAAGCAAAAACAGGTGATTTTTGACAAAAGAGATAACACCCCCCCATTACGTCATGCTTAAGAAAGGTGAAAAATGGTCCGTTTTCCAATGTTTTATTTTTGAACGTCAGTTCACATTTGTAGGTAGATCATCAGTTTTAGAGCTAAAATTAGCATGTTTAAAGTGATTTTCATGCTTCCAGGGGCCCTGGAAGTGAATTAAATACCATTTGGAGGCATTTAATGTTCAAACAAAAACAGGTGATTTTTGACAAAAGAAATAACACCCCCCATTACGTCATGCTTCAGAAAGATGAAAAATGGTCCATTTTCAAATGTTTTACTTTTGAACGTCAGTTCACATTTGTAGGTAGATCATCAGATTAACCGCATGCGTGCGGGCGGAATTCCGCCCGTACGCTGGGTTTTAGGGATTCGCACTTTACGTGACGAGCTGGGCTCGTCATGAGCGTGCGAGGAGGCTACGCCATGACGAGCCCAGCTCGTCATGAGCGTCGAAGGGGTTAAGAGCTAAAATTAGCATGTTTAAAGTGATTTTCATGCTTCCAGGGGCCCGGGTAGTGAATTAAAAACCATTTGGAGGCATTTAATGTTCAAGCAAAAACAGGTGATTTTTGACAAACGAGATAACACCCCCCCATTACGTCATGCTTCAGAAATGTGAAAAAAGGTCCGTTTTCAAATGTTTTATTTTTCAACGTCAGTTCACATTTGTAGGTAGATCATCAGTTGTAGAGCTAAAATTAGCATGTTTAAAGTGATTTTCATGCTTCCAGGGGCCTGGAAGTGAATTAAATACCATTTGGAGGCATTTAATGTTCAAGCAAAAACAGGTGATTTTTGACAAAAGAGATAACACCCCCCCCATTACGTCATGCTTCAGGAAGGTGAAAAATGGTCCGTTTTCAAATGTTTTTTTTTAACGTCAGTTCACATTTGTACGTAGATCGTCAGTTTTAGAGCTAAAATTTGCATGTTGAAAGTGATTTTCATGCTTCCAGGGGCCCGGGAAGTGAATTAAATACCATTTGGAGGCATTTAATGTTCAAGCAAAAACAGGTGATTTTTGACAAAAGAGATAACACCCCCCCATTACGTCATGCTTAAGAAAGGTGAAAAATGGTCCGTTTTCCAATGTTTTATTTTTGAACGTCAGTTCACATTTGTAGGTAGATCATCAGTTTTAGAGCTAAAATTAGCATGTTTAAAGTGATTTTCATGCTTCCAGGGGCCCTGGAAGTGAATTAAATACCATTTGGAGGCATTTAATGTTCAAACAAAAACAGGTGATTTTTGACAAAAGAAATAACACCCCCCAGTACGTCATGCTTCAGAAAGGTGAAAAATGGTCCATTTTCAAATGTTTTACTTTTGAACGTCAGTTCACATTTGTAGGTAGATCATCAGTTTAACCGCATGCGTGCGGGCGGAATTCCGCCCGTACGCTGGGTTTTAGGGATTCGCACTTTACGTGACGAGCTGGGCTCGTCATGAGCGTGCGAGGAGGCTACGCCATGACGAGCCCAGCTCGTCATGAGCATCGAAGGGGTTAAGAGCTAAAATTAGCATGTTTAAAGTGATTTTCATGCTTCCAGGGCCCCGGGTAGTGAATTAAAAACCATTTGGAGGCATTTAATGTTCAAGCAAAAACAGGTGATTTTTGACAAACGAGATAACCCCCCCCCATTACGTCATGCTTCAGAAATGTGAAAAAAGGTCCGTTTTCAAATGTTTTATTTTTCAACGTCAGTTCACATTTGTAGGTAGATCATCAGTTTTAGAGCTAAAATTAGCATGTTTAAAGTGATTTTCATGCTTCCAGGGGCCTGGAAGTGAATTAAATACCATTTGGAGGCATTTAATGTTCAAGCAAAAACAGGTGATTTTTGACAAAAGAGATAACACCCCCCATTACGTCATGCTTCAGAAAGGTAAAGAATGGTCCGTTTTCAAATGTTTTATTTTTGAACGTCAGTTCACATTTGTAGGTAGATCATCAGTTTTAGAGCTAAAATTTGCATGTTTAAAGCGATTTTCATGCTTCCAGGGGCCCGGGAAGTGAATTAAATACCATTTGGAGGCATTTAATGTTCAAGCAAAAACAGGTGATTTTTGACAAAAGAGATAACACCCCCCCATTACGTCATGCTTCAGAAAGGTGAAAAATGGTCCATTTTCAAATGTTTTATTTTTGAACGTCAGTTCACATTTGTAGGTAGATCATCAGTTTTAGAGCTAAAATTAGCATGTTTAAAGTGATTTTCATCCTTCCAGGGGCCCGGGAAGTGAATTAAATACCATTTGGAGGCATTTAATGTTCAAACAAAAACAGGTGATTTTTGACAAAAGAAATAACACCCCCCATTACGTCATGCTTCAGAAAGGTGAAAAATGGTCAGTTTTCAAATGTTTTATTTTTGAACGTCAGTTCACATTTGTAGGTAGATCATCAGTTTAAGAGCTAAAATTAGCATGTTTAAAGTGATTTTCATGCTTCCAGGGGCCCGGGAAGTGAATTAAATACCATTTGGAGGCATTTAATGTTCTAGCAAAAACAGGTGATTTTTGACAAAAGAGATAACACCCCCCATTACGTCATGCTTCAGAAAGGTGAAGAATGGTCCGTTTTCAAATGTTTTATTTTTGAACGTCAGTTCACATTTGTAGGTAGATCATCAGTTTAAGAGCTAAAATTAGCATGTTTAAAGTGATTTTCATGCTTCCAGGGGCCCGGGAAATGAATTAAATACCATTTGGAGGCATTTAATGTTCTAGCAAAAACAGGTGATTTTTGACAAACGAGATAACACCCCCCATTACGTCATGCTTCAGAAATGTGAAAAAAGGTCCGTTTTCAAATGTTTTATTTTTCAACGTCAGTTCACATTTGTAGGTAGATCATCAGTTTTAGAGCTAAAATTAGCATGTTTAAAGTGATTTTCATGCTTCCAGGGGCCCGGGAAGTGAATTAAATACCATTTGGAGGCATTTAATGTTCAAGCAAAAACAGGTGATTTTTGACAAAAGAGATAACACCCCCCATTACGTCATGCTTCAGAAAGGTGAAGAATGGTCCGTTTTCAAATGTTTTATTTTTGAACGTCAGTTCACATTTGTAGGTAGATCTTCAGTTTTAGAGCTAAAATTTGCATGTTGAAAGTGATTTTCATGCTTCCAGGGGCCCGGGAATTGAATTAAATACCATTTGGAGGCATTTAATGTTCAAGCAAAAACAGGTGATTTTTGACAAAAGAGATAACACCCCCCCATTACGTCATGCTTCAGAAAGGTGAAAAATGGTCAGTTTTCAAATGTTTTATTTTTGAACGTCAGTTCACATTTGTAGGTAGATCATCAGTTTAAGAGCTAAAATTAGCATGTTTAAAGTGATTTTCATGCTTCCAGGGGCCCGGGAAGTGAATTAAATACCATTTGGAGGCATTTAATGTTCAAGCAAAAACAGGTGATTTTTGACAAAAGAGATAACACCGCCCCATTACGTCATGCTTCAGAAATGTGAAAAAAGGTCCGTTTTCAAATGTTTTATTTTTCAACGTCAGTTCACATTTGTAGGTAGATCATCAGTTTTAGAGCTAAAATTAGCATGTTTAAAGTGATTTTCATCCTTCCAGGGGCCCGGGAAGTGAATTAAATACCATTTGGAGGCATTTAATGTTCAAACAAAAACAGGTGATTTTTGACAAAAGAAATAACACCCCCCATTACGTCATGCTTCAGAAAGGTGAAAAATGGTCAGTTTTCAAATGTTTTATTTTTGAACGTCAGTTCACATTTGTAGGTAGATCATCAGTTTAAGAGCTAAAATTAGCATGTTTAAAGTGATTTTCATGCTTCCAGGGGCCCGGGAAATGAATTAAATACCATTTGGAGGCATTCAATGTTCTAGCAAAAACAGGTGATTTTTGACGAACGAGATAACACCCCCCCATTACGTCATGCTTCAGAAATGTGAAAAAAGGTCCGTTTTCAAATGTTTTATTTTTCAACGTCAGTTCACATTTGTAGGTAGATCATCAGTTTTAGAGCTAAAATTAGCATGTTTAAAGTGATTTTCATGCTTCCAGGGGCCCGGGAAGTGAATTAAATACCATTTGGAGGCATTTAATGTTCAAGCAAAAACAGGTGATTTTTGACAAAAGAGATAACACCCCCCATTACGTCATGCTTCAGAAAGGTGAAGAATGGTCCGTTTTCAAATGTTTTATTTTTGAACGTCAGTTCACATTTGTAGGTAGATCGTCAGTTTTAGAGCTAAAATTTGCATGTTGAAAGTGATTTTCATGCTTCCAGGGGCCCGGGAATTGAATTAAATACCATTTGGAGGCATTTAATGTTCAAGCAAAAACAGGTGATTTTTGACAAAAGAGATAACACCCCCCATTACGTCATGCTTCAGAAAGGTGAAGAATGGTCCGTTTTCAAATGTTTTATTTTTGAACGTCAGTTCACATTTGTAGGTAGATCTTCAGTTTTAGAGCTAAAATTTGCATGTTGAAAGTGATTTTCATGCTTCCAGGGGCCCGGGAATTGAATTAAATACCATTTGGAGGCATTTAATGTTCAAGCAAAAACAGGTGATTTTTGACAAAAGAGATAACACCCCCCCATTACGTCATGCTTCAGAAAGGTGAAAAATTGTCAGTTTTCAAATGTTTTATTTTTGAACGTCAGTTCACATTTGTAGGTAGATCATCAGTTTAAGAGCTAAAATTAGCATGTTTAAAGTGATTTTCATGCTTCCAGGGGCCCGGGAAGTGAATTAAATACCATTTAGAGGCATTTAATGTTCAAGCAAAAACAGGTGATTTTTGACAAAAGAGATAACACCCCCCCATTACGTCATGCTTCAGAAAGGTGAAAAATGGTCCGTTTTCAAATGTTTTATTTTTGAACGTCAGTTCACATTTGTAGGTAGATCATCAGTTTTAGAGCTAAAATTTGCATGTTTAAAGTGATTTTCATGCTTCCAGGGGCCCGGGAAGTGAATTAAATACCATTCGGAGGCATTTAATGTTCAAGCAAAAACAGGTGATTTTTGACAAAAGAGATAACACCCCCCATTACGTCATGCTTCAGAAATGTGAAAAAAGGTCCGTTTTCAAATGTTTTATTTTTCAACGTCAGTTCACATTTGTAGGTAGATCATCAGTTTTAGAGCTAAAATTAGCATGTTTAAAGTGATTTTCATGCTTCCAGGGGCCCGGGAAGTGAATTAAATACCATTTGGAGGCATTTAATGTTCAAGCAAAAACAGGTGATTTTTGACAAAAGAGATAACACCGCCCCATTACGTCATGCTTCAGAAATGTGAAAAAAGGTCCATTTTCAAATGTTTTATTTTTCAACGTCAGTTCACATTTGTAGGTAGATCATCAGTTTTAGAGCTAAAATTAGCATGTTTAAAGTGATTTTCATGCTTCCAGGGGCCCGGGAAGTGAATTAAATACCATTTGGAGGCATTTAATGTTCAAGCAAAAACAGGTGATTTTTGACAAAAGAGATAACACCCCCCATTACGTCATGCTTCAGAAAGGTGAAGAATGGTCCGTTTTCAAATGTTTTATTTTTGAACGTCAGTTCACATTTGTAGGTAGATCGTCAGTTTTAGAGCTAAAATTTGCATGTTGAAAGTGATTTTCATGCTTCCAGGGGCCCGGGAATTGAATTAAATACCATTTGGAGGCACTTAATGTTCAAGCAAAAACAGGTGATTTTTGACAAAAGAGATAACACCCCCCATTACGTCATGCTTCAGAAAGGTGAAGAATGGTCCGTTTTCAAATGTTTTATTTTTGAACGTCAGTTCACATTTGTAGGTAGATCTTCAGTTTTAGAGCTAAAATTTGCATGTTGAAAGTGATTTTCATGCTTCCAGGGGCCCGGGAATTGAATTAAATACCATTTGGAGGCATTTAATGTTCAAGCAAAAACAGGTGATTTTTGACAAAAGAGATAACACCCCCCCATTACGTCATGCTTCAGAAAGGTGAAAAATTGTCAGTTTTCAAATGTTTTATTTTTGAACGTCAGTTCACATTTGTAGGTAGATCATCAGTTTAAGAGCTAAAATTAGCATGTTTAAAGTGATTTTCATGCTTCCAGGGGCCCGGGAAGTGAATTAAATACCATTTAGAGGCATTTAATGTTCAAGCAAAAACAGGTGATTTTTGACAAAAGAGATAACACCCCCCCATTACGTCATGCTTCAGAAAGGTGAAAAATGGTCAGTTTTCAAATGTTTTATTTTTGAACGTCAGTTCACATTTGTAGGTAGATCATCAGTTTTAGAGCTAAAATTTGCATGTTTAAAGTGATTTTCATGCTTCCAGGGGCCCGGGAAGTGAATTAAATACCATTCGGAGGCATTTAATGTTCAAGCAAAAACAGGTGATTTTTACAAAAGAGATAACACCCCCCATTACGTCATGCTTCAGAAATGTGAAAAAAGGTCCGTTTTCAAATGTTTTATTTTTCAACGTCAGTTCACATTTGTAGGTAGATCATCAGTTTTAGAGCTAAAATTAGCATGTTTAAAGTGATTTTCATGCTTCCAGGGGCCCGGGAAGTGAATTAAATACCATTTGGAGGCATTTAATGTTCAAGCAAAAACAGGTGATTTTTGACAAAAGAGTTAACACCCCCCCATTACGTCATGCTTCAGAAAGGTGAAGAATGGTCCGTTTTCAAATGTTTTATTTTTGTACGTCAGTTCACATTTGTAGGTAGATCGTCAGTTTTAGAGCTAAAATTTGCATGTTGAAAGTGATTTTCATGCTTCCAGGGGTCCGGGAAGTGAATTAAATACCATTTGGAGGCATTTAATGTTCAAGCAAAAACAGGTGATTTTTGACAAAAGAGATGACACCCCCCCATTACGTCATGCTTCAGAAAGGTGAAAAAAGGTCCGTTTTCAAATGTTTTATTTTTCAACGTCAGTTCACATTTGTAGGTAGATCATCAGTTTTAGAGCTAAAATTAGCATGTTTAAAGTGATTTTCATGCTTCCAGGGGCCCGGGAAGTGAATTAAATACCATTTGGAGGCATTTAATGTTCAAGCAAAAACAGGTGATTTTTGACAAAAGAGTTAACACCCCCCCATTACGTCATGCTTCAGAAAGGTGAAGAATGGTCCGTTTTCAAATGTTTTATTTTTGTACGTCAGTTCACATTTGTAGGTAGATCGTCAGTTTTAGAGCTAAAATTTGCATGTTGAAAGTGATTTTCATGCTTCCAGGGGTCCGGGAAGTGAATTAAATACCATTTGGAGGCATTTAATGTTCAAGCAAAAACAGGTGATTTTTGACAAAAGAGATGACACCCCCCCATTACGTCATGCTTCAGAAAGGTGAAAAATGGTCCGTTTTCAAATGTTTTATTTTTGAACGTCAGTTCACATTTGTAGGTCGATCATCAGTTTAAGAGCTAAAATTAGCATGTTTAAAGTGATTTTCATGCTTCCAGGGGCCCGGGAAGTGAATTAAATATCATTTGGAGGCATTTAATGTTCAAGCAAAAATAGGTGATTTTTGACAAACGAGATAACACCCCCCCATTACGTCATGCTTCAGAAAGGTGAAGAATGGTCCGTTTTCAAATGTTTTATTTTTGAACGTCAGTTCACATTTGTAGGTAGATCATCAGTTTTAGAGCTAAAATTTGCATGTTGAAAGTGATTTTCATGCTTCCAGGGGCCCGGGAAGTGAATTAAATACCATTTGGAGGCATTTAATGTTCAAGCAAAAACAGGTGATTTTTGACAAAAGAGATGACACCCCACCATTACGTCATGCTTCAGAAAGGTGAAAAATGGTCCGTTTTCAAATGTTTTATTTTTGAACGTCAGTTCACATTTGTAGGCAGATCATCAGTTTAAGAGCTAAAATTAGCATGTTTAAAGTGATTTTCATGCTTCCAGGGGCCCAGGAAGTGAATTAAATACCATTTGGAGGGCATTTAATGTTCAAGCAAAAACAGGTGATTTTTGACAAAAGAGATAACACCCCCCCATTACGTCATGCTTCAGAAAGGTGAAGAATGGTCCGTTTTCAAATGTTTTATTTTTGGAATCAGTTCACATTTGTAGGTAGATCGTCAGTTTTAGAGCTAAAATTTGCATGTTGAAAGTGATTTTCATGCTTCCAGGGGCCCGGGAAGTGAATTAAATACCATTTGAAGGCATTTAATGTACAAGCAAAAACAGTTGATTTTTGACAAAAGAGATAACACCCCCCCATTACGTCATTGTTCAGAAAGGTGAAAAATGGTCAGTTTACAAATGTTTTATTTTTGAACGTCAGTTCACATTTGTAGGTAGATCATCAGTTTTAGAGCTAAAATTAGCATGTTTAAAGTGATTTTCATGCTTCCAGGGGCCCGGGAAGTGAATTAAATACCATTTGGAGGCATTTAATGTTCAAGCAAAAACAGGTGATTTTTGACAAAAGAGATAACACCCCCATTACGTCATGTTTCAGAAAGGTGAAAAATGGTCCGTTTTCAAATGTTTTATTTTTGAACGTCAGTTCACATTTGTAGGTAGATCATCAGTTTAAGAGCTAAAATTAGCATGTTTAAAGTGATTTTCATGCTTCCAGGGGCCCGGGAAGTGAATTAAATACCATTTGGAGGCATTTAATGTTCAAGCAAAAACAGGTGATTTTTGACAAAAGAGATAACACCCCCCCATTACGTCATGCTTCAGAAAGGTGAAAAATGGTCAGTTTTCAAATGTTTTATTTTTGAACGTCAGTTCACATTTGTAGGTAGATCATCAGTTTTAGAGCTAAAATTTGCATGTTTACAGTGATTTTCATGCTTCCAGGGGCCCGGGAAGTGAATTAAATACCATTCGGAGGCATTTAATGTTCAAGCAAAAACAGGAGATTTTTGACAAAAGAGATAACACCCCCCCCCCATTACGTCATGCTTCAGAAAGGTGAAAAATGGTCCGTTTTCAAATGTTTTATTTTTGAACGTCAGTTCACATTTGTAGGTAGATCATCAGTTTTAGAGCTAAAATTAGCATGTTTAAAGTGATTTTCATGCTTCCAGGGGCCCGGGAAGTGAATTAAATACCATTTGGAGGCATTTAATGTTCAAGCAAAAACAGGTGATTTTTGACAAAAAAGATAACACCCCCCCATTACGTCATGCTTCAGAAAGGTGAAAAATGGTCCGTTTTCAAATGTTTTATTTTTGATCGTCAGTTCACATTTGTAGGTAGATCATCAGTTTTAGATCTAAAATTAGCATGTTTAAAGTGATTTTCATCCTTCCAGGGGCCCGGGAAGTGAATTAAATACCATTTGGAGGCATTTAATGTTCAAACAAAAACAGGTGATTTTTGACAAAAGAAATAACATCCCCCATTACGTCATGCTTCAGAAAGGTGAAAAATGGTCCATTTTCAAATGTTTTATTTTTGAACGTCAGTTCACATTTGTAGGTAGATCATCAGTTTAAGAGCTAAAATTAGCATGTTTAAAGTGATTTTCATGCTTCCAGGGGCCCGGGAAGTGAATTAAATACCATTTGGAGGCATTTCATGTTCAAGCAAAAACAGGTGATTTTTGACAAACGAGATAACACCCCCCATTACGTCATGCTTCAGAAATGTGAAAAAAGGTCCGTTTTCAAATGTTTTATTTTTCAACGTCAGTTCGCATTTGTAGGTAGATCATCAGTTTTAGAGCTAAAATTAGCACGTTTAAAGTGATTTTCATGCTTCCAGGGGCCCAGGAAGTGAATTAAATACCATTTGGAGGCATTTAATGTTCAAGCAAAAACAGGTGATTTTTGACAAAAGAGATAACACCCCCCATTACGTCATGCTTCAGAAAGGTGAAGAATGGTCCGTTTTCAAATGTTTTATTTTTGAACGTCAGTTCACATTTGTAGGTAGATCGTCAGTTTTAGAGCTAAAATTTGCATGTTGAAAGTGATTTTCATGCTTCCAGGGGCCCAGGAAGTGAATTAAATACCATTTGGAGGGCATTTAATGTTCAAGCAAAAACAGGTGATTTTTGACAAAAGAGATAACACCCCCCATTACGTCATGCTTCAGAAATGTGAAAAAAGGTCCGTTTTCAAATGTTTTATTTTTGAACGTCAGTTCACATTTGTAGGCAGATCATCAGTTTAAGAGCTAAAATTAGCATGTTTAAAGTGATTTTCATGCTTCCAGGGGCCCAGGAAGTGAATTAAATACCATTTGGAGGGCATTTAATGTTCAAGCAAAAACAGGTGATTTTTGACAAAAGAGATAACACCCCCCCATTACGTCATGCTTCAGAAAGGTGAAGAATGGTCCGTTTTCAAATGTTTTATTTTTGGAATCAGTTCACATTTGTAGGTAGATCGTCAGTTTTAGAGCTAAAATTTGCATGTTGAAAGTGATTTTCATGCTTCCAGGGGCCCGGGAAGTGAATTAAATACCATTTGAAGGCATTTAATGTACAAGCAAAAACAGTTGATTTTTGACAAAAGAGATAACACCCCCCCATTACGTCATGCTTCAGAAAGGTGAAAAATGGTCCGTTTTCAAATGTTTTATTTTTGAACGTCAGTTCACATTTGTAGGTAGATCATCAGTTTTAGAGCTAAAATTAGCATGTTTAAAGTGATTTTCATGCTTCCAGGGGCCCGGGAAGTGAATTAAATACCATTTGGAGGCATTTAATGTTCAAGCAAAAACAGGTGATTTTTGACAAAAGAGATAACACCCCCATTACGTCATGTTTCAGAAAGGTGAAAAATGGTCCGTTTTCAAATGTTTTATTTTTGAACGTCAGTTCACATTTGTAGGTAGATCATCAGTTTAAGAGCTAAAATTAGCATGTTTAAAGTGATTTTCATGCTTCCAGGGGCCCGGGAAGTGAATTAAATACCATTTGGAGGCATTTAATGTTCAAGCAAAAACAGGTGATTTTTGACAAAAGAGATAACACCCCCCCATTACGTCATGCTTCAGAAAGGTGAAAAATGGTCAGTTTTCAAATGTTTTATTTTTGAACGTCAGTTCACATTTGTAGGTAGATCATCAGTTTTAGAGCTAAAATTTGCATGTTTACAGTGATTTTCATGCTTCCAGGGGCCCGGGAAGTGAATTAAATACCATTCGGAGGCATTTAATGTTCAAGCAAAAACAGGAGATTTTTGACAAAAGAGATAACACCCCCCCCCCATTACGTCATGCTTCAGAAAGGTGAAAAATGGTCCGTTTTCAAATGTTTTATTTTTGAACGTCAGTTCACATTTGTAGGTAGATCATCAGTTTTAGAGCTAAAATTAGCATGTTTAAAGTGATTTTCATGCTTCCAGGGGCCCGGGAAGTGAATTAAATACCATTTGGAGGCATTTAATGTTCAAGCAAAAACAGGTGATTTTTGACAAAAAAGATAACACCCCCCCATTACGTCATGCTTCAGAAAGGTGAAAAATGGTCCGTTTTCAAATGTTTTATTTTTGATCGTCAGTTCACATTTGTAGGTAGATCATCAGTTTTAGATCTAAAATTAGCATGTTTAAAGTGATTTTCATCCTTCCAGGGGCCCGGGAAGTGAATTAAATACCATTTGGAGGCATTTAATGTTCAAACAAAAACAGGTGATTTTTGACAAAAGAAATAACATCCCCCATTACGTCATGCTTCAGAAAGGTGAAAAATGGTCCATTTTCAAATGTTTTATTTTTGAACGTCAGTTCACATTTGTAGGTAGATCATCAGTTTAAGAGCTAAAATTAGCATGTTTAAAGTGATTTTCATGCTTCCAGGGGCCCGGGAAGTGAATTAAATACCATTTGGAGGCATTTCATGTTCAAGCAAAAACAGGTGATTTTTGACAAACGAGATAACACCCCCCATTACGTCATGCTTCAGAAATGTGAAAAAAGGTCCGTTTTCAAATGTTTTATTTTTCAACGTCAGTTCGCATTTGTAGGTAGATCATCAGTTTTAGAGCTAAAATTAGCACGTTTAAAGTGATTTTCATGCTTCCAGGGGCCCAGGAAGTGAATTAAATACCATTTGGAGGCATTTAATGTTCAAGCAAAAACAGGTGATTTTTGACAAAAGAGATGACACCCCCCCATTACGTCATGCTTCAGAAAGGTGAAAAATGGTCCGTTTTCAAATGTTTTATTTTTGAACGTCAGTTCACATTTGTAGGTCGATCATCAGTTTAAGAGCTAAAATTAGCATGTTTAAAGTGATTTTCATGCTTCCAGGGGCCCGGGAAGTGAATTAAATATCATTTGGAGGCATTTAATGTTCAAGCAAAAATAGGTGATTTTTGACAAACGAGATAACACCCCCCATTACGTCATGCTTCAGAAAGGTGAAGAATGGTCCGTTTTCAAATGTTTTATTTTTGAACGTCAGTTCACATTTGTAGGTAGATCATCAGTTTTAGAGCTAAAATTTGCATGTTGAAAGTGATTTTCATGCTTCCAGGGGCCCGGGAAGTGAATTAAATACCATTTGGAGGCATTTAATGTTCAAGCAAAAACAGGTGATTTTTGACAAAAGAGATGACACCCCACCATTACGTCATGCTTCAGAAAGGTGAAAAATGGTCCGTTTTCAAATGTTTTATTTTTGAACGTCAGTTCACATTTGTAGGCAGATCATCAGTTTAAGAGCTAAAATTAGCATGTTTAAAGTGATTTTCATGCTTCCAGGGGCCCAGGAAGTGAATTAAATACCATTTGGAGGGCATTTAATGTTCAAGCAAAAACAGGTGATTTTTGACAAAAGAGATAACACCCCCCCATTACGTCATGCTTCAGAAAGGTGAAGAATGGTCCGTTTTCAAATGTTTTATTTTTGGAATCAGTTCACATTTGTAGGTAGATCGTCAGTTTTAGAGCTAAAATTTGCATGTTGAAAGTGATTTTCATGCTTCCAGGGGCCCGGGAAGTGAATTAAATACCATTTGAAGGCATTTAATGTACAAGCAAAAACAGTTGATTTTTGACAAAAGAGATAACACCCCCCCATTACGTCATTGTTCAGAAAGGTGAAAAATGGTCAGTTTACAAATGTTTTATTTTTGAACGTCAGTTCACATTTGTAGGTAGATCATCAGTTTTAGAGCTAAAATTAGCATGTTTAAAGTGATTTTCATGCTTCCAGGGGCCCGGGAAGTGAATTAAATACCATTTGGAGGCATTTAATGTTCAAGCAAAAACAGGTGATTTTTGACAAAAGAGATAACACCCCCATTACGTCATGTTTCAGAAAGGTGAAAAATGGTCCGTTTTCAAATGTTTTATTTTTGAACGTCAGTTCACATTTGTAGGTAGATCATCAGTTTAAGAGCTAAAATTAGCATGTTTAAAGTGATTTTCATGCTTCCAGGGGCCCGGGAAGTGAATTAAATACCATTTGGAGGCATTTAATGTTCAAGCAAAAACAGGTGATTTTTGACAAAAGAGATAACACCCCCCCATTACGTCATGCTTCAGAAAGGTGAAAAATGGTCAGTTTTCAAATGTTTTATTTTTGAACGTCAGTTCACATTTGTAGGTAGATCATCAGTTTTAGAGCTAAAATTTGCATGTTTACAGTGATTTTCATGCTTCCAGGGGCCCGGGAAGTGAATTAAATACCATTCGGAGGCATTTAATGTTCAAGCAAAAACAGGAGATTTTTGACAAAAGAGATAACACCCCCCCCCCATTACGTCATGCTTCAGAAAGGTGAAAAATGGTCCGTTTTCAAATGTTTTATTTTTGAACGTCAGTTCACATTTGTAGGTAGATCATCAGTTTTAGAGCTAAAATTAGCATGTTTAAAGTGATTTTCATGCTTCCAGGGGCCCGGGAAGTGAATTAAATACCATTTGGAGGCATTTAATGTTCAAGCAAAAACAGGTGATTTTTGACAAAAAAGATAACACCCCCCCATTACGTCATGCTTCAGAAAGGTGAAAAATGGTCCGTTTTCAAATGTTTTATTTTTGATCGTCAGTTCACATTTGTAGGTAGATCATCAGTTTTAGATCTAAAATTAGCATGTTTAAAGTGATTTTCATCCTTCCAGGGGCCCGGGAAGTGAATTAAATACCATTTGGAGGCATTTAATGTTCAAACAAAAACAGGTGATTTTTGACAAAAGAAATAACATCCCCCATTACGTCATGCTTCAGAAAGGTGAAAAATGGTCCATTTTCAAATGTTTTATTTTTGAACGTCAGTTCACATTTGTAGGTAGATCATCAGTTTAAGAGCTAAAATTAGCATGTTTAAAGTGATTTTCATGCTTCCAGGGGCCCGGGAAGTGAATTAAATACCATTTGGAGGCATTTCATGTTCAAGCAAAAACAGGTGATTTTTGACAAACGAGATAACACCCCCCATTACGTCATGCTTCAGAAATGTGAAAAAAGGTCCGTTTTCAAATGTTTTATTTTTCAACGTCAGTTCGCATTTGTAGGTAGATCATCAGTTTTAGAGCTAAAATTAGCACGTTTAAAGTGATTTTCATGCTTCCAGGGGCCCAGGAAGTGAATTAAATACCATTTGGAGGCATTTAATGTTCAAGCAAAAACAGGTGATTTTTGACAAAAGAGATAACACCCCCCATTACGTCATGCTTCAGAAAGGTGAAGAATGGTCCGTTTTCAAATGTTTTATTTTTGAACGTCAGTTCACATTTGTAGGTAGATCGTCAGTTTTAGAGCTAAAATTTGCATGTTGAAAGTGATTTTCATGCTTCCAGGGGCCCAGGAAGTGAATTAAATACCATTTGGAGGGCATTTAATGTTCAAGCAAAAACAGGTGATTTTTGACAAAAGAGATAACACCCCCCATTACGTCATGCTTCAGAAATGTGAAAAAAGGTCCGTTTTCAAATGTTTTATTTTTGAACGTCAGTTCACATTTGTAGGCAGATCATCAGTTTAAGAGCTAAAATTAGCATGTTTAAAGTGATTTTCATGCTTCCAGGGGCCCAGGAAGTGAATTAAATACCATTTGGAGGGCATTTAATGTTCAAGCAAAAACAGGTGATTTTTGACAAAAGAGATAACACCCCCCCATTACGTCATGCTTCAGAAAGGTGAAGAATGGTACGTTTTCAAATGTTTTATTTTTGGAATCAGTTCACATTTGTAGGTAGATCGTCAGTTTTAGAGCTAAAATTTGCATGTTGAAAGTGATTTTCATGCTTCCAGGGGCCCGGGAAGTGAATTAAATACCATTTGAAGGCATTTAATGTACAAGCAAAAACAGTTGATTTTTGACAAAAGAGATAACACCCCCCCATTACGTCATGCTTCAGAAAGGTGAAAAATGGTCCGTTTTCAAATGTTTTATTTTTGAACGTCAGTTCACATTTGTAGGTAGATCATCAGTTTTAGAGCTAAAATTAGCATGTTTAAAGTGATTTTCATGCTTCCAGGGGCCCGGGAAGTGAATTAAATACCATTTGGAGGCATTTAATGTTCAAGCAAAAACAGGTGATTTTTGACAAAAGAGATAACACCCCCATTACGTCATGTTTCAGAAAGGTGAAAAATGGTCCGTTTTCAAATGTTTTATTTTTGAACGTCAGTTCACATTTGTAGGTAGATCATCAGTTTAAGAGCTAAAATTAGCATGTTTAAAGTGATTTTCATGCTTCCAGGGGCCCGGGAAGTGAATTAAATACCATTTGGAGGCATTTAATGTTCAAGCAAAAACAGGTGATTTTTGACAAAAGAGATAACACCCCCCCATTACGTCATGCTTCAGAAAGGTGAAAAATGGTCAGTTTTCAAATGTTTTATTTTTGAACGTCAGTTCACATTTGTAGGTAGATCATCAGTTTTAGAGCTAAAATTTGCATGTTTACAGTGATTTTCATGCTTCCAGGGGCCCGGGAAGTGAATTAAATACCATTCGGAGGCATTTAATGTTCAAGCAAAAACAGGAGATTTTTGACAAAAGAGATAACACCCCCCCCCATTACGTCATGCTTCAGAAAGGTGAAAAATGGTCCGTTTTCAAATGTTTTATTTTTGAACGTCAGTTCACATTTGTAGGTAGATCATCAGTTTTAGAGCTAAAATTAGCATGTTTAAAGTGATTTTCATGCTTCCAGGGGCCCGGGAAGTGAATTAAATACCATTTGGAGGCATTTAATGTTCAAGCAAAAACAGGTGATTTTTGACAAAAAAGATAACACCCCCCCATTACGTCATGCTTCAGAAAGGTGAAAAATGGTCCGTTTTCAAATGTTTTATTTTTGATCGTCAGTTCACATTTGTAGGTAGATCATCAGTTTTAGATCTAAAATTAGCATGTTTAAAGTGATTTTCATCCTTCCAGGGGCCCGGGAAGTGAATTAAATACCATTTGGAGGCATTTAATGTTCAAACAAAAACAGGTGATTTTTGACAAAAGAAATAACATCCCCCATTACGTCATGCTTCAGAAAGGTGAAAAATGGTCCATTTTCAAATGTTTTATTTTTGAACGTCAGTTCACATTTGTAGGTAGATCATCAGTTTAAGAGCTAAAATTAGCATGTTTAAAGTGATTTTCATGCTTCCAGGGGCCCGGGAAGTGAATTAAATACCATTTGGAGGCATTTCATGTTCAAGCAAAAACAGGTGATTTTTGACAAACGAGATAACACCCCCCATTACGTCATGCTTCAGAAATGTGAAAAAAGGTCCGTTTTCAAATGTTTTATTTTTCAACGTCAGTTCGCATTTGTAGGTAGATCATCAGTTTTAGAGCTAAAATTAGCACGTTTAAAGTGATTTTCATGCTTCCAGGGGCCCAGGAAGTGAATTAAATACCATTTGGAGGCATTTAATGTTCAAGCAAAAACAGGTGATTTTTGACAAAAGAGATAACACCCCCCATTACGTCATGCTTCAGAAAGGTGAAGAATGGTCCGTTTTCAAATGTTTTATTTTTGAACGTCAGTTCACATTTGTAGGTAGATCGTCAGTTTTAGAGCTAAAATTTGCATGTTGAAAGTGATTTTCATGCTTCCAGGGGCCCAGGAAGTGAATTAAATACCATTTGGAGGGCATTTAATGTTCAAGCAAAAACAGGTGATTTTTGACAAAAGAGATAACACCCCCCATTACGTCATGCTTCAGAAATGTGAAAAAAGGTCCGTTTTCAAATGTTTTATTTTTGAACGTCAGTTCACATTTGTAGGCAGATCATCAGTTTAAGAGCTAAAATTAGCATGTTTAAAGTGATTTTCATGCTTCCAGGGGCCCAGGAAGTGAATTAAATACCATTTGGAGGGCATTTAATGTTCAAGCAAAAACAGGTGATTTTTGACAAAAGAGATAACACCCCCCCATTACGTCATGCTTCAGAAAGGTGAAGAATGGTCCGTTTTCAAATGTTTTATTTTTGGAATCAGTTCACATTTGTAGGTAGATCGTCAGTTTTAGAGCTAAAATTTGCATGTTGAAAGTGATTTTCATGCTTCCAGGGGCCCGGGAAGTGAATTAAATACCATTTGAAGGCATTTAATGTACAAGCAAAAACAGTTGATTTTTGACAAAAGAGATAACACCCCCCCATTACGTCATTGTTCAGAAAGGTGAAAAATGGTCAGTTTACAAATGTTTTATTTTTGAACGTCAGTTCACATTTGTAGGTAGATCATCAGTTTTAGAGCTAAAATTAGCATGTTTAAAGTGATTTTCATGCTTCCAGGGGCCCGGGAAGTGAATTAAATACCATTTGGAGGCATTTAATGTTCAAGCAAAAACAGGTGATTTTTGACAAAAGAGATAACACCCCCATTACGTCATGTTTCAGAAAGGTGAAAAATGGTCCGTTTTCAAATGTTTTATTTTTGAACGTCAGTTCACATTTGTAGGTAGATCATCAATTTAAGAGCTAAAATTAGCATGTTTAAAGTGATTTTCATGCTTCCAGGGGCCCGGGAAGTGAATTAAATACCATTTGGAGGCATTTAATGTTCAAGCAAAAACAGGTGATTTTTGACAAAAGAGATAACACCCCCCCATTACGTCATGCTTCAGAAAGGTGAAAAATGGTCAGTTTTCAAATGTTTTATTTTTGAACGTCAGTTCACATTTGTAGGTAGATCATCAGTTTTAGAGCTAAAATTAGCATGTTTAAAGTGATTTTCATGCTTCCAGGGGCCCGGGAAGTGAATTAAATACCATTTGGAGGCATTTAATGTTCAAGCAAAAACAGGTGATTTTTGACAAAAGAGATAACACCCCCATTACGTCATGTTTCAGAAAGGTGAAAAATGGTCCGTTTTCAAATGTTTTATTTTTGAACGTCAGTTCACATTTGTAGGTAGATCATCAGTTTAAGAGCTAAAATTAGCATGTTTAAAGTGATTTTCATGCTTCCAGGGGCCCGGGAAGTGAATTAAATACCATTTGGAGGCATTTAATGTTCAAGCAAAAACAGGTGATTTTTGACAAAAGAGATAACACCCCCCCATTATGTCATGCTTCAGAAAGGTGAAAAATGGTCAGTTTTCAAATGTTTTATTTTTGAACGTCAGTTCACATTTGTAGGTAGATCATCAGTTTTAGAGCTAAAATTTGCATGTTTACAGTGATTTTCATGCTTCCAGGGGCCCGGGAAGTGAATTAAATACCATTCGGAGGCATTTAATGTTCAAGCAAAAACAGGAGATTTTTGACAAAAGAGATAACACCCCCCCCCCATTACGTCATGCTTCAGAAAGGTGAAAAATGGTCCGTTTTCAAATGTTTTATTTTTGAACGTCAGTTCACATTTGTAGGTAGATCATCAGTTTTAGAGCTAAAATTAGCATGTTTAAAGTGATTTTCATGCTTCCAGGGGCCCGGGAAGTGAATTAAATACCATTTGGAGGCATTTAATGTTCAAGCAAAAACAGGTGATTTTTGACAAAAAAGATAACACCCCCCCATTACGTCATGCTTCAGAAAGGTGAAAAATGGTCCGTTTTCAAATGTTTTATTTTTGATCGTCAGTTCACATTTGTAGGTAGATCATCAGTTTTAGATCTAAAATTAGCATGTTTAAAGTGATTTTCATCCTTCCAGGGGCCCGGGAAGTGAATTAAATACCATTTGGAGGCATTTAATGTTCAAACAAAAACAGGTGATTTTTGACAAAAGAAATAACATCCCCCATTACGTCATGCTTCAGAAAGGTGAAAAATGGTCCATTTTCAAATGTTTTATTTTTGAACGTCAGTTCACATTTGTAGGTAGATCATCAGTTTAAGAGCTAAAATTAGCATGTTTAAAGTGATTTTCATGCTTCCAGGGGCCCGGGAAGTGAATTAAATACCATTTGGAGGCATTTCATGTTCAAGCAAAAACAGGTGATTTTTGACAAACGAGATAACACCCCCCATTACGTCATGCTTCAGAAATGTGAAAAAAGGTCCGTTTTCAAATGTTTTATTTTTCAACGTCAGTTCGCATTTGTAGGTAGATCATCAGTTTTAGAGCTAAAATTAGCACGTTTAAAGTGATTTTCATGCTTCCAGGGGCCCAGGAAGTGAATTAAATACCATTTGGAGGCATTTAATGTTCAAGCAAAAACAGGTGATTTTTGACAAAAGAGATAACACCCCCCATTACGTCATGCTTCAGAAAGGTGAAGAATGGTCCGTTTTCAAATGTTTTATTTTTGAACGTCAGTTCACATTTGTAGGTAGATCGTCAGTTTTAGAGCTAAAATTTGCATGTTGAAAGTGATTTTCATGCTTCCAGGGGCCCAGGAAGTGAATTAAATACCATTTGGAGGGCATTTAATGTTCAAGCAAAAACAGGTGATTTTTGACAAAAGAGATAACACCCCCCATTACGTCATGCTTCAGAAATGTGAAAAAAGGTCCGTTTTCAAATGTTTTATTTTTGAACGTCAGTTCACATTTGTAGGCAGATCATCAGTTTAAGAGCTAAAATTAGCATGTTTAAAGTGATTTTCATGCTTCCAGGGGCCCAGGAAGTGAATTAAATACCATTTGGAGGGCATTTAATGTTCAAGCAAAAACAGGTGATTTTTGACAAAAGAGATAACACCCCCCCATTACGTCATGCTTCAGAAAGGTGAAGAATGGTCCGTTTTCAAATGTTTTATTTTTGGAATCAGTTCACATTTGTAGGTAGATCGTCAGTTTTAGAGCTAAAATTTGCATGTTGAAAGTGATTTTCATGCTTCCAGGGGCCCGGGAAGTGAATTAAATACCATTTGAAGGCATTTAATGTACAAGCAAAAACAGTTGATTTTTGACAAAAGAGATAACACCCCCCCATTACGTCATGCTTCAGAAAGGTGAAAAATGGTCCGTTTTCAAATGTTTTATTTTTGAACGTCAGTTCACATTTGTAGGTAGATCATCAGTTTTAGAGCTAAAATTAGCATGTTTAAAGTGATTTTCATGCTTCCAGGGGCCCGGGAAGTGAATTAAATACCATTTGGAGGCATTTAATGTTCAAGCAAAAACAGGTGATTTTTGACAAAAGAGATAACACCCCCATTACGTCATGTTTCAGAAAGGTGAAAAATGGTCCGTTTTCAAATGTTTTATTTTTGAACGTCAGTTCACATTTGTAGGTAGATCATCAGTTTAAGAGCTAAAATTAGCATGTTTAAAGTGATTTTCATGCTTCCAGGGGCCCGGGAAGTGAATTAAATACCATTTGGAGGCATTTAATGTTCAAGCAAAAACAGGTGATTTTTGACAAAAGAGATAACACCCCCCCATTACGTCATGCTTCAGAAAGGTGAAAAATGGTCAGTTTTCAAATGTTTTATTTTTGAACGTCAGTTCACATTTGTAGGTAGATCATCAGTTTTAGAGCTAAAATTTGCATGTTTACAGTGATTTTCATGCTTCCAGGGGCCCGGGAAGTGAATTAAATACCATTCGGAGGCATTTAATGTTCAAGCAAAAACAGGAGATTTTTGACAAAAGAGATAACACCCCCCCCCATTACGTCATGCTTCAGAAAGGTGAAAAATGGTCCGTTTTCAAATGTTTTATTTTTGAACGTCAGTTCACATTTGTAGGTAGATCATCAGTTTTAGAGCTAAAATTAGCATGTTTAAAGTGATTTTCATGCTTCCAGGGGCCCGGGAAGTGAATTAAATACCATTTGGAGGCATTTAATGTTCAAGCAAAAACAGGTGATTTTTGACAAAAAAGATAACACCCCCCCATTACGTCATGCTTCAGAAAGGTGAAAAATGGTCCGTTTTCAAATGTTTTATTTTTGATCGTCAGTTCACATTTGTAGGTAGATCATCAGTTTTAGATCTAAAATTAGCATGTTTAAAGTGATTTTCATCCTTCCAGGGGCCCGGGAAGTGAATTAAATACCATTTGGAGGCATTTAATGTTCAAGCAAAAACAGGTGATTTTTGACAAAAGAGATAACACCCCCATTACGTCATGTTTCAGAAAGGTGAAAAATGGTCCGTTTTCAAATGTTTTATTTTTGAACGTCAGTTCACATTTGTAGGTAGATCATCAGTTTAAGAGCTAAAATTAGCATGTTTAAAGTGATTTTCATGCTTCCAGGGGCCCGGGAAGTGAATTAAATACCATTTGGAGGCATTTAATGTTCAAGCAAAAACAGGTGATTTTTGACAAAAGAGATAACACCCCCCCATTACGTCATGCTTCAGAAAGGTGAAAAATGGTCAGTTTTCAAATGTTTTATTTTTGAACGTCAGTTCACATTTGTAGGTAGATCATCAGTTTTAGAGCTAAAATTTGCATGTTTACAGTGATTTTCATGCTTCCAGGGGCCCGGGAAGTGAATTAAATACCATTCGGAGGCATTTAATGTTCAAGCAAAAACAGGAGATTTTTGACAAAAGAGATAACACCCCCCCCCATTACGTCATGCTTCAGAAAGGTGAAAAATGGTCCGTTTTCAAATGTTTTATTTTTGAACGTCAGTTCACATTTGTAGGTAGATCATCAGTTTTAGAGCTAAAATTAGCATGTTTAAAGTGATTTTCATCCTTCCAGGGGCCCGGGAAGTGAATTAAATTCCATTTGGAGGCATTTAATGTTCAAGCAAAAACAGGTGATTTTTGACAAAAGAGATAACACCCCCCCATTACGTCTTGCTTCAGAAAGGTGAAGAATGGTCCGTTTTCAAATGTTTTATTTTTGAACGTCAGTTCACATTTGTAGGTAGATCCTCAGTTTTAGAGCTAAAATTTGCATGTTGAAAGTGATTTTCATGCTTCCAGGGGCCCGGGAAGTGAATTAAATACCAATTGGAGGCATTTAATGTTCAAGCAAAAACAGGTGATTTTTGACAAAAGAGATAACACCCCCCCATTATGTCATGCTTCAGAGAGGTGAAAAATGGTCCGTTTTCAAATGTTTTATTTTTGAACGTCAGTTCACATTTGTAGGTAGATCGTCAGTTTTAGAGCTAAATTTTGCATGTTGAAAGTGATTTTCATGCTTCCAGGGGCCCGGGAAGTGAATTAAATACCATTTGGAGGCATTTAATGTTCAAGCAAAAACAGGTGATTTTTGACAAAAGAGATAACACCCCCCCATTACGTCATGCTTAAGAAAGGTGAAAAATGGTCCGTTTTCAAATGTTTTATTTTTGAACGTCAGTTCACATTTGTAGGTAGATCATCAGTTTTAGAGCTAAAATTAGCATGTTTAAAGTGATTTTCATGTTCCAGGGGCCCGGGAAGTGAATTAAATACCATTTGGAGGCATTTAATGTTCAAGCAAAAACATGTGATTTTTGACAAAAGAGATAACACCCCCCCATTACGTCATGCTTCAGAAAGGTGAAAAATGGTCCCTTTTCAAATCTTTTATTTTTGAACGTCTGTTCACATTTGTATGTAGATCATCAGTTTTAGAGCTAAAATTAGCACGTTTAAAGTGATTTTCATGCTTCCAGGGGCCCAGGAAGTGAATTAAATACCATTTGGAGGCATTTAATGTTCAAGCAAAAACAGGTGATTTTTGACAAAAGAGATAACACCCCCCATTACGTCATGCTTCAGAAAGGTGAAGAATGGTCCGTTTTCAAATGTTTTATTTTTGAACGTCAGTTCACATTTGTAGGTAGATCGTCAGTTTTAGAGCTAAAATTTGCATGTTGAAAGTGATTTTCATGCTTCCAGGGGCCCGGGAAGTGAATTAAATACCATTTGGAGGCATTTAATGTTCAAGCAAAAACAGGTGATTTTTGACAAAAGAGATAACACCCCCCATTACGTCATGCTTCAGAAAGGTGAAAAATGGTCCGTTTTCAAATGTTTTATTTTTGAACGTCAGTTCACATTTGTAGGTAGATCGTCAGTTTTAGAGCTAAAATTTGCATGTTGAAAGTGATTTTCATGCTTCCAGGGGCCCGGGAAGTGAATTAAATACCATTTGGAGGCATTTAATGTTCAAGCAAAAACAGGTGATTTTTGACAAAAGAGATGACACCCCACCATTACGTCATGCTTCAGAAAGGTGAAAAATGGTCCGTTTTCAAATGTTTTATTTTTGAACGTCAGTTCACATTTGTAGGTAGATCATCAGTTTAAGAGCTAAAATTAGCATGTTTAAAGTGATTTTCATGCTTCCAGGGGCCCAGGAAGTGAATTAAATACCATTTGGAGGGCATTTAATGTTCAAGCAAAAACAGGTGATTTTTGACAAAAGAGATAACACCCCCCCATTACGTCATGCTTCAGAAAGGTGAAGAATGGTCTGTTTTCAAATGTTTTATTTTTGGAATCAGTTCACATTTGTAGGTAGATCGTCAGTTTTAGAGCTAAAATTTGCATGTTGAAAGTGATTTTCATGCTTCCAGGGGCCCGGGAAGTGAATTAAATACCATTTGAAGGCATTTAATGTACAAGCAAAAACAGTTGATTTTTGACAAAAGAGATAACACCCCCCCATTACGTCATGTTTCAGAAAGGTGAAAAATGGTCCGTTTTCAAATGTTTTATTTTTGAACGTCAGTTCACATTTGTAGGTAGATCATCAGTTTAAGAGCTAAAATTAGCATGTTTAAAGTGATTTTCATGCTTCCAGGGGCCCGGGAAGTGAATTAAATACCATTTGGAGGCATTTAATGTTCAAGCAAAAACAGGTGATTTTTGACAAAAGAGATAACACCCCCCCATTACGTCATGCTTCAGAAAGGTGAAAAATGGTCCGTTTTCAAATGTTTTATTTTTGAACGTCAGTTCACATTTGTAGGTAGATCATCAGTTTTAGAGCTAAAATTTGCATGTTTAAAGTGATTTTCATACTTCCAGGGGTCTGGGAAGTGAATTAAATACCATTTGGAGGCATTTAATGTTCAAGCAAAAACAGGTGATTTTTGACAAAAGAGATAACACCCCCCCATTACGTCATGCTTCAGAAAGGTGAAGAATGGTCCGTTTTCAAATGTTTTATTTTTGAACGTCAGTTCACATTTGTAGGTAGATCGTCAGTTTTAGAGCTAAAATTTGCATGTTGAAAGTGATTTTCATGCTTCCAGGGGCCCGGGAAGTGAATTAAATACCAATTGGAGGCATTTAATGTTCAAGCAAAAACAGGTGATTTTTGACAAAAGAGATAACACCCCCCCATTACGTCATGCTTCAGAAAGGTGAAAAATGGTCCGTTTTCAAATGTTTTATTTTTGAACGTCAGTTCACATTTGTAGGTAGATCGTCAGTTTTAGAGCTAAATTTTGCATGTTGAAAGTGATTTTCATGCTTCCAGGGGCCCGGGAAGTGAATTAAATACCATTTGGAGGCATTTAATGTTCAAGCAAAAACAGGTGATTTTTGACAAAAGAGATAACACCCCCCCATTACGTCATGCTTAAGAAAGGTGAAAAATGGTCCGTTTTCAAATGTTTTATTTTTGTACGTCAGTTCACATTTGTAGGTAGATCATCAGTTTTAGAGCTAAAATTAGCATGTTTAAAGTGATTTTCATGCTTCCAGGGGCCCGGGAAGTGAATTAAATACCATTTGGAGGCATTTAATGTTCAAGCAAAAACAGGTGATTTTTGACAAAAGAGATAACACCCCCCCATTACGTCATGCTTCAGAAAGGTGAAGAATGGTCTGTTTTCAAATGTTTTATTTTTGGAATCAGTTCACATTTGTAGGTAGATCGTCAGTTTTAGAGCTAAAATTAGCATGTTTAAAGTGATTTTCATGCTTCCAGGGGCCCGGGAAGTGAATTAAATACCATTTGGAGGCATTTAATGTTCAAGCAAAAACAGGCGATTTTTGACAAAAGAGATAACACCCCCATTACGTCATGTTTCAGAAAGGTGAAAAATGGTCCGTTTTCAAATGTTTTATTTTTGAACGTCAGTTCACATTTGTAGGTAGATCATCAGTTTAAGAGCTAAAATTAGCATGTTTAAAGTGATTTTCATGCTTCCAGGGGCCCGGGAAGTGAATTAAATACCATTTGGAGGCATTTAATGTTCAAGCAAAAACAGGTGATTTTTGACAAAAGAGATAACACCCCCCATGACGTCATGCTTCAGAAAGGTGAAGAATGGTCCGTTTTCAAATGTTTTATTTTTGAACGTCATTTCACATTTGTAGGTAGATCGTCAGTTTTAGAGCTAAAATTTGCATGTTGAAAGTGATTTTCATGCTTCCAGGGGCCCGGGAATTGAATTAAATACCATTTGGAGGCATTTAATGTTCAAGCAAAAACAGGTGATTTTTGACAAAAGAGATAACACCCCCCATTACGTCATGCTTCAGAAAGGTGAAAAATGGTCAGTTTTCAAATGTTTTATTTTTGAACGTCAGTTCACATTTGAAGGTAGATCATCAGTTTAAGAGCTAAAATTAGCATGTTTAAAGTGATTTTCATGCTTCCAGGGGCCCGGGAAGTGAATTAAATACCATTTGGAGGCATTTAATGTTCAAGCAAAAACAGGTGATTTTTGACAAAAGAGATAACACCCCCCCATTACGTCATGCTTCAGAAAGGTGAAAAATGGTCAGTTTTCAAATGTTTTATTTTTGAACGTCAGTTCACATTTGTAGGTAGATCCTCAGTTTTAGAGCTAAAATTTGCATGTTGAAAGTGATTTTCATGCTTCCAGGGGCCCGGGAAGTGAATTAAATACCAATTGGAGGCATTTAATGTTCAAGCAAAAACAGGTGATTTTTGACAAAAGAGATAACACCCCCCCCATTACGTCATGCTTCAGAAAGGTGAAAAATGGTCCGTTTTCAAATGTTTTATTTTTGAACGTCAGTTCACATTTGTAGGTAGATCGTCAGTTTTAGAGCTAAATTTTGCATGTTGAAAGTGATTTTCATGCTTCCAGGGGCCCGGGAAGTGAATTAAATACCATTTGGAGGCATTTAATGTTCAAGCAAAAACAGGTGATTTTTGACAAAAGAGATAACACCCCCCCATTACGTCATGCTTAAGAAAGGTGAAAAATGGTCCGTTTTCAAATGTTTTATTTTTGAATGTCAGTTCACATTTGTAGGTAGATCATCAGTTTTAGAGCTAAAATTTGCATGTTTAAAGTGATTTTCATGTTCCAGGGGCCCGGGAAGTGAATTAAATACCATTTGGAGGCATTTAATGTTCAAGCAAAAACATGTGATTTTTGACAAAAGAGATAACACCCCCCCATTACGTCATGCTTCAGAAAGGTGAAAAATGGTCCCTTTTCAAATGTTTTATTTTTGAACGTCAGTTCACATTTGTATGTAGATCATCAGTTTTAGAGCTAAAATTTGCATCTTTAAAGTGATTTTCATGCTTCCAGGGGCCCGGGAAGTGAATTAAATACCATTTGGAGGCATTTAATGTTCAAGCAAAAACAGGTGATTTTTGACAAAAGAGATAACACCCCCCATTACGTCATGCTTCAGAAAGGTGAAAAATGGTCCGTTTTCAAATGTTTTATTTTTGAACGTCAGTTCACATTTGTAGGTAGATCATCAGTTTTAGAGCTAAAATTTGCATGTTTAAAGCGATTTTCATGCTTCCAGGGGCCCGGGAAGTGAATTAAATACCATTTGGAGGCATTTAATGTTCAAGCAAAAACAGGTGATTTTTGACAAAAGAGATAACACCCCCCCATTACGTCATGCTTCAGAAAGGTGAAAAATGGTCCGTTTTCAAATGTTTTATTTTTGATCGTCAGTTCACATTTGTAGGTAGATCATCAGTTTTAGATCTAAAATTAGCATGTTTAAAGTGATTTTCATCCTTCCAGGGGCCCGGGAAGTGAATTAAATACCATTTGGAGCCATTTAATGTTCAAACAAAAACAGGTGATTTTTGACAAAAGAAATAACACCCCCCATTACGTCATGCTTCAGAAAGGTGAAAAATGGTCCATTTTCAAATGTTTTATTTTTGAACGTCAGTTCACATTTGTAGGTAGATCATCAGTTTAAGAGCTAAAATTAGCATGTTTAAAGTGATTTTCATGCTTCCAGGGGCCCGGGAAGTGAATTAAATACCATTTGGAGGCATTTCATGTTCAAGCAAAAACAGGTGATTTTTGACAAACGAGATAACACCCCCCATTACGTCATGCTTCAGAAATGTGAAAAAAGGTCCGTTTTCAAATGTTTTATTTTTCAACGTCAGTTCGCATTTGTAGGTAGATCATCAGTTTTAGAGCTATAATTAGCACGTTTAAAGTGATTTTCATGCTTCCAGGGGCCCAGGAAGTGAATTAAATACCATTTGGAGGCATTTAATGTTCAAGCAAAAACAGGTGATTTTTGACAAAAGAGATAACACCCCCCATTACGTCATGCTTCAGAAAGGTGAAGAATGGTCCGTTTTCAAATGTTTTATTTTTGAACGTCAGTTCACATTTGTAGGTAGATCGTCAGTTTTAGAGCTAAAATTTGCATGTTGAAAGTGATTTTCATGCTTCCAGGGGCCCGGGAAGTGAATTAAATACCATTTGGAGGCATTTAATGTTCAAGCAAAAACAGGTGATTTTTGACAAAAGAGATAACACCCCCCCATTACGTCATGCTTCAGAAAGGTGAAAAATGGTCTGTTTTCAAATGTTTTATTTTTGAACGTCAGTTCACATTTGTAGGTAGATCGTCAGTTTTAGAGCTAAAATTTGCATGTTGAAAGTGATTTTCATGCTTCCAGGGGCCCGGGAAGTGAATTAAATACCATTTGGAGGCATTTAATGTTCAAGCAAAAACAGGTGATTTTTGACAAAAGAGATGACACCCCACCATTACGTCATGCTTCAGAAAGGTGAAAAATGGTCCGTTTTCAAATGTTTTATTTTTGAACGTCAGTTCACATTTGTAGGCAGATCATCAGTTTAAGAGCTAAAATTAGCATGTTTAAAGTGATTTTCATGCTTCCAGGGGCCCAGGAAGTGAATTAAATACCATTTGGAGGGCATTTAATGTTCAAGCAAAAACAGGTGATTTTTGACAAAAGAGATAACACCCCCCCATTACGTCATGCTTCAGAAAGGTGAAGAATGGTCCGTTTTCAAATGTTTTATTTTTGGAATCAGTTCACATTTGTAGGTAGATCGTCAGTTTTAGAGCTAAAATTTGCATGTTGAAAGTGATTTTCATGCTTCCAGGGGCCCGGGAAGTGAATTAAATACCATTTGAAGGCATTTAATGTACAAGCAAAAACAGTTGATTTTTGACAAAAGAGATAACACCCCCCCATTACGTCATTGTTCAGAAAGGTGAAAAATGGTCAGTTTACAAATGTTTTATTTTTGAACGTCAGTTCACATTTGTAGGTAGATCATCAGTTTTAGAGCTAAAATTAGCATGTTTAAAGTGATTTTCATGCTTCCAGGGGCCCGGGAAGTGAATTAAATACCATTTGGAGGCATTTAATGTTCAAGCAAAAACAGGTGATTTTTGACAAAAGAGATAACACCCCCATTACGTCATGTTTCAGAAAGGTGAAAAATGGTCCGTTTTCAAATGTTTTATTTTTGAACGTCAGTTCACATTTGTAGGTAGATCATCAATTTAAGAGCTAAAATTAGCATGTTTAAAGTGATTTTCATGCTTCCAGGGGCCCGGGAAGTGAATTAAATACCATTTGGAGGCATTTAATGTTCAAGCAAAAACAGGTGATTTTTGACAAAAGAGATAACACCCCCCCATTACGTCATGCTTCAGAAAGGTGAAAAATGGTCAGTTTTCAAATGTTTTATTTTTGAACGTCAGTTCACATTTGTAGGTAGATCATCAGTTTTAGAGCTAAAATTTGCATGTTTACAGTGATTTTCATGCTTCCAGGGGCCCGGGAAGTGAATTAAATACCATTCGGAGGCATTTAATGTTCAAGCAAAAACAGGAGATTTTTGACAAAAGAGATAACACCCCCCCCCATTACGTCATGCTTCAGAAAGGTGAAAAATGGTCCGTTTTCAAATGTTTTATTTTTGAACGTCAGTTCACATTTGTAGGTAGATCATCAGTTTTAGAGCTAAAATTAGCATGTTTAAAGTGATTTTCATCCTTCCAGGGGCCCGGGAAGTGAATTAAATTCCATTTGGAGGCATTTAATGTTCAAGCAAAAACAGGTGATTTTTGACAAAAGAGATAACACCCCCCCATTACGTCTTGCTTCAGAAAGGTGAAGAATGGTCCGTTTTCAAATGTTTTATTTTTGAACGTCAGTTCACATTTGTAGGTAGATCCTCAGTTTTAGAGCTAAAATTTGCATGTTGAAAGTGATTTTCATGCTTCCAGGGGCCCGGGAAGTGAATTAAATACCAATTGGAGGCATTTAATGTTCAAGCAAAAACAGGTGATTTTTGACAAAAGAGATAACACCCCCCCATTATGTCATGCTTCAGAAAGGTGAAAAATGGTCCGTTTTCAAATGTTTTATTTTTGAACGTCAGTTCACATTTGTAGGTAGATCGTCAGTTTTAGAGCTAAATTTTGCATGTTGAAAGTGATTTTCATGCTTCCAGGGGCCCGGGAAGTGAATTAAATACCATTTGGAGGCATTTAATGTTCAAGCAAAAACAGGTGATTTTTGACAAAAGAGATAACACCCCCCCATTACGTCATGCTTAAGAAAGGTGAAAAATGGTCCGTTTTCAAATGTTTTATTTTTGAACGTCAGTTCACATTTGTAGGTAGATCATCAGTTTTAGAGCTAAAATTAGCATGTTTAAAGTGATTTTCATGTTCCAGGGGCCCGGGAAGTGAATTAAATACCATTTGGAGGCATTTAATGTTCAAGCAAAAACATGTGATTTTTGACAAAAGAGATAACACCCCCCCATTACGTCATGCTTCAGAAAGGTGAAAAATGGTCCCTTTTCAAATGTTTTATTTTTGAACGTCTGTTCACATTTGTATGTAGATCATCAGTTTTAGAGCTAAAATTAGCACGTTTAAAGTGATTTTCATGCTTCCAGGGGCCCAGGAAGTGAATTAAATACCATTTGGAGGCATTTAATGTTCAAGCAAAAACAGGTGATTTTTGACAAAAGAGATAACACCCCCCATTACGTCATGCTTCAGAAAGGTGAAGAATGGTCCGTTTTCAAATGTTTTATTTTTGAACGTCAGTTCACATTTGTAGGTAGATCGTCAGTTTTAGAGCTAAAATTTGCATGTTGAAAGTGATTTTCATGCTTCCAGGGGCCCGGGAAGTGAATTAAATACCATTTGGAGGCATTTAATGTTCAAGCAAAAACAGGTGATTTTTGACAAAAGAGATAACACCCCCCATTACGTCATGCTTCAGAAAGGTGAAAAATGGTCCGTTTTCAAATGTTTTATTTTTGAACGTCAGTTCACATTTGTAGGTAGATCGTCAGTTTTAGAGCTAAAATTTGCATGTTGAAAGTGATTTTCATGCTTCCAGGGGCCCGGGAAGTGAATTAAATACCATTTGGAGGCATTTAATGTTCAAGCAAAAACAGGTGATTTTTGACAAAAGAGATGACACCCCACCATTACGTCATGCTTCAGAAAGGTGAAAAATGGTCCGTTTTCAAATGTTTTATTTTTGAACGTCAGTTCACATTTGTAGGTAGATCATCAGTTTAAGAGCTAAAATTAGCATGTTTAAAGTGATTTTCATGCTTCCAGGGGCCCAGGAAGTGAATTAAATACCATTTGGAGGGCATTTAATGTTCAAGCAAAAACAGGTGATTTTTGACAAAAGAGATAACACCCCCCCATTACGTCATGCTTCAGAAAGGTGAAGAATGGTCTGTTTTCAAATGTTTTATTTTTGGAATCAGTTCACATTTGTAGGTAGATCGTCAGTTTTAGAGCTAAAATTTGCATGTTGAAAGTGATTTTCATGCTTCCAGGGGCCCGGGAAGTGAATTAAATACCATTTGAAGGCATTTAATGTACAAGCAAAAACAGTTGATTTTTGACAAAAGAGATAACACCCCCCCATTACGTCATGTTTCAGAAAGGTGAAAAATGGTCCGTTTTCAAATGTTTTATTTTTGAACGTCAGTTCACATTTGTAGGTAGATCATCAGTTTAAGAGCTAAAATTAGCATGTTTAAAGTGATTTTCATGCTTCCAGGGGCCCGGGAAGTGAATTAAATACCATTTGGAGGCATTTAATGTTCAAGCAAAAACAGGTGATTTTTGACAAAAGAGATAACACCCCCCCATTACGTCATGCTTCAGAAAGGTGAAAAATGGTCCGTTTTCAAATGTTTTATTTTTGAACGTCAGTTCACATATGTAGGTAGATCATCAGTTTTAGAGCTAAAATTTGCATGTTTAAAGTGATTTTCATACTTCCAGGGGTCTGGGAAGTGAATTAAATACCATTTGGAGGCATTTAATGTTCAAGCAAAAACAGGTGATTTTTGACAAAAGAGATAACACCCCCCCATTACGTCATGCTTCAGAAAGGTGAAGAATGGTCCGTTTTCAAATGTTTTATTTTTGAACGTCAGTTCACATTTGTAGGTAGATCGTCAGTTTTAGAGCTAAAATTTGCATGTTGAAAGTGATTTTCATGCTTCCAGGGGCCCGGGAAGTGAATTAAATACCAATTGGAGGCATTTAATGTTCAAGCAAAAACAGGTGATTTTTGACAAAAGAGATAACACCCCCCCATTACGTCATGCTTCAGAAAGGTGAAAAATGGTCCGTTTTCAAATGTTTTATTTTTGAACGTCAGTTCACATTTGTAGGTAGATCGTCAGTTTTAGAGCTAAATTTTGCATGTTGAAAGTGATTTTCATGCTTCCAGGGGCCCGGGAAGTGAATTAAATACCATTTGGAGGCATTTAATGTTCAAGCAAAAACAGGTGATTTTTGACAAAAGAGATAACACCCCCCCATTACGTCATGCTTAAGAAAGGTGAAAAATGGTCCGTTTTCAAATGTTTTATTTTTGTACGTCAGTTCACATTTGTAGGTAGATCATCAGTTTTAGAGCTAAAATTAGCATGTTTAAAGTGATTTTCATGCTTCCAGGGGCCCGGGAAGTGAATTAAATACCATTTGGAGGCATTTAATGTTCAAGCAAAAACAGGTGATTTTTGACAAAAGAGATAACACCCCTATTACGTCATGTTTCAGAAAGGTGAAAAATGGTCCGTTTTCAAATGTTTTATTTTTGAACGTCAGTTCACATTTGTAGGTAGATCATCAGTTTAAGAGCTAAAATTAGCATGTTTAAAGTGATTTTCATGCTTCCAGGGGCCCGGGAAGTGAATTAAATACCATTTGGAGGCATTTAATGTTCAAGCAAAAACAGGTGATTTTGGACAAACGAGATAACACCCCCCCATTACGTCATGCTTCAGAAAGGTGAAGAATGGTCTGTTTTCAAATGTTTTATTTTTGGAATCAGTTCACATTTGTAGGTAGATCGTCAGTTTTAGAGCTAAAATTAGCATGTTTAAAGTGATTTTCATGCTTCCAGGGGCCCGGGAAGTGAATTAAATACCATTTGGAGGCATTTAATGTTCAAGCAAAAACAGGTGATTTTTGACAAAAGAGATAACACCCCCATTACGTCATGTTTCAGAAAGGTGAAAAATGGTCCGTTTTCAAATGTTTTATTTTTGAACGTCAGTTCACATTTGTAGGTAGATCATCAGTTTAAGAGCTAAAATTAGCATGTTTAAAGTGATTTTCATGCTTCCAGGGGCCCGGGAAGTGAATTAAATACCATTTGGAGGCATTTAATGTTCAAGCAAAAACAGGTGATTTTTGACAAAAGAGATAACACCCCCCCATTACGTCATGCTTCAGAAAGGTGAAAAATGGTCCGTTTTCAAATGTTTTATTTTTGAACGTCAGTTCACATTTGTAGGTAGATCATCAGTTTTAGAGCTAAAATTTGCGTGTTTAAAGTGATTTTCATACTTCCAGGGGTCTGGGAAGTGAATTAAATACCATTTGGAGGCATTTAATGTTCAAGCAAAAACAGGTGATTTTTGACAAAAGAGATAACACCCCCCCATTACGTCATGCTTCAGAAAGGTGAAGAATGGTCCGTTTTCAAATGTTTTATTTTTGAACGTCAGTTCACATTTGTAGGTAGATCGTCAGTTTTAGAGCTAAAATTTGCATGTTGAAAGTGATTTTCATGCTTCCAGGGGCCCGGGAAGTGAATTAAATACCAATTGGAGGCATTTAATGTTCAAGCAAAAACAGGTGATTTTTGACAAAAGAGATAACACCCCCCCATTACGTCATGCTTCAGAAAGGTGAAAAATGGTCCGTTTTCAAATGTTTTATTTTTGAACGTCAGTTCACATTTGTAGGTAGATCGTCAGTTTTAGAGCTACATTTTGCATGTTGAAAGTGATTTTCATGCTTCCAGGGGCCCGGGAAGTGAATTAAATACCATTTGGAGGCATTTAATGTTCAAGCAAAAACAGGTGATTTTTGACAAAAGAGATAACACCCCCCCATTACGTCATGCTTAAGAAAGGTGAAAAATGGTCCGTTTTCAAATGTTTTATTTTTGTACGTCAGTTCACATTTGTAGGTAGATCATCAGTTTTAGAGCTAAAATTAGCATGTTTAAAGTGATTTTCATGCTTCCAGGGGCCCGGGAAGTGAATTAAATACCATTTGGAGGCATTTAATGTTCAAGCAAAAACAGGTGATTTTTGACAAAAGAGATAACACCCCTATTACGTCATGTTTCAGAAAGGTGAAAAATGGTCCGTTTTCAAATGTTTTATTTTTGAACGTCAGTTCACATTTGTAGGTAGATCATCAGTTTAAGAGCTAAAATAAGCATGTTTAAAGTGATTTTCATGCTTCCAGGGGCCCGGGAAGTGAATTAAATACCATTTGGAGGCATTTAATGTTCAAGCAAAAACAGGTGATTTTTGACAAACGAGATAACCCCCCCCATTACGTCATGCTTCAGAAATGTGAAAAAGGTCCGTTTTCAAATGTTTTATTTTTCAACGTCAGTTCGCATTTGTAGGTAGATCATCAGTTTTAGAGCTAAAATTAGCACGTTTAAAGTGATTTTCATGCTTCCAGGGGCCCAGGAAGTGAATTAAATACCATTTGGAGGCATTTAATGTTCAAGCAAAAACAGGTGATTTTTGACAAAAGAGATAACACCCCCCATTACGTCATGCTTCAGAAAGGTGAAGAATGGTCCGTTTTCAAATGTTTTATTTTTGAACGTCAGTTCACATTTGTAGGTAGATCGTCAGTTTTAGAGCTAAAATTTGCATGTTGAAAGTGATTTTCATGCTTCCAGGGGCCCGGGAAGTGAATTAAATACCATTTGGAGGCATTTAATGTTCAAGCAAAAACAGGTGATTTTTGACAAAAGAGATAACACCCCCCCATTACGTCATGCTTCAGAAAGGTGAAAAATGGTCCGTTTTCAAATGTTTTATTTTTGAACGTCAGTTCACATTTGTAGGTAGATCGTCAGTTTTAGAGCTAAAATTTGCATGTTGAAAGTGATTTTCATGCTTCCAGGGGCCCGGGAAGTGAATTAAATACCATTTGGAGGCATTTAATGTTCAAGCAAAAACAGGTGAATTTTTGACAAAAGAGATGACACCCCACCATTACGTCATGCTTCAGAAAGGTGAAAAATGGTCCGTTTTCAAATGTTTTATTTTTGAACGTCAGTTCACATTTGTAGGTAGATCATCAGTTTAAGAGCTAAAATTAGCATGTTTAAAGTGATTTTCATGCTTCCAGGGGCCCAGGAAGTGAATTAAATACCATTTGGAGGGCATTTAATGTTCAAGCAAAAACAGGTGATTTTTGACAAAAGAGATAACACCCCCCCATTACGTCATGCTTCAGAAAGGTGAAGAATGGTCCGTTTTCAAATGTTTTATTTTTGGAATCAGTTCACATTTGTAGGTAGATCGTCAGTTTTAGAGCTAAAATTTGCATGTTGAAAGTGATTTTCATGCTTCCAGGGGCCCGGGAAGTGAATTAAATACCATTTGAAGGCATTTAATGTACAAGCAAAAACAGTTGATTTTTGACAAAAGAGATAACACCCCCCCATTACGTCATTGTTCAGAAAGGTGAAAAATGGTCAGTTTACAAATGTTTTATTTTTGAACGTCAGTTCACATTTGTAGGTAGATCATCAGTTTTAGAGCTAAAATTAGCATGTTTAAAGTGATTTTCATGCTTCCAGGGGCCCGGGAAGTGAATTAAATACCATTTGGAGGCATTTAATGTTCAAGCAAAAACAGGTGATTTTTGACAAAAGAGATAACACCCCCATTACGTCATGTTTCAGAAAGGTGAAAAATGGTCCGTTTTCAAATGTTTTATTTTTGAACGTCAGTTCACATTTGTAGGTAGATCATCAGTTTAAGAGCTAAAATTAGCATGTTTAAAGTGATTTTCATGCTTCCAGGGGCCCGGGAAGTGAATTAAATACCATTTGGAGGCATTTAATGTTCAAGCAAAAACAGGTGATTTTTGACAAAAGAGATAACACCCCCCCCATTACGTCATGCTTCAGAAAGGTGAAAAATGGTCCGTTTTCAAATGTTTTATTTTTGAACGTCACTTCACATTTGTAGGTAGATCATCAGTTTTAGAGCTAAAATTTGCATGTTTAAAGTGATTTTCATACTTCCAGGGGTCTGGGAAGTGAATTAAATACCATTTGGAGGCATTTAATGTTCAAGCAAAAACAGGTGATTTTTGACAAAAGAGATAACACCCCCCCATTACGTCATGCTTCAGAAAGGTGAAGAATGGTCCGTTTTCAAATGTTTTATTTTTGAACGTCAGTTCACATTTGTAGGTAGATCGTCAGTTTTAGAGCTAAAATTTGCATGTTGAAAGTGATTTTCATGCTTCTAGGGGCCCGGGAAGTGAATTAAATACCAATTGGAGGCATTTAATGTTCAAGCAAAAACAGGTGATTTTTGACAAAAGAGATAACACCCCCCCATTACGTCATGCTTCAGAAAGGTGAAAAATGGTCCGTTTTCAAATGTTTTATTTTTGAACGTCAGTTCACATTTGTAGGTAGATCATCAGTTTTAGAGCTAAAATTAGCATGTTTAAAGTGATTTTCATGCTTCCAGGGGCCCGGGAAGTGAATTAAATACCATTTGGAGGCATTTAATGTTCAAGCAAAAACAGGTGATTTTTGACAAAAGAGATAACACCCCTATTACGTCATGTTTCAGAAAGGTGAAAAATGGTCCGTTTTCAAATGTTTTATTTTTGAACGTCAGTTCACATTTGTAGGTAGATCATCAGTTTAAGAGCTAAAATTAGCATGTTTAAAGTGATTTTCATGCTTCCAGGGGCCCGGGAAGTGAATTAAATACCATTTGGAGGCATTTAATGTTCAAGCAAAAACAGGTGATTTTTGACAAAAGAGATAACACCCCCCCCCATTACGTCATGCTTCAGAAAGGTGAAAAATGGTCCGTTTTCAAATGTTTTATTTTTGAACGTCAGTTCACATTTGTAGGTAGATCATCAGTTTTAGAGCTAAAATTTGCATGTTTAAAGTGATTTGCATACTTCCAGGGGTCTGGGAAGTGAATTAAATACCATTTGGAGGCATTTAATGTTCAAGCAAAAACAGGTGATTTTTGACAAAAGAGATAACACCCCCCATTACGTCATGCTTCAGAAAGGTGAAGAATGGTCCGTTTTCAAATGTTTTATTTTTGAACGTCAGTTCACATTTGTAGGTAGATCCTCAGTTTTAGAGCTAAAATTTGCATGTTGAAAGTGATTTTCATGCTTCCAGGGGCCCGGGAAGTGAATTAAATACCAATTGGAGGCATTTAATGTTCAAGCAAAAACAGGTGATTTTTGACAAAAGAGATAACACCCCCCCCATTACGTCATGCTTCAGAAAGGTGAAAAATGGTCCGTTTTCAAATGTTTTATTTTTGAACGTCAGTTCACATTTGTAGGTAGATCGTCAGTTTTAGAGCTAAATTTTGCATGTTGAAAGTGATTTTCATGCTTCCAGGGGCCCGGGAAGTGAATTAAATACCATTTGGAGGCATTTAATGTTCAAGCAAAAACAGGTGATTTTTGACAAAAGAGATAACACCCCCCCATTACGTCATGCTTAAGAAAGGTGAAAAATGGTCAGTTTTCAAATGTTTTATTTTTGAACGTCAGTTCACATTTGTAGGTAGATCATCAGTTTTAGAGCTAAAATTAGCATGTTTAAAGTGATTTTCATGCTTCCAGGGGCCCGGGAAGTGAATTAAATACCATTTGGAGGCATTTAATGTTCAAGCAAAAACATGTGATTTTTGACAAAAGAGATAACACCCGCCCATTACGTCATGCTTCAGAAAGGTGAAAAATGGTCCCTTTTCAAATGTTTTATTTTTGAACGTCAGTTCACATTTTTATGTAGATCATCAGTTTTAGAGCTAAAATTTGCATGTTTAAAGTGATTTTCATGCTTCCAGGGGCCCGGGAAGTGAATTAAATACCATTTGGAGGCATTTAATGTTCAAGCAAAAACAGGTGATTTTTGACAAAAGAGATAACACCCCCCATTACGTCATGCTTCAGAAAGGTGAAAAATAGTCAGTTTTCAAATGTTTTATTTTTGAACGTCAGTTCACATTTGTAGGTAGATCATCAGTTTTAGAGCTAAAATTTGCATGTTTAAAGCGATTTTCATGCTTCCAGGGGCCCGGGAAGTGAATTAAATACCATTTGGAGGAATTTAATGTTCAAGCAAAAGCAGGTGATTTTTGACAAAAGAGATAACACCCCCCCATTACGTCATGCTTCAGAAAGGTGAAAAATGGTCCGTTTTCAAATGTTTTATTTTTGAACGTCAGTTCACATTTGTAGGTAGATCATCAGTTTTAGAGCTAAATTTTGCATGTTGAAAGTGATTTTCATGCTTCCAGGGGCCCGGGAAGTGAATTAAATACCATTTGGAGGCATTTCATGTTCAAGCAAAAACAGGTGATTTTTGACAAAAGAGATAACACCCCCCCATTACGTCATGCTTAAGAAAGGTGAAAAATGGTCCGTTTTCAAATGTTTTATTTTTGAACGTCAGTTCACATTTGTAGGTAGATCATCAGTTTTAGAGCTAAAATTAGCATGTTTAAAGTGATTTTCATGCTTCCAGGGGCCCGGGAAGTGAATTAAATACCATTTGGAGGCATTTAATGTTCAAGCAAAAACATGTGATTTTTGACAAAAGAGATAACACCCGCCCATTACGTCATGCTTCAGAAAGGTGAAAAATGGTCCCTTTTCAAATGTTTTATTTTTGAACGTCAGTTCACATTTTTATGTAGATCATCAGTTTTAGAGCTAAAATTTGCATGTTTAAAGTGATTTTCATGCTTCCAGGGGCCCGGGAAGTGAATTAAATACCATTTGGAGGCATTTAATGTTCAAGCAAAAACAGGTGATTTTTGACAAAAGAGATAACACCCCCCATTACGTCATGCTTCAGAAAGGTGAAAAATAGTCAGTTTTCAAATGTTTTATTTTTGAACGTCAGTTCACATTTGTAGGTAGATCATCTGTTTTAGATCTAAAATTAGCATGTTTAAAGTGATTTTCATTCTTCCAGGGGCCTGGGAAGTGAATTAAATACCATTTGGAGGCATTTAATGTTCAAACAAAAACAGGTGATTTTTGACAAAAGAAATAACACCCCCCATTACGTCTTGCTTCAGAAAGGTGAAAAATGGTCCCCTTTCAAATGTTTTCTTTTTGAACGTCAGTTCACATTTGTAGGTAGATCATCAGTTTTAGATCTAATATTAGCATGTTTAAAGTGATTTTCATCCTTCCAGGGGCCCGGGAAGTTAATTAAATACCATTTGGAGGCATTTAATGTTCAAGCAAAAACAGGTGATTTTTGACAAAAGAGATAACACCCCCCCATTACGTCATGCTTCAGAAAGGTGAAAAATGGTCCCTTTTCAAATGTTTTATTTTTGAACGTCAGTTCACATTTGTATGTAGATCATCAGTTTTAGAGCTAAAATTTGCATGTTTAAAGTGATTTTCATGCTTCCAGGGGCCCGGGAAGTGAATTAAATACCATTTGGAGGCATTTAATGTTCAAGCAAAAACAGGTGATTTTTGACAAAAGAGATAACACCCCCCATTACGTCATGCTTCAGAAAGGTGAAAAATGGTCAGTTTTCAAATGTTTTATTTTTGAACGTCAGTTCACATTTGTAGGTAGATCATCAGTTTTAGAGCTAAAATTTGCATGTTTAAAGCGATTTTCATGCTTCCAGGGGCCCGGGAAGTGAATTAAATACCATTTGGAGGAATTTAATGTTCAAGCAAAAGCAGGTGATTTTTGACAAAAGAGATAATACCCCCCCCATTAAGTCATGCTTCAGAAAGGTGAAAAATGGTCCGTTTTCAAATGTTTTATTTTTGAACGTCAGTTCACATTTGTAGGTAGATCATCAGTTTTAGATCTAAAATTAGCATGTTTAAAGTGATTTTCATTCTTCCAGGGGCCCGGGAAGTGAATTAAATACCATTTGGAGGCATTTAATGTTCAAACAAAAACAGGTGATTTTTGACAAAAGAAATAACACCCCCCATTACGTCATGCTTCAGAAAGGTGAAAAATGGTCCATTTTCAAATGTTTTATTTTTGAACGTCAGTTCACATTTGTAGGTAGATCATCAGTTTAAGAGCTAAAATTAGCATGTTTAAAGTGATTTTCATGCTTCCAGGGGCCCGGGAAGTGAATTAAATACCATTTGGAGGCATTTAATGTTCAAGCAAAAACATGTGATTTTTGACAAAAGAGATAACACCCCCCCATTACGTCATGCTTCAGAAAGGTGAAAAATTTTCCCTTTTCAAATGTTTTATTTTTGAACGTCAGTTAACATTTGTAGGTAGATCATCAGTTTTAGAGCTAAAATTTGCATCTTTAAAGTGATTTTCATGCTTCCAGGGGCCCGGGAAGTGAATTAAATACCATTTGGAGGCATTTAATGTTCAAGCAAAAACAGGTGATTTTTGACAAAAGAGATAACACCCCCCCATTACGTCATGCTTAAGAAAGGTGAAAAATGGTCCGTTTTCAAATGTTTTATTTTTGAACGTCAGTTCACATTTGTAGGTAGATCATCAGTTTCAGAGCTAAAATTAGCATGTTTAAAGTGATTTTCATGCTTCCAGGGGCCCGGGAAGTGAATTAAATACCATTTGGAGGCATTTAATGTTCAAGCAAAAACATGTGATTTTTGACAAAAGAGATAACACCCCCCCATTACGTCATGCTTCAGAAAGGTGAAAAATGGTCCCTTTTCAAATGTTTTAATTTTGAAAGTCAGTTCACAAATGTAGGTAGATCATCAGTTTTAGAGCTAAAATTTGCATGTTTAAAGTGATTTTCATGCTTCCAGGGGCCCGGGAAGTGAATTAAATACCATTTGGAGGCATTTAATGTTCAAGCAAAAACAGGTGATTTTTGACAAAAGAGATAACCCCCCCATTACGTCATGCTTCAGAAAGGTGAAAAATGGTCCGTTTTCAAATGTTTTATTTTTGAACGTCAGTTCACATTTGTAGGTAGATCATCAGTTTTAGAGCTAAAATTTGCATGTTTAAAGCGATTTTCATGCTTCCAGGGGCCCGGGAAGTGAATTAAATACCATTTGGAGGCATTTAATGTTCAAGCAAAAACAGGTGATTTTTGACAAAAGAGATAACACCCCCCCATTACGTCATGCTTCAGAAAGGTGAAAAATGGTCCGTTTTCAAATGTTTTATTTTTGAACGTCAGTTCACATTTGTAGGTAGATCATCAGTTTTAGATCTAAAATTAGCATGTTTAAAGTGATTTTCATCCTTCCAGGGGCCCGGGAAGTGAATTAAATACCATTTGGAGGCATTTAATGTACAAGCAAAAACAGTTGATTTTTGACAAAAGAGATAACACCCCCCCATTACGTCATTGTTCAAAAAGGTGAAAAATGGTCAATTTACAAATGTTTTATTTTTGAACGTCAGTTCACATTTGTAGGTAGATCATCAGTTTTAGAGCTAAAATTAGCATGTTTAAAGTGATTTTCATGCTTCCAGGGGCCCGGGAAGTGAATTAAATATCATTTGGAGGCATTTAATGTTCAAGCAAAAACAGGTGATTTTTGACAAAAGAGATAACACCCCCCATTACGTCATGCTTCAGAAAGGTGAAGAATGGTCCATTTTCAAATGTTTTATTTTTGAACGTCAGTTCACATTTATAGGTAGATCGTCAGTTTTAGAGCTAAAATTTGCATGTTGAAAGTGATTTTCATGCTTCCAGGGGCCCGGGAATTGAATTAAATACCATTTGGAGGCATTTAATGTTCAAGCAAAAACAGGTGATTTTTGACAAAAGAGATAACACCCCCCCATTACGTCATGCTTCAGAAAGGTGAAAAATGGTCAGTTTTCAAATGTTTTATTTTTGAACGTCAGTTCACATTTGTAGGTAGATCATCAGTTTTAGAGCTAAAATTTGCATGTTTAAAGCGATTTTCATGCTTCCAGGGGCCCGGGAAGTGAATTAAATACCATTTGGAGGAATTTAATGTTCAAGCAAAAGCAGGTGATTTTTGACAAAAGAGATAATACCCCCCCCATTAAGTCATGCTTCAGAAAGGTGAAAAATGGTCCGTTTTCAAATGTTTTATTTTTGAACGTCAGTTCACATTTGTAGGTAGATCATCAGTTTTAGATCCAAAATTAGCATGTTTAAAGTGATTTTCATTCTTCCAGGGGCCCGGGAAGTGAATTAAATATCATTTGGAGGCATTTAATGTTCAAACAAAAACAGGTGATTTTTGACAAAAGAAATAACACCCCCCATTACGTCATGCTTCAGAAAGGTGAAAAATGGTCCATTTTCAAATGTTTTATTTTTGAACGTCAGTTCACATTTGTAGGTAGATCATCAGTTTAAGAGCTAAAATTAGCATGTTTAAAGTGATTTTCATGCTTCCAGGGGCCCGGGAAGTGAATTAAATACCATTTGGAGGCATTTAATGTTCAAGCAAAAACATGTGATTTTTGACAAAAGAGATAACACCCCCCCATTACGTCATGCTTCAGAAAGGTGAAAAATTGTCCCTTTTCAAATGTTTTATTTTTGAACGTCAGTTAACATTTGTAGGTAGATCATCAGTTTTAGAGCTAAAATTTGCATCTTTAAAGTGATTTTCATGCTTCCAGGGGCCCGGGAAGTGAATTAAATACCATTTGGAGGCATTTAATGTTCAAGCAAAAACAGGTGATTTTTGACAAAAGAGATAACACCCCCCCATTACGTCATGCTTAAGAAAGGTGAAAAATGGTCCGTTTTCAAATGTTTTATTTTTGAACGTCAGTTCACATTTGTAGGTAGATCATCAGTTTCAGAGCTAAAATTAGCATGTTTAAAGTGATTTTCATGCTTCCAGGGGCCCGGGAAGTGAATTAAATACCATTTGGAGGCATTTAATGTTCAAGCAAAAACATGTGATTTTTGACAAAAGAGATAACACCCCCCCATTACGTCATGCTTCAGAAAGGTGAAAAATGGTCCCTTTTCAAATGTTTTATTTTTGAACGTCAGTTCACATTTGTAGGTAGATCATCAGTTTTAGAGCTAAAATTTGCATGTTTAAAGTGATTTTCATGCTTCCAGGGGCCCGGGAAGTGAATTAAATACCATTTGGAGGCATTTAATGTTCAAGCAAAAACAGGTGATTTTTGACAAAAGAGATAACCCCCCCATTACGTCATGCTTCAGAAAGGTGAAAAATGGTCCGTTTTCAAATGTTTTATTTTTGAACGTCAGTTCACATTTGTAGGTAGATCATCAGTTTTAGAGCTAAAATTTGCATGTTTAAAGCGATTTTCATGCTTCCAGGGGCCCGGGAAGTGAATTAAATACCATTTGGAGGCATTTAATGTTCAAGCAAAAACAGGTGATTTTTGACAAAAGAGATAACACCCCCCCATTACGTCATGCTTCAGAAAGGTGAAAAATGGTCCGTTTTCAAATGTTTTATTTTTGAATGTCAGTTCACATTGGTAGGTAGATCATCAGTTTTAGATCTAAAATTAGCATGTTTAAAGTGATTTTCATCCTTCCAGGGGCCCGGGAAGTGAATTAAATACCATTTGGAGGCATTTAATGTACAAGCAAAAACAGTTGATTTTTGACAAAAGAGATAACACCCCCCCATTACGTCATTGTTCAGAAAGGTGAAAAATGGTCAGTTTACAAATGTTTTATTTTTGAACGTCAGTTCACATTTGTAGGTAGATCATCAGTTTTAGAGCTAAAATTAGCATGTTTAAAGTGATTTTCATGCTTCCAGGGGCCCGGGAAGTGAATTAAATACCATTTGGAGGCATTTAATGTTCAAGCAAAAACAGGTGATTTTTGACAAAAGAAATAACACCCCCCCATTACGTCATGCTTCAGAAAGGTGAAAAATGGTCCGTTTTCAAATGTTTTATTTTTGAACGTCAGTTCACATTTGTAGGTAGATCATCAGTTTTAGAGCTAAAATTTGCATGTTTAAAGTGATTTTCAGGCTTCCAGGGGCCCGGGAAGTGAATGAAATACCATTCGGAGGCATTTAATGTTCAAGCAAAAACAGGTGATTTTTGACAAAAGAGATAACACCCCCCCATTACGTCATGCTTCAGAAATGTGAAAAAAGGTCCGTTTTCAAATGTTTTATTTTTCAACGTCAGTTCACATTTGTAGGTAGATCATCAGTTTTAGAGCTAAAATTAGCATGTTTAAAGTGATTTGCATCCTTCCAGGGGCCCGGGAAGTGAATTAAATACCATTTGGAGGCATTTAATGTTCAAGCAAAAACAGGTGATTTTTGACAAACGAGATAACACCCCCCCCATTACGTCATGCTTCAGAAATGTGAAAAAAGGTCCGTTTTCAAATGTTTTATTTTTCAACGTCAGTTCGCATTTGTAGGTAGATCATCAGTTTTAGAGCTAAAATTAGCACGTTTAAAGTGATTTTCATGCTTCCAGGGGCCCAGGAAGTGAATTAAATACCATTTGGAGGCATTTAATGTTCAAGCAAAAACAGGTGATTTTTGACAAAAGAGATAACACCCCCCATTACGTCATGCTTCAGAAAGGTGAAGAATGGTCCGTTTTCAAATGTTTTATTTTTGAACGTCAGTTCACATTTGTAGGTAGATCGTCAGTTTTAGAGCTAAAATTTGCATGTTGAAAGTGATTTTCATGCTTCCAGGGGCCCGGGAAGTGAATTTAATACCAATTGGAGGCATTTAATGTTCAAGCAAAAACAGGTGATTTTTGACAAAAGAGATAACACCCCCCCATTATGTCATGCTTCAGAAAGGTGAAAAATGGTCCGTTTTCAAATGTTTTATTTTTGAACGTCAGTTCACATTTGTAGGTAGATCGTCAGTTTTAGAGCTAAATTATGCATGTTGAAAGTGATTTTCATGCTTCCAGGGGCCCGGGAAGTGAATTAAATACCATTTGGAGGCATTTAATGTTCAAACAAAAACAGGTGATTTTTGACAAAAGAGATAACACCCCCCATTACGTCATGCTTTAGAAAGGTGAAAAATGGTCCGTTTTCAAATGTTTTATTTTTGAACGTCAGTTCACATTTGTAGGTAGATCATCAGTTTCAGAGCTAAAATTAGCATGTTTAAAGTGATTTTCATGCTTCCAGGGGCCCGGGAAGTAAATTAAATACCATTTGGAGGCATTTAATGTTCAAGCAAAAACATGTGATTTTTGACAAAAGAGATAACACCCTCCCATTACGTCATGCTTCAGAAAGGTGAAAAATGGTCCCTTTTCAAATGTTTTATTTTTGAACGTCAGTTCACATTTGTAGGTAGATCATCAGTTTTAGAGCTAAAATTTGCATGTTTAGAGTGATTTTCATGCTTCCAGGGGCCCGGGAAGTGAATTAAATACCATTTGGAGGCATTTAATGTTCAAGCAAAAACAGGTGATTTTTGACAAAAGAGATAACATCCCCCATTACGTCATGCTTCAGAAAGGTGAAAAATGGTCCGTTTTCAAATGTTTTATTTTTGAACGTCAGTTCACATTTGTAGGTAGATCATCAGTTTTAGAGCTAAAATTTGCATGTTTAAAGCGATTTTCATGCTTCCAGGGGCCCGGGAAGTGAATTAAATACCATTTGGAGGCATTTAATGTTCAAGCAAAAACAGGTGATTTTTGACAAAAGAGATAACACCCCCCCATTACGTCATGCTTCAGAAAGGTGAAAAATGGTCCGTTTTCAAATGTTTTATTTTTGAACGTCAGTTCACATTTGTAGGTAGATCATCAGTTTTAGATCTAAAATTAGCATGTTTAAAGTGATTTTCATCCTTCCAGGGGCCCGGGAAGTGAATTAAATACCATTTGGAGGCATTTAATGTTCAAGCAAAAACAGGTGATTTTTTACAAAAGAGATAACACCCCCCCCATTACGTCATGCTTCAGAAAGGTGAAAAATGGTCCGTTTTCAAATGTTTTATTTTTGAACGTCAGTTCACATTTGTAGGTAGATCATCAGTTTTAGAGCTAAAATTTGCATGTTTAAAGTGATTTTCAGCCTTCCAGGGGCCCGGGAAGTGAATTAACTACCATTCGGAGGCATTTAATGTTCAAGCAAAAACAGGTGATTTTTGACAAAAGAGATAACACCCCCCCATTACGTCATGCTTCAGAAATGTGAAAAAAGGTCCGTTTTCAAATGTTTTATTTTTCAACGTCAGTTCACATTTGTAGGTAGATCATCAGTTTTAGAGCTAAAATTAGCATGTTTAAAGTGATTTTCATCCTTCCAGGGGCCCGGGAAGTGAATTAAATACCATTTGGAGGCATTTAATGTTCAAGCAAAAACAGGTGATTTTTGACAAACAAGATAACACCCCCCCATTACGTCATGCTTCAGAAATGTGAAAAAAGGTCCGTTTTCAAATGTTTTATTTTTCAACGTCAGTTCGCATTTGTAGGTAGATCATCAGTTTTAGAGCTAAAATTAGCATGTTTAAAGTGATTTTCATGCTTCCAGGGGGCCGGGAAGTGAATTAAATACCATTTGGAGGCATTTAATGTACAAGCAAAAACAGTTGATTTTTGACAAAAGAGATAACACCCCCCCATTACGTCATTGTTCAGGAAGGTGAAAAATGGTCAGTTTACAAATGTTTTATTTTTGAACGTCAGTTCACATTTGTAGGTAGATCATCAGTTTTAGAGCTAAAATTAGCATGTTTAAAGTGATTTTCATGCTTCCAGGGGCCCGGGAAGTGAATTAAATACCATTTGGAGGCATTTAATGTTCAAGCAAAAACAGGTGATTTTTGACAAAAGAGATAACACCCTCATTACGTCATGCTTCAGAAAGGTGAAGAATGGTCCGTTTTCAAATGTTTTATTTTTGAACGTCAGTTCACATTTGTAGGTAGATCGTCAGTTTTAGAGCTAAAATTTGCATGTTGAAAGTGATTTTCATGCTTCCAGGGGCCCGGGAATTGAATTAAATACCATTTGGAGGCATTTAATGTTCAAGCAAAAACAGGTGATTTTTGACAAAAGAGATAACACCCCCCCATTACGTCATGCTTCAGAAAGGTGAAAAATTGTCAGTTTTCAAATGTTTTATTTTTGAACGTCAGTTCACATTTGTAGGTAGATCATCAGTTTAAGAGCTAAAATTAGCATGTTTAAAGTGATTTTCATGCTTCCAGGGGCCCGGGAAGTGAATTAAATACCATTTGGAGGCATTTAATGTTCAAGCAAAAACAGGTGATTTTTGACAAAAGAGATAACACCCCCCATTACGTCATGCTTCAGAAAGGTGAAAAATAGTCAGTTTTCAAATGTTTTCTTTTTGAACGTCAGTTCACATTTGTAGGTAGATCATCAGTTTTAGAGCTAAAATTTGCATGTTTAAAGCGATTTTCATGCTTCCAGGGGCCCGGGAAGTGAATTAAATACCATTTGGAGGCATTTAATGTTCAAGCAAAAACAGGTGATTTTTGACAAAAGAGATAACACCCCCCATTACGTCATGCTTCAGAAAGGTGAAAAATGGTCCGTTTTCAAATGTTTTATTTTTGAACGTCAGTTCACATTTGTAGGTAGATCATCAGTTTTAGAGCTAAAATTTGCATGTTTAAAGCGATTTTCATGCTTCCAGGGGCCCGGGAAGTGAATTAAATACCATTTGGAGGCATTTAATGATCAAGCAAAAACAGGTGATTTTTGACAAAAGAGATAACACCCCCCATTACGTCATGCTTCAGAAAGGTGAAAAATGGTCCATTTTCAAATGTTTTATTTTTGAATGTCAGTTCACATTTGTAGGTAGATCATCAGTTTAAGAGCTAAAATTAGCATGTTTAAAGTGATTTTCATGCTTCCAGGGGCCCGGGAAGTGAATTAAATACCATTTGGAGGCATTTAATGTTCAAGCAAAAACAGGTGATTTTTGACAAACGAGATAACACCCCCCCATTACGTCATGCTTCAGAAATGTGAAAAAAAGGTCTGTTTTCAAATGTTTTATTTTTCAACGTCAGTTCGCATTTGTAGGTAGATCATCAGTTTTAGAGCTAAAATTAGCACGTTTAAAGTGATTTTCATGCTTCCAGGGGCCCAGGAAGTGAATTAAATACCATTTGGAGGCATTTAATGTTCAAGCAAAAACAGGTGATTTTTGACAAAAGAGATAACACCCCCCATTACGTCATGCTTCAGAAAGGTGAAGAATGGTCCGTTTTCAAATGTTTTATTTTTGAACGTCAGTTCACATTTGTAGGTAGATCGTCAGTTTTAGAGCTAAAATTTGCATGTTGAAAGTGATTTTCATGCTTCCAGGGGCCCGGGAAGTGAATTAAATACCAATTTGAGGCATTTAATGTTCAAGCAAAAACAGGTGATTTTTGACAAAAGAGATAACACCCCCCCATTACGTCATGCTTAAGAAAGGTGAAAAATGGTCCGTTTTCAAATGTTTTATTTTTGAACGTCAGTTCACATTTGTAGGTAGATCATCAGTTTCAGAGCTAAAATTAGCATGTTTAAAGTGATTTTCATGCTTCCAGGGGCCCGGGACGTGAATTAAATACCATTTGGAGGCATTTAATGTTCAAGCAAAAACATGTGATTTTTGACAAAAGAGATAACACCCACCCATTACGTCATGCTTCAGAAAGGTGAAAAATGGTCCCTTTTCAAATGTTTTATTTTTGAACGTCAGTTCACATTTGTAGGTAGGTCATCAGTTTTAGAGCTAAAATTTGCATGTTTAAAGTGATTTTCATGCTTCCAGGGGCCCGGGAAGTGAATTAAATACCATTTGGAGGCATTTAATGTTCAAGCAAAAACAGGTGATTTTTGACAAAAGAGATAACACCCCCCATTACGTCATGCTTCAGAAAGGTGAAAAATGGTCCGTTTTCAAATGTTTTATTTTTGAACGTCAGTTCACATTTGTAGGTAGATCATCAGTTTTAGAGCTAAAATTTGCATGTTTAAAGCGATTTTCATGCTTCCAGGGGCCCGGGAAGTGAATTAAATACCATTTGGAGGCATTTAATGTTCAAGCAAAAACAGGTGATTTTTGACAAAAGAGATAACACCCCCCCATTACGTCATGCTTCAGAAAGGTGAAAAATGGTCCGTTTTCAAATGTTTTATTTTTGAACGTCAGTTCACATTTGTAGGTAGATCATCAGTTTTAGATCTAAAATTAGCATGTTTAAAGTGATTTTCATCCTTCCAGGGGCCCGGGAAGTGAATTAAATACCATTTGGAGGCATTTAATGTACAAGCAAAAACAGTTGATTTTTGACAAAAGAGATAACACCCCCCCATTACGTCATTGTTCAGAAAGGTGAAAAATGGTCAGTTTACAAATGTTTTATTTTTGAACGTCAGTTCACATTTGTAGGTAGATCATCAGTTTTAGAGCTAAAATTAGCATGTTTAAAGTGATTTTCATGCTTCCAGGGGCCCGGGAAGTGAATTAAATACCATTTGGAGGCATTTAATGTTCAAGCAAAAACAGGTGATTTTTGACAAAAGAGATAACACCCCCCCATTACGTCATGCTTCAGAAAGGTGAAAAATTGACCCTTTTCAAATGTTTTTTTTTTGAACGTCAGTTCACAATTGTATGTAGATCATCAGTTTTAGAGCTAAAATTTGCATGTTTAAAGTGATTTTCATGCTTCCAGGGGCCCGGGAAGTGAATTAAATACCATTTGGAGGCATTTAATGTTCAAGCAAAAACAGGTGATTTTTGACAAAAGAGATAACACCCCCCATTACGTCATGCTTCAGAAAGGTGAAAAATGGTCAGTTTTCAAATGTTTTATTTTTCAACGTCAGTTCACATTTGTAGGTAGATCATCAGTTTTAGAGCTAAAATTTGCATGTTTAAAGCGATTTTCATGCTTCCAGGGGCCCGGGAAGTGAATTAAATACCATTTGGAGGAATTTAATGTTCAAGCAAAAGCAGGTGATTTTTGACAAAAGAGATAACACCCCCCCCATTAAGTCATGCTTCAGAAAGGTGAAAAATGGTCCGTTTTCAAATGTTTTATTTTTGAACGTCAGTTCACATTTGTAGGTAGATCATCAGTTTTAGATCTAAAATTAGCATGTTTAAAGTGATTTTCATTCTTCCAGGGGCCCGGGAAGTGAATTAAATACCATTTGGAGGCATTTAATGTTCAAGCAAAAACAGGTGATTTTTGACAAAAGAGATAACACCCCCCATTACGTCATGCTTCAGAAAGGTGAAAAATGGTCAGTTTTCAAATGTTTTATTTTTGAACGTCAGTTCACATTTGTAGGTAGATCATCAGTTTTAGAGCTAAAATTTGCATGTTTAAAGCGATTTTCATGCTTCCAGGGGCCCGGGAAGTGAATTAAATACCATTTGGAGGAATTTAATGTTCAAGCAAAAGCAGGTGATTTTTGACAAAAGAGATAACACCCCCCCCATTAAGTCATGCTTCAGAAAGGTGAAAAATGGTCCGTTTTCAAATGTTTTATTTTTTAACGTCAGTTCACATTTGTAGGTAGATCATCAGTTTTAGAGCTAAAATTTGCATGTTTAAAGTGATTTTCATGCTTCCAGGGGCCCGGGAAGTGAATTAAATACCATTTGGAGGCATTTAATGTTCAAGCAAAAACAGGTGATTTTTGACAAAAGAGATAACCCCCCCATTACGTCATGCTTCAGAAAGGTGAAAAATGGTCCGTTTTCAAATGTTTTATTTTTGAACGTCAGTTCACATTTGTAGGTAGATCATCAGTTTTAGAGCTAAAATTTGCATGTTTAAAGCGATTTTCATGCTTCCAGGGGCCCGGGAAGTGAATTAAATACCATTTGGAGGCATTTAATGTTCAAGCAAAAACAGGTGATTTTTGACAAAAGAGATAACACCCCCCCATTACGTCATGCTTCAGAAAGGTGAAAAATGGTCCGTTTTCAAATGTTTTATTTTTGAACGTCAGTTCACATTTGTAGGTAGATCATCAGTTTTAGATCTAAAATTAGCATGTTTAAAGTGATTTTCATCCTTCCAGGGGCCCGGGAAGTGAATTAAATACCATTTGGAGGCATTTAATGTACAAGCAAAAACAGTTGATTTTTGACAAAAGAGATAACACCCCCCCATTACGTCATTGTTCAGAAAGGTGAAAAATGGTCAGTTTACAAATGTTTTATTTTTGAACGTCAGTTCACATTTGTAGGTAGATCATCAGTTTTAGAGCTAAAATTAGCATGTTTAAAGTGATTTTCATGCTTCCAGGGGCCCGGGAAGTGAATTAAATACCATTTGGAGGCATTTAATGTTCAAGCAAAAACAGGTGATTTTTGACAAAAGAAATAACACCCCCCCATTACGTCATGCTTCAGAAAGGTGAAAAATGGTCCGTTTTCAAATGTTTTATTTTTGAACGTCAGTTCACATTTGTAGGTAGATCATCAGTTTTAGAGCTAAAATTTGCATGTTTAAAGTGATTTTCAGGCTTCCAGGGGCCCGGGAAGTGAATTAAATACCATTCGGAGGCATTTAATGTTCAAGCAAAAACAGGTGATTTTTGACAAAAGAGATAACACCCCCCCATTACGTCATGCTTCAGAAATGTGAAAAAAGGTCCGTTTTCAAATGTTTTATTTTTCAACGTCAGTTCACATTTGTAGGTAGATCATCAGTTTTAGAGCTAAAATTAGCATGTTTAAAGTGATTTGCATCCTTCCAGGGGCCCGGGAAGTGAATTAAATACCATTTGGAGGCATTTAATGTTCAAGCAAAAACAGGTGATTTTTGACAAACGAGATAACACCCCCCCCATTACGTCATGCTTCAGAAATGTGAAAAAAGGTCCGTTTTCAAATGTTTTATTTTTCAACGTCAGTTCGCATTTGTAGGTAGATCATCAGTTTTAGAGCTAAAATTAGCACGTTTAAAGTGATTTTCATGCTTCCAGGGGCCCAGGAAGTGAATTAAATACCATTTGGAGGCATTTAATGTTCAAGCAAAAACAGGTGATTTTTGACAAAAGAGATAACACCCCCCATTACGTCATGCTTCAGAAAGGTGAAGAATGGTCCGTTTTCAAATGTTTTATTTTTGAACGTCAGTTCACATTTGTAGGTAGATCGTCAGTTTTAGAGCTAAAATTTGCATGTTGAAAGTGATTTTCATGCTTCCAGGGGCCCGGGAAGTGAATTAAATACCAATTGGAGGCATTTAATGTTCAAGCAAAAACAGGTGATTTTTGACAAAAGAGATAACACCCCCCCATTACGTCATGCTTCAGAAAGGTGAAAAATGGTCCGTTTTCAAATGTTTTATTTTTGAACGTCAGTTCACATTTGTAGGTAGATCGTCAGTTTTAGAGCTAAATTATGCATGTTGAAAGTGATTTTCATGCTTCCAGGGGCCCGGGAAGTGAATTAAATACCATTTGGAGGCATTTAATGTTCAGCAAAAACAGGTGATTTTTGACAAAAGAGATAACACCCCCCATTACGTCATGCTTTAGAAAGGTGAAAAATGGTCCGTTTTCAAATGTTTTATTTTTGAACGTCAGTTCACATTTGTAGGTAGATCATCAGTTTCAGAGCTAAAATTAGCATGTTTAAAGTGATTTTCATGCTTCCAGGGGCCCGGGAAGTAAATTAAATACCATTTGGAGGCATTTAATGTTCAAGCAAAAACATGTGATTTTTGACAAAAGAGATAACACCCTCCCATTACGTCATGCTTCAGAAAGGTGAAAAATTGTCAGTTTTCAAATGTTTTATTTTTGAACGTCAGTTCACATTTGTAGGTAGATCATCAGTTTAAGAGCTAAAATTAGCATGTTTAAAGTGATTTTCATGCTTCCAGGGGCCCGGGAAGTGAATTAAATACCATTTGGAGGCATTTAATGTTCAAGCAAAAACAGGTGATTTTTGACAAAAGAGATAACACCCCCCATTACGTCATGCTTCAGAAAGGTGAAAAATAGTCAGTTTTCAAATGTTTTCTTTTTGAACGTCAGTTCACATTTGTAGGTAGATCATCAGTTTTAGAGCTAAAATTTGCATGTTTAAAGCGATTTTCATGCTTCCAGGGGCCCGGGAAGTGAATTAAATACCATTTGGAGGCATTTAATGTTCAAGCAAAAACAGGTGATTTTTGACAAAAGAGATAACACCCCCCATTACGTCATGCTTCAGAAAGGTGAAAAATGGTCCGTTTTCAAATGTTTTATTTTTGAACGTCAGTTCACATTTGTAGGTAGATCATCAGTTTTAGAGCTAAAATTTGCATGTTTAAAGCGATTTTCATGCTTCCAGGGGCCCGGGAAGTGAATTAAATACCATTTGGAGGCATTTAATGATCAAGCAAAAACAGGTGATTTTTGACAAAAGAGATAACACCCCCCATTACGTCATGCTTCAGAAAGGTGAAAAATGGTCCATTTTCAAATGTTTTATTTTTGAATGTCAGTTCACATTTGTAGGTAGATCATCAGTTTAAGAGCTAAAATTAGCATGTTTAAAGTGATTTTCATGCTTCCAGGGGCCCGGGAAGTGAATTAAATACCATTTGGAGGCATTTAATGTTCAAGCAAAAACAGGTGATTTTTGACAAACGAGATAACACCCCCCCATTACGTCATGCTTCAGAAATGTGAAAAAAAGGTCTGTTTTCAAATGTTTTATTTTTCAACGTCAGTTCGCATTTGTAGGTAGATCATCAGTTTTAGAGCTAAAATTAGCACGTTTAAAGTGATTTTCATGCTTCCAGGGGCCCAGGAAGTGAATTAAATACCATTTGGAGGCATTTAATGTTCAAGCAAAAACAGGTGATTTTTGACAAAAGAGATAACACCCCCCATTACGTCATGCTTCAGAAAGGTGAAGAATGGTCCGTTTTCAAATGTTTTATTTTTGAACGTCAGTTCACATTTGTAGGTAGATCGTCAGTTTTAGAGCTAAAATTTGCATGTTGAAAGTGATTTTCATGCTTCCAGGGGCCCGGGAAGTGAATTAAATACCAATTTGAGGCATTTAATGTTCAAGCAAAAACAGGTGATTTTTGACAAAAGAGATAACACCCCCCCATTACGTCATGCTTAAGAAAGGTGAAAAATGGTCCGTTTTCAAATGTTTTATTTTTGAACGTCAGTTCACATTTGTAGGTAGATCATCAGTTTCAGAGCTAAAATTAGCATGTTTAAAGTGATTTTCATGCTTCCAGGGGCCCGGGACGTGAATTAAATACCATTTGGAGGCATTTAATGTTCAAGCAAAAACATGTGATTTTTGACAAAAGAGATAACACCCACCCATTACGTCATGCTTCAGAAAGGTGAAAAATGGTCCCTTTTCAAATGTTTTATTTTTGAACGTCAGTTCACATTTGTAGGTAGGTCATCAGTTTTAGAGCTAAAATTTGCATGTTTAAAGTGATTTTCATGCTTCCAGGGGCCCGGGAAGTGAATTAAATACCATTTGGAGGCATTTAATGTTCAAGCAAAAACAGGTGATTTTTGACAAAAGAGATAACACCCCCCATTACGTCATGCTTCAGAAAGGTGAAAAATGGTCCGTTTTCAAATGTTTTATTTTTGAACGTCAGTTCACATTTGTAGGTAGATCATCAGTTTTAGAGCTAAAATTTGCATGTTTAAAGCGATTTTCATGCTTCCAGGGGCCCGGGAAGTGAATTAAATACCATTTGGAGGCATTTAATGTTCAAGCAAAAACAGGTGATTTTTGACAAAAGAGATAACACCCCCCCATTACGTCATGCTTCAGAAAGGTGAAAAATGGTCCGTTTTCAAATGTTTTATTTTTGAACGTCAGTTCACATTTGTAGGTAGATCATCAGTTTTAGATCTAAAATTAGCATGTTTAAAGTGATTTTCATCCTTCCAGGGGCCCGGGAAGTGAATTAAATACCATTTGGAGGCATTTAATGTACAAGCAAAAACAGTTGATTTTTGACAAAAGAGATAACACCCCCCCATTACGTCATTGTTCAGAAAGGTGAAAAATGGTCAGTTTACAAATGTTTTATTTTTGAACGTCAGTTCACATTTGTAGGTAGATCATCAGTTTTAGAGCTAAAATTAGCATGTTTAAAGTGATTTTCATGCTTCCAGGGGCCCGGGAAGTGAATTAAATACCATTTGGAGGCATTTAATGTTCAAGCAAAAACAGGTGATTTTTGACAAAAGAGATAACACCCCCCCATTACGTCATGCTTCAGAAAGGTGAAAAATTGACCCTTTTCAAATGTTTTTTTTTTGAACGTCAGTTCACAATTGTATGTAGATCATCAGTTTTAGAGCTAAAATTTGCATGTTTAAAGTGATTTTCATGCTTCCAGGGGCCCGGGAAGTGAATTAAATACCATTTGGAGGCATTTAATGTTCAAGCAAAAACAGGTGATTTTTGACAAAAGAGATAACACCCCCCATTACGTCATGCTTCAGAAAGGTGAAAAATGGTCAGTTTTCAAATGTTTTATTTTTCAACGTCAGTTCACATTTGTAGGTAGATCATCAGTTTTAGAGCTAAAATTTGCATGTTTAAAGCGATTTTCATGCTTCCAGGGGCCCGGGAAGTGAATTAAATACCATTTGGAGGAATTTAATGTTCAAGCAAAAGCAGGTGATTTTTGACAAAAGAGATAACACCCCCCCCATTAAGTCATGCTTCAGAAAGGTGAAAAATGGTCCGTTTTCAAATGTTTTATTTTTGAACGTCAGTTCACATTTGTAGGTAGATCATCAGTTTTAGATCTAAAATTAGCATGTTTAAAGTGATTTTCATTCTTCCAGGGGCCCGGGAAGTGAATTAAATACCATTTGGAGTCATTTAATGTTCAAGCAAAAACAGGTGATTTTTGACAAAAGAGATAACACCCCCCATTACGTCATGCTTCAGAAAGGTGAAAAATGGTCAGTTTTCAAATGTTTTATTTTTGAACGTCAGTTCACATTTGTAGGTAGATCATCAGTTTTAGAGCTAAAATTTGCATGTTTAAAGCGATTTTCATGCTTCCAGGGGCCCGGGAAGTGAATTAAATACCATTTGGAGGAATTTAATGTTCAAGCAAAAGCAGGTGATTTTTGACAAAAGAGATAACACCCCCCCCATTAAGTCATGCTTCAGAAAGGTGAAAAATGGTCCGTTTTCAAATGTTTTATTTTTTAACGTCAGTTCACATTTGTAGGTAGATCATCAGTTTTAGAGCTAAAATTTGCATGTTTAAAGTGATTTTCATGCTTCCAGGGGCCCGGGAAGTGAATTAAATACCATTTGGAGGCATTTAATGTTCAAGCAAAAACAGGTGATTTTTGACAAAAGAGATAACCCCCCCATTACGTCATGCTTCAGAAAGGTGAAAAATGGTCCGTTTTCAAATGTTTTATTTTTGAACGTCAGTTCACATTTGTAGGTAGATCATCAGTTTTAGAGCTAAAATTTGCATGTTTAAAGCGATTTTCATGCTTCCAGGGGCCCGGGAAGTGAATTAAATACCATTTGGAGGCATTTAATGTTCAAGCAAAAACAGGTGATTTTTGACAAAAGAGATAACACCCCCCCATTACGTCATGCTTCAGAAAGGTGAAAAATGGTCCGTTTTCAAATGTTTTATTTTTGAACGTCAGTTCACATTTGTAGGTAGATCATCAGTTTTAGATCTAAAATTAGCATGTTTAAAGTGATTTTCATCCTTCCAGGGGCCCGGGAAGTGAATTAAATACCATTTGGAGGCATTTAATGTACAAGCAAAAACAGTTGATTTTTGACAAAAGAGATAACACCCCCCCATTACGTCATTGTTCAGAAAGGTGAAAAATGGTCAGTTTACAAATGTTTTATTTTTGAACGTCAGTTCACATTTGTAGGTAGATCATCAGTTTTAGAGCTAAAATTAGCATGTTTAAAGTGATTTTCATGCTTCCAGGGGCCCGGGAAGTGAATTAAATACCATTTGGAGGCATTTAATGTTCAAGCAAAAACAGGTGATTTTTGACAAAAGAAATAACACCCCCCCATTACGTCATGCTTCAGAAAGGTGAAAAATGGTCCGTTTTCAAATGTTTTATTTTTGAACGTCAGTTCACATTTGTAGGTAGATCATCAGTTTTAGAGCTAAAATTTGCATGTTTAAAGTGATTTTCAGGCTTCCAGGGGCCCGGGAAGTGAATTAAATACCATTCGGAGGCATTTAATGTTCAAGCAAAAACAGGTGATTTTTGACAAAAGAGATAACACCCCCCCATTACGTCATGCTTCAGAAATGTGAAAAAAGGTCCGTTTTCAAATGTTTTATTTTTCAACGTCAGTTCACATTTGTAGGTAGATCATCAGTTTTAGAGCTAAAATTAGCATGTTTAAAGTGATTTGCATCCTTCCAGGGGCCCGGGAAGTGAATTAAATACCATTTGGAGGCATTTAATGTTCAAGCAAAAACAGGTGATTTTTGACAAACGAGATAACACCCCCCCCCATTACGTCATGCTTCAGAAATGTGAAAAAAGGTCCGTTTTCAAATGTTTTATTTTTCAACGTCAGTTCGCATTTGTAGGTAGATCATCAGTTTTAGAGCTAAAATTAGCACGTTTAAAGTGATTTTCATGCTTCCAGGGGCCCAGGAAGTGAATTAAATACCATTTGGAGGCATTTAATGTTCAAGCAAAAACAGGTGATTTTTGACAAAAGAGATAACACCCCCCATTACGTCATGCTTCAGAAAGGTGAAGAATGGTCCGTTTTCAAATGTTTTATTTTTGAACGTCAGTTCACATTTGTAGGTAGATCGTCAGTTTTAGAGCTAAAATTTGCATGTTGAAAGTGATTTTCATGCTTCCAGGGGCCCGGGAAGTGAATTAAATACCAATTGGAGGCATTTAATGTTCAAGCAAAAACAGGTGATTTTTGACAAAAGAGATAACACCCCCCCATTACGTCATGCTTCAGAAAGGTGAAAAATGGTCCGTTTTCAAATGTTTTATTTTTGAACGTCAGTTCACATTTGTAGGTAGATCGTCAGTTTTAGAGCTAAATTATGCATGTTGAAAGTGATTTTCATGCTTCCAGGGGCCCGGGAAGTGAATTAAATACCATTTGGAGGCATTTAATGTTCAGCAAAAACAGGTGATTTTTGACAAAAGAGATAACACCCCCCATTACGTCATGCTTTAGAAAGGTGAAAAATGGTCCGTTTTCAAATGTTTTATTTTTGAACGTCAGTTCACATTTGTAGGTAGATCATCAGTTTCAGAGCTAAAATTAGCATGTTTAAAGTGATTTTCATGCTTCCAGGGGCCCGGGAAGTAAATTAAATACCATTTGGAGGCATTTAATGTTCAAGCAAAAACATGTGATTTTTGACAAAAGAGATAACACCCTCCCATTACGTCATGCTTCAGAAAGGTGAAAAATGGTCCCTTTTCAAATGTTTTATTTTTGAACGTCAGTTCACATTTGTAGGTAGATCATCAGTTTTAGAGCTAAAATTTGCATGTTTAAAGCGATTTTCATGCTTCCAGGGGCCCGGGAAGTGAATTAAATACCATTTGGAGGCATTTAATGTTCAAGCAAAAACAGGTGATTTTTGACAAAAGAGATAACACCCCCCCATTACGTCATGCTTCAGAAAGGTGAAAAATGGTCCGTTTTCAAATGTTTTATTTTTGAACGTCAGTTCACATTTGTAGGTAGATCATCAGTTTTAGATCTAAAATTAGCATGTTTAAAGTGATTTTCATCCTTCCAGGGGCCCGGGAAGTGAATTAAATACCATTTGGAGGCATTTAATGTTCAAGCAAAAACAGGTGATTTTTTACAAAAGAGATAACACCCCCCCCCCATTACGTCATGCTTCAGAAAGGTGAAAAATTGTCCGTTTTCAAATGTTTTATTTTTGAACGTCAGTTCACATTTGTAGGTAGATCATCAGTTTTAGAGCTAAAATTTGCATGTTTAAAGTGATTTTCAGGCTTCCAGGGGCCCGGGAAGTGAATTAACTACCATTCGGAGGCATTTAATGTTCAAGCAAAAACAGGTGATTTTTGACAAAAGAGATAACACCCCCCCATTACGTCATGCTTCAGAAATGTGAAAAAAGGTCCGTTTTCAAATGTTTTATTTTTCAACGTCAGTTCACATTTGTAGGTAGATCATCAGTTTTAGAGCTAAAATTAGCATGTTTAAAGTGATTTTCATCCTTCCAGGGGCCCGGGAAGTGAATTAAATACCATTTGGAGGCATTTAATGTTCAAGCAAAAACAGGTGATTTTTGACAAACAAGATAACACCCCCCCATTACGTCATGCTTCAGAAATGTGAAAAAAGGTCCGTTTTCAAATGTTTTATTTTTCAACGTCAGTTCGCATTTGTAGGTAGATCATCAGTTTTAGAGCTAAAATTAGCATGTTTAAAGTGATTTTCATGCTTCCAGGGGGCCGGGAAGTGAATTAAATACCATTTGGAGGCATTTAATGTACAAGCAAAAACAGTTGATTTTTGACAAAAGAGATAACACCCCCCCATTACGTCATTGTTCAGGAAGGTGAAAAATGGTCAGTTTACAAATGTTTTATTTTTGAACGTCAGTTCACATTTGTAGGTAGATCATCAGTTTTAGAGCTAAAATTAGCATGTTTAAAGTGATTTTCATGCTTCCAGGGGCCCGGGAAGTGAATTAAATACCATTTGGAGGCATTTAATGTTCAAGCAAAAACAGGTGATTTTTGACAAAAGAGATAACACCCTCATTACGTCATGCTTCAGAAAGGTGAAGAATGGTCCGTTTTCAAATGTTTTATTTTTGAACGTCAGTTCACATTTGTAGGTAGATCGTCAGTTTTAGAGCTAAAATTTGCATGTTGAAAGTGATTTTCATGCTTCCAGGGGCCCGGGAATTGAATTAAATACCATTTGGAGGCATTTAATGTTCAAGCAAAAACAGGTGATTTTTGACAAAAGAGATAACACCCCCCCATTACGTCATGCTTCAGAAAGGTGAAAAATTGTCAGTTTTCAAATGTTTTATTTTTGAACGTCAGTTCACATTTGTAGGTAGATCATCAGTTTAAGAGCTAAAATTAGCATGTTTAAAGTGATTTTCATGCTTCCAGGAGCCCGGGAAGTGAATTAAATACCATTTGGAGGCATTTAATGTTCAAGCAAAAACAGGTGATTTTTGACAAAAGAGATAACACCCCCCATTACGTCATGCTTCAGAAAGGTGAAAAATAGTCAGTTTTCAAATGTTTTCTTTTTGAACGTCAGTTCACATTTGTAGGTAGATCATCAGTTTTAGAGCTAAAATTTGCATGTTTAAAGCGATTTTCATGCTTCCAGGGGCCCGGGAAGTGAATTAAATACCATTTGGAGGAATTTAATATTCAAGCAAAAGCAGGTGATTTTTGACAAAAGAGATAACACCCCCCCCATTACGTCATGCTTCAAAAAGGTGAAAAATGGTCCGTTTTCAAATGTTTTATTTTTGAACGTCAGTTCATATTTGTAGGTAGATCATCAGTTTTAGAGCTAAAATTTGCATCTTTAAAGTGATTTTCATGCTTCCAGGGGCCCGGGAAGTGAATTAAATACCATTTGGAGGCATTTAATGTTCAAGCAAAAACAGGTGATTTTTGACAAAAGAGATAACACCCCCCATTACGTCATGCTTCAGAAAGGTGAAAAATGGTCCGTTTTCAAATGTTTTATTTTTGAACGTCAGTTCACATTTGTAGGTAGATCATCAGTTTTAGAGCTAAAATTTGCATGTTTAAAGCGATTTTCATGCTTCCAGGGGCCCGGGAAGTGAATTAAATACCATTTGGAGGCATTTAATGATCAAGCAAAAACAGGTGATTTTTGACAAAAGAGATAACACCCCCCATTACGTCATGCTTCAGAAAGGTGAAAAATGGTCCATTTTCAAATGTTTTATTTTTGAATGTCAGTTCACATTTGTAGGTAGATCATCAGTTTAAGAGCTAAAATTAGCATGTTTAAAGTGATTTTCATGCTTCCAGGGGCCCGGGAAGTGAATTAAATACCATTTGGAGGCATTTAATGTTCAAGCAAAAACAGGTGATTTTTGACAAACGAGATAACACCCCCCATTACGTCATGCTTCAGAAATGTGAAAAAAGGTCTGTTTTCAAATGTTTTATTTTTCAACGTCAGTTCGCATTTGTAGGTAGATCATCAGTTTTAGAGCTAAAATTAGCACGTTTAAAGTGATTTTCATGCTTCCAGGGGCCCAGGAAGTGAATTAAATACCATTTGGAGGCATTTAATGTTCAAGCAAAAACAGGTGATTTTTGACAAAAGAGATAACACCCCCCATTACGTCATGCTTCAGAAAGGTGAAGAATGGTCCGTTTTCAAATGTTTTATTTTTGAACGTCAGTTCACATTTGTAGGTAGATCGTCAGTTTTAGAGCTAAAATTTGCATGTTGAAAGTGATTTTCATGCTTCCAGGGGCCCGGGAAGTGAATTAAATACCAATTTGAGGCATTTAATGTTCAAGCAAAAACAGGTGATTTTTGACAAAAGAGATAACACCCCCCCATTGCGTCATGCTTAAGAAAGGTGAAAAATGGTCCGTTTTCAAATGTTTTATTTTTGAACGTCAGTTCACATTTGTAGGTAGATCATCAGTTTCAGAGCTAAAATTAGCATGTTTAAAGTGATTTTCATGCTTCCAGGGGCCCGGGACGTGAATTAAATACCATTTGGAGGCATTTAATGTTCAAGCAAAAACATGTGATTTTTGACAAAAGAGATAACACCCACCCATTACGTCATGCTTCAGAAAGGTGAAAAATGGTCCCTTTTCAAATGTTTTATTTTTGAACGTCAGTTCACATTTGTAGGTAGATCATCAGTTTTAGAGCTAAAATTTGCATGTTTAAAGTGATTTTCATGCTTCCAGGGGCCCGGGAAGTGAATTAAATACCATTTGGAGGCATTTAATGTTCAAGCAAAAACAGGTGATTTTTGACAAAAGAGATAACACCCCCCATTACGTCATGCTTCAGAAAGGTGAAAAATGGTCCGTTTTCAAATGTTTTATTTTTGAACGTCAGTTCACATTTGTAGGTAGATCATCAGTTTTAGAGCTAAAATTTGCATGTTTAAAGCGATTTTCATGCTTCCAGGGGCCCGGGAAGTGAATTAAATACCATTTGGAGGCATTTAATGTTCAAGCAAAAACAGGTGATTTTTGACAAAAGAGATAACACCCCCCCATTACGTCATGCTTCAGAAAGGTGAAAAATGGTCCGTTTTCAAATGTTTTATTTTTGAACGTCAGTTCACATTTGTAGGTAGATCATCAGTTTTAGATCTAAAATTAGCATGTTTAAAGTGATTTTCATCCTTCCAGGGGCCCGGGAAGTGAATTAAATACCATTTGGAGGCATTTAATGTACAAGCAAAAACAGTTGATTTTTGACAAAAGAGATAACACCCCCCCATTACGTCATTGTTCAGAAAGGTGAAAAATGGTCAGTTTACAAATGTTTTATTTTTGAACGTCAGTTCACATTTGTAGGTAGATCATCAGTTTTAGAGCTAAAATTAGCATGTTTAAAGTGATTTTCATGCTTCCAGGGGCCCGGGAAGTGAATTAAATACCATTTGGAGGCATTTAATGTTCAAGCAAAAACAGGTGATTTTTGACAAAAGAGATAACACCCCCCCATTACGTCATGCTTCAGAAAGGTGAAAAATTGACCCTTTTCAAATGTTTTATTTTTGAACGTCAGTTCACAATTGTATGTAGATCATCAGTTTTAGAGCTAAAATTTGCATGTTTAAAGTGATTTTCATGCTTCCAGGGGCCCGGGAAGTGAATTAAATACCATTTGGAGGCATTTAATGTTCAAGCAAAAACAGGTGATTTTTGACAAAAGAGATAACACCCCCCATTACGTCATGCTTCAGAAAGGTGAAAAATGGTCAGTTTTCAAATGTTTTATTTTTCAACGTCAGTTCACATTTGTAGGTAGATCATCAGTTTTAGAGCTAAAATTTGCATGTTTAAAGCGATTTTCATGCTTCCAGGGGCCCGGGAAGTGAATTAAATACCATTTGGAGGAATTTAATGTTCAAGCAAAAGCAGGTGATTTTTGACAAAAGAGATAACACCCCCCCCATTAAGTCATGCTTCAGAAAGGTGAAAAATGGTCCGTTTTCAAATGTTTTATTTTTGAACGTCAGTTCACATTTGTAGGTAGATCATCAGTTTTAGATCTAAAATTAGCATGTTTAAAGTGATTTTCATTCTTCCAGGGGCCCGGGAAGTGAATTAAATACCATTTGGAGGCATTTAATGTTAAAGCAAAAACAGGTGATTTTTGACAAAAGAGATAACACCCCCCATTACGTCATGCTTCAGAAAGGTGAAAAATGGTCAGTTTTCAAATGTTTTATTTTTGAACGTCAGTTCACATTTGTAGGTAGATCATGAGTTTTAGAGCTAAAATTTGCATGTTTAAAGCGATTTTCATGCTTCCAGGGGCCCGGGAAGTGAATTAAATACCATTTGGAGGAATTTAATGTTCAAGCAAAAGCAGGTGATTTTTGACAAAAGAGATAACACCCCCCCCATTAAGTCATGCTTCAGAAAGGTGAAAAATGGTCCGTTTTCAAATGTTTTATTTTTTAACGTCAGTTCACATTTGTAGGTAGATCATCAGTTTTAGATCTAAAATTAGCATGTTTAAAGTGATTTTCATTCTTCCAGGGGCCCGGGAAGTGAATTAAATACCATTTGGAGGCATTTAATGTTCAAACAAAAACAGGTGATTTTTGACAAAAGAAATAACACCCCCCATTACGTCATGCTTCAGAAAGGTGAAAAATGGTCCATTTTCAAATGTTTTATTTTTGAACGTCAGTTCACATTTGTAGGTAGATCATCAGTTTTAGAGCTAAAATTTGCATCTTTAAAGTGATTTTCATGCTTCCAGGGGCCCGGTAAGTGAATTAAATACCATTTGGAGGCATTTAATGTTCAAGCAAAAACAGGTGATTTTTGACAAAAGAGATAACACCCCCCATTACGTCATGCTTCAGAAAGGTGAAAAATGGTCCGTTTTCAAATGTTTTATTTTTGAACGTCAGTTCACATTTGTAGGTAGATCATCAGTTTTAGAGCTAAAATTTGCATGTTTAAAGTGATTTTCAGGCTTCCAGGGGCCCGGGAAGTGAATTAAATACCATTCGGAGGCATTTAATGTTCAAGCAAAAACAGGTGATTTTTGACAAAAGAGATAACACCCCCCCATTACGTCATGCTTCAGAAATGTGAAAAAAGGTCCGTTTTCAAATGTTTTATTTTTCAACGTCAGTTCACATTTGTAGGTAGATCATCAGTTTTAGAGCTAAAATTAGCATGTTTAAAGTGATTTGCATCCTTCCAGGGGCCCGGGAAGTGAATTAAATACCATTTGGAGGCATTTAATGTTCAAGCAAAAACAGGTGATTTTTGACAAACGAGATAACACCCCCCCCATTACGTCATGCTTCAGAAATGTGAAAAAAGGTCCGTTTTCAAATGTTTTATTTTTCAACGTCAGTTCGCATTTGTAGGTAGATCATCAGTTTTAGAGCTAACATTAGCACGTTTAAAGTGATTTTCATGCTTCCAGGGGCCCAGGAAGTGAATTAAATACCATTTGGAGGCATTTAATGTTCAAGCAAAAACAGGTGATTTTTGACAAAAGAGATAACACCCCCCATTACGTCATGCTTCAGAAAGGTGAAGAATGGTCCGTTTTCAAATGTTTTATTTTTGAACGTCAGTTCACATTTGTAGGTAGATCGTCAGTTTTAGAGCAAAAATTTGCATGTTGAAAGTGATTTTCATGCTTCCAGGGGCCCGGGAAGTGAATTAAATACCAATTGGAGGCATTTAATGTTCAAGCAAAAACAGGTGATTTTTGACAAAAGAGATAACACCCCCCCATTACGTCATGCTTCAGAAAGGTGAAAAATGGTCCGTTTTCAAATGTTTTATTTTTGAACGTCAGTTCACATTTGTAGGTAGATCGTCAGTTTTAGAGCTAAATTATGCATGTTGAAAGTGATTTTCATGCTTCCAGGGGCCCGGGAAGTGAATTAAATACCATTTGGAGGCATTTAATGTTCAAGCAAAAACAGGTGATTTTTGACAAAAGAGATAACACCCCCCATTACGTCATGCTTTAGAAAGGTGAAAAATGGTCCGTTTTCAAATGTTTTATTTTTGAACGTCAGTTCACATTTGTAGGTAGATCATCAGTTTCAGAGCTAAAATTAGCATGTTTAAAGTGATTTTCATGCTTCCAGGGGCCCGGGAAGTAAATTAAATACCATTTGGAGGCATTTAATGTTCAAGCAAAAACATGTGATTTTTGACAAAAGAGATAACACCCTCCCATTACGTCATGCTTCAGAAAGGTGAAAAATGGTCTCTTTTCAAATGTTTTATTTTTGAACGTCAGTTCACATTTGTAGGTAGATCATCAGTTTTAGAGCTAAAATTTGCATGTTTAGAGTGATTTTCATGCTTCCAGGGGCCCGGGAAGTGAATTAAATACCATTTGGAGGCATTTAATGTTCAAGCAAAAACAGGTGATTTTTGACAAAAGAGATAACACCCCCCATTACGTCATGCTTCAGAAAGGTGAAAAATGGTCCGTTTTCAAATGTTTTATTTTTGAACGTCAGTTCACATTTGTAGGTAGATCATCAGTTTTAGAGCTAAAATTTGCATGTTTAAAGCGATTTTCATGCTTCCAGGGGCCCGGGAAGTGAATTAAATACCATTTGGAGGCATTTAATGTTCAAGCAAAAACAGGTGATTTTTGACAAAAGAGATAACACCCCCCCATTACGTCATGCTTCAGAAAGGTGAAAAATGGTCCGTTTTCAAATGTTTTATTTTTGAACGTCAGTTCACATTTGTAGGTAGATCATCAGTTTTAGATCTAAAATTAGCATGTTTAAAGTGATTTTCATCCTTCCAGGGGCCCGGGAAGTGAATTAAATACCATTTGGAGGCATTTAATGTTCAAGCAAAAACAGGTGATTTTTTACAAAAGAGATAACACCCCCCCATTACGTCATGCTTCAGAAAGGTGAAAAATGGTCCGTTTTCAAATGTTTTATTTTTGAACGTCAGTTCACATTTGTAGGTAGATCATCAGTTTTAGAGCTAAAATTTGCATGTTTAAAGTGATTTTCAGGCTTCCAGGGGCCCGGGAAGTGAATTAACTACCATTCGGAGGCATTTAATGTTCAAGCAAAAACAGGTGATTTTTGACAAAAGAGATAACACCCCCCCATTACGTCATGCTTCAGAAATGTGAAAAAAGGTCCGTTTTCAAATGTTTTATTTTTCAACGTCAGTTCACATTTGTAGGTAGATCATCAGTTTTAGAGCTAAAATTAGCATGTTTAAAGTGATTTTCATCCTTCCAGGGGCCCGGGAAGTGAATTAAATACCATTTGGAGGCATTTAATGTTCAAGCAAAAACAGGTGATTTTTGACAAACGAGATAACACCCCCCCATTACGTCATGCTTCAGAAATGTGAAAAAAGGTCCGTTTTCAAATGTTTTATTTTTCAACGTCAGTTCGCATTTGTAGGTAGATCATCAGTTTTAGAGCTAAAATTAGCATGTTTAAAGTGATTTTCATGCTTCCAGGGGGCCGGGAAGTGAATTAAATACCATTTGGAGGCATTTAATGTACAAGCAAAAACAGTTGATTTTTGACAAAAGAGATAACACCCCCCCATTACGTCATTGTTCAGAAAGGTGAAAAATGGTCAGTTTACAAATGTTTTATTTTTGAACGTCAGTTCACATTTGTAGGTAGATCGTCAGTTTTAGAGCTAAAATTTGCATGTTGAAAGTGATTTTCATGCTTCCAGGGGCCCGGGAATTGAATTAAATACCATTTGGAGGCATTTAATGTTCAAGCAAAAACAGGTGATTTTTGACAAAAGAGATAACACCCCCCCATTACGTCATGCTTCAGAAAGGTGAAAAATTGTCCGTTTTCAAATGTTTTATTTTTGAACGTCAGTTCACATTTGTAGGTAGATCATCAGTTTAAGAGCTAAAATTAGCATGTTTAAAGTGATTTTCATGCTTCCAGGGGCCCGGGAAGTGAATTAAATACCATTTGGAGGCATTTAATGTTCAAGCAAAAACAGGTGATTTTTGACAAAAGAGATAACACCCCCCATTACGTCATGCTTCAGAAAGGTGAAAAATAGTCAGTTTTCAAATGTTTTCTTTTTGAACGTCAGTTCACATTTGTAGGTAGATCATCAGTTTTAGAGCTAAAATTTGCATGTTTAAAGCGATTTTCATGCTTCCAGGGGCCCGGGAAGTGAATTAAATACCATTTGGAGGAATTTAATATTCAAGCAAAAGCAGGTGATTTTTGACAAAAGAGATAACACCCCCCCCATTACGTCATGCTTCAGAAAGGTGAAAAATGGTCCGTTTTCAAATGTTTTATTTTTGAACGTCAGTTCACATTTGTAGGTAGATCATCAGTTTTAGAGCTAAAATTTGCATCTTTAAAGTGATTTTCATGCTTCCAGGGGCCCGGGAAGTGAATTAAATACCATTTGGAGGCATTTAATGTTCAACCAAAAACAGGTGATTTTTGACAAAAGAGATAACACCCCCCATTACGTCATGCTTCAGAAAGGTGAAAAATGGTCCGTTTTCAAATGTTTTATTTTTGAACGTCAGTTCACATTTGTAGGTAGATCATCAGTTTTAGAGCTAAAATTTGCATGTTTAAAGCGATTTTCATGCTTCCAGGGGCCCGGGAAGTGAATTAAATACCATTTGGAGGCATTTAATGATCAAGCAAAAACAGGTGATTTTTGACAAAAGAGATAACACCCCCCATTACGTCATGCTTCAGAAAGGTGAAAAATGGTCCATTTTCAAATGTTTTATTTTTGAATGTCAGTTCACATTTGTAGGTAGATCATCAGTTTAAGAGCTAAAATTAGCATGTTTAAAGTGATTTTCATGCTTCCAGGGGCCCGGGAAGTGAATTAAATACCATTTGGAGGCATTTAATGTTCAAGCAAAAACAGGTGATTTTTGACAAACGAGATAACACCCCCCCATTACGTCATGCTTCAGAAATGTGAAAAAAGGTCCGTTTTCAAATGTTTTATTTTTCAACGTCAGTTCGCATTTGTAGGTAGATCATCAGTTTTAGAGCTAAAATTAGCATGTTTAAAGTGATTTTCATGCTTCCAGGGGCCCAGGAAGTGAATTAAATACCATTTGGAGGCATTTAATGTTCAAGCAAAAACAGGTGATTTTTGACAAAAGAGATAACACCCCCCATTACGTCATGCTTCAGAAAGGTGAAGAATGGTCCGTTTTCAAATGTTTTATTTTTGAACGTCAGTTCACATTTGTAGGTAGATCGTCAGTTTTAGAGCTAAAATTTGCATGTTGAAAGTGATTTTCATGCTTCCAGGGGCCCGGGAAGTAAATTAAATACCAATTTGAGGCATTTAATGTTCAAGCAAAAACAGGTGATTTTTGACAAAAGAGATAACACCCCCCCATTACGTCATGCTTAAGAAAGGTGAAAAATGGTCCGTTTTCAAATGTTTTATTTTTGAACGTCAGTTCACATTTGTAGGTAGATCATCAGTTTCAGAGCTAAAATTAGCATGTTTAAAGTGATTTTCATGCTTCCAGGGGCCCGGGACGTGAATTAAATACCATTTGGAGGCATTTAATGTTCAAGCAAAAACATGTGATTTTTGACAAAAGAGATAACACCCACCCATTACGTCATGCTTCAGAAAGGTGAAAAATGGTCCCTTTTCAAATGTTTTATTTTTGAACGTCAGTTCACATTTGTAGGTAGATCATCAGTTTTAGAGCTAAAATTTGCATGTTTAAAGTGATTTTCATGCTTCCAGGGGCCCGGGAAGTGAATTAAATACCATTTGGAGGCATTTAATGTTCAAGCAAAAACAGGTGATTTTTGACAAAAGAGATAACACCCCCCATTACGTCATGCTTCAGAAAGGTGAAAAATGGTCCGTTTTCAAATGTTTTATTTTTGAACGTCAGTTCACATTTGTAGGTAGATCATCAGTTTTAGAGCTAAAATTTGCATGTTTAAAGCGATTTTCATGCTTCCAGGGGCCCGGGAAGTGAATTAAATACCATTTGGAGGCATTTAATGTTCAAGCAAAAACAGGTGATTTTTGACAAAAGAGATAACACCCCCCCATTACGTCATGCTTCAGAAAGGTGAAAAATGGTCCGTTTTCAAATGTTTTATTTTTGAACGTCAGTTCACATTTGTAGGTAGATCATCAGTTTTAGATCTAAAATTAGCATGTTTAAAGTGATTTTCATCCTTCCAGGGGCCCGGGAAGTGAATTAAATACCATTTGGAGGCATTTAATGTACAAGCAAAAACAGTTGATTTTTGACAAAAGAGATAACACCCCCCCATTACGTCATTGTTCAGAAAGGTGAAAAATTGTCAGTTTACAAATGTTTTATTTTTGAACGTCAGTTCACATTTGTAGGTAGATCATCAGTTTTAGAGCTAAAATTAGCATGTTTAAAGTGATTTTCATGCTTCCAGGGGCCCGGGAAGTGAATTAAATACCATTTGGAGGCATTTAATGTTCAAGCAAAAACAGGTGATTTTTGACAAAAGAGATAACACCCCCCCATTACGTCATGCTTCAGAAAGGTGAAAAATTGTCCCTTTTCAAATGTTTTATTTTTGAACGTCAGTTCACAATTGTATGTAGATCATCAGTTTTAGAGCTAAAATTTGCATGTTTAAAGTGATTTTCATGCTTCCAGGGGCCCGGGAAGTGAATTAAATACCATTTGGAGGCATTTAATGTTCAAGCAAAAACAGGTGATTTTTGACAAAAGAGATAACACCCCCCATTACGTCATGCTTCAGAAAGGTGAAAAATGGTCAGTTTTCAAATGTTTTATTTTTGAACGTCAGTTCACATTTGTAGGTAGATCATCAGTTTTAGAGCTAAAATTTGCATGTTTAAAGCGATTTTCATGCTTCCAGGGGCCCGGGAAGTGAATTAAATACCATTTAGAGGAATTTAATGTTCAAGCAAAAGCAGGTGATTTTTGACAAAAGAGATAACACCCCCCCCATTAAGTCATGCTTCAGAAAGGTGAAAAATGGTCCGTTTTCAAATGTTTTATTTTTGAACGTCAGTTCACATTTGTAGGTAGATCATCAGTTTTAGATCTAAAATTAGCATGTTTAAAGTGATTTTCATTCTTCCAGGGGCCCGGGAAGTGAATTAAATACCATTTGGAGGCATTTAATGTTCAAGCAAAAACAGGTGATTTTTGACAAAAGAGATAACACCCCCCATTACGTCATGCTTCAGAAAGGTGAAAAATGGTCAGTTTTCAAATGTTTTATTTTTGAACGTCAGTTCACATTTGTAGGTAGATCATCAGTTTTAGAGCTAAAATTTGCATGTTTAAAGCGATTTTCATGCTTCCAGGGGCCCGGGAAGTGAATTAAATACCATTTGGAGGAATTTAATGTTCAAGCAAAAGCAGGTGATTTTTGACAAAAGAGATAACACCCCCCCATTAAGTCATGCTTCAGAAACGTGAAAAATGGTCCGTTTTCAAATGTTTTATTTTTGAACGTCAGTTCACATTTGTAGGTAGATCATCAGTTTTAGATCTAAAATTAGCATGTTTAAAGTGATTTTCATTCTTCCAGGGGCCCGGGAAGTGAATTAAATACCATTTGGAGGCATTTAATGTTCAAACAAAAACAGGTGATTTTTGACAAAAGAAATAACACCCCCCATTACGTCATGCTTCAGAAAGGTGAAAAATGGTCCATTTTCAAATGTTTTATTTTTGAACGTCAGTTCACATTTGTAGGTAGATCATCAGTTTAAGAGCTAAAATTAGCATGTTTAAAGTGATTTTCATGCTTCCAGGGGCCCGGGAAGTGAATTAAATACCATTTGGAGGCATTTAATGTTCAAGCAAAAACATGTGATTTTTGACAAAAGAGATTACACCCCCCCATTACGTCATGCTTCAGAAAGGTGAAAAATTGTCCCTTTTCAAATGTTTTATTTTTGAACGTCAGTTAACATTTGTAGGTAGATCATCAGTTTTAGAGCTAAAATTTGCATCTTTAAAGTGATTTTCATGCTTCCAGGGGCCCGGTAAGTGAATTAAATACCATTTGGAGGCATTTAATGTTCAAGCAAAAACAGGTGATTTTTGACAAAAGAGATAACACCCCCCATTACGTCATGCTTCAGAAAGGTGAAAAATGGTCCGTTTTCAAATGTTTTATTTTTGAACGTCAGTTCACATTTGTAGGTAGATCATCAGTTTTAGAGCTAAAATTTGCATGTTTAAAGCGATGTTCATGCTTCCAGGGGCCCGGGAAGTGAATTAAATACCATTTGGAGGCATTTAATGTTCAAGCAAAAACAGGTGATTTTTGACAAACGAGATAACACCCCCCCATTACGTCATGCTTCAGAAATGTGAAAAAAGGTCCGTTTTCAAATGTTTTATTTTTCAACGTCAGTTCGCATTTGTAGGTAGATCATCAGTTTTAGAGCTAAAATTAGCACGTTTAAAGTGATTTTCATGCTTCCAGGGGCCCAGGAAGTGAATTAAATACCATTTGGAGGCATTTAATGTTCAAGCAAAAACAGGTGATTTTTGACAAAAGAGATAACACCCCCCATTACGTCATGCTTCAGAAAGGTGAAGAATGGTCTGTTTTCAAATGTTTTATTTTTGAACGTCAGTTCACATTTGTAGGTAGATCGTCAGTTTTAGAGCTAAAATTTGCATGTTGAAAGCGATTTTCATGCTTCCAGGGGCCCGGGAAGTGAATTAAATACCAATTGGAGGCATTTAATGTTCAAGCAAAAACAGGTGATTTTTGACAAAAGAGATAACACCCCCCCATTACGTCATGCTTAAGAAAGGTGAAAAATGGTCCGTTTTCAAATGTTTTATTTTTGAACGTCAGTTCACATTTGTAGGTAGATCATCAGTTTCAGAGCTAAAATTAGCATGTTTAAAGTGATTTTCATGCTTCCAGGGGCCCGGGAAGTGAATTAAATACCATTTGGAGGCATTTAATGTTCAAGCAAAAACATGTGATTTTTGACAAAAGAGATAACACCCCCCCATTACGTCATGCTTCAGAAAGGTGAAAAATGGTCCCTTTTCAAATGTTTTATTTTTGAACGTCAGTTCACATTTGTAGGTAGATCATCAGTTTTAGAGCTAAAATTTGCATGTTTAAAGTGATTTTCAGCTTCCAGGGGCCCGGGAAGTGAATTAAATACCATTTGGAGGCATTTAATGTTCAAGCAAAAACAGGTGATTTTTGACAAAAGAGATAACACCCCCCCATTACGTCTTGCTTAAGAAAGGTGAAAAATGGTCCGTTTTCAAATGTTTTATTTTTGAACGTCAGTTCACATTTGTAGGTAGATCATCAGTTTCAGAGCTAAAATTAGCATGTTTAAAGTGATTTTCATGCTTCCAGGGGCCCGGGACGTGAATTAAATACCATTTGGAGGCATTTAATGTTCAAGCAAAAACATGTGATTTTTGACAAAAGAGATAACACCCACCCATTACGTCATGCTTCAGAAAGGTGAAAAATGGTCCCTTTTCAAATGTTTTATTTTTGAACGTCAGTTCACATTTGTAGGTAGATCATCAGTTTTAGAGCTAAAATTTGCATGTTTAAAGTGATTTTCATGCTTCCAGGGGCCCGGGAAGTGAATTAAATACCATTTGGAGGCATTTAATGTTCAAGCAAAAACAGGTGATTTTTGACAAAAGAGATAACACCCCCCATTACGTCATGCTTCAGAAAGGTGAAAAATGGTCCGTTTTCAAATGTTTTATTTTTGAACGTCAGTTCACATTTGTAGGTAGATCATCAGTTTTAGAGCTAAAATTTGCATGTTTAAAGCGATTTTCATGCTTCCAGGGGCCCGGGAAGTGAATTAAATACCATTTGGAGGCATTTAATGTTCAAGCAAAAACAGGTGATTTTTGACAAAAGAGATAACACCCCCCCATTACGTCATGCTTCAGAAAGGTGAAAAATGGTCCCTTTTCAAATGTTTTATTTTTGAACGTCAGTTCACAATTGTATGTAGATCATCAGTTTTAGAGCTAAAATTTGCATGTTTAAAGTGATTTTCATGCTTCCAGGGGCCCGGGAAGTGAATTAAATACCATTTGGAGGCATTTAATGTTCAAGCAAAAACAGGTGATTTTTGACAAAAGAGATAACACCCCCCATTACGTCATGCTTCAGAAAGGTGAAAAATGGTCAGTTTTCAAATGTTTTATTTTTGAACGTCAGTTCACATTTGTAGGTAGATCATCAGTTTTAGAGCTAAAATTTGCATGTTTAAAGCGATTTTCATGCTTCCAGGGGCCCGGGAAGTGAATTAAATACCATTTGGAGGAATTTAATGTTCAAGCAAAAGCAGGTGATTTTTGACAAAAGAGATAACACCCCCCCCATTAAGTCATGCTTCAGAAAGGTGAAAAATGGTCCGTTTTCAAATGTTTTATTTTTGAACGTCAGTTCACATTTGTAGGTAGATCATCAGTTTTAGATCTAAAATTAGCATGTTTAAAGTGATTTTCATTCTTCCAGGGGCCCGGGAAGTGAATTAAATACCATTTGGAGGCATTTAATGTTCAAGCAAAAACAGGTGATTTTTGACAAAAGAGATAACACCCCCCATTACGTCATGCTTCAGAAAGGTGAAAAATGGTCAGTTTTCAAATGTTTTATTTTTGAACGTCAGTTCACATTTGTAGGTAGATCATCAGTTTTAGAGCTAAAATTTGCATGTTTAAAGCGATTTTCATGCTTCCAGGGGCCCGGGAAGTGAATTAAATACCATTTGGAGGAATTTAATGTTCAAGCAAAAGCAGGTGATTTTTGACAAAAGAGATAACACCCCCCCCATTAAGTCATGCTTCAGAAAGGTGAAAAATGGTCCGTTTTCAAATGTTTTATTTTTGAACGTCAGTTCACATTTGTAGGTAGATCATCAGTTTTAGATCTAAAATTAGCATGTTTAAAGTGATTTTCATTCTTCCAGGGGCCCGGGAAGTGAATTAAATACCATTTGGAGGCATTTAATGTTCAAACAAAAACAGGTGATTTTTGACAAAAGAAATAACACCCCCCATTACGTCATGCTTCAGAAAGGTGAAAAATGGTCCATTTTCAAATGTTTTATTTTTGAACGTCAGTTCACATTTGTAGGTAGATCATCAGTTTAAGAGCTAAAATTAGCATGTTTAAAGTGATTTTCATGCTTCCAGGGGCCCGGGAAGTGAATTAAATACCATTTGGAGGCATTTAATGTTCAAGCAAAAACATGTGATTTTTGACAAAAGAGATAACACCCCCCCATTACGTCATGCTTCAGAAAGGTGAAAAATTGTCCCTTTTCAAATGTTTTATTTTTGAACGTCAGTTAACATTTGTAGGTAGATCATCAGTTTTAGAGCTAAAATGTGCATCTTTAAAGTGATTTTCATGCTTCCAGGGGCCCGGTAAGTGAATTAAATACCATTTGGAGGCATTTAATGTTCAAGCAAAAACAGGTGATTTTTGACAAAAGAGATAACACCCCCCATTACGTCATGCTTCAGAAAGGTGAAAAATGGTCCGTTTTCAAATGTTTTATTTTTGAACGTCAGTTCACATTTGTAGGTAGATCATCAGTTTTAGAGCTAAAATTTGCATGTTTAAAGCGATGTTCATGCTTCCAGGGGCCCGGGAAGTGAATTAAATACCATTTGGAGGCATTTAATGTTCAAGCAAAAACAGGTGATTTTTGACAAACGAGATAACACCCCCCCATTACGTCATGCTTCAGAAATGTGAAAAAAGGTCCGTTTTCAAATGTTTTATTTTTCAACGTCAGTTCGCATTTGTAGGTAGATCATCAGTTTTAGAGCTAAAATTAGCACGTTTAAAGTGATTTTCATGCTTCCAGGGGCCCAGGAAGTGAATTAAATACCATTTGGAGGCATTTAATGTTCAAGCAAAAACAGGTGATTTTTGACAAAAGAGATAACACCCCCCATTACGTCATGCTTCAGAAAGGTGAAGAATGGTCTGTTTTCAAATGTTTTATTTTTGAACGTCAGTTCACATTTGTAGGTAGATCGTCAGTTTTAGAGCTAAAATTTGCATGTTGAAAGCGATTTTCATGCTTCCAGGGGCCCGGGAAGTGAATTAAATACCAATTGGAGGCATTTAATGTTCAAGCAAAAACAGGTGATTTTTGACAAAAGAGATAACACCCCCCCATTACGTCATGCTTAAGAAAGGTGAAAAATGGTCCGTTTTCAAATGTTTTATTTTTGAACGTCAGTTCACATTTGTAGGTAGATCATCAGTTTCAGAGCTAAAATTAGCATGTTTAAAGTGATTTTCATGCTTCCAGGGGCCCGGGAAGTGAATTAAATACCATTTGGAGGCATTTAATGTTCAAGCAAAAACATGTGATTTTTGACAAAAGAGATAACACCCCCCCATTACGTCATGCTTCAGAAAGGTGAAAAATGGTCCCTTTTCAAATGTTTTATTTTTGAACGTCAGTTCACATTTGTAGGTAGATCATCAGTTTTAGAGCTAAAATTTGCATGTTTAAAGTGATTTTCAGCTTCCAGGGGCCCGGGAAGTGAATTAAATACCATTTGGAGGCATTTAATGTTCAAGCAAAAACAGGTGATTTTTGACAAAAGAGATAACACCCCCCATCACGTCATGCTTCAGAAAGGTGAAAAATGGTCCGTTTTCAAATGTTTTATTTTTGAACGTCAGTTCACATTTGTAGGTAGATCATCAGTTTTAGATCTAAAATTAGCATGTTTAAAGTGATTTTCATCCTTCCAGGGGCCCGGGAAGTGAATTAAATACCATTTGGAGGCATTTAATGTACAAGCAAAAACAGTTAATTTTTGACAAAAGAGATAACACCCCCCCATTACGTCATTGTTCAGAAAGGTGAAAAATGGTCAGTTTACAAATGTTTTATTTTTGAACGTCAGTTCACATTTGTAGGTAGATCATCAGTTTTAGAGCTAAAATTAGCATGTTTAAAGTGATTTTCATGCTTCCAGGGGCCCGGGAAGTGAATTAAATACCATTTGGAGGCATTTAATGTTCAAGCAAAAACATGTGATTTTTGACAAAAGAGATTACACCCCCCCATTACGTCATGCTTCAGAAAGGTGAAAAATTGTCCCTTTTCAAATGTTTTATTTTTGAACGTCAGTTAACATTTGTAGGTAGATCATCAGTTTTAGAGCTAAAATTTGCATCTTTAAAGTGATTTTCATGCTTCCAGGGGCCCGGTAAGTGAATTAAATACCATTTGGAGGCATTTAATGTTCAAGCAAAAACAGGTGATTTTTGACAAAAGAGATAACACCCCCCATTACGTCATGCTTCAGAAAGGTGAAAAATGGTCCGTTTTCAAATGTTTTATTTTTGAACGTCAGTTCACATTTGTAGGTAGATCATCAGTTTTAGAGCTAAAATTTGCATGTTTAAAGCGATGTTCATGCTTCCAGGGGCCCGGGAAGTGAATTAAATACCATTTGGAGGCATTTAATGTTCAAGCAAAAACAGGTGATTTTTGACAAACGAGATAACACCCCCCCATTACGTCATGCTTCAGAAATGTGAAAAAAGGTCCGTTTTCAAATGTTTTATTTTTCAACGTCAGTTCGCATTTGTAGGTAGATCATCAGTTTTAGAGCTAAAATTAGCACGTTTAAAGTGATTTTCATGCTTCCAGGGGCCCAGGAAGTGAATTAAATACCATTTGGAGGCATTTAATGTTCAAGCAAAAACAGGTGATTTTTGACAAAAGAGATAACACCCCCCATTACGTCATGCTTCAGAAAGGTGAAGAATGGTCTGTTTTCAAATGTTTTATTTTTGAACGTCAGTTCACATTTGTAGGTAGATCGTCAGTTTTAGAGCTAAAATTTGCATGTTGAAAGCGATTTTCATGCTTCCAGGGGCCCGGGAAGTGAATTAAATACCAATTGGAGGCATTTAATGTTCAAGCAAAAACAGGTGATTTTTGACAAAAGAGATAACACCCCCCCATTACGTCATGCTTAAGAAAGGTGAAAAATGGTCCGTTTTCAAATGTTTTATTTTTGAACGTCAGTTCACATTTGTAGGTAGATCATCAGTTTCAGAGCTAAAATTAGCATGTTTAAAGTGATTTTCATGCTTCCAGGGGCCCGGGAAGTGAATTAAATACCATTTGGAGGCATTTAATGTTCAAGCAAAAACATGTGATTTTTGACAAAAGAGATAACACCCCCCCATTACGTCATGCTTCAGAAAGGTGAAAAATGGTCCCTTTTCAAATGTTTTATTTTTGAACGTCAGTTCACATTTGTAGGTAGATCATCAGTTTTAGAGCTAAAATTTGCATGTTTAAAGTGATTTTCAGCTTCCAGGGGCCCGGGAAGTGAATTAAATACCATTTGGAGGCATTTAATGTTCAAGCAAAAACAGGTGATTTTTGACAAAAGAGATAACACCCCCCCATTACGTCTTGCTTAAGAAAGGTGAAAAATGGTCCGTTTTCAAATGTTTTATTTTTGAACGTCAGTTCACATTTGTAGGTAGATCATCAGTTTCAGAGCTAAAATTAGCATGTTTAAAGTGATTTTCATGCTTCCAGGGGCCCGGGACGTGAATTAAATACCATTTGGAGGCATTTAATGTTCAAGCAAAAACATGTGATTTTTGACAAAAGAGATAACACCCACCCATTACGTCATGCTTCAGAAAGGTGAAAAATGGTCCCTTTTCAAATGTTTTATTTTTGAACGTCAGTTCACATTTGTAGGTAGATCATCAGTTTTAGAGCTAAAATTTGCATGTTTAAAGTGATTTTCATGCTTCCAGGGGCCCGGGAAGTGAATTAAATACCATTTGGAGGCATTTAATGTTCAAGCAAAAACAGGTGATTTTTGACAAAAGAGATAACACCCCCCATTACGTCATGCTTCAGAAAGGTGAAAAATGGTCCGTTTTCAAATGTTTTATTTTTGAACGTCAGTTCACATTTGTAGGTAGATCATCAGTTTTAGAGCTAAAATTTGCATGTTTAAAGCGATTTTCATGCTTCCAGGGGCCCGGGAAGTGAATTAAATACCATTTGGAGGCATTTAATGTTCAAGCAAAAACAGGTGATTTTTGACAAAAGAGATAACACCCCCCCATTACGTCATGCTTCAGAAAGGTGAAAAATGGTCCCTTTTCAAATGTTTTATTTTTGAACGTCAGTTCACAATTGTATGTAGATCATCAGTTTTAGAGCTAAAATTTGCATGTTTAAAGTGATTTTCATGCTTCCAGGGGCCCGGGAAGTGAATTAAATACCATTTGGAGGCATTTAATGTTCAAGCAAAAACAGGTGATTTTTGACAAAAGAGATAACACCCCCCATTACGTCATGCTTCAGAAAGGTGAAAAATGGTCAGTTTTCAAATGTTTTATTTTTGAACGTCAGTTCACATTTGTAGGTAGATCATCAGTTTTAGAGCTAAAATTTGCATGTTTAAAGCGATTTTCATGCTTCCAGGGGCCCGGGAAGTGAATTAAATACCATTTGGAGGAATTTAATGTTCAAGCAAAAGCAGGTGATTTTTGACAAAAGAGATAACACCCCCCCCCCATTAAGTCATGCTTCAGAAAGGTGAAAAATGGTCCGTTTTCAAATGTTTTATTTTTGAACGTCAGTTCACATTTGTAGGTAGATCATCAGTTTTAGATCTAAAATTAGCATGTTTAAAGTGATTTTCATTCTTCCAGGGGCCCGTGAAGTGAATTAAATACCATTTGGAGGCATTTAATGTTCAAGCAAAAACAGGTGATTTTTGACAAAAGAGATAACACCCCCCATTACGTCATGCTTCAGAAAGGTGAAAAATGGTCAGTTTTCAAATGTTTTATTTTTGAACGTCAGTTCACATTTGTAGGTAGATCATCAGTTTTAGAGCTAAAATTTGCATGTTTAAAGCGATTTTCATGCTTCCAGGGGCCCGGGAAGTGAATTAAATACCATTTGGAGGAATTTAATGTTCAAGCAAAAGCAGGTGATTTTTGACAAAAGAGATAACACCCCCCCCATTAAGTCATGCTTCAGAAAGGTGAAAAATGGTCCGTTTTCAAATGTTTTATTTTTGAACGTCAGTTCACATTTGTAGGTAGATCATCAGTTTTAGATCTAAAATTAGCATGTTTAAAGTGATTTTCATTCTTCCAGGGGCCCGGGAAGTGAATTAAATACCATTTGGAGGCATTTAATGTTCAAACAAAAACAGGTGATTTTTGACAAAAGAAATAACACCCCCCATTACGTCATGCTTCAGAAAGGTGAAAAATGGTCCATTTTCAAATGTTTTATTTTTGAACGTCAGTTCACATTTGTAGGTAGATCATCAGTTTAAGAGCTAAAATTAGCATGTTTAAAGTGATTTTCATGCTTCCAGGGGCCCGGGACGTGAATTAAATACCATTTGGAGGCATTTAATGTTCAAGCAAAAACATGTGATTTTTGACAAAAGAGATAACACCCCCCCATTACGTCTTGCTTAAGAAAGGTGAAAAATGGTCCGTTTTCAAATGTTTTATTTTTGAACGTCAGTTCACATTTGTAGGTAGATCATCAGTTTCAGAGCTAAAATTAGCATGTTTAAAGTGATTTTCATGCTTCCAGGGGCCCGGGACGTGAATTAAATACCATTTGGAGGCATTTAATGTTCAAGCAAAAACATGTGATTTTTGACAAAAGAGATAACACCCACCCATTACGTCATGCTTCAGAAAGGTGAAAAATGGTCCCTTTTCAAATGTTTTATTTTTGAACGTCAGTTCACATTTGTAGGTAGATCATCAGTTTTAGAGCTAAAATTTGCATGTTTAAAGTGATTTTCATGCTTCCAGGGGCCCGGGAAGTGAATTAAATACCATTTGGAGGCATTTAATGTTCAAGCAAAAACAGGTGATTTTTGACAAAAGAGATAACACCCCCCATTACGTCATGCTTCAGAAAGGTGAAAAATGGTCCGTTTTCAAATGTTTTATTTTTGAACGTCAGTTCACATTTGTAGGTAGATCATCAGTTTTAGAGCTAAAATTTGCATGTTTAAAGCGATTTTCATGCTTCCAGGGGCCCGGGAAGTGAATTAAATACCATTTGGAGGCATTTAATGTTCAAGCAAAAACAGGTGATTTTTGACAAAAGAGATAACACCCCCCCATTACGTCATGCTTCAGAAAGGTGAAAAATGGTCCCTTTTCAAATGTTTTATTTTTGAACGTCAGTTCACAATTGTATGTAGATCATCAGTTTTAGAGCTAAAATTTGCATGTTTAAAGTGATTTTCATGCTTCCAGGGGCCCGGGAAGTGAATTAAATACCATTTGGAGGCATTTAATGTTCAAGCAAAAACAGGTGATTTTTGACAAAAGAGATAACACCCCCCATTACGTCATGCTTCAGAAAGGTGAAAAATGGTCAGTTTTCAAATGTTTTATTTTTGAACGTCAGTTCACATTTGTAGGTAGATCATCAGTTTTAGAGCTAAAATTTGCATGTTTAAAGCGATTTTCATGCTTCCAGGGGCCCGGGAAGTGAATTAAATACCATTTGGAGGAATTTAATGTTCAAGCAAAAGCAGGTGATTTTTGACAAAAGAGATAACACCCCCCCCCATTAAGTCATGCTTCAGAAAGGTGAAAAATGGTCCGTTTTCAAATGTTTTATTTTTGAACGTCAGTTCACATTTGTAGGTAGATCATCAGTTTTAGATCTAAAATTAGCATGTTTAAAGTGATTTTCATTCTTCCAGGGGCCCGGGAAGTGAATTAAATACCATTTGGAGGCATTTAATGTTCAAGCAAAAACAGGTGATTTTTGACAAAAGAGATAACACCCCCCATTACGTCATGCTTCAGAAAGGTGAAAAATGGTCAGTTTTCAAATGTTTTATTTTTGAACGTCAGTTAACATTTGTAGGTAGATCATCAGTTTTAGAGCTAAAATTTGCATGTTTAAAGCGATTTTCATGCTTCCAGGGGCCCGGGAAGTGAATTAAATACCATTTGGAGGAATTTAATGTTCAAGCAAAAGCAGGTGATTTTTGACAAAAGAGATAACACCCCCCCCATTAAGTCATGCTTCAGAAAGGTGAAAAATGGTCCGTTTTCAAATGTTTTATTTTTGAACGTCAGTTCACATTTGTAGGTAGATCATCAGTTTTAGATCTAAAATTAGCATGTTTAAAGTGATTTTCATTCTTCCAGGGGCCCGGGAAGTGAATTAAATACCATTTGGAGGCATTTAATGTTCAAACAAAAACAGGTGATTTTTGACAAAAGAAATAACACCCCCCATTACGTCATGCTTCAGAAAGGTGAAAAATGGTCCATTTTCAAATGTTTTATTTTTGAACGTCAGTTCACATTTGTAGGTAGATCATCAGTTTAAGAGCTAAAATTAGCATGTTTAAAGTGATTTTCATGCTTCCAGGGGCCCGGGAAGTGAATTAAATACCATTTGGAGGCATTTAATGTTCAAACAAAAACAGGTGATTTTTGACAAAAGAAATAACACCCCCCATTACGTCATGCTTCAGAAAGGTGAAAAATGGTCCATTTTCAAATGTTTTATTTTTGAACGTCAGTTCACATTTGTAGGTAGATCATCAGTTTAAGAGCTAAAATTAGCATGTTTAAAGTGATTTTCATGCTTCCAGGGGCCCGGGAAGTGAATTAAATACCATTTGGAGGCATTTAATGTTCAAGCAAAAACATGTGATTTTTGACAAAAGAGATAACACCCCCCCATTACGTCATGCTTCAGAAAGGTGAAAAATTGTCCCTTTTCAAATGTTTTATTTTTGAACGTCAGTTAACATTTGTAGGTAGATCATCAGTTTTAGAGCTAAAATTTGCATCTTTAAAGTGATTTTCATGCTTCCAGGGGCCCGGTAAGTGAATTAAATACCATTTGGAGGCATTTAATGTTCAAGCAAAAACAGGTGATTTTTGACAAAAGAGATAACACCCCCCATTACGTCATGCTTCAGAAAGGTGAAAAATGGTCCGTTTTCAAATGTTTTATTTTTGAACGTCAGTTCACATTTGTAGGTAGATCATCAGTTTTAGAGCTAAAATTTGCATGTTTAAAGCGATGTTCATGCTTCCAGGGGCCCGGGAAGTGAATTAAATACCATTTGGAGGCATTTAATGTTCAAGCAAAAACAGGTGATTTTTGACAAACGAGATAACACCCCCCCATTACGTCATGCTTCAGAAATGTGAAAAAAGGTCCGTTTTCAAATGTTTTATTTTTCAACGTCAGTTCGCATTTGTAGGTAGATCATCAGTTTTAGAGCTAAAATTAGCACGTTTAAAGTGATTTTCATGCTTCCAGGGGCCCAGGAAGTGAATTAAATACCATTTGGAGGCATTTAATGTTCAAGCAAAAACAGGTGATTTTTGACAAAAGAGATAACACCCCCCATTACGTCATGCTTCAGAAAGGTGAAGAATGGTCTGTTTTCAAATGTTTTATTTTTGAACGTCAGTTCACATTTGTAGGTAGATCGTCAGTTTTAGAGCTAAAATTTGCATGTTGAAAGCGATTTTCATGCTTCCAGGGGCCCGGGAAGTGAATTAAATACCAATTGGAGGCATTTAATGTTCAAGCAAAAACAGGTGATTTTTGACAAAAGAGATAACACCCCCCCATTACGTCATGCTTAAGAAAGGTGAAAAATGGTCCGTTTTCAAATGTTTTATTTTTGAACGTCAGTTCACATTTGTAGGTAGATCATCAGTTTCAGAGCTAAAATTAGCATGTTTAAAGTGATTTTCATGCTTCCAGGGGCCCGGGAAGTGAATTAAATACCATTTGGAGGCATTTAATGTTCAAGCAAAAACATGTGATTTTTGACAAAAGAGATAACACCCCCCCATTACGTCATGCTTCAGAAAGGTGAAAAATGGTCCCTTTTCAAATGTTTTATTTTTGAACGTCAGTTCACATTTGTAGGTAGATCATCAGTTTTAGAGCTAAAATTTGCATGTTTAAAGTGATTTTCAGCTTCCAGGGGCCCGGGAAGTGAATTAAATACCATTTGGAGGCATTTAATGTTCAAGCAAAAACAGGTGATTTTTGACAAAAGAGATAACACCCCCCATCACGTCATGCTTCAGAAAGGTGAAAAATGGTCCGTTTTCAAATGTTTTATTTTTGAACGTCAGTTCACATTTGTAGGTAGATCATCAGTTTTAGATCTAAAATTAGCATGTTTAAAGTGATTTTCATCCTTCCAGGGGCCCGGGAAGTGAATTAAATACCATTTGGAGGCATTTAATGTACAAGCAAAAACAGTTAATTTTTGACAAAAGAGATAACACCCCCCCATTACGTCATTGTTCAGAAAGGTGAAAAATGGTCAGTTTACAAATGTTTTATTTTTGAACGTCAGTTCACATTTGTAGGTAGATCATCAGTTTTAGAGCTAAAATTAGCATGTTTAAAGTGATTTTCATGCTTCCAGGGGCCCGGGAAGTGAATTAAATACCATTTGGAGGCATTTAATGTTCAAGCAAAAACAGGTGATTTTTGACAAAAGAGATAACACCCCCCATTACGTCATGCTTCAGAAAGGTGAAGAATGGTCCGTTTTCAAATGTTTTATTTTTGAACGTCAGTTCACATTTGTAGGTAGATCGTCAGTTTTAGAGCTAAAATTTGCATGTTGAAAGTGATTTTCATGCTTCCAGGGGCCCGGGAATTGAATTAAATACCATTTGGAGGCATTTAATGTTCAAGCAAAAACAGGTGATTTTTGACAAAAGAGATAACACCCCCCCATTACGTCATGCTTCAGAAAGGTGAAAAATTGTCAGTTTTCAAATGTTTTATTTTTGAACGTCAGTTCACATTTGTAGGTAGATCATCAGTTTAAGAGCTAAAATGAGCATGTTTAAAGTGATTTTCATGCTTCCAGGGGCCCGGGAAGTGAATTAAATACCATTTGGAGGCATTTAATGTTCAAGCAAAAACAGGTGATTTTTGACAAAAGAGATAACACCCCCCCATTACGTCATGCTTCAGAAAGGTGAAAAATGGTCCGTTTTCAAATGTTTTATTTTTGAACGTCAGTTCACATTTGTAGGTAGATCATCAGTTTTAGAGCTAAAATTTGCATGTTTAAAGTGATTTTCAGGCTTCCAGGGGCCCGGGAAGTGAATTAAATACCATTCGGAGGCATTTAATGTTCAAACAAAAACAGGTGATTTTTGACAAAAGAGATAACACCCCCCCATTACGTCATGCTTCAGAAATGTGAAAAAAGGTCCGTTTTCAAATGTTTTATTTTTCAACGTCAGTTCACATTTGTAGGTAGATCATCAGTTTTAGAGCTAAAATTAGCATGTTTAAAGTGATTTTCATCCTTCCAGGGGCCCGGGAAGTGAATTAAATACCATTTGGAGGCATTTAATGTTCAAGCAAAAACAGGTGATTTTTGACAAACGAGATAACACCCCCCCCATTACGTCATGCTTCAGAAATGTGAAAAAAGGTCCGTTTTCAAATGTTTTATTTTTCAACGTCAGTTCGCATTTGTAGGTAGATCATCAGTTTTAGAGCTAAAATTAGCACGTTTAAAGTGATTTTCATGCTTCCAGGGGCCCAGGAAGTGAATGAAATAAAATTTGGAGGCATTTAATGTTCAAGCAAAAACAGGTGATTTTTGACAAAAGAGATAACACCCCCCATTACGTCATGCTTCAGAAAGGTGAAGAATGGTCCGTTTTCAAATGTTTTATTTTTGAACGTCAGTTCACATTTGTAGGTAGATCGTCAGTTTTAGAGCTAAAATTTGCATGTTGAAAGTGATTTTCATGCTTCCAGGGGCCCGGGAAGTGAATTAAATACCAATTGGAGGCATTTAATGTTCAAGCAAAAACAGGTGATTTTTGACAAAAGAGATAACACCCCCCCATTACGTCATGCTTCAGCAAGGTGAAAAATGGTCAGTTTTCAAATGTTTTATTTTTGAACGTCAGTTCACATTTGTAGGTAGATCATCAGTTTAAGAGCTAAAATTAGCTTGTTTAAAGTGATTTTCATGCTTCCAGGGGCCCGGGAAGTGAATTAAATACCATTTGAAGGCATTTAATGTTCAAGCAAAAACAGGTGATTTTTGACAAAAGAGATAACACCCCCCCCATTACGTCATGCTTCAGAAAGGTGAAAAATGGTCAGTTTTCAAATGTTTTATTTTTGAACGTCAGTTCACATTTGTAGGTAGATCATCAGTTTCAGAGCTAAAATTAGCATGTTTAAAGTGATTTTCATGCTTCCAGGGGCCCGGGAAGTGAATTAAATACCATTTGGAGGCATTTAATGTTCAAGCAAAAACATGTGATTTTTGACAAAAGAGATAACACCCTCCCATTACGTCATGCTTCAGAAAGGTGAAAAATGGTCCCTTTTCAAATGTTTTATTTTTGAACGTCAGTTCACATTTGTAGGTAGATCATCAGTTTTAGAGCTAAAATTTGCATGTTTAAAGTGATTTTCATGCTTCCAGGGGCCCGGGAAGTGAATTAAATACCATTTGGAGGCATTTAATGTTCAAGCAAAAACAGGTGATTTTTGACAAAAGAGATAACACCCCTTATTACGTCATGCTTCAGAAAGGTGAAAAATGGTCCGTTTTCAAATGTTTTATTTTTGAACGTCAGTTCACATTTGTAGGTAGATCATCAGTTTTAGAGCTAAAATTTGCATGTTTAAAGTGATTTTCAGGCTTCCAGGGGCCCGGGAAGTGAATTAAATACCATTCGGAGGCATTTAATGTTCAAACAAAAACAGGTGATTTTTGACAAAAGAGATAACACCCCCCCATTACGTCATGCTTCAGAAATGTGAAAAAAGGTCCGTTTTCAAATGTTTTATTTTTCAACGTCAGTTCACATTTGTAGGTAGATCATCCGTTTTAGAGCTAAAATTAGCATGTTTAAAGTGATTTTCATCCTTCCAGGGGCCCGGGAAGTGAATTAAATACCATTTGGAGGCATTTAATGTTCAAGCAAAAACAGGTGATTTTTGACAAACGAGATAACACCCCCCCCATTACGTCATGCTTCAGAAATGTGAAAAAAGGTCCGTTTTCAAATGTTTTATTTTTCAACGTCAGTTCGCATTTGTAGGTAGATCATCAGTTTTAGAGCTAAAATTAGCACGTTTAAAGTGATTTTCATGCTTCCAGGGGCCCAGGAAGTGAATTAAATAAAATTTGGAGGCATTTAATGTTCAAGCAAAAACAGGTGATTTTTGACAAAAGAGATAACACCCCCCATTACGTCATGCTTCAGAAAGGTGAAGAATGGTCCGTTTTCAAATGTTTTATTTTTGAACGTCAGTTCACATTTGTAGGTAGATCGTCAGTTTTAGAGCTAAAATTTGCATGTTGAAAGTGATTTTCATGCTTCCAGGGGCCCGGGAAGTGAATTAAATACCAATTGGAGGCATTTAATGTTCAAGCAAAAACAGGTGATTTTTGACAAAAGAGATAACACCCCCCCATTACGTCATGCTTCAGCAAGGTGAAAAATGGTCAGTTTTCAAATGTTTTATTTTTGAACGTCAGTTCACATTTGTAGGTAGATCATCAGTTTAAGAGCTAAAATTAGCTTGTTTAAAGTGATTTTCATGCTTCCAGGGGCCCGGGAAGTGAATTAAATACCATTTGAAGGCATTTAATGTTCAAGCAAAAACAGGTGATTTTTGACAAAAGAGATAACACCCCCCCATTACGTCATGCTTCAGAAAGGTGAAAAATGGTCAGTTTTCAAATGTTTTATTTTTGAACGTCAGTTCACATTTGTAGGTAGATCATCAGTTTCAGAGCTAAAATTAGCATGTTTAAAGTGATTTTCATGCTTCCAGGGGCCCGGGAAGTGAATTAAATACCATTTGGAGGCATTTAATGTTCAAGCAAAAACATGTGATTTTTGACAAAAGAGATAACACCCTCCCATTACGTCATGCTTCAGAAAGGTGAAAAATGGTCCCTTTTCAAATATTTTATTTTTGAACGTCAGTTCACATTTGTAGGTAGATCATCAGTTTTAGAGCTAAAATTTGCATGTTTAAAGTGATTTTCATGCTTCCAGGGGCCCGGGAAGTGAATTAAATACCATTTGGAGGCATTTAATGTTCAAGCAAAAACAGGTGATTTTTGACAAAAGAGATAACACCCCCCATTACGTCATGCTTCAGAAAGGTGAAAAATGGTCCGTTTTCAAATGTTTTATTTTTGAACGTCAGTTCACATTTGTAGGTAGATCATCAGTTTTAGAGCTAAAATTTGCATGTTTAAAGCGATTTTCATGCTTCCAGGGGCCCGGGAAGTGAATTAAATACCATTTGGAGGCATTTAATGTTCAAGCAAAAACAGGTGATTTTTGACAAAAGAGATAACACCCCCCATTACGTCATGCTTCAGAAAGGTGAACAATGGTCCGTTTTCAAATGTTTTATTTTTGAACGTCAGTTCACATTTGTAGGTAGATCATCAGTTTTAGATCTAAAATTAGCATGTTTAAAGTGATTTTCATCCTTCCAGGGGCCCGGGAAGTGAATTAAATACCATTTGGAGGCATTTAATGTTCAAGCAAAAACAGGTGATTTTTTACAAAAGAGATAACACCCCCCCCCCATTACGTCATGCTTCAGAAAGGTGAAAAATGGTCCGTTTTCAAATGTTTTATTTTTGAACGTCAGTTCACATTTGTAGGTAGATCATCAGTTTTAGAGCTAAAATTTGCATGTTTAAAGTGATTTTCAGGCTTCCAGGGGCCCGGGAAGTGAATTAAATACCATTCGGAGGCATTTAATGTTCAAGCAAAAACAGGTGATTTTTGACAAAAGAGATAACACCCCCCCATTACGTCATGCTTCAGAAATGTGAAAAAAGGTCCGTTTTCAAATGTTTTATTTTTCAACGTCAGTTCACATTTGTAGGTAGATCATCAGTTTTAGAGCTAAAATTAGCATGTTTAAAGTGATTTTCATCCTTCCAGGGGCCCGGGAAGTGAATTAAATACCATTTGGAGGCATTTAATGTTCAAGCAAAAACAGGTGATTTTTGACAAACGAGATAACACCCCCCCATTACGTCATGCTTCAGAAATGTGAAAAAAGGTCCGTTTTCAAATGTTTTATTTTTCAACGTCAGTTCGCATTTGTAGGTAGATCATCAGTTTTAGAGCTAAAATTAGCATGTTTAAAGTGATTTTCATGCTTCCAGGGGGCCGGGAAGTGAATTAAATACCATTTGGAGGCATTTAATGTACAAGCAAAAACAGTTGATTTTTGACAAAAGAGATAACACCCCCCCATTACGTCATTGTTCAGAAAGGTGAAAAATGGTCAGTTTACAAATGTTTTATTTTTGAACGTCAGTTCACATTTGTAGGTAGATCATCAGTTTTAGAGCTAAAATTAGCATGTTTAAAGTGATTTTCATGCTTCCAGGGGCCCGGGAAGTGAATTAAATACCATTTGGAGGCATTTAATGTTCAAGCAAAAACAGGTGATTTTTGACAAAAGAGATAACACCCCCCATTACGTCATGCTTCAGAAAGGTGAAGAATGGTCCGTTTTCAAATGTTTTATTTTTGAACGTCAGTTCACATTTGTAGGTAGATCGTCAGTTTTAGAGCTAAAATTTGCATGTTGAAAGTAATTTTCATGCTTCCAGGGGCCCGGGAATTGAATTAAATACCATTTGGAGGCATTTAATGTTCAAGCAAAAACAGGTGATTTTTGACAAAAGAGATAACACCCCCCCATTACGTCATGCTTCTGAAAGGTGAAAAATTGTCAGTTTTCAAATGTTTTATTTTTGAACGTCAGTTCACATTTGTAGGTAGATCATCAGTTTAAGAGCTAAAATTAGCATGTTTAAAGTGATTTTCATGCTTCCAGGGGCCCGGGAAGTGAATTAAATACCATTTGGAGGCATTTAATGTTCAAGCAAAAACAGGTGATTTTTGACAAAAGAGATAACACCCCCCCATTACGTCATGCTTCAGAAAGGTGAAAAATGGTCCGTTTTCAAATGTTTTATTTTTGAACGTCAGTTCACATTTGTAGGTAGATCATCAGTTTTAGAGCTAAAATTTGCATGTTTAAAGTGATTTTCAGGCTTCCAGGGGCCCGGGAAGTGAATTAAATACCATTCGGAGGCATTTAATGTTCAAGCAAAAACAGGTGATTTTTGACAAAAGAGATAACACCCCCCCATTACGTCATGCTTCAGAAATGTGAAAAAAGGTCAGTTTTCAAATGTTTTATTTTTCAACGTCAGTTCACATTTGTAGGTAGATCATCAGTTTTAGAGCTAAAATTAGCATGTTTAAAGTGATTTTCATCCTTCCAGGGGCCCGGGAAGTGAATTAAATACCATTTGGAGGCATTTAATGTTCAAGCAAAAACAGGTGATTTTTGACAAACGAGATAACACCCCCCCATTACGTCATGCTTCAGAAATGTGAAAAAAGGTCCGTTTTCAAATGTTTTATTTTTCAACGTCAGTTCGCATTTGTAAGTAGATCATCAGTTTTAGAGCTAAAATTAGCATGTTTAAAGTGATTTTCATGCTTCCAGGGGCCCGGGAAGTGAATTAAATACCATTTGGAGGCATTTAATGTTCAAGCAAAAACAGGTGATTTTTGACAAAAGAGATAACACCCCCCATTACGTCATGCTTCAGAAAGGTGAAGAATGGTCCGTTTTCAAATGTTTTATTTTTGAACGTCAGTTCACATTTGTAGGTAGATCGTCAGTTTTAGAGCTAAAATTTGCATGTTGAAAGTGATTTTCATGCTTCCAGGGGCCCGGGAAGTGAATTAAATACCAATTGGAGGCATTTAATGTTCAAGCAAAAACAGGTGATTTTTGACAAAAGAGATAACACCCCCCCATTACGTCATGCTTCAGAAAGGTGAAGAATGGTCCGTTTTCAAATGTTTCATTTTTGAACGTCAGTTCACATTTGTAGGTAGATCATCAGTTTTAGATCTAAAATTAGCTTGTTTAAAGTGATTTTCACCCTTCCAGGGGCCCGGGAAGTGAATTAAATACCATTTGGAGGCATTTAATGTTCAAACAAAAACAGGTTATTTTTGACAAAAGAAATAACACCCCCCATTACGTCATGCTTCAGAAAGGTGACAAATGGTCCATTTTCAAATGTTTTATTTTTGAACGTCAGTTCACATTTGTAGGTAGATCATCAGTTTAAGAGCTAAAATTAGCATGTTTAAAGTGATTTTCATGCTTCCAGGGGCCCGGGAAGTGAATTAAATACCATTTGGAGGCATTTAATGTTCAAGCAAAAACAGGTGATTTTTGACAAACGAGATAACACCCCCCCATTACGTCATGCTTCAGAAATGTGAAGAATGGTCCGTTTTCAAATGTTTTATTTTTGAACGTCAGTTCACATTTGTAGGTAGATCGTCAGTTTTAGAGCTAAAATTTGCATGTTGAAAGTGATTTTCATGCTTCCAGGGGCCCGGGAAGTGAATTAAATACCAATTGGAGGCATTTAATGTTCAAGCAAAAACAGGTGATTTTTGACAAAAGAGATAACACCCCCCCATTACGTCATGCTTCAGAAAGGTGAAAAATGGTCCGTTTTCAAATGTTTTATTTTTGAACGTCAGTTCACATTTGTAGGTAGATCGTCAGTTTTAGAGCTAAATTTTGCATGTTGAAAGTGATTTTTATGCTTCCAGGGGCCCGGGAAGTGAATTAAATACCATTTGGAGGCATTTAATGTTCAAGCAAAAACAGGTGATTTTTGACAAAAGAAATAACACCCCCCATTACGTCATGCTTCAGAAAGGTGAAAAATGGTCAGTTTTCAAATGTTTTATTTTTGAACGTCAGTTCACATTTGTAGGTAGATCATCAGTTTTAGAGCTAAAATTAGCATGTTTAAAGTGATTTTCATCCTTCCAGGGGCCCGGGAAGTGAATTAAATACCATTTGGAGGCATTTAATGTTCAAGCAAAAACAGGTGATTTTTGACAAAAGAGATAACACCCCCCCCCATTACGTCTTGCTTCAGAAAGGTGAAAAATGGTCCGTTTTCAAATGTTTTATTTTTGAACGTCAGTTCACATTTGTAGGTAGATCATCAGTTTGAGAGCTAAAATTTGCATGTTTAAAGTGATTTTCATGGTTCCAGGGGCCCGGGAAGTGAATTAAATACCATTCGGAGGCATTTAATGTTCAAGCAAAAACAGGTGATTTTTGACAAAAGAGATAACACCCCCCCATTACGTCATGCTTCAGAAATGTGAAAAAAGGTCCGTTTTCAAATGTTTTATTTTTCAACGTCAGTTCACATTTGTAGGTAGATCATCAGTTTTAGAGCTAAAATTAGCATGTTTAAAGTGATTTTCATGCTTCCAGGGGCCCGGGAAATGAATTAAATACCATTTGGAGGCATTTAATGTTCTAGCAAAAACAGGTGATTTTTGACAAACGAGATAACACCCCCCCATTACGTCATGCTTCAGAAATGTGAGAAAAGGTCCGTTTTCAAATGTTTTATTTTTGAACGTCAGTTCACATTTGTAGGTAGATCATCAGTTTTAGAGCTAAAATTAGCATGTTTAAAGTGATTTTCATCCTTCCAGGGGCCCGGGAAGTGAATTAAATACCATTTGGAGGCATTTAATGTTCAAGCAAAAACAGGTGATTTTTGACAAAAGAGATAACACCCCCCATTACGTCATGCTTCAGAAAGGTGAAGAATGGTCCGTTTTCAAATGTTTTATTTTTGAACGTCAGTTCACATTTGTAGGTAGATCGTCAGTTTTAGAGCTAAAATTTGCATGTTGAAAGTGATTTTCATGCTTCCAGGGGCCCGGGAATTGAATTAAATAGCATTTGGAGGCATTTAATGTTCAAGCAAAAACAGGTGATTTTTGACAAAAGAGATAACACCCCCCCATTACGTCATGCTTCAGAAAGGTGAAAAATGGTCAGTTTTCAAATGTTTTATTTTTGAACGTCAGTTCACATTTGTAGGTAGATCATCAGTTTCAGAGCTAAAATTAGCATGTTTAAAGTGATTTTCATGCTTCCAGGGGCCCGGGAAGTGAATTAAATACCATTTGGAGGCATTTAATGTTCAAGCAAAAACAGGTGATTTTTGACAAAAGAGATAACACCCCCCCATTACGTCATGCTTCAGAAAGGTGAAAAATGGTCCGTTTTCAAATGTTTTATTTTTGAACGTCAGTTCACATTTGTAGGTAGATCATCAGTTTTAGAGCTAAAATTTGCATGTTTAAAGTGATTTTCATGCTTCCAGGGGCCCGGGAAGTGAATTAAATACCATTCGGAGGCATTTAATGTTCAAGCAAAAACAGGTGATTTTTGACAAAAGAGATAACACCCCCCCATTACGTCATGCTTCAGAAATGTGAAAAAAGGTCAGTTTTCAAATGTTTTATTTTTCAACGTCAGTTCACATTTGTAGGTAGATCATCAGTTTTAGAGCTAAAATTAGCATGTTTAAAGTGATTTTCATGCTTCCAGGGGCCCGGGAAGTGAATTAAATACCATTTGGAGGCATTTAATGTTCAAGCAAAAACAGGTGATTTTTGACAAAAGAGATAACACCCCCCCATTACGTCATGCTTCAGAAAGGTGAAAAATGGTCCGTTTTCAAATGTTTTATTTTTGAACGTCAGTTCACATTTGTAGGTAGATCATCAGTTTTAGAGCTAAAATTTGCATGTTTAAAGTGATTTCCATACTTCCAGGGGTCTGGGAAGTGAATGAAATACCATTTGGAGGCATTTAATGTTCAAGCAAAAACAGGTGATTTTTGACAAAAGAGATAACACCCCCCCATTACGTCATGCTTCAGAAAGGTGAAGAATGGTCCGTTTTCAAATGTTTTATTTTTGAACGTCAGTTCACATTTGTAGGTAGATCGTCAGTTTTAGAGCTAAAATTTGCATGTTGAAAGTGATTTTCATGCTTCCAGGGGCCCGGGAAGTGAATTAAATACCAATTGGAGGCATTTAATGTTCAAGCAAAAACAGGTGATTTTTGACAAAAGAGATAACACCCCCCCATTATGTCATGCTTCAGAAAGGTGAAAAATGGTACGTTTTCAAATGTTTTATTTTTGAACGTCAGTTCACATTTGTAGGTAGATCGTCAGTTTTAGAGCTAAATTTTGCATGTTGAAAGTGATTTTCATGCTTCCAGGGGCCCGGGAAGTGAATTAAATACCATTTGGAGGCATTTAATGTTCAAGCAAAAACAGGTGATTTTTGACAAAAGAGATAACACCCCCCCCATTACGTCATGCTTAAGAAAGGTGAAAAATGGTCCGTTTTCAAATGTTTTATTTTTGAACGTCAGTTCACATTTGTAGGTAGATCATCAGTTTTAGAGCTAAAATTAGCATGTTTAAAGTGATTTTCATGCTTCCAGGGGCCCGGGAAGTGAATTAAATACCATTTGGAGGCATTTAATGTTCAAGCAAAAACAGGTGATTTTTGACAAAAGAGATAACACCCCCCCATTACGTCATGCTTCAGAAAGGTGAAAAATGGTCCGTTTTCAAATGTTTTATTTTTGAACGTCAGTTCACATTTGTAGGTAGATCATCAGTTTGAGAGCTAAAATTTGCATGTTTAAAGTGATTTTCATGGTTCCAGGGGCCCGGGAAGTGAATTAAATACCATTCGGAGGCATTTAATGTTCAAGCAAAAACAGGTGATTTTTGACAAAAGAGATAACACCCCCCATTACGTCATGCTTCAGAAATGTGAAAAAAGGTCCGTTTTCAAATGTTTTATTTTTCAACGTCAGTTCACATTTGTAGGTAGATCATCAGTTTTAGAGCTAAAATTAGCATGTTTAAAGTGATTTTCATCCTTCCAGGGGCCCGGGAAGTGAATTAAATACCATTTGGAGGCATTTATTGTTCAAACAAAAACAGGTGATTTTTGACAAAAGAAATAACACCCCCCATTACGTCATGCTTCAGAAAGGTGAAAAATGGTCAGTTTTCAAATGTCTTATTTTTGAACGTCAGTTCACATTTGTAGGTAGATCATCAGTTTAAGAGCTAAAATTAGCATGTTTAAAGTGATTTTCATGCTTCCAGGGGCCCGGGAAATGAATTAAATACCATTTGGAGGCATTTAATGTTCTAGCAAAAACAGGTGATTTTTGACAAACGAGATAACACCCCCCCATTACGTCATGCTTCAGAAATGTGAAAAAGGTCCGTTTTCAAATGTTTTATTTTTCAACGTCAGTTCACATTTGTAGGTAGATCATCAGTTTTAGAGCTAAAATTAGCATGTTTAAAGTGATTTTCATGCTTCCAGGGGCCCGGGAAGTGAATTAAATACCATTTGGAGGCATTTAATGTTCAAGCAAAAACAGGTGATTTTTGACAAAAGAGATAACACCCCCCCATTACGTCATGCTTCAGAAAGGTGAAAAATGGTCCGTTTTCAAATGTTTTATTTTTGAACGTCAGTTCACATTTGTAGGTAGATCATCAGTTTGAGAGCTAAAATTTGCATGTTTAAAGTGATTTTCATGGTTCCAGGGGCCCGGGAAGTGAATTAAATACCATTCGGAGGCATTTAATGTTCAAGCAAAAACAGGTGATTTTTTACAAAAGAGATAACACCCCCCCATTACGTCATGCTTCAGAAATGTGAAAAAAGGTCCGTTTTCAAATGTTTTATTTTTCAACGTCAGTTCACATTTGCAGGTAGATCATCAGTTTTAGAGCTAAAATTAGCATGTTTAAAGTGATTTTCATCCTTCCAGGGGCCCGGGAAGTGAATTAAATACCATTTGGAGGCATTTAATGTTCAAGCAAAAACAGGTGATTTTTGACAAAAGAGATAACACCCCCCCATTACGTCATGCTTCAGAAAGGTGAAAAATGGTCCGTTTTCAAATGTTTTATTTTTGAACGTCAGTTCACATTTGTAGGTAGATCATCAGTTTGAGAGCTAAAATTTGCATGTTTAAAGTGATTTTCATGGTTCCAGGGGCCCGGGAAGTGAATTAAATACCATTCGGAGGCATTTAATGTTCAAGCAAAAACAGGTGATTTTTTACAAAAGAGATAACACCCCCCCATTACGTCATGCTTCAGAAATGTGAAAAAAGGTACGTTTTCAAATGTTTTATTTTTCAACGTCAGTTCACATTTGCAGGTAGATCATCAGTTTTAGAGCTAAAATTAGCATGTTTAAAGTGATTTTCATCCTTCCAGGGGCCCGGGAAGTGAATTAAATACCATTTGGAGGCATTTAATGTTCAAACAAAAACAGGTGATTTTTACAAAAGAAATAACACCCCCATTACGTCATGCTTCAGAAAGGTGAAAAATGGTCAGTTTTCAAATGTTTTATTTTTGAACGTCAGTTCACATTTGTAGGTAGATCATCAGTTTAAGAGCTAAAATTAGCATGTTTAAAGTGATTTTCATGCTTCCAGGGGCCCGGGAAGTGAATTAAATACCATTTGGAAGCATTTAATGTTCAAGCAAAAACAGGTGATTTTTGACAAAAGAGATAACACCCCCCATTACGTCATGCTTCAGAAAGGTGAAGAATGGTCTGTTTTCAAATGTTTTATTTTTGAACGTCAGTTCACATTTGTAGGTAGATCGTCAGTTTTAGAGCTAAAATTTGCATGTTGAAAGTGATTTTCATGCTTCCAGGGGCCCGGGAATTGAATTAAATACCATTTGGAGGCATTTAATGTTCAAGCAAAAACAGGTGATTTTTGACAAAAGAGATAACACCCCCCATTACGTCATGCTTCAGAAAGGTGAAAAATGGTCAGTTTTCAAATGTTTTATTTTTGAACGTCAGTTCACATTTGAAGGTAGATCATCAGTTTAAGAGCTAAAATTAGCATGTTTAAAGTGATTTTCATGCTTCCAGGGGCCCGGGAAGTGAATTAAATACCATTTGGAGGCATTTAATGTTCAAGCAAAAACAGGTGATTTTTGACAAAAGAGATAACACCCCCCCATTACGTCATGCTTCAGAAAGGTGAAAAATGGTCAGTTTTCAAATGTTTTATTTTTGAACGTCAGTTCACATTTGTAGGTAGATCATCAGTTTAAGAGCTAAAATTAGCATGTTTAAAGTGATTTTCATGCTTCCAGGGGCCCGGGAAGTGAATTAAATACCATTTGGAGGCATTTAATGTTCAAGCAAAAACAGGTGATTTTTGACAAAAGAGATAACACCCCCCATTACGTCATGCTTCAGAAAGGTGAAGAATGGTCCGTTTTCAAATGTTTTATTTTTGAACGTCAGTTCACATTTGTAGGTAGATCGTCAGTTTTAGAGCTAAAATTTGCATGTTGAAAGTGATTTTCATGCTTCCAGGGGCCCGGGAATTGAATTAAATACCATTTGGAGGCATTTAATGTTCAAGCAAAAACAGGTGATTTTTGACAAAAGAGATAACACCCCCCATTACGTCATGCTTCAGAAAGGTGAAAAATGGTCAGTTTTCAAATGTTTTATTTTTGAACGTCAGTTCACATTTGAAGGTAGATCATCAGTTTAAGAGCTAAAATTAGCATGTTTAAAGTGATTTTCATGCTTCCAGGGGCCCAGGAAGTGAATTAAATACCATTTGGAGGCATTTAATGTTCAAGCAAAAACAGGTGATTTTTGACAAAAGAGATAACACCCCCCCATTACGTCATGCTTCAGAAAGGTGAAAAATGGTCCGTTTTCAAATGTTTTATTTTTGAACGTCAGTTCACATTTGTAGGTAGATCATCAGTTTTAGAGCTAAAATTTGCATGTTTAAAGTGATTTTCATGCTTCCAGGGGCCCGGGAAGTGAATTAAATACCATTCGGAGGCATTTAATGTTCAAGCAAAAACAGGTGATTTTTGACAAAAGAGATAACACACCCCATTACGTCATGCTTCAGAAATTTGAAAAAAGGTCCGTTTTCAAATGTTTTATTTTTCAACGTCCGTTCACATTTGTAGGTAGATCATCAGTTTTAGAGCTAAAATTAGCATGTTTAAAGTGATTTTCATGCTTCCAGGGGCCCGGGAAGTGAATTAAATACCATTTGGAGGCATTTAATGTTCAAGCAAAAACAGGTGATTTTTGACAAAAGAGATAACACCCCCCCATTACGTCATGCTTCAGAAAGGTGAAAAATGGTCCGTTTTCAAATGTTTTATTTTTGAACGTCAGTTCACATTTGTAGGTAGATCATCAGTTTTAGAGCTAAAATTTGCATGTTTAAAGTGATTTTCATACTTCCAGGGGTCTGGGAAGTGAATTAAATACCATTTGGAGGCATTTAATGTTCAAGCAAAAACAGGTGATTTTTGACAAAAGAGATAACACCCCCCCATTACGTCATGCTTCAGAAAGGTGAAGAATGGTCCGTTTCCAAATGTTTTATTTTTGAACGTCAGTTCACATTTGTAGGTAGATCGTCAGTTTTAGAGGTAAAATTTGCATGTTGAAAGTGATTTTCATGCTTCCAGGGGCCCGGGAAGTGAATTAAATACCAATTGGAGGCATTTAATGTTCAAGCAAAAACAGGTGATTTTTGACAAAAGAGATAACACCCCCCCATTACGTCATGCTTCAGAAAGGTGAAAAATTGTCAGTTTTCAAATGTTTTATTTTTGAACGTCAGTTCACATTTGTAGGTAGATCATCAGTTTAAGAGCTAAAATTAGCATGTTTAAAGTGATTTTCATGCTTCCAGGGGCCCGGTAAGTGAATTAAATACCATTTGGAGGCATTTAATGTTCAAGCAAAAACAGGTGATTTTTGACAAAAGAGATAACACCCCCCCATTACGTCATGCTTCAGAAAGGTGAAAAATGGTCCGTTTTCAAATGTTTTATTTTTCAACGTCAGTTCACATTTGTAGGTAGATCATCAGTTTTAGAGCTAAAATTTGCATGTTTAAAGTGATTTTCAGGCTTCCAGGGGCCCGGGAAGTGAATTAAATACCATTCGGAGGCATTTAATGTTCAAGCAAAAACAGGTGATTTTTGACAAAAGAGATAACACCCCCCCATTACGTCATGCTTCAGAAATGTGAAAAAAGGTCCGTTTTCAAATGTTTTATTTTTCAACGTCAGTTCACATTTGTAGGTAGATCATCAGTTTTAGAGCTAAAATTAGCATGTTTAAAGTGATTTTCATCCTTCCAGGGGCCCGGGAAGTGAATTAAATACCATTTGGAGGCATTTAATGTTCAAGCAAAAACAGGTGATTTTTGACAAACGAGATAACACCCCCCCATTACGTCATGCTTCAGAAATGTGAAAAAAGGTCCGTTTTCAAATGTTTTATTTTTCAACGTCAGTTCGCATTTGTAAGTAGATCATCAGTTTTAGAGCTAAAATTAGCATGTTTAAAGTGATTTTCATGCTTCCAGGGGCCCGGGAAGTGAATTAAATACCATTTGGAGGCATTTAATGTTCAAGCAAAAACAGGTGATTTTTGACAAAAGAGATAACACCCCCCCATTACGTCATGCTTCAGAAATGTGAAAAAAGGTCCGTTTTCAAATGTTTTATTTTTCAACGTCAGTTCACATATGTAGGTAGATCATCAGTTTTAGAGCTAAAATTAGCATGTTTAAAGTGATTTTCATGCTTCCAGGGGCCCGGGAAATTAATTAAATACCATTTGGAGGCATTTAATGTTCTAGCAAAAACAGGTGATTTTTGACAAACGAGATAACACCCCCCCATTACGTCATGCTTCAGAAATGTGAGAAAAGGTCCGTTTTCAAATGTTTTATTTTTGAACGTCAGTTCACATTTGTAGGTAGATCATCAGTTTTAGAGCTAAAATTAGCATGTTTAAAGTGATTTTCATCCTTCCAGGGGCCCGGGAAGTGAATTAAATACCATTTGGAGGCATTTAATGTTCAAGCAAAAACAGGTGATTTTTGACAAAAGAGATAACACCCCCCATTACGTCATGCTTCAGAAAGGTGAAGAATGGTCCGTTTTCAAATGTTTTATTTTTGAACGTCAGTTCACATATGTAGGTAGATCGTCAGTTTTAGAGCTAAAATTTGCATGTTGAAAGTGAATTTCATGCTTCCAGGGGCCCGGGAATTGAATTAAATACCATTTGGAGGCATTTAATGTTCAAGCAAAAACAGGTGATTTTTGACAAAAGAGATAACACCCCCCCATTACGTCATGCTTCAGAAAGGTGAAAAATGGTCAGTTTTCAAATGTTTTATTTTTGAACGTCAGTTCACATTTGTAGGTAGATCATCAGTTTAAGAGCTAAAATTAGCATGTTTAAAGTGATTTTCATGCTTCCAGGGGCCCGGGAAGTGAATTAAATACCATTTGGAGGCATTTAATGTTCAAGCAAAAACAGGTGATTTTTGACAAAAGAGATAACACCCCCCCATTACGTCATGCTTCAGAAAGGTGAAAAATGGTCCGTTTTCAAATGTTTTATTTTTGAACGTCAGTTCACATTTGTAGGTAGATCATCAGTTTTAGAGCTAAAATTTGCATGTTTAAAGTGATTTTCATACTTCCAGGGGTCTGGGAAGTAAATTAAATACCATTTGGAGGCATTTAATGTTCAAGCAAAAACAGGTGATTTTTGCCAAAATGATAACACCCCCCCATTACGTCATGCTTCAGAAAGGTGAAGAATGGTCCGTTTTCAAATGTTTTATTTTTGAACGTCAGTTCACATTTGTAGGTAGATCGTCAGTTTTAGAGCTAAAATTTGCATGTTGAAAGTGATTTTCATGCTTCCAGGGGCCCGGGAAGTGAATTAAATACCAATTGGAGGCATTTAATGTTCAAGCAAAAACAGGTGATTTTTGACAAAAGAGATAACACCCCCCCATTACGTCATGCTTCAGAAAGGTGAAAAATGGTCCGTTTTCAAATGTTTTATTTTTGAACGTCAGTTCACATTTGTAGGTAGATCGTCAGTTTTAGAGCTAAATTTTGCATGTTGAAAGTGATTTTCATGCTTCCAGGGGCCCGGGAAGTGAATTAAATACCATTTGGAGGCATTTAATGTTCAAGCAAAAACAGGTGATTTTTGACAAAAGAGATAACACCCCCCCATTACGTCATGCTTAAGAAAGGTGAAAAATGGTCCGTTTTCAAATGTTTTATTTTTGAACATCAGTTCACATTTGTAGGTAGATCATCAGTTTTAGAGCTAAAATTAGCATGTTTGAAGTGATTTTCATGCTTCCAGGGGCCCGGGAAGTGAATTAAATACCATTTGGAGGCATTTAATGTTCAAGCAAAAACAGGTGATTTTTGACAAAAGAGATAACACCCCCCCATTACGTCATGCTTCAGAAAGGTGAAAAATGGTCCGTTTTCAAATGTTTTATTTTTGAACGTCAGTTCACATTTGTAGGTAGATCATCAGTTTGAGAGCTAAAATTTGCATGTTTAAAGTGATTTTCATGGTTCCAGGGGCCCGGGAAGTGAATTAAATACCATTCGGAGGCATTTAATGTTCAAGCAAAAACAGGTGATTTTTGACAAAAGAGATAACACCCCCCATTACGTCATGCTTCAGAAATGTGAAAAAAGGTCCGTTTTCAAATGTTTTATTTTTCAACGTCAGTTCACATTTGTAGGTAGATCATCAGTTTTAAAGCTAAAATTAGCATGTTTAAAGTGATATTCATCCTTCCAGGGGCCCGGGAAGTGAATTAAATACCATTTGGAGGCATTTAATGTTCAAACAAAAACAGGTGATTTTTGACAAAAGAAATAACACCCCCCATTACGTCATGCTTCAGAAAGGTGACAAATGGTCAGTTTTCAAATTTCTTATTTTTGAACGTCAGTTCACATTTGTAGGTAGATCATCAGTTTAAGAGCTAAAATTAGCATGTTTAAAGTGATTTTCATGCTTCCAGGGGCCCGGGAAATGAATTAAATACCATTTGGAGGCATTTAATGTTCTAGCAAAAACAGGTGATTTTTGACAAACGAGATAACACCCCCCCCATTACGTCATGCTTCAGAAATGTGAAAAAAGGTCCGTTTTCAAATGTTTTATTTTTCAACGTCAGTTCACATTTGTAGGTAGATCATCAGTTTTAGAGCTAAAATTAGCATGTTTAAAGTGATTTTCATGCTTCCAGGGGCCCGGGAAGTGAATTAAATACCATTTGGAGGCATTTAATGTTCAAGCAAAAACAGGTGATTTTTGACAAAAGAGATAACACCCCCCCATTACGTCATGCTTCAGAAAGGTGAAAAATGGTCCGTTTTCAAATGTTTTATTTTTGAACGTCAGTTCACATTTGTAGGTAGATCATCAGTTTGAGAGCTAAAATTTGCATGTTTAAAGTGATTTTCATGGTTCCAGGGGCCCGGGAAGTGAATTAAATACCATTCGGAGGCATTTAATGTTCAAGCAAAAACAGGTGATTTTTTACAAAAGAGATAACACCCCCCCATTACGTCATGCTTCAGAAATGTGAAAAAAGGTCCGTTTTCAAATGTTTTATTTTTCAACGTCAGTTCACATTTGCAGGTAGATCATCAGTTTTAGAGCTAAAATTAGCATGTTTAAAGTGATTTTCATCCTTCCAGGGGCCCGGGAAGTGAATTAAATACCATTTGGAGGCATTTAATGTTCAAACAAAAACAGGTGATTTTTACAAAAGAAATAACACCCCCCATTACGTCATGCTTCAGAAAGGTGAAAAATGGTCAGTTTTCAAATGTTTTATTTTTGAACGTCAGTTCACATTTGTAGGTAGATCATCAGTTTAAGAGCTAAAATTAGCATGTTGAAAGTGATTTTCATGCTTCCAGGGGCCCGGGAATTGAATTAAATACCATTTGGAGGCATTTAATGTTCAAGCAAAAACAGGTGATTTTTGACAAAAGAGATAACACCCCCCATTACGTCATGCTTCAGAAAGGTGAAAAATGGTCAGTTTTCAAATGTTTTATTTTTGAACGTCAGTTCACATTTGAAGGTAGATCATCAGTTTAAGAGCTAAAATTAGCATGTTTAAAGTGATTTTCATGCTTCCAGGGGCCCGTGAAGTGAATTAAATACCATTTGGAGGCATTTAATGTTCAAGCAAAAACAGGTGATTTTTGACAAAAGAGATAACACCCCCCATTACGTCATGCTTCAGAAAGGTGAAAAATGGTCCGTTTTCAAATGTTTTATTTTTGAACGTCAGTTCACATTTGTAGGTAGATCATCAGTTTTAGAGCTAAAATTTGCATGTTTAAAGTGATTTTCATGCTTCCAGGGGCCCGGGAAGTGAATTAAATACCATTCGGAGGCATTTAATGTTCAAGCAAAAACAGGTGATTTTTGACAAAAGAGATAACACCCCCCATTACGTCATGCTTCAGAAATTTGAAAAAAGGTCCGTTTTCAAATGTTTTATTTTTCAACGTCAGTTCACATTTGTAGGTAGATCATCAGTTTTAGAGCTAAAATTAGCATGTTTAAAGTGATTTTCATGCTTCCAGGGGCCCGGGAAGTGAATTAAATACCATTTGGAGGCATTTAATGTTCAAGCAAAAACAGGTGATTTTTGACAAAAGAGATAACACCCCCCCATTACGTCATGCTTCAGAAAGGTGAAAAAAGGTCAGTTTTCAAATGTTTTATTTTTGAACGCCAGTTCACATTTGTAGGTAGATCATCAGTTTTAGAGCTAAAATTTGCATGTTTAAAGTGATTTTCATACTTCCAGGGGTCTGGGAAGTGAATTAAATACAATTTGGAGGCATTTAATGTTCAAGCAAAAACAGGTGATTTTTGACAAAAGAGATAACACCCCCCCATTACGTCATGCTTCAGAAAGGTGAAAAATTGTCAGTTTTCAAATGTTTTATTTTTGAACGTCAGTTCACATTTGTAGGTAGATCATCAGTGTAAGAACTAAATTAGCATGTTTAAAGTGATTTTCATGGTTCCAGGGGCCCGGGAAGTGAATTAAATACCATTCGGAGGCATTTAATGTTCAAGCAAAAACAGGTGATTTTTTACAAAAGAGATAACACCCCCCCATTACGTCATGCTTCAGAAATGTGAAAAAAGGTCCGTTTTCAAATGTTTTATTTTTCAACGTCAGTTCACATTTGCAGGTAGATCATCAGTTTTAGAGCTAAAATTAGCATGTTTAAAGTGATTTTCATCCTTCCAGGGGCCCGGGAAGTGAATTAAATACCATTTGGAGGCATTTAATGTTCAAACAAAAACAGGTGATTTTTACAAAAGAAATAACACCCCCCATTACGTCATGCTTCAGAAAGGTGAAAAATGGTCAGTTTTCAAATGTTTTATTTTTGAACGTCAGTTCACATTTGTAGGTAGATCATCAGTTTAAGAGCTAAAATTAGCATGTTGAAAGTGATTTTCATGCTTCCAGGGGCCCGGGAATTGAATTAAATACCATTTGGAGGCATTTAATGTTCAAGCAAAAACAGGTGATTTTTGACAAAAGAGATAACACCCCCCATTACGTCATGCTTCAGAAAGGTGAAAAATGGTCAGTTTTCAAATGTTTTATTTTTGAACGTCAGTTCACATTTGAAGGTAGATCATCAGTTTAAGAGCTAAAATTAGCATGTTTAAAGTGATTTTCATGCTTCCAGGGGCCCGTGAAGTGAATTAAATACCATTTGGAGGCATTTAATGTTCAAGCAAAAACAGGTGATTTTTGACAAAAGAGATAACACCCCCCATTACGTCATGCTTCAGAAAGGTGAAAAATGGTCCGTTTTCAAATGTTTTATTTTTGAACGTCAGTTCACATTTGTAGGTAGATCATCAGTTTTAGAGCTAAAATTTGCATGTTTAAAGTGATTTTCATGCTTCCAGGGGCCCGGGAAGTGAATTAAATACCATTCGGAGGCATTTAATGTTCAAGCAAAAACAGGTGATTTTTGACAAAAGAGATAACACCCCCCATTACGTCATGCTTCAGAAATTTGAAAAAAGGTCCGTTTTCAAATGTTTTATTTTTCAACGTCAGTTCACATTTGTAGGTAGATCATCAGTTTTAGAGCTAAAATTAGCATGTTTAAAGTGATTTTCATGCTTCCAGGGGCCCGGGAAGTGAATTAAATACCATTTGGAGGCATTTAATGTTCAAGCAAAAACAGGTGATTTTTGACAAACGAGATAACACCCCCCCATTACGTCATGCTTCAGAAATGTGAAAAAAGGTCCGTTTTCAAATGTTTTATTTTTCAACGTCAGTTCGCATTTGTAAGTAGATCATCAGTTTTAGAGCTAAAATTAGCATGTTTAAAGTGATTTTCATGCTTCCAGGGGCCCGGGAAGTGAATTAAATACCATTTGGAGGCATTTAATGTTCAAGCAAAAACAGGTGATTTTTGACAAAAGAGATAACACCCCCCCATTACGTCATGCTTCAGAAATGTGAAAAAAGGTCCGTTTTCAAATGTTTTATTTTTCAACGTCAGTTCACATATGTAGGTAGATCATCAGTTTTAGAGCTAAAATTAGCATGTTTAAAGTGATTTTCATGCTTCCAGGGGCCCGGGAAATTAATTAAATACCATTTGGAGGCATTTAATGTTCTAGCAAAAACAGGTGATTTTTGACAAACGAGATAACACCCCCCCATTACGTCATGCTTCAGAAATGTGAGAAAAGGTCCGTTTTCAAATGTTTTATTTTTGAACGTCAGTTCACATTTGTAGGTAGATCATCAGTTTTAGAGCTAAAATTAGCATGTTTAAAGTGATTTTCATCCTTCCAGGGGCCCGGGAAGTGAATTAAATACCATTTGGAGGCATTTAATGTTCAAGCAAAAACAGGTGATTTTTGACAAAAGAGATAACACCCCCCATTACGTCATGCTTCAGAAAGGTGAAGAATGGTCCGTTTTCAAATGTTTTATTTTTGAACGTCAGTTCACATTTGTAGGTAGATCGTCAGTTTTAGAGCTAAAATTTGCATGTTGAAAGTGAATTTCATGCTTCCAGGGGCCCGGGAATTGAATTAAATACCATTTGGAGGCATTTAATGTTCAAGCAAAAACAGGTGATTTTTGACAAAAGAGATAACACCCCCCCATTACGTCATGCTTCAGAAAGGTGAAAAATGGTCAGTTTTCAAATGTTTTATTTTTGAACGTCAGTTCACATTTGTAGGTAGATCATCAGTTTAAGAGCTAAAATTAGCATGTTTAAAGTGATTTTCATGCTTCCAGGGGCCCGGGAAGTGAATTAAATACCATTTGGAGGCATTTAATGTTCAAGCAAAAACAGGTGATTTTTGACAAAAGAGATAACACCCCCCCATTACGTCATGCTTCAGAAAGGTGAAAAATGGTCCGTTTTCAAATGTTTTATTTTTGAACGTCAGTTCACATTTGTAGGTAGATCATCAGTTTTAGAGCTAAAATTTGCATGTTTAAAGTGATTTTCATACTTCCAGGGGTCTGGGAAGTGAATTAAATACCATTTGGAGGCATTTAATGTTCAAGCAAAAACAGGTGATTTTTGCCAAAATGATAACACCCCCCCATTACGTCATGCTTCAGAAAGGTGAAGAATGGTCCGTTTTCAAATGTTTTATTTTTGAACGTCAGTTCACATTTGTAGGTAGATCGTCAGTTTTAGAGCTAAAATTTGCATGTTGAAAGTGATTTTCATGCTTCCAGGGGCCCGGGAAGTGAATTAAATACCAATTGGAGGCATTTAATGTTCAAGCAAAAACAGGTGATTTTTGACAAAAGAGATAACACCCCCCCATTACGTCATGCTTCAGAAAGGTGAAAAATGGTCCGTTTTCAAATGTTTTATTTTTGAACGTCAGTTCACATTTGTAGGTAGATCGTCAGTTTTAGAGCTAAATTTTGCATGTTGAAAGTGATTTTCATGCTTCCAGGGGCCCGGGAAGTGAATTAAATACCATTTGGAGGCATTTAATGTTCAAGCAAAAACAGGTGATTTTTGACAAAAGAGATAACACCCCCCCATTACGTCATGCTTAAGAAAGGTGAAAAATGGTCCGTTTTCAAATGTTTTATTTTTGAACATCAGTTCACATTTGCAGGTAGATCATCAGTTTTAGAGCTAAAATTAGCATGTTTAAAGTGATTTTCATGCTTCCAGGGGCCCGGGAAGTGAATTAAATACCATTTGGAGGCATTTAATGTTCAAGCAAAAACAGGTGATTTTTGACAAAAGAGATAACACCCCCCCATTACGTCATGCTTCAGAAAGGTGAAAAATGGTCCGTTTTCAAATGTTTTATTTTTGAACGTCAGTTCACATTTGTAGGTAGATCATCAGTTTGAGAGCTAAAATTTGCATGTTTAAAGTGATTTTCATGGTTCCAGGGGCCCGGGAAGTGAATTAAATACCATTCGGAGGCATTTAATGTTCAAGCAAAAACAGGTGATTTTTGACAAAAGAGATAACACCCCCCATTACGTCATGCTTCAGAAATGTGAAAAAAGGTCCGTTTTCAAATGTTTTATTTTTCAACGTCAGTTCACATTTGTAGGTAGATCATCAGTTTTAAAGCTAAAATTAGCATGTTTAAAGTGATATTCATCCTTCCAGGGGCCCGGGAAGTGAATTAAATACCATTTGGAGGCATTTAATGTTCAAACAAAAACAGGTGATTTTTGACAAAAGAAATAACACCCCCCATTACGTCATGCTTCAGAAAGGTGACAAATGGTCAGTTTTCAAATGTCTTATTTTTGAACGTCAGTTCACATTTGTAGGTAGATCATCAGTTTAAGAGCTAAAATTAGCATGTTTAAAGTGATTTTCATGCTTCCAGGGGCCCGGGAAATGAATTAAATACCATTTGGAGGCATTTAATGTTCTAGCAAAAACAGGTGATTTTTGACAAACGAGATAACACCCCCCCCATTACGTCATGCTTCAGAAATGTGAAAAAAGGTCCGTTTTCAAATGTTTTATTTTTCAACGTCAGTTCACATTTGTAGGTAGATCATCAGTTTTAGAGCTAAAATTAGCATGTTTAAAGTGATTTTCATGCTTCCAGGGGCCCGGGAAGTGAATTAAATACCATTTGGAGGCATTTAATGTTCAAGCAAAAACAGGTGATTTTTGACAAAAGAGATAACACCCCCCCATTACGTCATGCTTCAGAAAGGTGAAAAATGGTCCGTTTTCAAATGTTTTATTTTTGAACGTCAGTTCACATTTGTAGGTAGATCATCAGTTTGAGAGCTAAAATTTGCATGTTTAAAGTGATTTTCATGGTTCCAGGGGCCCGGGAAGTGAATTAAATACCATTCGGAGGCATTTAATGTTCAAGCAAAAACAGGTGATTTTTTACAAAAGAGATAACACCCCCCCATTACGTCATGCTTCAGAAATGTGAAAAAAGGTCCGTTTTCAAATGTTTTATTTTTCAACGTCAGTTCACATTTGCAGGTAGATCATCAGTTTTAGAGCTAAAATTAGCATGTTTAAAGTGATTTTCATCCTTCCAGGGGCCCGGGAAGTGAATTAAATACCATTTGGAGGCATTTAATGTTCAAACAAAAACAGGTGATTTTTACAAAAGAAATAACACCCCCCATTACGTCATGCTTCAGAAAGGTGAAAAATGGTCAGTTTTCAAATGTTTTATTTTTGAACGTCAGTTCACATTTGTAGGTAGATCATCAGTTTAAGAGCTAAAATTAGCATGTTGAAAGTGATTTTCATGCTTCCAGGGGCCCGGGAATTGAATTAAATACCATTTGGAGGCATTTAATGTTCAAGCAAAAACAGGTGATTTTTGACAAAAGAGATAACACCCCCCATTACGTCATGCTTCAGAAAGGTGAAAAATGGTCAGTTTTCAAATGTTTTATTTTTGAACGTCAGTTCACATTTGAAGGTAGATCATCAGTTTAAGAGCTAAAATTAGCATGTTTAAAGTGATTTTCATGCTTCCAGGGGCCCGTGAAGTGAATTAAATACCATTTGGAGGCATTTAATGTTCAAGCAAAAACAGGTGATTTTTGACAAAAGAGATAACACCCCCCATTACGTCATGCTTCAGAAAGGTGAAAAATGGTCCGTTTTCAAATGTTTTATTTTTGAACGTCAGTTCACATTTGTAGGTAGATCATCAGTTTTAGAGCTAAAATTTGCATGTTTAAAGTGATTTTCATGCTTCCAGGGGCCCGGGAAGTGAATTAAATACCATTCGGAGGCATTTAATGTTCAAGCAAAAACAGGTGATTTTTGACAAAAGAGATAACACCCCCCATTACGTCATGCTTCAGAAATTTGAAAAAAGGTCCGTTTTCAAATGTTTTATTTTTCAACGTCAGTTCACATTTGTAGGTAGATCATCAGTTTTAGAGCTAAAATTAGCATGTTTAAAGTGATTTTCATGCTTCCAGGGGCCCGGGAAGTGAATTAAATACCATTTGGAGGCATTTAATGTTCAAGCAAAAACAGGTGATTTTTGACAAAAGAGATAACACCCCCCCATTACGTCATGCTTCAGAAAGGTGAAAAAAGGTCAGTTTTCAAATGTTTTATTTTTGAACGCCAGTTCACATTTGTAGGTAGATCATCAGTTTTAGAGCTAAAATTTGCATGTTTAAAGTGATTTTCATACTTCCAGGGGTCTGGGAAGTGAATTAAATACAATTTGGAGGCATTTAATGTTCAAGCAAAAACAGGTGATTTTTGACAAAAGAGATAACACCCCCCCATTACGTCATGCTTCAGAAAGGTGAAAAATTGTCAGTTTTCAAATGTTTTATTTTTGAACGTCAGTTCACATTTGTAGGTAGATCATCAGTGTAAGAACTAAATTAGCATGTTTAAAGTGATTTTCATGGTTCCAGGGGCCCGGGAAGTGAATTAAATACCATTCGGAGGCATTTAATGTTCAAGCAAAAACAGGTGATTTTTTACAAAAGAGATAACACCCCCCCATTACGTCATGCTTCAGAAATGTGAAAAAAGGTCCGTTTTCAAATGTTTTATTTTTCAACGTCAGTTCACATTTGCAGGTAGATCATCAGTTTTAGAGCTAAAATTAGCATGTTTAAAGTGATTTTCATCCTTCCAGGGGCCCGGGAAGTGAATTAAATACCATTTGGAGGCATTTAATGTTCAAACAAAAACAGGTGATTTTTACAAAAGAAATAACACCCCCCATTACGTCATGCTTCAGAAAGGTGAAAAATGGTCAGTTTTCAAATGTTTTATTTTTGAACGTCAGTTCACATTTGTAGGTAGATCATCAGTTTAAGAGCTAAAATTAGCATGTTGAAAGTGATTTTCATGCTTCCAGGGGCCCGGGAATTGAATTAAATACCATTTGGAGGCATTTAATGTTCAAGCAAAAACAGGTGATTTTTGACAAAAGAGATAACACCCCCCATTACGTCATGCTTCAGAAAGGTGAAAAATGGTCAGTTTTCAAATGTTTTATTTTTGAACGTCAGTTCACATTTGAAGGTAGATCATCAGTTTAAGAGCTAAAATTAGCATGTTTAAAGTGATTTTCATGCTTCCAGGGGCCCGTGAAGTGAATTAAATACCATTTGGAGGCATTTAATGTTCAAGCAAAAACAGGTGATTTTTGACAAAAGAGATAACACCCCCCATTACGTCATGCTTCAGAAAGGTGAAAAATGGTCCGTTTTCAAATGTTTTATTTTTGAACGTCAGTTCACATTTGTAGGTAGATCATCAGTTTTAGAGCTAAAATTTGCATGTTTAAAGTGATTTTCATGCTTCCAGGGGCCCGGGAAGTGAATTAAATACCATTCGGAGGCATTTAATGTTCAAGCAAAAACAGGTGATTTTTGACAAAAGAGATAACACCCCCCATTACGTCATGCTTCAGAAATTTGAAAAAAGGTCCGTTTTCAAATGTTTTATTTTTCAACGTCAGTTCACATTTGTAGGTAGATCATCAGTTTTAGAGCTAAAATTAGCATGTTTAAAGTGATTTTCATGCTTCCAGGGGCCCGGGAAGTGAATTAAATACCATTTGGAGGCATTTAATGTTCAAGCAAAAACAGGTGATTTTTGACAAAAGAGATAACACCCCCCCATTACGTCATGCTTCAGAAAGGTGAAAAAAGGTCAGTTTTCAAATGTTTTATTTTTGAACGCCAGTTCACATTTGTAGGTAGATCATCAGTTTTAGAGCTAAAATTTGCATGTTTAAAGTGATTTTCATACTTCCAGGGGTCTGGGAAGTGAATTAAATACAATTTGGAGGCATTTAATGTTCAAGCAAAAACAGGTGATTTTTGACAAAAGAGATAACACCCCCCCATTACGTCATGCTTCAGAAAGGTGAAAAATTGTCAGTTTTCAAATGTTTTATTTTTGAACGTCAGTTCACATTTGTAGGTAGATCATCAGTTTAAGAGCTAAAATTAGCATGTTTAAAGTGATTTTCATGCTTCTAGGGGCCCGGTAAGTGAATTAAATACCATTTGGAGGCATTTAATGTTCAAGCAAAAACAGGTGATTTTTGACAAAAGAGATAACACCCCCCCATTACGTCATGCTTCAGAAAGGTGAAAAATGGTCCGTTTTCAAATGTTTTATTTTTGAACGTCAGTTCACATTTGTAGGTAGATCATCAGTTTTAGAGCTAAAATTTGCATGTTTAAAGTGATTTTCAGGCTTCCAGGGGCCCGAGAAGTGAATTAAATACCATTCGGAGGCATTTAATGTTCAAGCAAAAACAGGTGATTTTTTACAAAAGAGATAACACCCCCCCATTACGTCATGCTTCAGAAATGTGAAAAAAGGTCCGTTTTCAAATGTTTTATTTTTCAACGTCAGTTCACATTTGTAGGTAGATCATCAGTTTTAGAGCTAAAATTAGCATGTTTAAAGTGATTTTCATCCTTCCAGGGGCCCGGGAAGTGAATTAAATACCATTTGGAGGCATTTAATGTTCAAGCAAAAAACAGGTGATTTTTGACAAACGAGATAACACCCCCCCATTACGTCATGCTTCAGAAAAGTGAAAAAAGGTCCGTTTTCAAATGTTTTATTTTTCAACGTCAGTTCGCATTTGTAAGTAGATCATCAGTTTTAGAGCTAAAATTAGCATGTTTAAAGTGATTTTCATGCTTCCAGGGGCCCGGGAAGTGAATTAAATACCATTTGGAGGCATTTAATGTTCAAGCAAAAACAGGTGATTTTTGACAAAAGAGATAACACCCCCCATTACGTCATGCTTCAGAAATTTGAAAAAAGGTCCGTTTTCAAATGTTTTATTTTTCAACGTCAGTTCACATTTGTAGGTAGATCATCAGTTTTAGAGCTAAAATTAGCATGTTTAAAGTGATTTTCATGCTTCCAGGGGCCCGGGAAGTGAATTAAATACCATTTGGAGGCATTTAATGTTCAGGCAAAAACAGGTGATTTTTGACAAAAGAGTAAAACCCCCCCCCCCATTACGTCATGCTTCAGAAAGGTGAAAAATGGTCCGTTTTCAAATGTTTTATTTTTGAACGTCAGTTCACATTTGTAGGTAGATCATCAGTTTTAGAGCTAAAATTTGCATGTTTAAAGTGATTTTCATACTTCCAGGGGTCTGGGAAGTGAATTAAATACCATTTGGAGGCATTTAATGTTCAAGCAAAAACAGGTGATTTTTGACAAAAGAGATAACACCCCCCCATTACGTCATGCTTCAGAAAGGTGAAGAATGGTCCGTTTCCAAATGTTTTATTTTTGAACGTCAGTTCACATTTGTAGGTAGATCGTCAGTTTTAGAGCTAAAATTTGCATGTTGAAAGTGATTTTCATGCTTCCAGGGGCCCGGGAAGTGAATTAAATACCAATTGGAGGCATTTAATGTTCAAGCAAAAACAGGTGATTTTTGACAAAATAGATAACACCCCCCCATTACGTCATGCTTCAGAAAGGTGAAAAATTGTCAGTTTTCAAATGTTTTATTTTTGAACGTCAGTTCACATTTGTAGGTAGATCATCAGTTTAAGAGCTAAAATTAGCATGTTTAAAGTGATTTTCATGCTTCCAGGGGCCCGGGAAGTGAATTAAATACCATTCGGAGGCATTTAATGTTCAAGCAAAAACAGGTGATTTTTGACAAAAGAGATAACACCCCCCCATTACGTCATGCTTCAGAAATGTGAAAAAAGGTCCGTTTTCAAATGTTTTATTTTTCAACGTCAGTTCACATTTGTAAGTAGATCATCAGTTTTAGAGCTAAAATTAGCATGTTTAAAGTGATTTTTATGCTTCCAGGGGCCCGGGAAGTGAATTAAATACCATTTGGAGGCATTTAATGTTCAAGCAAAAACAGGTGATTTTTGACAAAAGAGATAACACCCCCCCATTACGTCATGCTTCAGAAAGGTGAAGAATGGTCCGTTTTCAAATGTTTCATTTTTGAACGTCAGTTCACATTTGTAGGTAGATCATCAGTTTTAGATCTAAAATTAGCTTGTTTAAAGTGATTTTCACCCTTCCAGGGGCCCGGGAAGTGAATTAAATACCATTTGGAGGCATTTAATGTTCAAACAAAAACAGGTGATTTTTGACAAAAGAAATAACACCCCCATTACGTCATGCTTCAGAAAGGTGACAAATGGTCCATTTTCAAATGTTTTATTTTTGAACGTCAGTTCACATTTGTAGGTAGATCATCAGTTTAAGAGCTAAAATTTGCATGTTGAAAGTGATTTTCATGCTTCCAGGGGCCCGGGAATTGAATTAAATACCATTTGGAGGCATTTAATGTTCAAACAAAAACAGGTGATTTTTGACAAAAGAAATAACACCCCCCATTACGTCATGCTTCAGAAAGGTGAAAAATGGTCAGTTTTCAAATGTCTTATTTTTGAACGTCAGTTCACATTTGTAGGTAGATCATCAGTTTAAGAGCTAAAATTAGCATGTTTAAAGTGATTTTCATGCTTCCAGGGGCCCGGGAAATGAATTAAATACCATTTGGAGGCATTTAATGTTCTAGCAAAAACAGGTGATTTTTGACAAACGAGATAACACCCCCCCATTACGTCATGCTTCAGAAATGTGAAAAAAGGTCCGTTTTCAAATGTTTTATTTTTCAACGTCAGTTCACATTTGTAGGTAGATCATCAGTTTTAGAGCTAAAATTAGCATGTTTAAAGTGATTTTCATGCTTCCAGGGGCCCGGGAAGTGAATTAAATACCATTTGGAGGCATTTAATGTTCAAGCAAAAACAGGTGATTTTTGACAAAAGAGATAACACCCCCCCATTACGTCATGCTTCAGAAAGGTGAAAAATGGTCCGTTTTCAAATGTTTTATTTTTGAACGTCAGTTCACATTTGTAGGTAGATCATCAGTTTGAGAGCTAAAATTTGCATGTTTAAAGTGATTTTCATGGTTCCAGGGGCCCGGGAAGTGAATTAAATACCATTCGGAGGCATTTAATGTTCAAGCAAAAACAGGTGATTTTTTACAAAAGAGATAACACCCCCCCATTACGTCATGCTTCAGAAATGTGAAAAAAGGTCCGTTTTCAAATGTTTTATTTTTCAACGTCAGTTCACATTTGCAGGTAGATCATCAGTTTTAGAGCTAAAATTAGCATGTTTAAAGTGATTTTCATCCTTCCAGGGGCCCAGGAAGTGAATTAAATACCATTTGGAGGCATTTAATGTTCAAACAAAAACAGGTGATTTTTACAAAAGAAATAACACCCCCCATTACGTCATGCTTCAGAAAGGTGAAAAATGGTCAGTTTTCAAATGTTTTATTTTTGAACGTCAGTTCACATTTGTAGGTAGATCATCAGTTTAAGAGCTAAAATTAGCATGTTTAAAGTGATTTTCATGCTTCCAGGGGCCCGGGAAGTGAATTAAATACCATTTGGAGGCATTTAATGTTCAAGCAAAAACAGGTGATTTTTGACAAAAGAGATAACACCCCCCATGACGTCATGCTTCAGAAAGGTGAAGAATGGTCCGTTTTCAAATGTTTTATTTTTGAACGTCAGTTCACATTTGTAGGTAGATCGTCAGTTTTAGAGCTAAAATTTGCATGTTGAAAGTGATTTTCATGCTTCCAGGGGCCCGGGAATTGAATTAAATACCATTTGGAGGCATTTAATGTTCAAGCAAAAACAGGTGATTTTTGACAAAAGAGATAACACCCCCCCATTACGTCATGCTTCAGAAAGGTGAAAAATGGTCCGTTTTCAAATGTTTTATTTTTGAACGTCAGTTCACATTTGTAGGTAGATCATCAGTTTGAGAGCTAAAATTTGCATGTTTAAAGTGATTTTCATGGTTCCAGGGGCCCGGGAAGTGAATTAAATACCATTCGGAGGCATTTAATGTTCAAGCAAAAACAGGTGATTTTTTACAAAAGAGATAACACCCCCCCATTACGTCATGCTTCAGAAATGTGAAAAAAGGTCCGTTTTCAAATGTTTTATTTTTCAACGTCAGTTCACATTTGCAGGTAGATCATCAGTTTTAGAGCTAAAATTAGCATGTTTAAAGTGATTTTCATCCTTCCAGGGGCCCGGGAAGTGAATTAAATACCATTTGGAGGCATTTAATGTTCAAACAAAAACAGGTGATTTTTACAAAAGAAATAACACCCCCCATTACGTCATGCTTCAGAAAGGTGAAAAATGGTCAGTTTTCAAATGTTTTATTTTTGAACGTCAGTTCACATTTGTAGGTAGATCATCAGTTTAAGAGCTAAAATTAGCATGTTGAAAGTGATTTTCATGCTTCCAGGGGCCCGGGAATTGAATTAAATACCATTTGGAGGCATTTAATGTTCAAGCAAAAACAGGTGATTTTTGACAAAAGAGATAACACCCCCCATTACGTCATGCTTCAGAAAGGTGAAAAATGGTCAGTTTTCAAATGTTTTATTTTTGAACGTCAGTTCACATTTGAAGGTAGATCATCAGTTTAAGAGCTAAAATTAGCATGTTTAAAGTGATTTTCATGCTTCCAGGGGCCCGTGAAGTGAATTAAATACCATTTGGAGGCATTTAATGTTCAAGCAAAAACAGGTGATTTTTGACAAAAGAGATAACACCCCCCATTACGTCATGCTTCAGAAAGGTGAAAAATGGTCCATTTTCAAATGTTTTATTTTTGAACGTCAGTTCACATTTGTAGGTAGATCATCAGTTTTAGAGCTAAAATTTGCATGTTTAAAGTGATTTTCATGCTTCCAGGGGCCCGGGAAGTGAATTAAATACCATTCGGAGGCATTTAATGTTCAAGCAAAAACAGGTGATTTTTGACAAAAGAGATAACACCCCCCATTACGTCATGCTTCAGAAATTTGAAAAAAGGTCCGTTTTCAAATGTTTTATTTTTCAACGTCAGTTCACATTTGTAGGTAGATCATCAGTTTTAGAGCTAAAATTAGCATGTTTAAAGTGATTTTCATGCTTCCAGGGGCCCGGGAAGTGAATTAAATACCATTTGGAGGCATTTAATGTTCAAGCAAAAACAGGTGATTTTTGACAAAAGAGATAACACCCCCCCATTACGTCATGCTTCAGAAAGGTGAAAAATGGTCCGTTTTCAAATGTTTTATTTTTGAACGCCAGTTCACATTTGTAGGTAGATCATCAGTTTTAGAGCTAAAATTTGCATGTTTAAAGTGATTTTCATACTTCCAGGGGTCTGGGAAGTGAATTAAATACAATTTGGAGGCATTTAATGTTCAAGCAAAAACAGGTGATTTTTGACAAAAGAGATAACACCCCCCCATTACGTCATGCTTCAGAAAGGTGAAAAATTGTCAGTTTTCAAATGTTTTATTTTTGAACGTCAGTTCACATTTGTAGGTAGATCATCAGTTTAAGAGCTAAAATTAGCATGTTTAAAGTGATTTTCATGCTTCTAGGGGCCCGGTAAGTGAATTAAATACCATTTGGAGGCATTTAATGTTCAAGCAAAAACAGGTGATTTTTGACAAAAGAGATAACACCCCCCCATTACGTCATGCTTCAGAAAGGTGAAAAATGGTCCGTTTTCAAATGTTTTATTTTTGAACGTCAGTTCACATTTGTAGGTAGATCATCAGTTTTAGAGCTAAAATTTGCATGTTTAAAGTGATTTTCAGGCTTCCAGGGGCCCGGGAAGTGAATTAAATACCATTCGGAGGCATTTAATGTTCAAGCAAAAACAGGTGATTTTTTACAAAAGAGATAACACCCCCCCATTACGTCATGCTTCAGAAATGTGAAAAAAGGTCCGTTTTCAAATGTTTTATTTTTCAACGTCAGTTCACATTTGTAGGTAGATCATCAGTTTTAGAGCTAAAATTAGCATGTTTAAAGTGATTTTCATCCTTCCAGGGGCCCGGGAAGTGAATTAAATACCATTTGGAGGCATTTAATGTTCAAGCAAAAACAGGTGATTTTTGACAAACGAGATAACACCCCCCCATTACGTCATGCTTCAGAAAAGTGAAAAAAGGTCCGTTTTCAAATGTTTTATTTTTCAACGTCAGTTCGCATTTGTAAGTAGATCATCAGTTTTAGAGCTAAAATTAGCATGTTTAAAGTGATTTTCATGCTTCCAGGGGCCCGGGAAGTGAATTAAATACCATTTGGAGGCATTTAATGTTCAAGCAAAAACAGGTGATTTTTGACAAAAGAGATAACACCCCCCATTACGTCATGCTTCAGAAATTTGAAAAAAGGTCCGTTTTCAAATGTTTTATTTTTCAACGTCAGTTCACATTTGTAGGTAGATCATCAGTTTTAGAGCTAAAATTAGCATGTTTAAAGTGATTTTCATGCTTCCAGGGGCCCGGGAAGTGAATTAAATACCATTTGGAGGCATTTAATGTTCAAGCAAAAACAGGTGATTTTTGACAAAAGAGATAACACCCCCCCCCATTACGTCATGCTTCAGAAAGGTGAAAAATGGTCCGTTTTCAAATGTTTTATTTTTGAACGTCAGTTCACATTTGTAGGTAGATCATCAGTTTTAGAGCTAAAATTTGCATGTTTAAAGTGATTTTCATACTTCCAGGGGTCTGGGAAGTGAATTAAATACCATTTGGAGGCATTTAATGTTCAAGCAAAAACAGGTGATTTTTGACAAAAGAGATAACACCCCCCCATTACGTCATGCTTCAGAAAGGTGAAGAATGGTCCGTTTCCAAATGTTTTATTTTTGAACGTCAGTTCACATTTGTAGGTAGATCGTCAGTTTTAGAGCTAAAATTTGCATGTTGAAAGTGATTTTCATGCTTCCAGGGGCCCGGGAAGTGAATTAAATACCAATTGGAGGCATTTAATGTTCAAGCAAAAACAGGTGATTTTTGACAAAAGAGATAACACCCCCCCATTACGTCATGCTTCAGAAAGGTGAAAAATTGTCAGTTTTCAAATGTTTTATTTTTGAACGTCAGTTCACATTTGTAGGTAGATCATCAGTTTAAGAGCTAAAATTAGCATGTTTAAAGTGATTTTCATGCTTCCAGGGGCCCGGGAAGTGAATTAAATACCATTCGGAGGCATTTAATGTTCAAGCAAAAACAGGTGATTTTTGACAAAAGAGATAACACCCCCCCATTACGTCATGCTTCAGAAATGTGAAAAAAGGTCCGTTTTCAAATGTTTTATTTTTCAACGTCAGTTCACATTTGTAGGTAGATCATCAGTTTTAGAGCTAAAATTAGCATATTTAAAGTGATTTTCATCCTTCCAGGGGCCCGGGAAGTGAATTAAATACCATTTGGAGGCATTTAATGTTCAAGCAAAAACAGGTGATTTTTGACAAACGAGATAACACCCCCCCATTACGTCATGCTTCAGAAATGTGAAAAAAGGTCCGTTTTCAAATGTTTTATTTTTCAACGTCAGTTCACATTTGTAAGTAGATCATCAGTTTTAGAGCTAAAATTAGCATGTTTAAAGTGATTTTCATGCTTCCAGGGGCCCGGGAAGTGAATTAAATACCATTTGGAGGCATTTAATGTTCAAGCAAAAACAGGTGATTTTTGACAAAAGAGATAACACCCCCCCATTACGTCATGCTTCAGAAAGGTGAAGAATGGTCCGTTTTCAAATGTTTCATTTTTGAACGTCAGTTCACATTTGTAGGTAGATCATCAGTTTTAGATCTAAAATTAGCTTGTTTAAAGTGATTTTCACCCTTCCAGGGGCCCGGGAAGTGAATTAAATACCATTTGGAGGCATTTAATGTTCAAACAAAAACAGGTGATTTTTGACAAAAGAAATAACACCCCCATTACGTCATGCTTCAGAAAGGTGACAAATGGTCCATTTTCAAATGATTTATTTTTGAACGTCAGTTCACATTTGTAGGTAGATCATCAGTTTAAGAGCTAAAATTTGCATGTTGAAAGTGATTTTCATGCTTCCAGGGGCCCGGGAATTGAATTAAATACCATTTGGAGGCATTTAATGTTCAAACAAAAACAGGTGATTTTTGACAAAAGAAATAACACCCCCCATTACGTCATGCTTCAGAAAGGTGAAAAATGGTCAGTTTTCAAATGTCTTATTTTTGAACGTCAGTTCACATTTGTAGGTAGATCATCAGTTTAAGAGCTAAAATTAGCATGTTTAAAGTGATTTTCATGCTTCCAGGGGCCCGGGAAATGAATTAAATACCATTTGGAGGCATTTAATGTTCTAGCAAAAACAGGTGATTTTTGACAAACGAGATAACACCCCCCCATTACGTCATGCTTCAGAAATGTGAAAAAAGGTCCGTTTTCAAATGTTTTATTTTTCAACGTCAGTTCACATTTGTAGGTAGATCATCAGTTTTAGAGCTAAAATTAGCATGTTTAAAGTGATTTTCATGCTTCCAGGGGCCCGGGAAGTGAATTAAATACCATTTGGAGGCATTTAATGTTCAAGCAAAAACAGGTGATTTTTGACAAAAGAGATAACACCCCCCCATTACGTCATGCTTCAGAAAGGTGAAAAATGGTCCGTTTTCAAATGTTTTATTTTTGAACGTCAGTTCACATTTGTAGGTAGATCATCAGTTTGAGAGCTAAAATTTGCATGTTTAAAGTGATTTTCATGGTTCCAGGGGCCCGGGAAGTGAATTAAATACCATTCGGAGGCATTTAATGTTCAAGCAAAAACAGGTGATTTTTTACAAAAGAGATAACACCCCCCCATTACGTCATGCTTCAGAAATGTGAAAAAAGGTCCGTTTTCAAATGTTTTATTTTTCAACGTCAGTTCACATTTGCAGGTAGATCATCAGTTTTAGAGCTAAAATTAGCATGTTTAAAGTGATTTTCATCCTTCCAGGGGCCCGGGAAGTGAATTAAATACCATTTGGAGGCATTTAATGTTCAAACAAAAACAGGTGATTTTTACAAAAGAAATAACACCCCCCATTACGTCATGCTTCAGAAAGGTGAAAAATGGTCAGTTTTCAAATGTTTTATTTTTGAACGTCAGTTCACATTTGTAGGTAGATCATCAGTTTAAGAGCTAAAATTAGCATGTTTAAAGTGATTTTCATGCTTCCAGGGGCCCGGGAAGTGAATTAAATACCATTTGGAGGCATTTAATGTTCAAGCAAAAACAGGTGATTTTTGACAAAAGAGATAACACCGCCCATGACGTCATGCTTCAGAAAGGTGAAGAATGGTCCGTTTTCAAATGTTTTATTTTTGAACGTCAGTTCACATTTGTAGGTAGATCGTCAGTTTTAGAGCTAAAATTTGCATGTTGAAAGTGATTTTCATGCTTCCAGGGGCCCGGGAATTGAATTAAATACCATTTGGAGGCATTTAATGTTCAAGCAAAAACAGGTGATTTTTGACAAAAGAGATAAGACCCCCCATTACGTCATGCTTCAGAAAGGTGAAAAATGGTCAGTTTTCAAATGTTTTATTTTTGAACGTCAGTTCACATTTGAAGGTAGATCATCAGTTTAAGAGCTAAAATTAGGATGTTTAAAGTGATTTTCATGCTTCCAGGGGCCCGGGAAGTGAATTAAATACCATTTGGAGGCATTTAATGTTCAAGCAAAAACAGGTGATTTTTGACAAAAGAGATAACACCCCCCCATTACGTCATGCTTCAGAAAGGTGAAAAATGGTCCGTTTTCAAATGTTTTATTTTTGAACGTCAGTTCACATTTGTAGGTAGATCATCAGTTTTAGAGCTAAAATTTGCATGTTTAAAGTGATTTTCATGCTTCCAGGGGCCCGGGAAGTGAATTAAATACCATTCGGAGGCATTTAATGTTCAAGCAAAAACAGGTGATTTTTGACAAAAGAGATAACACCCCCCATTACGTCATGCTTCAGAAATTTGAAAAAAGGTCCGTTTTCAAATGTTTTATTTTTCAACGTCAGTTCACATTTGTAGGTAGATCATCAGTTTTAGAGCTAAAATTAGCATGTTTAAAGTGATTTTCATGCTTCCAGGGGCCCGGGAAGTGAATTAAATACCATTTGGAGGCATTTAATGTTCAAGCAAAAACAGGTGATTTTTGACAAAAGAGATAACACCCCCCCATTACGTCATGCTTCAGAAAGGTGAAAAATGGTCCGTTTTCAAATGTTTTATTTTTGAACGTCAGTTCACATTTGTAGGTAGATCATCAGTTTTAGAGCTAAAATTTGCATGTTTAAAGTGATTTTCATACTTCCAGGGGTCTGGGAAGTGAATTAAATACAATTTGGAGGCATTTAATGTTCAAGCAAAAACAGGTGATTTTTGACAAAAGAGATAACACCCCCCCATTACGTCATGCTTCAGAAAGGTGAAAAATTGTCAGTTTTCAAATGTTTTATTTTTGAACGTCAGTTCACATTTGTAGGTAGATCATCAGTTTAAGAGCTAAAATTAGCATGTTTAAAGTGATTTTCATGCTTCCAGGGGCCCGGTAAGTGAATTAAATACCATTTGGAGGCATTTAATGTTCAAGCAAAAACAGGTGATTTTTGACAAAAGAGATAACACCCCCCCATTACGTCATGCTTCAGAAAGGTGAAAAATGGTCCGTTTTCAAATGTTTTATTTTTGAACGTCAGTTCACATTTGTAGGTAGATCATCAGTTTTAGAGCTAAAATTTGCATGTTTAAAGTGATTTTCAGGCTTCCAGGGGCCCGGGAAGTGAATTAAATACCATTCGGAGGCATTTAATGTTCAAGCAAAAACAGGTGATTTTTTACAAAAGAGATAACACCCCCCCATTACGTCATGCTTCAGAAATGTGAAAAAAGGTCCGTTTTCAAATGTTTTATTTTTCAACGTCAGTTCACATTTGTAGGTAGATCATCAGTTTTAGAGCTAAAATTAGCATGTTTAAAGTGATTTTCATCCTTCCAGGGGCCCGGGAAGTGAATTAAATACCATTTGGAGGCATTTAATTTTCAAGCAAAAACAGGTGATTTTTGACAAACGAGATAACACCCCCCCATTACGTCATGCTTCAGAAAAGTGAAAAAAGGTCCGTTTTCAAATGTTTTATTTTTCAACGTCAGTTCGCATTTGTAAGTAGATCATCAGTTTTAGAGCTAAAATTAGCATGTTTAAAGTGATTTTCATGCTTCCAGGGGCCCGGGAAGTGAATTACATACCATTTGGAGGCATTTAATGTTCAAGCAAAAACAGGTGATTTTTGACAAAAGAGATAACACCCCCCATTACGTCATGCTTCAGAAATTTGAAAAAAGGTCCGTTTTCAAATGTTTTATTTTTCAACGTCAGTTCACATTTGTAGGTAGATCATCAGTTTTAGAGCTAAAATTAGCATGTTTAGAGTGATTTTCATGCTTCCAGGGGCCCGGGAAGTGAATTAAATACCATTTGGAGGCATTTAATGTTCAAGCAAAAACAGGTGATTTTTGACAAAAGAGATAACACCCCCCCCATTACGTCATGCTTCAGAAAGGTGAAAAATGGTCCGTTTTCAAATGTTTTATTTTTGAACGTCAGTTCACATTTGTAGGTAGATCATCAGTTTTAGAGCTAAAATTTGCATGTTTAAAGTGATTTTCATACTTCCAGGGGTCTGGGAAGTGAATTAAATACCATTTGGAGGCATTTAATGTTCAAGCAAAAACAGGTGATTTTTGACAAAAGAGATAACACCCCCCCATTACGTCATGCTTCAGAAAGGTGAAGAATGGTCCGTTTCCAAATGTTTTATTTTTGAACGTCAGTTCACATTTGTAGGTAGATCGTCAGTTTTAGAGCTAAAATTTGCATGTTGAAAGTGATTTTCATGCTTCATGGGGCCCGGGAAGTGAATTAAATACCAATTGGAGGCATTTAATGTTCAAGCAAAAACAGGTGATTTTTGACAAAAGAGATAACACCCCCCCATTACGTCATGCTTCAGAAAGGTGAAAAATTGTCAGTTTTCAAATGTTTTATTTTTGAACGTCAGTTCACATTTGTAGGTAGATCATCAGTTTAAGAGCTAAAATTAGCATGTTTAAAGTGATTTTCATGCTTCCAGGGGCCCGGGAAGTGAATTAAATACCATTCGGAGGCATTTAATGTTCAAGCAAAAACAGGTGATTTTTGACAAAAGAGATAACACCCCCCCCCATTACGTCATGCTTCAGAAATGTGAAAAAAGGTCCGTTTTCAAATGTTTTATTTTTCAACGTCAGTTCACATTTGTAGGTAGATCATCAGTTTTAGAGCTAAAATTAGCATATTTAAAGTGATTTTCATCCTTCCAGGGGCCCGGGAAGTGAATTAAATACCATTTGGAGGCATTTAATGTTCAAGCAAAAACAGGTGATTTTTGACAAACGAGATAACACCCCCCCATTACGTCATGCTTCAGAAATGTGAAAAATGTCCGTTTTCAAATGTTTTATTTTTCAACGTCAGTTCACATTTGTAAGTAGATCATCAGTTTTAGAGCTAAAATTAGCATGTTTAAAGTGATTTTCATGCTTCCAGGGGCCCGGGAAGTGAATTAAATACCATTTGGAGGCATTTAATGTTCAAGCAAAAACAGGTGATTTTTGACAAAAGAGATAACACCCCCCCATTACGTCATGCTTCAGAAAGGTGAAGAATGGTCCGTTTTCAAATGTTTCATTTTTGAACGTCAGTTCACATTTGTAGGTAGATCATCAGTTTTAGATCTAAAATTAGCTTGTTTAAAGTGATTTTCACCCTTCCAGGGGCCCGGGAAGTGAATTAAATACCATTTGGAGGCATTTAATGTTCAAACAAAAACAGGTGATTTTTGACAAAAGAAATAACACCCCCATTACGTCATGCTTCAGAAAGGTGACAAATGGTCCATTTTCAAATGTTTTATTTTTGAACGTCAGTTCACATTTGTAGGTAGATCATCAGTTTAAGAGCTAAAATTTGCATGTTGAAAGTGATTTTCATGCTTCCAGGGGCCCGGGAATTGAATTGAATTAAATACCATTTGGAGGCATTTAATGTTCAAGCAAAAACAGGTGATTTTTGACAAAAGAGATAACACCCCCCCATTACGTCATGCTTAAGAAAGGTGAAAAATGGTCCGTTTTCAAATGTTTTATTTTTGAACGTCAGTTCACATTTGTAGGTAGATCGTCAGTTTTAGAGCTAAAATTTGCATGTTGAAAGTGATTTTCATGCTTCCAGGGGCCCGGGAATTGAATTAAATACCATTTGGAGGCATTTAATGTTCAAGCAAAAACAGGTGATTTTTGACAAAAGAGATAACACCCCCCCATTACGTCATGCTTCAGAAAGGTGAAAAATGGTCCGTTTTCAAATGTTTTATTTTTGAACGTCAGTTCACATTTGTAGGTAGATCATCACTTTGAGAGCTAAAATTTGCATGTTTAAAGTGATTTTCATGGTTCCAGGGGCCCGGGAAGTGAATTAAATACCATTCGGAGGCATTTAATGTTCAAGCAAAAACAGGTGATTTTTGACAAAAGAGATAACACCCCCCCATTACGTCATGCTTCAGAAATGTGAAAAAAGGTCCGTTTTCAAATGTTTTATTTTTCAACGTCAGTTCACATTTGTAGGTAGATCATCAGTTTTAGAGCTAAAATTAGCATGTTTAAAGTGATTTTCATCCTTCCAGGGGCCCGGGAAGTGAATTAAATACCATTTGGAGGCATTTAATGTTCAAACAAAAACAGGTGATTTTTGACAAAAGAAATAACACCCCCCATTACGTCATGCTTCAGAAAGGTGAAAAATGGTCAGTTTTCAAATGTTTTATTTTTGAACGTCAGTTCACATTTGTAGGTAGATCATCAGTGTAAGAGCTAAAATTAGCATGTTTAAAGTGATTTTCATGCTTCCAGGGGCCCGGGAAATGAATTAAATATCATTTGGAGGCATTTAATGTTCTAGCAAAAACAGGTGATTTTTGACAAACGAGATAACACCCCCCCATTACGTCATGCTTCAGAAATGTGAGAAAAGGTCCGTTTTCAAATGTTTTATTTTTCAACGTCAGTTCACATTTGTAGGTAGATCATCAGTTTTAGAGCTAAAATTAGCATGTTTAAAGTGATTTTCATGCTTCCAGGGGCCCGGGAAGTGAATTAAATACCATTTGGAGGCATTTAATGTTCAAGCAAAAACAGGTGATTTTTGACAAAAGAGATAACACCCCCCATTACGTCATGCTTCAGAAAGGTGAAGAATGGTCCGTTTTCAAATGTTTTATTTTTGAACGTCAGTTCACATTTGTAGGTAGATCGTCAGTTTTAGAGCTAAAATTTGCATGTTGAAAGTGATTTTCATGCTTCCAGGGGCCCGGGAATTGAATTAAATACCATTTGGAGGCATTTAATGTTCAAGCAAAAACAGGTGATTTTTGACAAAAGAGATAACACCCCCCCATTACGTCATGCTTCAGAAAGGTGAAAAATGGTCAGTTTTCAAGTGTTTTATTTTTGAACGTCAGTTCACATTTGTAGGTAGATCATCAGTTTAAGAGCTAAAATTAGCATGTTTAAAGTGATTTTCATGCTTCCAGGGGCCCGGGAAGTGAATTAAATACCATTTGGAGGAATTTAATGTTCAAGCAAAAACAGGTGATTTTTGACAAAAGAGATAACACCCCCCCATTACGTCGTGCTTCAGAAAGGTGAAAAATGGTCCGTTTTCAAATGTTTTATTTTTGAACGTCAGTTCACATTTGTAGGTAGATCATCAGTTTTAGAGCTAAAATTTGCATGTTTAAAGTGATTTTCATGCTTCCAGGGGCCCGGGAAGTGAATTAAATACCATTCGGAGGCATTTAATGTTCAAGCAAAAACAGGTGATTTTTGACAAAAGAGATAACACCCCCCCATTACGTCATGCTTCAGAAATGTGAAAAAAGGTCCGTTTTCAAATGTTTTATTTTTCAACGTCAGTTCACATTTGTAGGTAGATCATCAGTTTTAGAGCTAAAATTAGCATGTTTAAAGTGATTTTCATGCTTCCAGGGGCCCGGGAAGTGAATTAAATACCATTTGGAGGCATTTAATGTTCAAGCAAAAACAGGTGATTTTTGACAAAAGAGATAACACCCCCCCATTACGTCATGCTTCAGAAAGGTGAAAAATGGTCCGTTTTCAAATGTTTTATTTTTGAACGTCAGTTCACATTTGTAGGTAGATCATCAGTTTTAGAGCTAAAATTTGCATGTTTAAAGTGATTTTCATACTTCCAGGGGTCTGGGAAGTGAATTAAATACCATTTGGAGGCATTTAATGTTCAAGCAAAAACAGGTGATTTTTGACAAAAGAGATAACACCCCCCCATTACGTCATGCTTCAGAAAGGTGAAAAATTGTCAGTTTTCAAATGTTTTATGTTTTGAACGTCAGTTCACATTTGTAGGTAGATCATCAGTTTAAGAGCTAAAATTAGCATGTTTAAAGTGATTTTCATGCTTCCAGGGGCCCGGGAAGTGAATTAAATACCATTCGGAGGCATTTAATGTTCAAGCAAAAACAGGTGATTTTTGACAAAAGAGATAACACCCCCCCATTACGTCATGCTTCAGAAATGTGAAAAAAGGTCCGTTTTCAAATGTTTTATTTTTCAACGTCAGTTCACATTTGTAGGTAGATCATCAGTTTTAGAGCTAAAATTAGCATATTTAAAGTGATTTTCATCCTTCCAGGGGCCCGGGAAGTGAATTAAATACCATTTGGAGGCATTTAATGTTCAAGCAAAAACAGGTGATTTTTGACAAACGAGATAACACCCCCCCATTACGTCATGCTTCAGAAATGTGAAAAAAGGTCCGTTTTCAAATGTTTTATTTTTCAACGTCAGTTCACATTTGTAAGTAGATCATCAGTTTTAGAGCTAAAATTAGCATGTTTAAAGTGATTTTCATGCTTCCAGGGGCCCGGGAAGTGAATTAAATACCATTTGGAGGCATTTAATGTTCAAGCAAAAACAGGTGATTTTTGACAAAAGAGATAACACCCCCCCATTACGTCATGCTTCAGAAAGGTGAAGAATGGTCCGTTTTCAAATGTTTCATTTTTGAACGTCAGTTCACATTTGTAGGTAGATCATCAGTTTTAGATCTAAAATTAGCTTGTTTAAAGTGATTTTCACCCTTCCAGGGGCCCGGGAAGTGAATTAAATACCATTTGGAGGCATTTAATGTTCAAACAAAAACAGGTGATTTTTGACAAAAGAAATAACACCCCCATTACGTCATGCTTCAGAAAGGTGACAAATGGTCCATTTTCAAATGATTTATTTTTGAACGTCAGTTCACATTTGTAGGTAGATCATCAGTTTAAGAGCTAAAATTTGCATGTTGAAAGTGATTTTCATGCTTCCAGGGGCCCGGGAATTGAATTAAATACCATTTGGAGGCATTTAATGTTCAAACAAAAACAGGTGATTTTTGACAAAAGAAATAACACCCCCCATTACGTCATGCTTCAGAAAGGTGAAAAATGGTCAGTTTTCAAATGTCTTATTTTTGAACGTCAGTTCACATTTGTAGGTAGATCATCAGTTTAAGAGCTAAAATTAGCATGTTTAAAGTGATTTTCATGCTTCCAGGGGCCCGGGAAATGAATTAAATACCATTTGGAGGCATTTAATGTTCTAGCAAAAACAGGTGATTTTTGACAAACGAGATAACACCCCCCCATTACGTCATGCTTCAGAAATGTGAAAAAAGGTCCGTTTTCAAATGTTTTATTTTTCAACGTCAGTTCACATTTGTAGGTAGATCATCAGTTTTAGAGCTAAAATTAGCATGTTTAAAGTGATTTTCATGCTTCCAGGGGCCCGGGAAGTGAATTAAATACCATTTGGAGGCATTTAATGTTCAAGCAAAAACAGGTGATTTTTGACAAAAGAGATAACACCCCCCATTACGTCATGCTTCAGAAAGGTGAAGAATGGTCCGTTTTCAAATGTTTTATTTTTGAACGTCAGTTCACATTTGTAGGTAGATCGTCAGTTTTAGAGCTAAAATTTGCATGTTGAAAGTGATTTTCATGCTTCCAGGGGCCCGGGAATTGAATTAAATACCATTTGGAGGCATTTAATGTTCAAGCAAAAACAGGTGATTTTTGACAAAAGAGATAACACCCCCCCATTACGTCATGCTTCAGAAAGGTGAAAAATGGTCAGTTTTCAAGTGTTTTATTTTTGAACGTCAGTTCACATTTGTAGGTAGATCATCAGTTTAAGAGCTAAAATTAGCATGTTTAAAGTGATTTTCATGCTTCCAGGGGCCCGGGAAGTGAATTAAATACCATTTGGAGGCATTTAATGTTCAAGCAAAAACAGGTGATTTTTGACAAAAGAGATAACACCCCCCCATTACGTCGTGCTTCAGAAAGGTGAAAAATGGTCCGTTTTCAAATGTTTTATTTTTGAACGTCAGTTCACATTTGTAGGTAGATCATCAGTTTTAGAGCTAAAATTTGCATGTTTAAAGTGATTTTCATGCTTCCAGGGGCCCGGGAAGTGAATTAAATACCATTCGGAGGCATTTAATGTTCAAGCAAAAACAGGTGATTTTTGACAAAAGAGATAACACCCCCCCATTACGTCATGCTTCAGAAATGTGAAAAAAGGTCCGTTTTCAAATGTTTTATTTTTCAACGTCAGTTCACATTTGTAGGTAGATCATCAGTTTTAGAGCTAAAATTAGCATGTTTAAAGTGATTTTCATGCTTCCAGGGGCCCGGGAAGTGAATTAAATACCATTTGGAGGCATTTAATGTTCAAGCAAAAACAGGTGATTTTTGACAAAAGAGATAACACCCCCCCATTACGTCATGCTTCAGAAAGGTGAAAAATGGTCCGTTTTCAAATGTTTTATTTTTGAACGTCAGTTCACATTTGTAGGTAGATCATCAGTTTTAGAGCTAAAATTTGCATGTTTAAAGTGATTTTCATACTTCCAGGGGTCTGGGAAGTGAATTAAATACCATTTGGAGGCATTTAATGTTCAAGCAAAAACAGGTGATTTTTGACAAAAGAGATAACACCCCCCCATTACGTCATGCTTCAGAAAGGTGAAAAATTGTCAGTTTTCAAATGTTTTATTTTTGAACGTCAGTTCACATTTGTAGGTAGATCATCAGTTTAAGAGCTAAAATTAGCATGTTTAAAGTGATTTTCATGCTTCCAGGGGCCCGGGAAGTGAATTAAATACCATTCGGAGGCATTTAATGTTCAAGCAAAAACAGGTGATTTTTGACAAAAGAGATAACACCCCCCCATTACGTCATGCTTCAGAAATGTGAAAAAAGGTCCGTTTTCAAATGTTTTATTTTTCAACGTCAGTTCACATTTGTAGGTAGATCATCAGTTTTAGAGCTAAAATTAGCATATTTAAAGTGATTTTCATCCTTCCAGGGGCCCGGGAAGTGAATTAAATACCATTTGGAGGCATTTAATGTTCAAGCAAAAACAGGTGATTTTTGACAAACGAGATAACACCCCCCCCATTACGTCATGCTTCAGAAATGTGAAAAAAGGTCTGTTTTCAAATGTTTTATTTTTCAACGTCAGTTCACATTTGTAAGTAGATCATCAGTTTTAGAGCTAAAATTAGCATGTTTAAAGTGATTTTCATGCTTCCAGGGGCCCGGGAAGTGAATTAAATACCATTTGGAGGCATTTAATGTTCAAGCAAAAACAGGTGATTTTTGACAAAAGAGATAACACCCCCCCATTACGTCATGCTTCAGAAAGGTGAAGAATGGTCCGTTTTCAAATGTTTCATTTTTGAACGTCAGTTCACATTTGTAGGTAGATCATCAGTTTTAGATCTAAAATTAGCTTGTTTAAAGTGATTTTCACCCTTCCAGGGGCCCGGGAAGTGAATTAAATACCATTTGGAGGCATTTAATGTTCAAACAAAAACAGGTGATTTTTGACAAAAGAAATAACACCCCCATTACGTCATGCTTCAGAAAGGTGACAAATGGTCCATTTTCAAATGATTTATTTTTGAACGTCAGTTCACATTTGTAGGTAGATCATCAGTTTAAGAGCTAAAATTTGCATGTTGAAAGTGATTTTCATGCTTCCAGGGGCCCGGGAATTGAATTAAATACCATTTGGAGGCATTTAATGTTCAAACAAAAACAGGTGATTTTTGACAAAAGAAATAACACCCCCCATTACGTCATGCTTCAGAAAGGTGAAAAATGGTCAGTTTTCAAATGTCTTATTTTTGAACGTCAGTTCACATTTGTAGGTAGATCATCAGTTTAAGAGCTAAAATTAGCATGTTTAAAGTGATTTTCATGCTTCCAGGGGCCCGGGAAATGAATTAAATACCATTTGGAGGCATTTAATGTTCTAGCAAAAACAGGTGATTTTTGACAAACGAGATAACACCCCCCCATTACGTCATGCTTCAGAAATGTGAAAAAAGGTCCGTTTTCAAATGTTTTATTTTTCAACGTCAGTTCACATTTGTAGGTAGATCATCAGTTTTAGAGCTAAAATTAGCATGTTTAAAGTGATTTTCATGCTTCCAGGGGCCCGGGAAGTGAATTAAATACCATTTGGAGGCATTTAATGTTCAAGCAAAAACAGGTGATTTTTGACAAAAGAGATAACACCCCCCCATTACGTCATGCTTCAGAAAGGTGAAAAATGGTCCGTTTTCAAATGTTTTATTTTTGAACGTCAGTTCACATTTGTAGGTAGATCATCAGTTTGAGAGCTAAAATTTGCATGTTTAAAGTGATTTTCATGGTTCCAGGGGCCCGGGAAGTGAATTAAATACCATTCGGAGGCATTTAATGTTCAAGCAAAAACAGGTGATTTTTTACAAAAGAGATAACACCCCCCCATTACGTCATGCTTCAGAAATGTGAAAAAAGGTCCGTTTTCAAATGTTTTATTTTTCAACGTCAGTTCACATTTGCAGGTAGATCATCAGTTTTAGAGCTAAAATTAGCATGTTTAAAGTGATTTTCATCCTTCCAGGGGCCCGGGAAGTGAATTAAATACCATTTGGAGGCATTTAATGTTCAAACAAAAACAGGTGATTTTTACAAAAGAAATAACACCCCCCATTACGTCATGCTTCAGAAAGGTGAAAAATGGTCAGTTTTCAAATGTTTTATTTTTGAACGTCAGTTCACATTTGTAGGTAGATCATCAGTTTAAGAGCTAAAATTAGCATGTTTAAAGTGATTTTCATGCTTCCAGGGGCCCGGGAAGTGAATTAAATACCATTTGGAGGCATTTAATGTTCAAGCAAAAACAGGTGATTTTTGACAAAAGAGATAACACCGCCCATGACGTCATGCTTCAGAAAGGTGAAGAATGGTCCGTTTTCAAATGTTTTATTTTTGAACGTCAGTTCACATTTGTAGGTAGATCGTCAGTTTTAGAGCTAAAATTTGCATGTTGAAAGTGATTTTCATGCTTCCAGGGGCCCGGGAATTGAATTAAATACCATTTGGAGGCATTTAATGTTCAAGCAAAAACAGGTGATTTTTGACAAAAGAGATAAGACCCCCCATTACGTCATGCTTCAGAAAGGTGAAAAATGGTCAGTTTTCAAATGTTTTATTTTTGAACGTCAGTTCACATTTGAAGGTAGATCATCAGTTTAAGAGCTAAAATTAGCATGTTTAAAGTGATTTTCATGCTTCCAGGGGCCCGGGAAGTGAATTAAATACCATTTGGAGGCATTTAATGTTCAAGCAAAAACAGGTGATTTTTGACAAAAGAGATAACACCCCCCCATTACGTCATGCTTCAGAAAGGTGAAAAATGGTCCGTTTTCAAATGTTTTATTTTTGAACGTCAGTTCACATTTGTAGGTAGATCATCAGTTTTAGAGCTAAAATTTGCATGTTTAAAGTGATTTTCATGCTTCCAGGGGCCCGGGAAGTGAATTAAATACCATTCGGAGGCATTTAATGTTCAAGCAAAAACAGGTGATTTTTGACAAAAGAGATAACACCCCCCATTACGTCATGCTTCAGAAATTTGAAAAAAGGTCCGTTTTCAAATGTTTTATTTTTCAACGTCAGTTCACATTTGTAGGTAGATCATCAGTTTTAGAGCTAAAATTAGCATGTTTAAAGTGATTTTCATGCTTCCAGGGGCCCGGGAAGTGAATTAAATACCATTTGGAGGCATTTAATGTTCAAGCAAAAACAGGTGATTTTTGACAAAAGAGATAACACCCCCCCATTACGTCATGCTTCAGAAAGGTGAAAAATGGTCCGTTTTCAAATGTTTTATTTTTGAACGTCAGTTCACATTTGTAGGTAGATCATCAGTTTTAGAGCTAAAATTTGCATGTTTAAAGTGATTTTCATACTTCCAGGGGTCTGGGAAGTGAATTAAATACAATTTGGAGGCATTTAATGTTCAAGCAAAAACAGGTGATTTTTGACAAAAGAGATAACACCCCCCCATTACGTCATGCTTCAGAAAGGTGAAAAATTGTCAGTTTTCAAATGTTTTATTTTTGAACGTCAGTTCACATTTGTAGGTAGATCATCAGTTTAAGAGCTAAAATTAGCATGTTTAAAGTGATTTTCATGCTTCCAGGGGCCCGGTAAGTGAATTAAATACCATTTGGAGGCATTTAATGTTCAAGCAAAAACAGGTGATTTTTGACAAAAGAGATAACAGCCCCCCATTACGTCATGCTTCAGAAAGGTGAAAAATGGTCCGTTTTCAAATGTTTTATTTTTGAACGTCAGTTCACATTTGTAGGTAGATCATCAGTTTTAGAGCTAAAATTTGCATGTTTAAAGTGATTTTCAGGCTTCCAGGGGCCCGGGAAGTGAATTAAATACCATTCGGAGGCATTTAATGTTCAAGCAAAAACAGGTGATTTTTTACAAAAGAGATAACACCCCCCCATTACGTCATGCTTCAGAAATGTGAAAAAAGGTCCGTTTTCAAATGTTTTATTTTTCAACGTCAGTTCACATTTGTAGGTAGATCATCAGTTTTAGAGCTAAAATTAGCATGTTTAAAGTGATTTTCATCCTTCCAGGGGCCCGGGAAGTGAATTAAATACCATTTGGAGGCATTTAATGTTCAAGCAAAAACAGGTGATTTTTGACAAACGAGATAACACCCCCCCATTACGTCATGCTTCAGAAAAGTGAAAAAAGGTCCGTTTTCAAATGTTTTATTTTTCAACGTCAGTTCGCATTTGTAAGTAGATCATCAGTTTTAGAGCTAAAATTAGCATGTTTAAAGTGATTTTCATGCTTCCAGGGGCCCGGGAAGTGAATTACATACCATTTGGAGGCATTTAATGTTCAAGCAAAAACAGGTGATTTTTGACAAAAGAGATAACACCCCCCATTACGTCATGCTTCAGAAATTTGAAAAAAGGTCCGTTTTCAAATGTTTTATTTTTCAACGTCAGTTCACATTTGTAGGTAGATCATCAGTTTTAGAGCTAAAATTAGCATGTTTAGAGTGATTTTCATGCTTCCAGGGGCCCGGGAAGTGAATTAAATACCATTTGGAGGCATTTAATGTTCAAGCAAAAACAGGTGATTTTTGACAAAAGAGATAACACCCCCCCCATTACGTCATGCTTCAGAAAGGTGAAAAATGGTCCGTTTTCAAATGTTTTATTTTTGAACGTCAGTTCACATTTGTAGGTAGATCATCAGTTTTAGAGCTAAAATTTGCATGTTTAAAGTGATTTTCATACTTCCAGGGGTCTGGGAAGTGAATTAAATACCATTTGGAGGCATTTAATGTTCAAGCAAAAACAGGTGATTTTTGACAAAAGAGATAACACCCCCCCATTACGTCATGCTTCAGAAAGGTGAAGAATGGTCCGTTTCCAAATGTTTTATTTTTGAACGTCAGTTCACATTTGTAGGTAGATCGTCAGTTTTAGAGCTAAAATTTGCATGTTGAAAGTGATTTTCATGCTTCCAGGGGCCCGGGAAGTGAATTAAATACCAATTGGAGGCATTTAATGTTCAAGCAAAAACAGGTGATTTTTGACAAAAGAGATAACACCCCCCCATTACGTCATGCTTCAGAAAGGTGAAAAATTGTCAGTTTTCAAATGTTTTATTTTTGAACGTCAGTTCACATTTGTAGGTAGATCATCAGTTTAAGAGCTAAAATTAGCATGTTTAAAGTGATTTTCATGCTTCCAGGGGCCCGGGAAGTGAATTAAATACCATTCGGAGGCATTTAATGTTCAAGCAAAAACAGGTGATTTTTGACAAAAGAGATAACACCCCCCCCCATTACGTCATGCTTCAGAAATGTGAAAAAAGGTCCGTTTTCAAATGTTTTATTTTTCAACGTCAGTTCACATTTGTAGGTAGATCATCAGTTTTAGAGCTAAAATTAGCATATTTAAAGTGATTTTCATCCTTCCAGGGGCCCGGGAAGTGAATTAAATACCATTTGGAGGCATTTAATGTTCAAGCAAAAACAGGTGATTTTTGACAAACGAGATAACACCCCCCCATTACGTCATGCTTCAGAAATGTGAAAAATGTCCGTTTTCAAATGTTTTATTTTTCAACGTCAGTTCACATTTGTAAGTAGATCATCAGTTTTAGAGCTAAAATTAGCATGTTTAAAGTGATTTTCATGCTTCCAGGGGCCCGGGAAGTGAATTAAATACCATTTGGAGGCATTTAATGTTCAAGCAAAAACAGGTGATTTTTGACAAAAGAGATAACACCCCCCCATTACGTCATGCTTCAGAAAGGTGAAGAATGGTCCGTTTTCAAATGTTTCATTTTTGAACGTCAGTTCACATTTGTAGGTAGATCATCAGTTTTAGATCTAAAATTAGCTTGTTTAAAGTGATTTTCACCCTTCCAGGGGCCCGGGAAGTGAATTAAATACCATTTGGAGGCATATAATGTTCAAACAAAAACAGGTGATTTTTGACAAAAGAAATAACACCCCCATTACGTCATGCTTCAGAAAGGTGACAAATGGTCCATTTTCAAATGTTTTATTTTTGAACGTCAGTTCACATTTGTAGGTAGATCATCAGTTTAAGAGCTAAAATTTGCATGTTGAAAGTGATTTTCATGCTTCCAGGGGCCCGGGAATTGAATTGAATTAAATACCATTTGGAGGCATTTAATGTTCAAGCAAAAACAGGTGATTTTTGACAAAAGAGATAACACCCCCCCATTACGTCATGCTTAAGAAAGGTGAAAAATGGTCCGTTTTCAAATGTTTTATTTTTGAACGTCAGTTCACATTTGTAGGTAGATCGTCAGTTTTAGAGCTAAAATTTGCATGTTGAAAGTGATTTTCATGCTTCCAGGGGCCCGGGAATTGAATTAAATACCATTTGGAGGCATTTAATGTTCAAGCAAAAACAGGTGATTTTTGACAAAAGAGATAACACCCCCCCATTACGTCATGCTTCAGAAAGGTGAAAAATGGTCCGTTTTCAAATGTTTTATTTTTGAACGTCAGTTCACATTTGTAGGTAGATCATCACTTTGAGAGCTAAAATTTGCATGTTTAAAGTGATTTTCATGGTTCCAGGGGCCCGGGAAGTGAATTAAATACCATTCGGAGGCATTTAATGTTCAAGCAAAAACAGGTGATTTTTGACAAAAGAGATAACACCCCCCCATTACGTCATGCTTCAGAAATGTGAAAAAAGGTCCGTTTTCAAATGTTTTATTTTTCAACGTCAGTTCACATTTGTAGGTAGATCATCAGTTTTAGAGCTAAAATTAGCATGTTTAAAGTGATTTTCATCCTTCCAGGGGCCCGGGAAGTGAATTAAATACCATTTGGAGGCATTTAATGTTCAAACAAAAACAGGTGATTTTTGACAAAAGAAATAACACCCCCCATTACGTCATGCTTCAGAAAGGTGAAAAATGGTCAGTTTTCAAATGTTTTATTTTTGAACGTCAGTTCACATTTGTAGGTAGATCATCAGTGTAAGAGCTAAAATTAGCATGTTTAAAGTGATTTTCATGCTTCCAGGGGCCCGGGAAATGAATTAAATATCATTTGGAGGCATTTAATGTTCTAGCAAAAACAGGTGATTTTTGACAAACGAGATAACACCCCCCCCATTACGTCATGCTTCAGAAATGTGAGAAAAGGTCCGTTTTCAAATGTTTTATTTTTCAACGTCAGTTCACATTTGTAGGTAGATCATCAGTTTTAGAGCTAAAATTAGCATGTTTAAAGTGATTTTCATGCTTCCAGGGGCCCGGGAAGTGAATTAAATACCATTTGGAGGCATTTAATGTTCAAGCAAAAACAGGTGATTTTTGACAAAAGAGATAACACCCCCCATTACGTCATGCTTCAGAAAGGTGAAGAATGGTCCGTTTTCAAATGTTTTATTTTTGAACGTCAGTTCACATTTGTAGGTAGATCGTCAGTTTTAGAGCTAAAATTTGCATGTTGAAAGTGATTTTCATGCTTCCAGGGGCCCGGGAATTGAATTACATACCATTTGGAGGCATTTAATGTTCAAGCAAAAACAGGTGATTTTTGACAAAAGAGATAACACCCCCCCATTACGTCATGCTTCAGAAAGGTGAAAAATGGTCAGTTTTCAAGTGTTTTATTTTTGAACGTCAGTTCACATTTGTAGGTAGATCATCAGTTTAAGAGCTAAAATTAGCATGTTTAAAGTGATTTTCATGCTTCCAGGGGCCCGGGAAGTGAATTAAATACCATTTGGAGGCATTTAATGTTCAAGCAAAAACAGGTGATTTTTGACAAAAGAGATAACACCCCCCCATTACGTCGTGCTTCAGAAAGGTGAAAAATGGTCCGTTTTCAAATGTTTTATTTTTGAACGTCAGTTCACATTTGTAGGTAGATCATCAGTTTTAGAGCTAAAATTTGCATGTTTAAAGTGATTTTCATGCTTCCAGGGGCCCGGGAAGTGAATTAAATACCATTCGGAGGCATTTAATGTTCAAGCAAAAACAGGTGATTTTTGACAAAAGAGATAACACCCCCCCATTACGTCATGCTTCAGAAATGTGAAAAAAGGTCCGTTTTCAAATGTTTTATTTTTCAACGTCAGTTCACATTTGTAGGTAGATCATCAGTTTTAGAGCTAAAATTAGCATGTTTAAAGTGATTTTCATGCTTCCAGGGGCCCGGGAAGTGAATTAAATACCATTTGGAGGCATTTAATGTTCAAGCAAAAACAGGTGATTTTTGACAAAAGAGATAACACCCCCCCATTACGTCATGCTTCAGAAAGGTGAAAAATGGTCCGTTTTCAAATGTTTTATTTTTGAACGTCAGTTCACATTTGTAGGTAGATCATCAGTTTTAGAGCTAAAATTTGCATGTTTAAAGTGATTTTCATACTTCCAGGGGTCTGGGAAGTGAATTAAATACCATTTGGAGGCATTTAATGTTCAAGCAAAAACAGGTGATTTTTGACAAAAGAGATAACACCCCCCCATTACGTCATGCTTCAGAAAGGTGAAAAATTGTCAGTTTTCAAATGTTTTATTTTTGAACGTCAGTTCACATTTGTAGGTAGATCATCAGTTTAAGAGCTAAAATTAGCATGTTTAAAGTGATTTTCATGCTTCCAGGGGCCCGGGAAGTGAATTAAATACCATTCGGAGGCATTTAATGTTCAAGCAAAAACAGGTGATTTTTGACAAAAGAGATAACACCCCCCCATTACGTCATGCTTCAGAAATGTGAAAAAAGGTCCGTTTTCAAATGTTTTATTTTTCAACGTCAGTTCACATTTGTAGGTAGATCATCAGTTTTAGAGCTAAAATTAGCATATTTAAAGTGATTTTCATCCTTCCAGGGGCCCGGGAAGTGAATTAAATACCATTTGGAGGCATTTAATGTTCAAGCAAAAACAGGTGATTTTTGACAAACGAGATAACACCCCCCCATTACGTCATGCTTCAGAAATGTGAAAAAAGGTCCGTTTTCAAATGTTTTATTTTTCAACGTCAGTTCACATTTGTAAGTAGATCATCAGTTTTAGAGCTAAAATTAGCATGTTTAAAGTGATTTTCATGCTTCCAGGGGCCCGGGAAGTGAATTAAATACCATTTGGAGGCATTTAATGTTCAAGCAAAAACAGGTGATTTTTGACAAAAGAGATAACACCCCCCCATTACGTCATGCTTCAGAAAGGTGAAGAATGGTCCATTTTCAAATGTTTCATTTTTGAACGTCAGTTCACATTTGTAGGTAGATCATCAGTTTTAGATCTAAAATTAGCTTGTTTAAAGTGATTTTCACCCTTCCAGGGGCCCGGGAAGTGAATTAAATACCATTTGGAGGCATTTAATGTTCAAACAAAAACAGGTGATTTTTGACAAAAGAAATAACACCCCCATTACGTCATGCTTCAGAAAGGTGACAAATGGTCCATTTTCAAATTTTTTATTTTTGAACGTCAGTTCACATTTGTAGGTAGATCATCAGTTTAAGAGCTAAAATTTGCATGTTGAAAGTGATTTTCATGCTTCCAGGGGCCCGGGAATTGAATTAAATACCATTTGGAGGCATTTAATGTTCAAACAAAAACAGGTGATTTTTGACAAAAGAAATAACACCCCCCATTACGTCATGCTTCAGAAAGGTGAAAAATGGTCAGTTTTCAAATGTCTTATTTTTGAACGTCAGTTCACATTTGTAGGTAGATCATCAGTTTAAGAGCTAAAATTAGCATGTTTAAAGTGATTTTCATGCTTCCAGGGGCCCGGGAAATGAATTAAATACCATTTGGAGGCATTTAATGTTCTAGCAAAAACAGGTGATTTTTGACAAACGAGATAACACCCCCCCATTACGTCATGCTTCAGAAATGTGAAAAAAGGTCCGTTTTCAAATGTTTTATTTTTCAACGTCAGTTCACATTTGTAGGTAGATCATCAGTTTTAGAGCTAAAATTAGCATGTTTAAAGTGATTTTCATGCTTCCAGGGGCCCGGGAAGTGAATTAAATACCATTTGGAGGCATTTAATGTTCAAGCAAAAACAGGTGATTTTTGACAAAAGAGATAACACTCCCCCATTACGTCATGCTTCAGAAAGGTGAAAAATGGTCCGTTTTCAAATGTTTTATTTTTGAACGTCAGTTCACATTTGTAGGTAGATCATCAGTTTGAGAGCTAAAATTTGCATGTTTAAAGTGATTTTCATGGTTCCAGGGGCCCGGGAAGTGAATTAAATACCATTCGGAGGCATTTAATGTTCAAGCAAAAACAGGTGATTTTTTACAAAAGAGATAACACCCCCCATTACGTCATGCTTCAGAAATGTGAAAAAAGGTCCGTTTTCAAATGTTTTATTTTTCAACGTCAGTTCACATTTGCAGGTAGATCATCAGTTTTAGAGCTAAAATTAGCATGTTTAAAGTGATTTTCATCCTTCCAGGGGCCCGGGAAGTGAATTAAATACCATTTGGAGGCATTTAATGTTCAAACAAAAACAGGTGATTTTTACAAAAGAAATAACACCCCCCATTACGTCATGCTTCAGAAAGGTGAAAAATGGTCAGTTTTCAAATGTTTTATTTTTGAACGTCAGTTCACATTTGTAGGTAGATCATCAGTTTAAGAGCTAAAATTAGCATGTTTAAAGTGATTTTCATGCTTCCAGGGGCCCGGGAAGTGAATTAAATACCATTTGGAGGCATTTAATGTTCAAGCAAAAACAGGTGATTTTTGACAAAAGAGATAACACCCCCCATGACGTCATGCTTCAGAAAGGTGAAGAATGGTCCGTTTTCAAATGTTTTATTTTTGAACGTCAGTTCACATTTGTAGGTAGATCGTCAGTTTTAGAGCTAAAATTTGCATGTTGAAAGTGATTTTCATGCTTCCAGGGGCCCGGGAATTGAATTAAATACCATTTGGAGGCATTTAATGTTCAAGCAAAAACAGGTGATTTTTGACAAAAGAGATAAGACCCCCCATTACGTCATGCTTCAGAAAGGTGAAAAATGGTCAGTTTTCAAATGTTTTATTTTTGAACGTCAGTTCACATTTGAAGGTAGATCATCAGTTTAAGAGCTAAAATTAGCATGTTTAAAGTGATTTTCATGCTTCCAGGGGCCCGGGAAGTGAATTAAATACCATTTGGAGGCATTTAATGTTCAAGCAAAAACAGGTGATTTTTGACAAAAGAGATAACACCCCCCCATTACGTCATGCTTCAGAAAGGTGAAAAATGGTCCGTTTTCAAATGTTTTATTTTTGAACGTCAGTTCACATTTGTAGGTAGATCATCAGTTTTAGAGCTAAAATTTGCATGTTTAAAGTGATTTTCATGCTTCCAGGGGCCCGGGAAGTGAATTAAATACCATTCGGAGGCATTTAATGTTCAAGCAAAAACAGGTGATTTTTGACAAAAGAGATAACACCCCCCATTACGTCATGCTTCAGAAATTTGAAAAAAGGTCCGTTTTCAAATGTTTTATTTTTCAACGTCAGTTCACATTTGTAGGTAGATCATCAGTTTTAGAGCTAAAATTAGCATGTTTAAAGTGATTTTCATGCTTCCAGGGGCCCGGGAAGTGAATTAAATACCATTTGGAGGCATTTAATGTTCAAGCAAAAACAGGTGATTTTTGACAAAAGAGATAACACCCCCCCATTACGTCATGCTTCAGAAAGGTGAAAAATGGTCCGTTTTCAAATGTTTTATTTTTGAACGTCAGTTCACATTTGTAGGTAGATCATCAGTTTTAGAGCTAAAATTTGCATGTTTAAAGTGATTTTCATACTTCCAGGGGTCTGGGAAGTGAATTAAATACAATTTGGAGGCATTTAATGTTCAAGCAAAAACAGGTGATTTTTGACAAAAGAGATAACACCCCCCCATTACGTCATGCTTCAGAAAGGTGAAAAATTGTCAGTTTTCAAATGTTTTATTTTTGAACGTCAGTTCACATTTGTAGGTAGATCATCAGTTTAAGAGCTAAAATTAGCATGTTTAAAGTGATTTTCATGCTTCCAGGGGCCCGGTAAGTGAATTAAATACCATTTGGAGGCATTTAATGTTCAAGCAAAAACAGGTGATTTTTGACAAAAGAGATAACACCCCCCCATTACGTCATGCTTCAGAAAGGTGAAAAATGGTCCGTTTTCAAATGTTTTATTTTTGAACGTCAGTTCACATTTGTAGGTAGATCATCAGTTTTAGAGCTAAAATTTGCATGTTTAAAGTGATTTTCAGGCTTCCAGGGGCCCGGGAAGTGAATTAAATACCATTCGGAGGCATTTAATGTTCAAGCAAAAACAGGTGATTTTTTACAAAAGAGATAACACCCCCCCATTACGTCATGCTTCAGAAATGTGAAAAAAGGTCCGTTTTCAAATGTTTTATTTTTCAACGTCAGTTCACATTTGTAGGTAGATCATCAGTTTTAGAGCTAAAATTAGCATGTTTAAAGTGATTTTCATCCTTCCAGGGGCCCGGGAAGTGAATTAAATACCATTTGGAGGCATTTAATGTTCAAGCAAAAACAGGTGATTTTTGACAAACGAGATAACACCCCCCCATTACGTCATGCTTCAGAAAAGTGAAAAAAGGTCCGTTTTCAAATGTTTTATTTTTCAACGTCAGTTCGCATTTGTAAGTAGATCATCAGTTTTAGAGCTAAAATTAGCATGTTTAAAGTGATTTTCATGCTTCCAGGGGCCCGGGAAGTGAATTAAATACCATTTGGAGGCATTTAATGTTCAAGCAAAAACAGGTGATTTTTGACAAAAGAGATAACACCCCCCATTACGTCATGCTTCAGAAATTTGAAAAAAGGTCCGTTTTCAAATGTTTTATTTTTCAACGTCAGTTCACATTTGTAGGTAGATCATCAGTTTTAGAGCTAAAATTAGCATGTTTAGAGTGATTTTCATGCTTCCAGGGGCCCGGGAAGTGAATTAAATACCATTTGGAGGCATTTAATGTTCAAGCAAAAACAGGTGATTTTTGACAAAAGAGATAACACCCCCCCCATTACGTCATGCTTCAGAAAGGTGAAAAATGGTCCGTTTTCAAATGTTTTATTTTTGAACGTCAGTTCACATTTGTAGGTAGATCATCAGTTTTAGAGCTAAAATTTGCATGTTTAAAGTGATTTTCATACTTCCAGGGGTCTGGGAAGTGAATTAAATACCATTTGGAGGCATTTAATGTTCAAGCAAAAACAGGTGATTTTTGACAAAAGAGATAACACCCCCCCATTACGTCATGCTTCAGAAAGGTGAAGAATGGTCCGTTTCCAAATGTTTTATTTTTGAACGTCAGTTCACATTTGTAGGTAGATCGTCAGTTTTAGAGCTAAAATTTGCATGTTGAAAGTGATTTTCATGCTTCCAGGGGCCCGGGAAGTGAATTAAATACCAATTGGAGGCATTTAATGTTCAAGCAAAAACAGGTGATTTTTGACAAAAGAGATAACACCCCCCCATTACGTCATGCTTCAGAAAGGTGAAAAATTGTCAGTTTTCAAATGTTTTATTTTTGAACGTCAGTTCACATTTGTAGGTAGATCATCAGTTTAAGAGCTAAAATTAGCATGTTTAAAGTGATTTTCATGCTTCCAGGGGCCCGGGAAGTGAATTAAATACCATTCGGAGGCATTTAATGTTCAAGCAAAAACAGGTGATTTTTGACAAAAGAGATAACACCCCCCCCATTACGTCATGCTTCAGAAATGTGAAAAAAGGTCCGTTTTCAAATGTTTTATTTTTCAACGTCAGTTCACATTTGTAGGTAGATCATCAGTTTTAGAGCTGAAATTAGCATATTTAAAGTGATTTTCATCCTTCCAGGGGCCCGGGAAGTGAATTAAATACCATTTGGAGGCATTTAATGTTCAAGCAAAAACAGGTGATTTTTGACAAACGAGATAACACCCCCCCATTACGTCATGCTTCAGAAATGTGAAAAAAGGGCCGTTTTCAAATGTTTTATTTTTCAACGTCAGTTCACATTTGTAAGTAGATCATCAGTTTTAGAGCTAAAATTAGCATGTTTAAAGTGATTTTCATGCTTCCAGGGGTCCGGGAAGTGAATTAAATACCATTTGGAGGCATTTAATGTTCAAGCAAAAACAGGTGATTTTTGACAAAAGAGATAACACCCCCCCATTACGTCATGCTTCAGAAAGGTGAAGAATGGTCCGTTTTCAAATGTTTCATTTTTGAACGTCAGTTCACATTTGTAGGTAGATCATCAGTTTTAGATCTAAAATTAGCTTGTTTAAAGTGATTTTCACCCTTCCAGGGGCCCGGGAAGTAAATTAAATACCATTTGGAGGCATTTAATGTTCAAACAAAAACAGGTGATTTTTGACAAAAGAAATAACACCCCCATTACGTCATGCTTCAGAAAGGTGACAAATGGTCCATTTTCAAATGTTTTATTTTTGAACGTCAGTTCACATTTGTAGGTAGATCATCAGTTTAAGAGCTAAAATTTGCATGTTGAAAGTGATTTTCATGCTTCCAGGGGCCCGGGAATTGAATTAAATACCATTTGGAGGCATTTAATGTTCAAGCAAAAACAGGTGATTTTTGACAAAAGAGATAACACCCCCCCATTACGTCATGCTTAAGAAAGGTGAAAAATGGTCCGTTTTCAAATGTTTTATTTTTGAACGTCAGTTCACATTTGTAGGTAGATCGTCAGTTTTAGAGCTAAAATTTGCATGTTGAAAGTGATTTTCATGCTTCCAGGGGCCCGGGAATTGAATTAAATACCATTTGGAGGCATTTAATGTTCAAGCAAAAACAGGTGATTTTTGACAAAAGAGATAACACCCCCCCATTACGTCATGCTTCAGAAAGGTGAAAAATGGTCCGTTTTCAAATGTTTTATTTTTGAACGTCAGTTCACATTTGTAGGTAGATCATCACTTTGAGAGCTAAAATTTGCATGTTTAAAGTGATTTTCATGGTTCCAGGGGCCCGGGAAGTGAATTAAATACCATTCGGAGGCATTTAATGTTCAAGCAAAAACAGGTGATTTTTGACAAAAGAGATAACACCCCCCCATTACGTCATGCTTCAGAAATGTGAAAAAAGGTCCGTTTTCAAATGTTTTATTTTTCAACGTCAGTTCACATTTGTAGGTAGATCATCAGTTTTAGAGCTAAAATTAGCATGTTTAAAGTGATTTTCATCCTTCCAGGGGCCCGGGAAGTGAATTAAATACCATTTGGAGGCATTTAATGTTCAAACAAAAACAGGTGATTTTTGACAAAAGAAATAACACCCCCCATTACGTCATGCTTCAGAAAGGTGAAAAATGGTCAGTTTTCAAATGTTTTATTTTTGAACGTCAGTTCACATTTGTAGGTAGATCATCAGTGTAAGAGCTAAAATTAGCATGTTTAAAGTGATTTTCATGCTTCCAGGGGCCCGGGAAATGAATTAAATATCATTTGGAGGCATTTAATGTTCTAGCAAAAACAGGTGATTTTTGACAAACGAGATAACACCCCCCCATTACGTCATGCTTCAGAAATGTGAGAAAAGGTCCGTTTTCAAATGTTTTATTTTTCAACGTCAGTTCACATTTGTAGGTAGATCATTAGTTTTAGAGCTAAAATTAGCATGTTTAAAGTGATTTTCATGCTTCCAGGGGCCCGGGAAGTGAATTAAATACCATTTGGAGGCATTTAATGTTCAAGCAAAAACAGGTGATTTTTGACAAAAGAGATAACACCCCCCATTACGTCATGCTTCAGAAAGGTGAAGAATGGTCCGTTTTCAAATGTTTTATTTTTGAACGTCAGTTCACATTTGTAGGTAGATCGTCAGTTTTAGAGCTAAAATTTGCATGTTGAAAGTGATTTTCATGCTTCCAGGGGCCCGGGAATTGAATTAAATACCATTTGGAGGCATTTAATGTTCAAGCAAAAACAGGTGATTTTTGACAAAAGAGATAACACCCCCCCATTACGTCATGCTTCAGAAAGGTGAAAAATGGTCAGTTTTCAAATGTTTTATTTTTGAACGTCAGTTCACATTTGTAGGTAGATCATCAGTTTAAGAGCTAAAATTAGCATGTTTAAAGTGATTTTCATGCTTCCAGGGGCCCGGGAAGTGAATTAAATACCATTTGGAGGCATTTAATGTTCAAGCAAAAACAGGTGATTTTTGACAAAAGAGATAACACCCCCCCATTACGTCGTGCTTCAGAAAGGTGAAAAATGGTCCGTTTTCAAATGTTTTATTTTTGAACGTCAGTTCACATTTGTAGGTAGATCATCAGTTTTATGGCTAAAATTTGCATGTTTAAAGTGATTTTCATGCTTCCAGGGGCCCGGGAAGTGAATTAAATACCATTCGGAGGCATTTAATGTTCAAGCAAAAACAGGTGATTTTTGACAAAAGAGATAACACCCCCCCATTACGTCATGCTTCAGAAATGTGAAAAAAGGTCCGTTTTCAAATGTTTTATTTTTCAACATCAGTTCACATTTGTAGGTAGATCATCAGTTTTAGAGCTAAAATTAGCATGTTTAAAGTGATTTTCATGCTTCCAGGGACCTGGGAAGTGAATTAAATACCATTTGGAGGCATTTAATGTTCAAGCAAAAACAGGTGATTTTTGACAAAAGAGATAACACCCCCCCATTACGTCATGCTTCAGAAAGGTGAAAAATGGTCAGTTTTCAAATGTTTTATTTTTGAACGTCAGTTCACATTTGTAGGTAGATCATCAGTTTTAGAGCTAAAATTTGCATGTTTAAAGTGATTTTCATACTTCCAGGGGTCTGGGAAGTGAATTAAATACCATTTGGAGGCATTTAATGTTCAAGCAAAAACAGGTGATTTTTGACAAAAGAGATAACACCCCCCCATTACGTCATGCTTCAGAAAGGTGAAGAATGGTCCGTTTTCAAATGTTTTATTTTTGAACGTCAGTTCACATTTGTAGGTAGATCGTCAGTTTTAGAGCTAAAATGTGCATGTTGAAAGTGATTTTCATGCTTCCAGGGGCCCGGGAAGTGAATTAAATACCAATTGGAGGCATTTAATGTTCAAGCAAAAACAGGTGATTTTTGACAAAAGAGATAACACCCCCCCATTACGTCATGCTTCAGAAAGGTGAAAAATGGTCCGTTTTCAAATGTTTTATTTTTGAACGTCAGTTCACATTTGTAGGTAGATCGTCAGTTTTAGAGCTAAATTTTGCAGGTTGAAAGTAATTTTCATGCTTCCAGGGGCCCGGGAAGTGAATTAAATACCATTTGGAGGCATTTAATGTTCAAGCAAAAACAGGTGATTTTTGACAAAAGAGATAACACCCCCCCATTACGTCATGCTTAAGAAAGGTGAAAAATGGTCCGTTTTCAAATGTTTTATTTTTGAACATCAGTTCACATTTGTAGGTAGATCATCAGTTTTAGAGCTAAAATTAGCATGTTTAAAGTGATTTTCATGCTTCCAGGGGCCCGGGAAGTGAATTAAATACCATTTGGAGGCATTTAATGTTCAAGCAAAAACAGGTGATTTTTGACAAAAGAGATAACACCCCCCCATTACGTCATGCTTCAGAAAGGTGAAAAATGGTCCGTTTTCAAATGTTTTATTTTTGAACGTCAGTTCACATTTGTAGGTAGATCATCAGTTTGAGAGCTAAAATTTGCATGTTTAAAGTGATTTTCATGGTTCCAGGGGCCCGGGAAGTGAATTAAATACCATTCGGAGGCATTTAATGTTCAAGCAAAAACAGGTGATTTTTGACAAAAGAGATAACACCCCCCATTACGTCATGCTTCAGAAATGTGAAAAAAGGTCCGTTTTCAAATGTTTTATTTTTCAACGTCAGTTCACATTTGTAGGTAGATCATCAGTTTTAAAGCTAAAATTAGCATGTTTAAAGTGATTTTCATCCTTCCAGGGGCCCGGGAAGTGAATTAAATACCATTTGGAGGCATTTAATGTTCAAACAAAAACAGGTGATTTTTGACAAAAGAAATAACACCCCCATTACGTCATGCTTCAGAAAGGTGAAAAATGGTCAGTTTTCAAATGTCTTATTTTTGAACGTCAGTTCACATTTGTAGGTAGATCATCAGTTTAAGAGCTAAAATTAGCATGTTTAAAGTGATTTTCATGCTTCCAGGTGCCCGGGAAATGAATTAAATACCATTTGGAGGCATTTAATGTTCTAGCAAAAACAGGTGATTTTTGACAAACGAGATAACACCCCCCATTACGTCATGCTTCAGATATGTGAAAAAAGGTCCGTTTTCAAATGTTTTATTTTTCAACGTCAGTTCACATTTGTAGGTAGATCATCAGTTTTAGAGCTAAAATTAGCATGTTTAAAGTGATTTTCATGCTTCCAGGGGCCCGGGAAGTGAATTAAATACCATTTGGAGGCATTTAATGTTCAAGCAAAAACAGGTGATTTTTGACAAAAGAGATAACACCCCCCCATTACGTCATGCTTCAGAAAGGTGAAAAATGGTCCGTTTTTAAATGTTTTATTTTTGAACGTCAGTTCACATTTGTAGGTAGATCATCAGTTTGAGAGCTAAAATTTGCATGTTTAAAGTGATTTTCATGGTTCCAGGGGCCCGGGAAGTGAATTAAATACCATTCGGAGGCATTTAATGTTCAAGCAAAAACAGGTGATTTTTGACAAAAGAGATAACACCCCCCATGACGTCATGCTTCAGAAAGGTGAAGAATGGTCCGTTTTCAAATGTTTTATTTTTGAACGTCAGTTCACATTTGTAGGTAGATCGTCAGTTTTAGAGCTAAAATTTGCATGTTGAAAGTGATTTTCATGCTTCCAGGGGCCCGGGAAGTGAATTAAATACCATTTGGAGGCATTTAATGTTCAAGCAAAAACAGGTGATTTTTGACAAAAGAGATAACACCCCCCATGACGTCATGCTTCAGAAAGGTGAAGAATGGTCCGTTTTCAAATGTTTTATTTTTGAACGTCAGTTCACATTTGTAGGTAGATCGTCAGTTTTAGAGCTAAAATTTGCATGTTGAAAGTGATTTTCATGCTTCCAGGGGCCCGGGAATTGAATTAAATACCATTTGGAGGCATTTAATGTTCAAGCAAAAACAGGTGATTTTTGACAAAAGAGATAACACCCCCCATTACGTCATGCTTCAGAAAGGTGAAAAATGGTCAGTTTTCAAATGTTTTATTTTTGAACGTCAGTTCACATTTGAAGGTAGATCATCAGTTTAAGAGCTAAAATTAGCATGTTTAAAGTGATTTTCATGCTTCCAGGGGCCCGGGAAGTGAATTAAATACCATTTGGAGGCATTTAATGTTCAAGCAAAAACAGGTGATTTTTGACAAAAGAGATAACACCCCCCCATTACGTCATGCTTCAGAAAGGTGAAAAATGGTCCGTTTTCAAATGTTTTATTTTTGAACGTCAGTTCACATTTGTAGGTAGATCATCAGTTTTAGAGCTAAAATTTGCATGTTTAAAGTGATTTTCATGCTTCCAGGGGCCCGGGAAGTGAATTAAATACCATTCGGAGGCATTTAATGTTCAAGCAAAAACAGGTGATTTTTGACAAAAGAGATAACACCCCCCATTACGTCATGCTTCAGAAATTTGAAAAAAGGTCAGTTTTCAAATGTTTTATTTTTCAACGTCAGTTCACATTTGTAGGTAGATCATCAGTTTTAGAGCTAAAATTAGCATGTTTAAAGTGATTTTCATGCTTCCAGGGGCCCGGGAAGTGAATTAAATACCATTTGGAGGCATTTAATGTTCAAGCAAAAACAGGTGATTTTTGACAAAAGAGATAACACCCCCCCATTACGTCATGCTTCAGAAAGGTGAAAAATGGTCCGTTTTCAAATGTTTTATTTTTGAACGTCAGTTCACATTTGTAGGTAGATCATCAGTTTTAGAGCTAAAATTTGCATGTTTAAAGTGATTTTCATACTTCCAGGGGTCTGGGAAGTGAATTAAATACAATTTGGAGGCATTTAATGTTCAAGCAAAAACAGGTGATTTTTAACAAAAGAGATAACACCCCCCCATTACGTCATGCTTCAGAAATGTGAAAAAAGGTCCGTTTTCAAATGTTTTATTTTTTAACGTCAGTTCACATTTGTAGGTAGATCATCAGTTTTAGAGCTAAAATTAGCATGTTTAAAGTGATTTTCATCCTTCCAGGGGCCCGGGAAGTGAATTAAATACCATTTGGAGGCATTTAATGTTCAAGCAAAAACAGGTGATTTTTGACAAACGAGATAACACCCCCCATTACGTCATGCTTCAGAAAAGTGAAAAAAGGTCCGTTTTCAAATGTTTTATTTTTCAACGTCAGTTTGCATTTGTAAGTAGATCATCAGTCTTAGAGCTAAAATTAGCATGTTTAAAGTGATTTTCATGCTTCCAGGGGCCCGGGAAGTGAATTAAATACCATTTGGAGGCATTTAATGTTCAAGCAAAAACAGGTGATTTTTGACAAAAGAGATAACACCCCCCATTACGTCATGCTTCAGAAATTTGAAAAAAGGTCCGTTTTCAAATGTTTTATTTTTCAACGTCAGTTCACATTTGTAGGTAGATCATCAGTTTTAGAGCTAAAATTAGCATGTTTAAAGTGATTTTCATGCTTCCAGGGGCCCGGGAAGTGAATTAAATACCATTTGGAGGCATTTAATGTTCAAGCAAAAACAGGTGATTTTTGACAAAAGAGATAACACCCCCCCCATTACGTCATGCTTCAGAAAGGTGAAAAATGGTCCGTTTTCAAATGTTTTATTTTTGAACGTCAGTTCACATTTGTAGGTAGATCATCAGTTTTAGAGCTAAAATTTGCATGTTTAAAGTGATTTTCATACTTCCAGGGGTCTGGGAAGTGAATTAAATACCATTTGGAGGCATTTAATGTTCAAGCAAAAACAGGTGATTTTTGACAAAAGAGATAACACCCCCCCATTACGTCATGCTTCAGAAAGGTGAAGAATGGTCCGTTTCCAAATGTTTTATTTTTGAACGTCAGTTCACATTTGTAGGTAGATCGTCAGTTTTAGAGCTAAAATGTGCATGTTGAAAGTGATTTTCATGCTTCCAGGGGCCCGGGAAGTGAATTAAATACCAATTGGAGGCATTTAATGTTCAAGCAAAAACAGGTGATTTTTGACAAAAGAGATAACACCCCCCCATTACGTCATGCTTCAGAAAGGTGAAAAATTGTCAGTTTTCAAATGTTTTATTTTTGAACGTCAGTTCACATTTGTAGGTAGATCATCAGTTTAAGAGCTAAAATTAGCATGTTTAAAGTGATTTTCATGCTTCCAGGGGCCCGGGAAGTGAATTAAATACCATTTGGAGGCATTTAATGTTCAAGCAAAAACAGGTGATTTTTGACAAAAGAGATAACACCCCCCCATTACGTCATGCTTCAGAAAGGTGAAAAATGGTCCGTTTTCAAATGTTTTATTTTTGAACGTCAGTTCACATTTGTAGGTAGATCATCAGTTTTAGAGCTAAAATTTGCATGTTTAAAGTGATTTTCAGGCTTCCAGGGGCCCGGTAAGTGAATTAAATACCATTCGGAGGCATTTAATGTTCAAGCAAAAACAGGTGATTTTTGACAAAAGAGATAACACCCCCCCCATTACGTCATGCTTCAGAAATGTGAAAAAAGGTCCGTTTTCAAATGTTTTATTTTTCAACGTCAGTTCACATTTGTAGGTAGATCATCAGTTTTAGAGCTAAAATTAGCATATTTAAAGTGATTTTCATCCTTCCAGGGGCCCGGGAAGTGAATTAAATACCATTTGGAGGCATTTAATGTTCAAGCAAAAACAGGTGATTTTTGACAAACGAGATAACACCCCCCCATTACGTCATGCTTCAGAAATGTGAAAAAAGGTCCGTTTTCAAATGTTTTATTTTTCAACGTCAGTTCACATTTGTAAGTAGATCATCAGTTTTAGAGCTAAAATTAGCATGTTTAAAGTGATTTTCATGCTTCCAGGGGCCCGGGAAGTGAATTAAATACCATTTGGAGGCATTTAATGTTCAAGCAAAAACAGGTGATTTTTGACAAAAGAGATAACACCCCCCATTACGTCATGCTTCAGAAAGGTGAAGAATGGTCCGTTTTCAAATGTTTTATTTTTGAACGTCAGTTCACATTTGTAGGTAGATCGTCAGTTTTAGAGCTAAAATTTGCATGTTGAAAGTGATTTTCATGCTTCCAGGGGCCCGGGAAGTGAATTAAATACCAATTGGAGGCATTTAATGTTCAAGCAAAAACAGGTGATTTTTGACAAAAGAGATAACACCCCCCCATTACGTCATGCTTCAGAAAGGTGAAGAATGGTCCGTTTTCAAATGTTTCATTTTTGAACGTCAGTTCACATTTGTAGGTAGATCATCAGTTTTAGATCTAAAATTAGCTTGTTTAAAGTGATTTTCACCCTTCCAGGGGCCCGGGAAGTGAATTAAATACCATTTGGAGGCATTTAATGTTCAAACAAAAACAGGTGATTTTTGACAAAAGAAATAACACCCCCATTACGTCATGCTTCAGAAAGGTGACAAATGGTCCATTTTCAAATGTTTTATTTTTGAACGTCAGTTCACATTTGTAGGTAGATCATCAGTTTAAGAGCTAAAATTTGCATGTTGAAAGTGATTTTCATGCTTCCAGGGGCCCGGGAATTGAATTAAATACCATTTGGAGGCATTTAATGTTCAAGCAAAAACAGGTGATTTTTGACAAAAGAGATAACACCCCCCCATTACGTCATGCTTAAGAAAGGTGAAAAATGGTCCGTTTTCAAATGTTTTATTTTTGAACGTCAGTTCACATTTGTAGGTAGATCGTCAGTTTTAGAGCTAAAATTTGCATGTTGAAAGTGATTTTCATGCTTCCAGGGGCCCGGGAATTGAATTAAATACCATTTGGAGGCATTTAATGTTCAAGCAAAAACAGGTGATTTTTGACAAAAGAGATAACACCCCCCCATTACGTCATGCTTCAGAAAGGTGAAAAATGGTCCGTTTTCAAATGTTTTATTTTTGAACGTCAGTTCACATTTGTAGGTAGATCATCACTTTGAGAGCTAAAATTTGCATGTTTAAAGTGATTTTCATGGTTCCAGGGGCCCGGGAAGTGAATTAAATACCATTCGGAGGCATTTAATGTTCAAGCAAAAACAGGTGATTTTTGACAAAAGAGATAACACCCCCCCATTACGTCATGCTTCAGAAATGTGAAAAAAGGTCAGTTTTCAAATGTTTTATTTTTCAACGTCAGTTCACATTTGTAGGTAGATCATCAGTTTTAGAGCTAAAATTAGCATGTTTAAAGTGATTTTCATCCTTCCAGGGGCCCGGGAAGTGAATTAAATACCATTTGGAGGCATTTAATGTTCAAACAAAAACAGGTGATTTTTGACAAAAGAAATAACACCCCCCATTACGTCATGCTTCAGAAAGGTGAAAAATGGTCAGTTTTCAAATGTTTTATTTTTGAACGTCAGTTCACATTTGTAGGTAGATCATCAGTGTAAGAGCTAAAATTAGCATGTTTAAAGTGATTTTCATGCTTCCAGGGGCCCGGGAAATGAATTAAATATCATTTGGAGGCATTTAATGTTCTAGCAAAAACAGGTGATTTTTGACAAACGAGATAACACCCCCCCATTACGTCATGCTTCAGAAATGTGAGAAAAGGTCCGTTTTCAAATGTTTTATTTTTCAACGTCAGTTCACATTTGTAGGTAGATCATCAGTTTTAGAGCTAAAATTAGCATGTTTAAAGTGATTTTCATGCTTCCAGGGGCCCGGGAAGTGAATTAAATACCATTTGGAGGCATTTAATGTTCAAGCAAAAACAGGTGATTTTTGACAAAAGAGATAACACCCCCCATTACGTCATGCTTCAGAAAGGTGAAGAATGGTCCGTTTTCAAATGTTTTATTTTTGAACGTCAGTTCACATTTGTAGGTAGATCGTCAGTTTTAGAGCCAAAATTTGCATGTTGAAAGTGATTTTCATGCTTCCAGGGGCCCGGGAATTGAATTAAATACCATTTGGAGGCATTTAATGTTCAAGCAAAAACAGGTGATTTTTGACAAAAGAGATAACACCCCCCCATTACGTCATGCTTCAGAAAGGAGAAAAATGGTCAGTTTTCAAATGTTTTATTTTTGAACGTCAGTTCACATTTGTAGGTAGATCATCAGTTTAAGAGCTAAAATTAGCATGTTTAAAGTGATTTTCATGCTTCCAGGGGCCCGGGAAGTGAATTAAATACCATTTGGAGGCATTTAATGTTCAAGCAAAAACAGGTGATTTTTGACAAAAGAGATAACACCCCCCCATTACGTCATGCTTCAGAAAGGTGAAAAATGGTCCGTTTTCAAATGTTTTATTTTTGAACGTCAGTTCACATTTGTAGGTAGATCATCAGTTTAAGAGCTAAAATTAGCATGTTTAAAGTGATTTTCATGCTTCCAGGGGCCCGGGAAGTGAATTAAATACCATTTGGAGGCATTTAATGTTCAAGCAAAAACAGGTGATTTTTGACAAAAGAGATAACACCCCCCGATTACGTCATGCTTCAGAAAGGTGAAAAATGGTCCGTTTTCAAATGTTTTATTTTTGAACGTCAGTTCACATTTGTAGGTAGATCATCAGTTTTAGAGCTAAAATTTGCATGTTTAAAGTGATTTTCATACTTCCAGGGGTCTGGGAAGTGAATTAAATACCATTTGGAGGCATTTAATGTTCAAGCAAAAACAGGTGATTTTTGACAAAAGAGATAACACCCCCCCATTACGTCATGCTTCAGAAATGTGAAAAAAGGTCCGTTTTCAAATGTTTTATTTTTCAACGTCAGTTCACATTTGTAGGTAGATCATCAGTCTTAGAGCTAAAATTAGCATGTTTAAAGTGATGTTCATCCTTCCAGGGGCCCGGGAAGTGAATTAAATACCATTTGGAGGCATTTAATGTTCAAACAAAAACAGGTGATTTTTGACAAAAGAAATAACACCCCCCATTACGTCATGCTTCAGAAAGGTGAAACATGGTCAGTTTTCAAATGTCTTATTTTTGAACGTCAGTTCACATTTGTAGGTAGATCATCAGTTTAAGAGCTAAAATTAGCATGTTTAAAGTGATTTTCATGCTTCCAGGGGCCCGGGAAATGAATTAAATACCATTTGGAGGCATTTAATGTTCTAGCAAAAACAGGTGATTTTTGATAAACGAGATAACACCCCCCCATTACGTCATGCTTCAGAAATGTGAAAAAAGGTCCGTTTTCAAATGTTTTATTTTTCAACGTCAGTTCACATTTGTAGGTAGATCATCAGTTTTAGAGCTAAAATTAGCATGTTTAAAGTGATTTTCATGCTTCCAGGGGCCCGGGAAGTGAATTAAATACCATTTGGAGGCATTTAATGTTCAAGCAAAAACAGGTGATTTTTGACAAAAGAGATAACACCCCCCCCATTACGTCATGCTTCAGAAAGGTGAAAAATGGTCCGTTTTCAAATGTTTTATTTTTGAACGTCAGTTCACATTTGTAGGTAGATCATCAGTTTGAGAGCTAAAATTTGCATGTTTAAAGTGATTTTCATGGTTCCAGGGGCCCGGGAAGTGAATTAAATACCATTCGGAGGCATTTAATGTTCAAGCAAAAACAGGTGATTTTTGACAAAAGAGATAACACCCCCCCATTACGTCATGCTTCAGAAATGTGAAAAAAGGTCCGTTTTCAAATGTTTTATTTTTCAACGTCAGTTCACATTTGCAGGTAGATCATCAGTTTTAGAGCTAAAATTAGCATGTTTAAAGTGATTTTCATCCTTCCAGGGGCCCGGGAAGTGAATTAAATACCATTTGGAGGCATTTAATGTTCATACAAAAACAGGTGATTTTTACAAAAGAAATAACACCCCCCATTACGTCATGCTTCAGAAAGGTGAAAAATGGTCAGTTTTCAAATGTTTTATTTTTGAACGTCAGTTCACATTTGTAGGTAGATCATCAGTTTAAGAGCTAAAATTAGCATGTTTAAAGTGATTTTCATGCTTCCAGGGGCCCGGTAAATGAATTAAATACCATATGGAGGCATTTAATGTTCTAGCAAAAACAGGTGATTTTTGACAAACGAGATAACACCCCCCCATTACGTCATGCTTCAGAAATGTGAAAAAAGGTCCGTTTTCAAATGTTTTATTTTTGAACGTCAGTTCACATTTGTAGGTAGATCGTCAGTTTTAGAGCTAAAATTTGCATGTTTAAAGTGATTTTCATGGTTCCAGGGGCCCGGGAAGTGAATTAAATACCATTCGGAGGCATTTAATGTTCAAGCAAAAACAGGTGATTTTTGACAAAAGAGATAACACCCCCCCATTACGTCATGCTTCAGAAATGTGAAAAAAGGTCCGTTTTCAAATGTTTTATTTTTCAACGTCAGTTCACATTTGCAGGTAGATTATCAGTTTTAGAGCTAAAATTAGCATGTTTAAAGTGATTTTCATCCTTCCAGGGGCCCGGGAAGTGAATTAAATACCATTTGGAGGCATTTAATGTTCAAACAAAAACAGGTGATTTTTACAAAAGAAATAACACCCCCCATTACGTCATGCTTCAGAAAGGTGAAAAATGGTCAGTTTTCAAATGCTTTATTTTTGAACGTCAGTTCACATTTGTAGGTAGATCATCAGTTTAAGAGCTAAAATTAGCATGTTTAAAGTGATTTTCATGCTTCCAGGGGCCCGGGAAATGAATTAAATACCATTTGGAGGCATTTAATGTTCTAGCAAAAACAGGTGATTTTTGACAAACGAGATAACACCCCCCCATTACGTCATGCTTCAGAAATGTGAAAAAAGGTCAGTTTTCAAATGTTTTATTTTTGAACGTCAGTTCATATTTGTAGGTAGATCGTCAGTTTTAGAGATAAAATTTGCATGTTGAAAGTGATTTTCATGCTTCCAGGGGCCCGGGAATTGAATTAAATACCATTTGGAGGCATTTAATGTTCAAGCAAAAACAGGTGATTTTTGACAAAAGAGATAACACCCCCCCATTACGTCATGCTTCAGAAAGGTGAAAAATGGTCAGCTTTCAAATGTTTTATTTTTGAACGTCAGTTCACATTTGAAGGTAGATCATCAGTTTAAGAGCTAAAATTAGCATGTTTAAAGTGATTTTCATGCTTCCAGGGGCCCGGGAAGTGAATTAAATACCATTTGGAGGCATTTAATGTTCAAGCAAAAACAGGTGATTTTTGACAAAAGAGATAACACCCCCCATTACGTCATGCTTCAGAAATGTGAAAAAAGGTCCGTTTTCAAATGTTTTATTTTTCAACGTCAGTTCACATTTGCAGGTAGATTATCAGTTTTAGAGCTAAAATTAGCATGTTTAAAGTGATTTTCATCCTTCCAGGGGCCCGGGAAGTGAATTAAATACCATTTGGAGGCATTTAATGTTCAAACAAAAACAGGTGATTTTTACAAAAGAAATAACACCCCCCATTACGTCATGCTTCAGAAAGGTGAAAAATGGTCAGTTTTCAAATGCTTTATTTTGGAACGTCAGTTCACATTTGTAGGTAGATCATCAGTTTAAGAGCTAAAATTAGCATGTTTAAAGTGATTTTCATGCTTCCAGGGGCCCGGGAAATGAATTAAATACCATTTGGAGGCATTTAATGTTCTAGCAAAAACAGGTGATTTTTGACAAACGAGATAACACCCCCCCATTACGTCATGCTTCAGAAATGTGAAAAAAGGTCCGTTTTCAAATGTTTTATTTTTGAACGTCAGTTCACATTTGTAGGTAGATCGTCAGTTTTAGAGCTAAAATTTGCATGTTGAAAGTGATTTTCATGCTTCCAGGGGCCCGGGAATTGAATTAAATACCATTTGGAGGCATTTAATGTTCAAGCAAAAACAGGTGATTTTTGACAAAAGAGATAACACCCCCCCATTACGTCATGCTTCAGAAAGGTGAAAAATGGTCAGCTTTCAAATGTTTTATTTTTGAACGTCAGTTCACATTTGAAGGTAGATCATCAGTTTAAGAGCTAAAATTAGCATGTTTAAAGTGATTTTCATGCTTCCAGGGGCCCGGGAAGTGAATTAAATACCATTTGGAGGCATTTAATGTTCAAGCAAAAACAGGTGATTTTTGACAAACGAGATAACACCCCCCATTACGTCATGCTTCAGAAAAGTGAAAAAAGGTCCGTTTTCAAATGTTTTATTTTTCAACGTCAGTTTGCATTTGTAAGTAGATCATCAGTCTTAGAGCTAAAATTAGCATGTTTAAAGTGATTTTCATGCTTCCAGGGGCCCGGGAAGTGAATTAAATACCATTTGGAGGCATTTAATGTTCAAGCAAAAACAGGTGATTTTTGACAAAAGAGATAACACCCCCCATTACGTCATGCTTCAGAAATTTGAAAAAAGGTCCGTTTTCAAATGTTTTATTTTTCAACGTCAGTTCACATTTGTAGGTAGATCATCAGTTTTAGAGCTAAAATTAGCATGTTTAAAGTGATTTTCATGCTTCCAGGGGCCCGGGAAGTGAATTAAATACCATTTGGAGGCATTTAATGTTCAAGCAAAAACAGGTGATTTTTGACAAAAGAGATAACACCCCCCCCATTACGTCATGCTTCAGAAAGGTGAAAAATGGTCCGTTTTCAAATGTTTTATTTTTGAACGTCAGTTCACATTTGTAGGTAGATCATCAGTTTTAGAGCTAAAATTTGCATGTTTAAAGTGATTTTCATACTTCCAGGGGTCTGGGAAGTGAATTAAATACCATTTGGAGGCATTTAATGTTCAAGCAAAAACAGGTGATTTTTGACAAAAGAGATAACACCCCCCCATTACGTCATGCTTCAGAAAGGTGAAGAATGGTCCGTTTCCAAATGTTTTATTTTTGAACGTCAGTTCACATTTGTAGGTAGATCGTCAGTTTTAGAGCTAAAATGTGCATGTTGAAAGTGATTTTCATGCTTCCAGGGGCCCGGGAAGTGAATTAAATACCAATTGGAGGCATTTAATGTTCAAGCAAAAACAGGTGATTTTTGACAAAAGAGATAACACCCCCCCATTACGTCATGCTTCAGAAAGGTGAAAAATTGTCAGTTTTCAAATGTTTTATTTTTGAACGTCAGTTCACATTTGTAGGTAGATCATCAGTTTAAGAGCTAAAATTAGCATGTTTAAAGTGATTTTCATGCTTCCAGGGGCCCGGGAAGTGAATTAAATACCATTTGGAGGCATTTAATGTTCAAGCAAAAACAGGTGATTTTTGACAAAAGAGATAACACCCCCCCATTACGTCATGCTTCAGAAAGGTGAAAAATGGTCCGTTTTCAAATGTTTTATTTTTGAACGTCAGTTCACATTTGTAGGTAGATCATCAGTTTTAGAGCTAAAATTTGCATGTTTAAAGTGATTTTCAGGCTTCCAGGGGCCCGGGAAGTGAATTAAATACCATTTGGAGGCATTTAATGTTCAAGCAAAAACAGGTGATTTTTGACAAACGAGATAACACCCCCCCATTACGTCATGCTTCAGAAATGTGAAAAAAGGTCCGTTTTCAAATGTTTTATTTTTCAACGTCAGTTCACATTTGTAAGTAGATCATCAGTTTTAGAGCTAAAATTAGCATGTTTAAAGTGATTTTCATGCTTCCAGGGGCCCGGGAAGTGAATTAAATACCATTTGGAGGCATTTAATGTTCAAGCAAAAACAGGTGATTTTTGACAAAAGAGATAACACCCCCCATTACGTCATGCTTCAGAAAGGTGAAGAATGGTCCGTTTTCAAATGTTTTATTTTTGAACGTCAGTTCACATTTGTAGGTAGATCGTCAGTTTTAGAGCTAAAATTTGCATGTTGAAAGTGATTTTCATGCTTCCAGGGGCCCGGGAAGTGAATTAAATACCAATTGGAGGCATTTAATGTTCAAGCAAAAACAGGTGATTTTTGACAAAAGAGATAACACCCCCCCATTACGTCATGCTTCAGAAAGGTGAAGAATGGTCCGTTTTCAAATGTTTCATTTTTGAACGTCAGTTCACATTTGTAGGTAGATCATCAGTTTTAGATCTAAAATTAGCTTGTTTAAAGTGATTTTCACCCTTCCAGGGGCCCGGGAAGTGAATTAAATACCATTTGGAGGCATTTAATGTTCAAACAAAAACAGGTGATTTTTGACAAAAGAAATAACACCCCCATTACGTCATGCTTCAGAAAGGTGACAAATGGTCCATTTTCAAATGTTTTATTTTTGAACGTCAGTTCACATTTGTAGGTAGATCATCAGTTTAAGAGCTAAAATTTGCATGTTGAAAGTGATTTTCATGCTTCCAGGGGCCCGGGAATTGAATTAAATACCATTTGGAGGCATTTAATGTTCAAGCAAAAACAGGTGATTTTTGACAAAAGAGATAACACCCCCCCATTACGTCATGCTTCAGAAAGGTGAAAAATGGTCCGTTTTCAAATGTTTTATTTTTGAACGTCAGTTCACATTTGTAGGTAGATCATCACTTTGAGAGCTAAAATTTGCATGTTTAAAGTGATTTTCATGGTTCCAGGGGCCCGGGAAGTGAATTAAATACCATTCGGAGGCATTTAATGTTCAAGCAAAAACAGGTGATTTTTGACAAAAGAGATAACACCCCCCCATTACGTCATGCTTCAGAAATGTGAAAAAAGGTCAGTTTTCAAATGTTTTATTTTTCAACGTCAGTTCACATTTGTAGGTAGATCATCAGTTTTAGAGCTAAAATTAGCATGTTTAAAGTGATTTTCATCCTTCCAGGGGCCCGGGAAGTGAATTAAATACCATTTGGAGGCATTTAATGTTCAAACAAAAACAGGTGATTTTTGACAAAAGAAATAACACCCCCCATTACGTCATGCTTCAGAAAGGTGAAAAATGGTCAGTTTTCAAATGTTTTATTTTTGAACGTCAGTTCACATTTGTAGGTAGATCATCAGTGTAAGAGCTAAAATTAGCATGTTTAAAGTGATTTTCATGCTTCCAGGGGCCCGGGAAATGAATTAAATATCATTTGGAGGCATTTAATGTTCTAGCAAAAACAGGTGATTTTTGACAAACGAGATAACACCCCCCCATTACGTCATGCTTCAGAAATGTGAGAAAAGGTCCGTTTTCAAATGTTTTATTTTTCAACGTCAGTTCACATTTGTAGGTAGATCATCAGTTTTAGAGCTAAAATTAGCATGTTTAAAGTGATTTTCATGCTTCCAGGGGCCCGGGAAGTGAATTAAATACCATTTGGAGGCATTTAATGTTCAAGCAAAAACAGGTGATTTTTGACAAAAGAGATAACACCCCCCATTACGTCATGCTTCAGAAAGGTGAAGAATGGTCCGTTTTCAAATGTTTTATTTTTGAACGTCAGTTCACATTTGTAGGTAGATCGTCAGTTTTAGAGCCAAAATTTGCATGTTGAAAGTGATTTTCATGCTTCCAGGGGCCCGGGAATTGAATTAAATACCATTTGGAGGCATTTAATGTTCAAGCAAAAACAGGTGATTTTTGACAAAAGAGATAACACCCCCCCATTACGTCATGCTTCAGAAAGGAGAAAAATGGTCAGTTTTCAAATGTTTTATTTTTGAACGTCAGTTCACATTTGTAGGTAGATCATCAGTTTAAGAGCTAAAATTAGCATGTTTAAAGTGATTTTCATGCTTCCAGGGGCCCGGGAAGTGAATTAAATACCATTTGGAGGCATTTAATGTTCAAGCAAAAACAGGTGATTTTTGACAAAAGAGATAACACCCCCCCATTACGTCATGCTTCAGAAAGGTGAAAAATGGTCCGTTTTCAAATGTTTTATTTTTGAACGTCAGTTCACATTTGTAGGTAGATCATCAGTTTAAGAGCTAAAATTAGCATGTTTAAAGTGATTTTCATGCTTCCAGGGGCCCGGGAAGTGAATTAAATACCATTTGGAGGCATTTAATGTTCAAGCAAAAACAGGTGATTTTTGACAAAAGAGATAACACCCCCCGATTACGTCATGCTTCAGAAAGGTGAAAAATGGTCCGTTTTCAAATGTTTTATTTTTGAACGTCAGTTCACATTTGTAGGTAGATCATCAGTTTTAGAGCTAAAATTTGCATGTTTAAAGTGATTTTCATACTTCCAGGGGTCTGGGAAGTGAATTAAATACCATTTGGAGGCATTTAATGTTCAAGCAAAAACAGGTGATTTTTGACAAAAGAGATAACACCCCCCCATTACGTCATGCTTCAGAAATGTGAAAAAAGGTCCGTTTTCAAATGTTTTATTTTTCAACGTCAGTTCACATTTGTAGGTAGATCATCAGTCTTAGAGCTAAAATTAGCATGTTTAAAGTGATGTTCATCCTTCCAGGGGCCCGGGAAGTGAATTAAATACCATTTGGAGGCATTTAATGTTCAAACAAAAACAGGTGATTTTTGACAAAAGAAATAACACCCCCCATTACGTCATGCTTCAGAAAGGTGAAACATGGTCAGTTTTCAAATGTCTTATTTTTGAACGTCAGTTCACATTTGTAGGTAGATCATCAGTTTAAGAGCTAAAATTAGCATGTTTAAAGTGATTTTCATGCTTCCAGGGGCCCGGGAAATGAATTAAATACCATTTGGAGGCATTTAATGTTCTAGCAAAAACAGGTGATTTTTGATAAACGAGATAACACCCCCCCATTACGTCATGCTTCAGAAATGTGAAAAAAGGTCCGTTTTCAAATGTTTTATTTTTCAACGTCAGTTCACATTTGTAGGTAGATCATCAGTTTTAGAGCTAAAATTAGCATGTTTAAAGTGATTTTCATGCTTCCAGGGGCCCGGGAAGTGAATTAAATACCATTTGGAGGCATTTAATGTTCAAGCAAAAACAGGTGATTTTTGACAAAAGAGATAACACCCCCCCCATTACGTCATGCTTCAGAAAGGTGAAAAATGGTCCGTTTTCAAATGTTTTATTTTTGAACGTCAGTTCACATTTGTAGGTAGATCATCAGTTTGAGAGCTAAAATTTGCATGTTTAAAGTGATTTTCATGGTTCCAGGGGCCCGGGAAGTGAATTAAATACCATTCGGAGGCATTTAATGTTCAAGCAAAAACAGGTGATTTTTGACAAAAGAGATAACACCCCCCCATTACGTCATGCTTCAGAAATGTGAAAAAAGGTCCGTTTTCAAATGTTTTATTTTTCAACGTCAGTTCACATTTGCAGGTAGATCATCAGTTTTAGAGCTAAAATTAGCATGTTTAAAGTGATTTTCATCCTTCCAGGGGCCCGGGAAGTGAATTAAATACCATTTGGAGGCATTTAATGTTCATACAAAAACAGGTGATTTTTACAAAAGAAATAACACCCCCCATTACGTCATGCTTCAGAAAGGTGAAAAATGGTCAGTTTTCAAATGTTTTATTTTTGAACGTCAGTTCACATTTGTAGGTAGATCATCAGTTTAAGAGCTAAAATTAGCATGTTTAAAGTGATTTTCATGCTTCCAGGGGCCCGGTAAATGAATTAAATACCATATGGAGGCATTTAATGTTCTAGCAAAAACAGGTGATTTTTGACAAACGAGATAACACCCCCCCATTACGTCATGCTTCAGAAATGTGAAAAAAGGTCCGTTTTCAAATGTTTTATTTTTGAACGTCAGTTCACATTTGTAGGTAGATCGTCAGTTTTAGAGCTAAAATTTGCATGTTTAAAGTGATTTTCATGGTTCCAGGGGCCCGGGAAGTGAATTAAATACCATTCGGAGGCATTTAATGTTCAAGCAAAAACAGGTGATTTTTGACAAAAGAGATAACACCCCCCCATTACGTCATGCTTCAGAAATGTGAAAAAAGGTCCGTTTTCAAATGTTTTATTTTTCAACGTCAGTTCACATTTGCAGGTAGATTATCAGTTTTAGAGCTAAAATTAGCATGTTTAAAGTGATTTTCATCCTTCCAGGGGCCCGGGAAGTGAATTAAATACCATTTGGAGGCATTTAATGTTCAAACAAAAACAGGTGATTTTTACAAAAGAAATAACACCCCCCATTACGTCATGCTTCAGAAAGGTGAAAAATGGTCAGTTTTCAAATGCTTTATTTTTGAACGTCAGTTCACATTTGTAGGTAGATCATCAGTTTAAGAGCTAAAATTAGCATGTTTAAAGTGATTTTCATGCTTCCAGGGGCCCGGGAAATGAATTAAATACCATTTGGAGGCATTTAATGTTCTAGCAAAAACAGGTGATTTTTGACAAACGAGATAACACCCCCCCATTACGTCATGCTTCAGAAATGTGAAAAAAGGTCAGTTTTCAAATGTTTTATTTTTGAACGTCAGTTCATATTTGTAGGTAGATCGTCAGTTTTAGAGATAAAATTTGCATGTTGAAAGTGATTTTCATGCTTCCAGGGGCCCGGGAATTGAATTAAATACCATTTGGAGGCATTTAATGTTCAAGCAAAAACAGGTGATTTTTGACAAAAGAGATAACACCCCCCCATTACGTCATGCTTCAGAAAGGTGAAAAATGGTCAGCTTTCAAATGTTTTATTTTTGAACGTCAGTTCACATTTGAAGGTAGATCATCAGTTTAAGAGCTAAAATTAGCATGTTTAAAGTGATTTTCATGCTTCCAGGGGCCCGGGAAGTGAATTAAATACCATTTGGAGGCATTTAATGTTCAAGCAAAAACAGGTGATTTTTGACAAAAGAGATAACACCCCCCATTACGTCATGCTTCAGAAATGTGAAAAAAGGTCCGTTTTCAAATGTTTTATTTTTCAACGTCAGTTCACATTTGCAGGTAGATTATCAGTTTTAGAGCTAAAATTAGCATGTTTAAAGTGATTTTCATCCTTCCAGGGGCCCGGGAAGTGAATTAAATACCATTTGGAGGCATTTAATGTTCAAACAAAAACAGGTGATTTTTACAAAAGAAATAACACCCCCCATTACGTCATGCTTCAGAAAGGTGAAAAATGGTCAGTTTTCAAATGCTTTATTTTGGAACGTCAGTTCACATTTGTAGGTAGATCATCAGTTTAAGAGCTAAAATTAGCATGTTTAAAGTGATTTTCATGCTTCCAGGGGCCCGGGAAATGAATTAAATACCATTTGGAGGCATTTAATGTTCTAGCAAAAACAGGTGATTTTTGACAAACGAGATAACACCCCCCCATTACGTCATGCTTCAGAAATGTGAAAAAAGGTCCGTTTTCAAATGTTTTATTTTTGAACGTCAGTTCACATTTGTAGGTAGATCGTCAGTTTTAGAGCTAAAATTTGCATGTTGAAAGTGATTTTCATGCTTCCAGGGGCCCGGGAATTGAATTAAATACCATTTGGAGGCATTTAATGTTCAAGCAAAAACAGGTGATTTTTGACAAAAGAGATAACACCCCCCCATTACGTCATGCTTCAGAAAGGTGAAAAATGGTCAGCTTTCAAATGTTTTATTTTTGAACGTCAGTTCACATTTGAAGGTAGATCATCAGTTTAAGAGCTAAAATTAGCATGTTTAAAGTGATTTTCATGCTTCCAGGGGCCCGGGAAGTGAATTAAATACCATTTGGAGGCATTTAATGTTCAAGCAAAAACAGGTGATTTTTGACAAAAGAGATAACACCCCCCCATTACGTCATGCTTCAGAAAGGTGAAAAATGGTCCGTTTTCAAATGTTTTATTTTTGAACGTCAGTTCACATTTGTAGGTAGATCATCAGTTTTAGAGCTAAAATTTGTATGTTTAAAGTGATTTTCATGCTTCCAGGGGCCCGGGAAGTGAATTAAATACCATTCGGAGGCATTTAATGTTCAAGCAAAAACAGGTGATTTTTGACAAAAGAGATAACACCCCCCCATTACGTCATGCTTCAGAAATTTGAAAAAAGGTCCGTTTTCAAATGTTTTATTTTTCAACGTCAGTTCACATTTGTAGGTAGATCATCAGTTTTAGAGCTAAAATTAGCATGTTTAAAGTGATTTTCATGCTTCCAGGGGCCCGGGAAGTGAATTAAATACCATTTGGAGGCATTTAATGTTCAAGCAAAAACAGGTGATTTTTGACAAAAGAGATAACACCCCCCCCCATTACGTCATGCTTCAGAAAGGTGAAAAATGGTCCGTTTCAAATGTTTTATTTTTGAACGTCAGTTCACATTTGTAGGTAGATCATCAGTTTTAGAGCTAAAATTTGCATGTTTAAAGTGATTTTCATACTTCCAGGGGTCTGGGAAGTGAATTAAATACCATTTGGAGGCATTTAATGTTCAAGCAAAAATAGGTGATTTTTGACAAAAGAGATAACACCCCCCCATTACGTCATGCTTCAGCAAGGTGAAGAATGGTCCGTTTCCAAATGTTTTATTTTTGAACGTCAGTTCACATTTGTAGGTAGATCATCAGTTTTAGAGCTAAAATTTGCATGTTGAAAGTGATTTTCATGCTTCCAGGGGCCCGGGAAGTGAATTAAATACCAATTGGAGGCATTTAATGTTCAAGCAAAAACAGGTGATTTTTGACAAAAGAGATAACACCCCCCCATTACGTCATGCTTAAGAAAGGTGAAAAATGGTCCGTTTTCAAATGTTTTATTTTTGAACGTCAGTTCACATTTGTAGGTAGATCATCAGTTTTAGAGCTAAAATTAGCATGTTTAAAGTGATTTTCATGCTTCCAGGGGCCCGGGAAGTGAATTAAATACCATTTGGAGGCATTTAATGTTCAAGCAAAAACATGTGATTTTTGACAAAAGAGATAACACCCCCCCATGCTTCAGAAAGGTGAAAAATGGTCCCTTTTCAAATGTTTTATTTTTGAACGTCAGTTCACATTTGTATGTAGATCATCAGTTTTAGAGCTAAAATTTGCATGTTTAAAGTGATTTTCATGCTTCCAGGGGCCCGGGAAGTGAATTAAATACCATTTGGAGGCATTTAATGTTCAAGCAAAAACAGGTGATTTTTGACAAAAGAGATAACACCCCCCATTACGTCATGCTTCAGAAAGGTGAAAAATGGTCCGTTTTCAAATGTTTTATTTTTGAACGTCAGTTCAAATTTGTAGGTAGATCATCAGTTTTAGAGCTAAAATTTGCATGTTTAAAGCGATTTTCATGCTTCCAGGGGCCCGGGAAGTGAATTAAATACCATTTGGAGGAATTTAATGTTCAAGCAAACACAGGTGATTTTTGACAAAAGAGTTAACACCCCCCATTACGTCATGCTTCAGAAAGGTGAAAAATGGTCCGTTTTCAAATGTTTTATTTTTGAACGTCAGTTCACATTTGTAGGTAGATCATCAGTTTAAGAGCTAAAATTAGCATGTTTAAAGTGATTTTCATGCTTCCAGGGGCCCGGGAAGTGAATTAAATACCATTTGGAGGCATTTAATGTTCAAGCAAAAACATGTGATTTTTGACAAAAGAGATAACACCCCCCCATTAAGTCATGCTTCAGAAAGGTGAAAAATGGTCCCTTTTCAAATGTTTTATTTTTGAATGTCAGTTCACATTTGTAGGTAGATCATCAGTTTTAGAGCTAAAATTTGCATGTTTAAAGCGATTTTCATGCTTCCAGGGGACCGGGAAGTGAATTAAATACCATTTGGAGGCATTTAATGTTCAAGCAAAAACAGGTGATTTTTGACAAAAGAGATAACACCCCCCCCCCATTACGTCATGCTTCAGAAAGGTGAAAAATGGTCCGTTTTCAAATGTTTTATTTTTGAAAGTCAGTTCACATTTGTAGGTAGATCATCAGTTTTAGATCTAAAATTAGCATGTTTAAAGTGATTTTCATCCTTCCAGGGGCCCGGGACGTGAATTAAATACCATTTGGAGGCATTTAATGTTCAAACTAAAACAGGTGATTTTTGACAAAAGAAATAACACCCCCCATTACGTCATGCTTCAGAAAGGTGAAAAATGGTCCATTTTCAAATGTTTTATTTTTGAACGTCAGTTCACATTTGTAGGTAGATCATCAGTTTAAGAGCTAAAATTAGCATGTTTAAAGTGATTTTCATGCTTCCAGGGGCCCGGGAAGTGAATTAAATACCATTTGGAGGCATTTAATGTTCAAGCAAAAACAGGTGATTTTTGACAAACGAGATAAGACCCCCCCATTACGTCATGCTTCAGAAATGTGAGAAAAGGTCCGTTTTCAAATGTTTTATTTTTCAACGTCAGTTCACATTTGTAGGTAGATCATCAGTTTTAGAGCTAAAATTAGCATGTTTAAAGTGATTTTCATGCTTCCAGGGGCCCGGGAAGTGAATTAAATACCATTTGGAGGCATTTAATGTTCAAGCAAAAACAGGTGATTTTTGACAAAAGAGATAACACCCCCCATTACGTCATGCTTCAGAAAGGTGAAGAATGGTCCGTTTTCAAATGTTTTATTTTTGAACGTCAGTTCACATTTGTAGGTAGATCGTCAGTTTTAGAGCTAAAATTTGCATGTTGAAAGTGATTTTCACGCTTCCAGGGGCCCAGGAAGTGAATTAAATACCAATTGGAGGCATTTAATGTTCAAGCAAAAACTGGTGATTTTTGACAAAAGAGATAACACCCCCCCATTACGTCATGCTTCAGAAAGGTGAAAAATGGTCCGTTTTCAAATGTTTTATTTTTGAACGTCAGTTCACATTTGTAGGTAGATCGTCAGTTTTAGAGCTAAATTTTGCATGTTGAAAGTGATTTTCATGCTTCCAGGGGCCCGGGAAGTGAAATAAATACCATTTAAAGGCATTTAATGTTCAAGCAAAAACAGGTGATTTTTGACAAAAGAGATAACACCCCCCCATTACGTCATGCTTAAGAAAGGTGAAAAATGGTCCGTTTTCAAATGTTTTATTTTTGAACGTCAGTTCACATTTGTAGGTACATCATCAGTTTCAGAGCTAAAATTAGCATGTTTAAAGTGATTTTCATGCTTCCAGGGGCCCGGGAAGTGTATTAAATACCATTTGGAGGCATTTAATGTTCAAGCAAAAACATGTGATTTTTGACAAAAGAGATAACACCCCCCCATTACGTCATGCTTCAGAATGGTGAAAAATGGTCCCTTTTCAAATGTTTTATTTTTGAACGTCAGTTCACATTTGTAGGTAGATTATCAGTTTTAGAGCTAAAACTTGCATGTTTAAAGTGATTTTCATGCTTCCAGGGGCCCGGGAAGTGAATTAAATACCATTTGGAGGCATTTAATGTTCAAGCAAAAACAGGTGATTTTTGACAAAAGAGATAACACCACCCATAACGTCATGCTTCAGAAAGGTGAAAAATGGTCCGTTTTCAAATGTTTTATTTTTAAACGTCAGTTCACATTTGTAGGTAGATCATCAGTTTTAGAGCTAAAATGTGCATGTTGAAAGTGATTTTCATGCTTCCAGGGGCCCGGGAATTGAATTAAATACCATTTGGAGGCATTTAATGTTCAAGCAAAAACAGGTGATTTTTGACAAAAGAGATAACACCCCCCCATTACGTCATGCTTCAGAAAGGTGAAAAATGGTCAGTTTTCAAATGTTTTATTTTTGAACGTCAGTTCACATTTGTAGGTAGATCATCAGTTTAAGAGCTAAAATTAGCATGTTTAAAGTGATTTTCATGCTTCCAGGGGCCCGGGAAGTGAATTAAATACCATTTGGAGGCATTTAATGTTCAAGCAAAAACAGGTGATTTTTGACAAAAGAGATAACACCCCCCCATTACGTCATGCTTCAGAAAGGTGAAAAATGGTCCGTTTTCAAATGTTTTATTTTTGAACGTCAGTTCACATTTGTAGGTAGATCATCAGTTTGAGAGCTAAAATTTGCATGTTTAAAGTGATTTTCATGGTTCCAGGGGCCCGGGAAGTGAATTAAATACCATTCGGAGGCATTTAATGTTCAAGCAAAAACAGGTGATTTTTGACAAAAGAGATAACACCCCCCCATTACGTCATGCTTCAGAAATGTGAAAAAAGGTCCGTTTTCAAATGTTTTATTTTTCAACGTCAGTTCACATTTGCAGGTAGATCATCAGTTTTAGAGCTAAAATTTGCATGTTTAAAGTGATTTTCATCCTTCCAGGGGCCCGGGAAGTGAATTAAATACCATTTGGAGGCATTTAATGTTCAAACAAAAACAGGTGATTTTTACAAAAGAAATAACACCCCCCATTACGTCATGCTTCAGAAAGGTGAAAAATGGTCAGTTTTCAAATGTTTTATTTTTGAACGTCAGTTCACATTTGTAGGTAGATCATCAGTTTAAGAGCTAAAATTAGCATGTTTAAAGTGATTTTCATGCTTCCAGGGGCCCGGGAAATGAATTAAATACCATTTGGAGGCATTTAATGTTCTAGCAAAAACAGGTGATTTTTGACAAACGAGATAACACCCCCCCATTACGTCATGCTTCAGAAATGTGAAAAAAGGTCCGTTTTCAAATGTTTTATTTTTGAACGTCAGTTCACATTTGTAGGTAGATCGTCAGTTTTAGAGCTAAAATTTGCATGTTTAAAGTGATTTTCATGGTTCCAGGGGCCCGGGAAGTGAATTAAATACCATTCGGAGGCATTTAATGTTCAAGCAAAAACAGGTGATTTTTGACAAAAGAGATAACACCCCCCCATTACGTCATGCTTCAGAAATGTGAAAAAAGGTCCGTTTTCAAATGTTTTATTTTTCAACGTCAGTTCACATTTGCAGGTAGATCATCAGTTTTAGAGCTAAAATTAGCATGTTTAAAGTGATTTTCATCCTTCCAGGGGCCCGGGAAGTGAATTAAATACCATTTGGAGGCATTTAATGTTCAAACAAAAACAGGTGATTTTTACAAAAGAAATAACACCCCCCATTACGTCATGCTTCAGAAAGGTGAAAAATGGTCAGTTTTCAAATGCTTTATTTTTGAACGTCAGTTCATATTTGTAGGTAGATCATCAGTTTAAGAGCTAAAATTAGCATGTTTAAAGTGATTTTCATGCTTCCAGGGGCCCGGGAAATGAATTAAATACCATTTGGAGGCATTTAATGTTCTAGCAAAAACAGGTGATTTTTGACAAACGAGATAACACCCCCCCATTACGTCATGCTTCAGAAATGTGAAAAAAGGTCCGTTTTCAAATGTTTTATTTTTGAACGTCAGTTCACATTTGTAGGTAGATCGTCAGTTTTAGAGCTAAAATTTGCATGTTGAAAGTGATTTTCATGCTTCCAGGGGCCCAGGAATTGAATTAAATACCATTTGGAGGCATTTAATGTTCAAGCAAAAACAGGTGATTTTTGACAAAAGAGATAACACCCCCCCATTACGTCATGCTTCAGAAAGGTGAAAAATGGTCAGCTTTCAAATGTTTTATTTTTGAACGTCAGTTCACATTTGAAGGTAGATCATCAGTTTAAGAGCTAAAATTAGCATGTTTAAAGTGATTTTCATGCTTCCAGGGGCCCGGGAAGTGAATTAAATACCATTTGGAGGCATTTAATGTTCAAGCAAAAACAGGTGATTTTTGACAAAAGAGATAACACCCCCCCATTACGTCATGCTTCAGAAAGGTGAAAAATGGTCCGTTTTCAAATGTTTTATTTTTGAACGTCAGTTCACATTTGTAGGTAGATCATCAGTTTTAGAGCTAAAATTTGCATGTTTAAAGTGATTTTCATGCTTCCAGGGGCCCGGGAAGTGAATTAAATACCATTCGGAGGCATTTAATGTTCAAGCAAAAACAGGTGATTTTTGACAAAAGAGATAACACCCCCCCATTACGTCATGCTTCAGAAATGTGAAAAAAGGTCCGTTTTCAAATGTTTTATTTTTCAACGTCAGTTCACATTTGTAGGTAGATCATCAGTTTTAGAGCTAAAATTAGCATGTTTAAAGTGATTTTCATGCTTCCAGGGGCCCGGGAAGTGAATTAAATACCATTTGGAGGCATTTAATGTTCAAGCAAAAACAGGTGATTTTTGACAAAAGAGATAACACCCCCCCCATTACGTCATGCTTCAGAAAGGTGAAAAATGGTCCGTTTCAAATGTTTTATTTTTGAACGTCAGTTCACATTTGTAGGTAGATTATCAGTTTTAGAGCTAAAATTTGCATGTTTAAAGTGATTTTCATACTTCCAGGGGTCTGGGAAGTGAATTAAATACCATTTGGAGGCATTTAATGTTCAAGCAAAAACAGGTGATTTTTGACAAAAGAGATAACACCCCCCCATTACGTCATGCTTCAGAAAGGTGAAAAATGGTCCGTTTTCAAATGTTTTATTTTTGAACGTCAGTTCAAATTTGTAGGTAGATCATCAGTTTTAGAGCTAAAATTTGCATGTTTAAAGCGATTTTCATGCTTCCAGGGGCCCGGGAAGTGAATTAAATACCATTTGGAGGAATTTAATGTTCAAGCAAACACAGGTGATTTTTGACAAAAGAGATAACACCCCCCATTACGTCATGCTTCAGAAAGGTGAAAAATGGTCCGTTTTCAAATGTTTTATTTTTGAACGTCAGTTCACATTTGTAGGTAGATCATCAGTTTTAGAGCTAAAATTTGCATGTTTAAAGCGATTTTCATGCTTCCAGGGGACCGGGAAGTGAATTAAATACCATTTGGAGGCATTTAATGTTCAAGCAAAAACAGGTGATTTTTGACAAAAGAGATAACACCCCCCCCCATTACGTCATGCTTCAGAAAGGTGAAAAATGGTCCGTTTTCAAATGTTTTATTTTTGAACGTCAGTTCACATTTGTAGGTAGATCATCAGTTTTAGATCTAAAATTAGCATGTTTAAAGTGATTTTCATCCTTCCAGGGGCCCGGGACGTGAATTAAATACCATTTGGAGGCATTTAATGTTCAAACTAAAACAGGTGATTTTTGACAAAAGAAATAACACCCCCCATTACGTCATGCTTCAGAAAGGTGAAAAATGGTCCATTTTCAAATGTTTTATTTTTGAACGTCAGTTCACATTTGTAGGTAGATCATCAGTTTAAGAGCTAAAATTAGCATGTTTAAAGTGATTTTCATGCTTCCAGGGGCCCGGGAAGTGAATTAAATACCATTTGGAGGCATTTAATGTTCAAGCAAAAACAGGTGATTTTTGACAAACGAGATAAGACCCCCCCATTACGTCATGCTTCAGAAATGTGAGAAAAGGTCCGTTTTCAAATGTTTTATTTTTCAACGTCAGTTCACATTTGTAGGTAGATCATCAGTTTTAGAGCTAAAATTAGCATGTTTAAAGTGATTTTCATGCTTCCAGGGGCCCGGGAAGTGAATTAAATACCATTTGGAGGCATTTAATGTTCAAGCAAAAACAGGTGATTTTTGACAAAAGAGATAACACCCCCCATTACGTCATGCTTCAGAAAGGTGAAGAATGGTCCGTTTTCAAATGTTTTATTTTTGAACGTCAGTTCACATTTGTAGGTAGATCGTCAGTTTTAGAGCTAAAATTTGCATGTTGAAAGTGATTTTCATGCTTCCAGGGGCCCAGGAAGTGAATTAAATACCAATTGGAGGCATTTAATGTTCAAGCAAAAACTGGTGATTTTTGACAAAAGAGATAACACCCCCCCATTACGTCATGCTTCAGAAAGGTGAAAAATGGTCCGTTTTCAAATGTTTTATTTTTGAACGTCAGTTCACATTTGTAGGTAGATCGTCAGTTTTAGAGCTAAATTTTGCATGTTGAAAGTGATTTTCATGCTTCCAGGGGCCCGGGAAGTGAAATAAATACCATTTAAAGGCATTTAATGTTCAAGCAAAAACAGGTGATTTTTGACAAAAGAGATAACACCCCCCCATTACGTCATGCTTAAGAAAGGTGAAAAATGGTCCGTTTTCAAATGTTTTATTTTTGAACGTCAGTTCACATTTGTAGGTACATCATCAGTTTCAGAGCTAAAATTAGCATGTTTAAAGTGATTTTCATGCTTCCAGGGGCCCGGGAAGTGTATTAAATACCATTTGGAGGCATTTAATGTTCAAGCAAAAACATGTGATTTTTGACAAAAGAGATAACACCCCCCCATTACGTCATGCTTCAGAATGGTGAAAAATGGTCCCTTTTCAAATGTTTTATTTTTGAACGTCAGTTCACATTTGTAGGTAGATCATCAGTTTTAGAGCTAAAACTTGCATGTTTAAAGTGATTTTCATGCTTCCAGGGGCCCGGGAAGTGAATTAAATACCATTTGGAGGCATTTAATGTTCAAGCAAAAACAGGTGATTTTTGACAAAAGAGATAACACCACCCATAACGTCATGCTTCAGAAAGGTGAAAAATGGTCCGTTTTCAAATGTTTTATTTTTAAACGTCAGTTCACATTTGTAGGTAGATCATCAGTTTTAGAGCTAAAATGTGCATGTTGAAAGTGATTTTCATGCTTCCAGGGGCCCGGGAATTGAATTAAATACCATTTGGAGGCATTTAATGTTCAAGCAAAAACAGGTGATTTTTGACAAAAGAGATAACACCCCCCCATTACGTCATGCTTCAGAAAGGTGAAAAATGGTCAGTTTTCAAATGTTTTATTTTTGAACGTCAGTTCACATTTGTAGGTAGATCATCAGTTTAAGAGCTAAAATTAGCATGTTTAAAGTGATTTTCATGCTTCCAGGGGCCCGGGAAGTGAATTAAATACCATTTGGAGGCATTTAATGTTCAAGCAAAAACAGGTGATTTTTGACAAAAGAGATAACACCCCCCCATTACGTCATGCTTCAGAAAGGTGAAAAATGGTCCGTTTTCAAATGTTTTATTTTTGAACGTCAGTTCACATTTGTAGGTAGATCATCAGTTTGAGAGCTAAAATTTGCATGTTTAAAGTGATTTTCATGGTTCCAGGGGCCCGGGAAGTGAATTAAATACCATTCGGAGGCATTTAATGTTCAAGCAAAAACAGGTGATTTTTGACAAAAGAGATAACACCCCCCCATTACGTCATGCTTCAGAAATGTGAAAAAAGGTCCGTTTTCAAATGTTTTATTTTTCAACGTCAGTTCACATTTGCAGGTAGATCATCAGTTTTAGAGCTAAAATTTGCATGTTTAAAGTGATTTTCATCCTTCCAGGGGCCCGGGAAGTGAATTAAATACCATTTGGAGGCATTTAATGTTCAAACAAAAACAGGTGATTTTTACAAAAGAAATAACACCCCCCATTACGTCATGCTTCAGAAAGGTGAAAAATGGTCAGTTTTCAAATGTTTTATTTTTGAACGTCAGTTCACATTTGTAGGTAGATCATCAGTTTAAGAGCTAAAATTAGCATGTTTAAAGTGATTTTCATGCTTCCAGGGGCCCGGGAAATGAATTAAATACCATTTGGAGGCATTTAATGTTCTAGCAAAAACAGGTGATTTTTGACAAACGAGATAACACCCCCCCATTACGTCATGCTTCAGAAATGTGAAAAAAGGTCCGTTTTCAAATGTTTTATTTTTGAACGTCAGTTCACATTTGTAGGTAGATCGTCAGTTTTAGAGCTAAAATTTGCATGTTTAAAGTGATTTTCATGGTTCCAGGGGCCCGGGAAGTGAATTAAATACCATTCGGAGGCATTTAATGTTCAAGCAAAAACAGGTGATTTTTGACAAAAGAGATAACACCCCCCCATTACGTCATGCTTCAGAAATGTGAAAAAAGGTCAGTTTTCAAATGTTTTATTTTTCAACGTCAGTTCACATTTGCAGGTAGATCATCAGTTTTAGAGCTAAAATTAGCATGTTTAAAGTGATTTTCATCCTTCCAGGGGCCCGGGAAGTGAATTAAATACCATTTGGAGGCATTTAATGTTCAAACAAAAACAGGTGATTTTTACAAAAGAAATAACACCCCCCATTACGTCATGCTTCAGAAAGGTGAAAAATGGTCAGTTTTCAAATGCTTTATTTTTGAACGTCAGTTCATATTTGTAGGTAGATCATCAGTTTAAGAGCTAAAATTAGCATGTTTAAAGTGATTTTCATGCTTCCAGGGGCCCGGGAAATGAATTAAATACCATTTGGAGGCATTTAATGTTCTAGCAAAAACAGGTGATTTTTGACAAACGAGATAACACCCCCCCATTACGTCATGCTTCAGAAATGTGAAAAAAGGTCCGTTTTCAAATGTTTTATTTTTGAACGTCAGTTCACATTTGTAGGTAGATCGTCAGTTTTAGAGCTAAAATTTGCATGTTGAAAGTGATTTTCATGCTTCCAGGGGCCCAGGAATTGAATTAAATACCATTTGGAGGCATTTAATGTTCAAGCAAAAACAGGTGATTTTTGACAAAAGAGATAACACCCCCCCATTACGTCATGCTTCAGAAAGGTGAAAAATGGTCAGCTTTCAAATGTTTTATTTTTGAACGTCAGTTCACATTTGAAGGTAGATCATCAGTTTAAGAGCTAAAATTAGCATGTTTAAAGTGATTTTCATGCTTCCAAGGGCCCGGGAAGTGAATTAAATACCATTTGGAGGCATTTAATGTTCAAGCAAAAACAGGTGATTTTTGACAAAAGAGATAACACCCCCCCATTACGTCATGCTTCAGAAAGGTGAAAAATGGTCCGTTTTCAAATGTTTTATTTTTGAACGTCAGTTCACATTTGTAGGTAGATCATCAGTTTTAGAGCTAAAATTTGCATGTTTAAAGTGATTTTCATGCTTCCAGGGGCCCGGGAAGTGAATTAAATACCATTCGGAGGCATTTAATGTTCAAGCAAAAACAGGTGATTTTTGACAAAAGAGATAACACCCCCCCATTACGTCATGCTTCAGAAATTTGAAAAAAGGTCCGTTTTCAAATGTTTTATTTTTCAACGTCAGTTCACATTTGTAGGTAGATCATCAGTTTTAGAGCTAAAATTAGCATGTTTAAAGTGATTTTCATGCTTCCAGGGGCCCGGGAAGTGAATTAAATACCATTTGGAGGCATTTAATGTTCAAGCAAAAACAGGTGATTTTTGACAAAAGAGATAACACCCCCCCCATTACGTCATGCTTCAGAAAGGTGAAAAATGGTCCGTTTCAAATGTTTTATTTTTGAACGTCAGTTCACATTTGTAGGTAGATCATCAGTTTTAGAGCTAAAATTTGCATGTTTAAAGTGATTTTCATACTTCCAGGGGTCTGGGAAGTGAATTAAATACCATTTGGAGGCATTTAATGTTCAAGCAAAAACAGGTGATTTTTGACAAAAGAGATAACACCCCCCCATTACGTCATGCTTCAGCAAGGTGAAGAATGGTCCGTTTCCAAATGTTTTATTTTTGAACGTCAGTTCACATTTGTAGGTAGATCATCAGTTTTAGAGCTAAAATTTGCATGTTGAAAGTGATTTTCATGCTTCCAGGGGCCCGGGAAGTGAATTAAATACCAATTGGAGGCATTTAATGTTCAAGCAAAAACAGGTGATTTTTGACAAAAGAGATAACACCCCCCCATTACGTCATGCTTAAGAAAGGTGAAAAATGGTCCGTTTTCAAATGTTTTATTTTTGAACGTCAGTTCACATTTGTAGGTAGATCATCAGTTTTAGAGCTAAAATTAGCATGTTTAAAGTGATTTTCATGCTTCCAGGGGCCCGGGAAGTGAATTAAATACCATTTGGAGGCATTTAATGTTCAAGCAAAAACATGTGATTTTTGACAAAAGAGATAACACCCCCCCATGCTTCAGAAAGGTAAAAAATGGTCCGTTTTCAAATGTTTTATTTTTGAACGTCAGTTCAAATTTGTAGGTAGATCATCAGTTTTAGAGCTAAAATTTGCATGTTTAAAGCGATTTTCATGCTTCCAGGGGCCCGGGAAGTGAATTAAATACCATTTGGAGGAATTTAATGTTCAAGCAAAAACAGGTGATTTTTGACAAAAGAGATAACACCCCCCCATTACGTCATGCTTCAGAAAAGTGAAAAATGGTCCGTTTTCAAATGTTTCATTTTTGAACGTCAGTTCACATTTGTAGGTAGATCATCAGTTTTAGATCTAAAATTAGCATGTTTAAAGTGATTTTCATCCTTCCAGGGGCCCGGGAAGTGAATTAAATACGATTTGGAGGCATTTAATGTTCAAACAAAAACAGGTGATTTTTGACAAAAGAAATAACACCCCCCATTACGTCATGCTTCAGAAAGGTGAAAAATGGTCAATTTTCAAATGTTTTATTTTTGAACGTCAGTTCACATTTGTAGGTAGATCATCAGTTTAAGAGCTAAAATTAGCATGTTTAAAGTGATTTTCATGCTTCCAGGGGCCCGGGAAGTGAATTAAATACCATTTGGAGGCATTTAATGTTCAAGCAAAAACATGTGATTTTTGACAAAAGAGATAACACCCCCCCATTAAGTCATACTTCAGAAAGGTGAAAAATGGTCCCTTTTCAAATGTTTTATTTTTGAATGTCAGTTCACATTTGTAGGTAGATCATCAGTTTTAGAGCTAAAATTTGCATCTTTAAAGTGATTTTCATGCTTCCAGGGGCCCGGGAAGTGAATTAAATACCATTTGGAGGCATTTAATGTTCAAGCAAAAACAGGTGATTTTTGACAAAAGAGATAACACCCCCCATTACGTCATGCTTCAGAAAGGTGAAAAATGGTCCGTTTTCAAATGTTTTATTTTTGAACGTCAGTTCACATTTGTAGGTAGATCATCAGTTTTAGAGCTAAAATTTGCATGTTTAAAGCGATTTTCATGCTTCCAGGGGACCGGGAAGTGAATTAAATACCATTTGGAGGCATTTAATGTTCAAGCAAAAACAGGTGATTTTTGACAAAAGAGATAACACCCCCCCCCATTACGTCATGCTTCAGAAAGGTGAAAAATGGTCCGTTTTCAAATGTTTTATTTTTGAACGTCAGTTCACATTTGTAGGTAGATCATCAGTTTTAGATCTAAAATTAGCATGTTTAAAGTGATTTTCATCCTTCCAGGGGCCCGGGACGTGAATTAAATACCATTTGGAGGCATTTAATGTTCAAACTAAAACAGGTGATTTTTGACAAAAGAAATAACACCCCCCATTACGTCATGCTTCAGAAAGGTGAAAAATGGTCCATTTTCAAATGTTTTATTTTTGAACGTCAGTTCACATTTGTAGGTAGATCATCAGTTTAAGAGCTAAAATTAGCATGTTTAAAGTGATTTTCATGCTTCCAGGGGCCCGGGAAGTGAATTAAATACCATTTGGAGGCATTTAATGTTCAAGCAAAAACAGGTGATTTTTGACAAACGAGATAACACCCCCCCCATTACGTCATGCTTCAGAAATGTGAGAAAAGGTCCGTTTTCAAATGTTTTATTTTTCAACGTCAGTTCACATTTGTAGGTAGATCATCAGTTTTAGAGCTAAAATTAGCATGTTTAAAGTGATTTTCATGCTTCCAGGGGCCCGGGAAGTGAATTAAATACCATTTGGAGGCATTTAATGTTCAAGCAAAAACAGGTGATTTTTGACAAAAGAGATAACACCCCCCATTACGTCATGCTTCAGAAAGGTGAAGAATGGTCCGTTTTCAAATGTTTTATTTTTGAACGTCAGTTCACATTTGTAGGTAGATCGTCAGTTTTAGAGCTAAAATTTGCATGTTGAAAGTGATTTTCATGCTTCCAGGGGCCCAGGAAGTGAATTAAATACCAATTGGAGGCATTTAATGTTCAAGCAAAAACTGGTGATTTTTGACAAAAGAGATAACACCCCCCCATTACGTCATGCTTCAGAAAGGTGAAAAATGGTCCGTTTTCAAATGTTTTATTTTTGAACGTCAGTTCACATTTGTAGGTAGATCGTCAGTTTTAGAGCTAAATTTTGCATGTTGAAAGCGATTTTCATGCTTCCAGGGGACCGGGAAGTGAATTAAATACCATTTGGAGGCATTTAATGTTCAAGCAAAAACAGGTGATTTTTGACAAAAGAGATAACACCCCCCCTCATTACGTCATGCTTCAGAAAGGTGAAAAATGGTCCGTTTTCAAATGTTTTATTTTTGAACGTCAGTTCACATTTGTAGGTAGATCATCAGTTTTAGATCTAAAATTAGCATGTTTAAAGTGATTTTCATCCTTCCAGGGGCCCGGGACGTGAATTAAATACCATTTGGAGGCATTTAATGTTCAAACTAAAACAGGTGATTTTTGACAAAAGAAATAACACCCCCCATTACGTCATGCTTCAGAAAGGTGAAAAATGGTCCATTTTCAAATGTTTTATTTTTGAACGTCAGTTCACATTTGTAGGTAGATCATCAGTTTAAGAGCTAAAATTAGCATGTTTAAAGTGATTTTCATGCTTCCAGGGGCCCGGGAAGTGAATTAAATACCATTTGGAGGCATTTAATGTTCAAGCAAAAACAGGTGATTTTTGACAAACGAGATAACACCCCCCCCATTACGTCATGCTTCAGAAATGTGAGAAAAGGTCCGTTTTCAAATGTTTTATTTTTCAACGTCAGTTCACATTTGTAGGTAGATCATCAGTTTTAGAGCTAAAATTAGCATGTTTAAAGTGATTTTCATGCTTCCAGGGGCCCGGGAAGTGAATTAAATACCATTTGGAGGCATTTAATGTTCAAGCAAAAACAGGTGATTTTTGACAAAAGAGATAACACCCCCCATTACGTCATGCTTCAGAAAGGTGAAGAATGGTCCGTTTTCAAATGTTTTATTTTTGAACGTCAGTTCACATTTGTAGGTAGATCGTCAGTTTTAGAGCTAAAATTTGCATGTTGAAAGTGATTTTCATGCTTCCAGGGGCCCAGGAAGTGAATTAAATACCAATTGGAGGCATTTAATGTTCAAGCAAAAACTGGTGATTTTTGACAAAAGAGATAACACCCCCCCATTACGTCATGCTTCAGAAAGGTGAAAAATGGTCCGTTTTCAAATGTTTTATTTTTGAACGTCAGTTCACATTTGTAGGTAGATCGTCAGTTTTAGAGCTAAATTTTGCATGTTGAAAGTGATTTTCATGCTTCCAGGGGCCTGGGAAGTGAATGAAATACCATTTAAAGGCATTTAATGTTCAAGCAAAAACAGGTGATTTTTGACAAAAGAGATAACACCCCCCCATTACGTCATGCTTAAGAAAGGTGAAAAATGGTCCGTTTTCAAATGTTTTATTTTTGAACGTCAGTTCACATTTGTAGGTACATCATCAGTTTCAGAGCTAAAATTAGCATGTTTAAAGTGATTTTCATGCTTCCAGGGGCCCGGGAAGTGAATTAATTACCATTTGGAGGCATTTAATGTTCAAGCAAAAACATGTGATTTTTGACAAAAGAGATAACACCCCCCCATTACGTCATGCTTCAGAAAGGTGAAAAATGGTCCCTTTTCAAATGTTTTATTTTTGAACGTCAGTTCACATTTGTAGGTAGATCATCAGTTTTAGAGCTAAAACTTGCATGTTTAAAGTGATTTTCATGCTTCCAGGGGCCCGGGAAGTGAATTAAATACCATTTGGAGGCATTTAATGTTCAAGCAAAAACAGGTGATTTTTGACAAAAGAGATAACACCCCCCATTACGTCATGCTTCAGAAAGGTGAAAAATGGTCCGTTTTCAAATGTTTTATTTTTAAACGTCAGTTCACATTTGTAGGTAGATCATCAGTTTTAGAGCTAAAATTTGCATGTTTAAAGCGATTTTCATGCTTCCAGGGGCCCGGGAAGTGAATTAAATACCATTTGGAGGCATTTAATGTTCAAGCAAAAACAGGTGATTTTTGACAAAAGAGATAACACCCCCCCATTACGTCATGCTTCAGAAAGGTGAAAAATGGTCCGTTTTCAAATGTTTTATTTTTGAACGTCAGTTCACATTTGTAGGTAGATCATCAGTTTTAGATCTAAAATTAGCATGTTTAAAGTGATTTTCATCCTTCCAGGGGCCCGGGAAGTGAATTAAATACCATTTGGAGGCATTTAATGTACAAGCAAAAACAGTTGATTTTTGACAAAAGAGATAACACCCCCCCATTACGTCATTGTTCAGAAAGGTGAAAAATGGTCAGTTTACAAATGTTTTATTTTTGAACGTCAGTTCACATTTGTAGGTAGATCATCAGTTTTAGAGCTAAAATTAGCATGTTTAAAGTGATTTTCATGCTTCCAGGGGCCCGGGAAGTGAATTAAATACCATTTGGAGGCATTTAATGTTCAAGCAAAAACAGGTGATTTTTGACAAAAGAGATAACACCCCCCATTACGTCATGCTTCAGAAAGGTGAAGAATGGTCCGTTTTCAAATGTTTTATTTTTGAACGTCAGTTCACATTTGTAGGTAGATCGTCAGTTTTAGAGCTAAAATTTGCATGTTGAAAGTGATTTTCATGCTTCCAGGGGCCCGGGAATTGAATTAAATACCATTTGGAGGCATTTAATGTTCAAGCAAAAACAGGTGATTTTTGACAAAAGAGATAACACCCCCCCATTACGTCATGCTTCAGAAAGGTGAAAAATGGTCAGTTTTCAAATGTTTTATTTTTGAACGTCAGTTCACATTTGTAGGTAGATCATCAGTTTAAGAGCTAAAATTAGCATGTTTAAAGTGATTTTCATGCTTCCAGGGGCCCGGGAAGTGAATTAAATACCATTTGGAGGCATTTTATGTTCAAGCAAAAACAGGTGATTTTTGACAAAAGAAATAACACCCCCCCATTACATCATGCTTCAGAAAGGTGAAAAATGGTCCATTTTCAAATGTTTTATTTTTGAACGTCAGTTCACATTTGTAGGTAGATCATCAGTTTGAGAGCTAAAATTTGCATGTTTAAAGTGATTTTCATGGTTCCAGGGGCCCGGGAAGTGAATTAAATACCATTCGGAGGCATTTAATGGGCAAGCAAAAACAGGTGATTTTTGACAAAAGAGATAACACCCCCCATTACGTCATGCTTCAGAAATGTGAAAAAAGGTCAGTTTTCAAATGTTTTATTTTTCAACGTCAGTTCACATTTGCAGGTAGATCATCAGTTTTAGAGCTAAAATTAGCATGTTTAAAGCGATTTTCATCCTTCCAGGGGCCCGGGAAGTGAATTAAATACCATTTGGAGGCATTTAATGTTCAAACAAAAACAGGTGATTTTTACAAAAGAACTAACACCCCCCATTACGTCATGCTTCAGAAAGGTGAAAAATGGTCAGTTTTCAAATGTTTTATTTTTGAACGTCAGTTCACATTTGTAGGTAGATCATCAGTTTAAGAGCTAAAATTAGCATGTTTAAAGTGATTTTCATGCTTCCAGGGCCCGGGAAATGAATTAAATACCATTTGGAGGCATTTAATGTTCTAGCAAAAACAGGTGATTTTTGACAAACGAGATAACACCCCCCCATTACGTCATGCTTCAGAAATGTGAAAAAAGGTCCGTTTTCAAATGTTTTATTTTTGAACGTCAGTTCACATTTGTAGGTAGATCGTCAGTTTTAGAGCTAAAATTTGCATGTTTAAAGTGATTTTCATGGTTCCAGGGGCCCGGGAAGTGAATTAAATACCATTCGGAGGCATTTAATGTTCAAGCAAAAACAGGTGATTTTTGACAAAAGAGATAACACCCCCCCATTACGTCATGCTTCAGAAAGGTGAAAAATGGTCCGTTTTCAAATGTTTTATTTTTGAACGTCAGTTCACATTTGTAGGTAGATCATCAGTTTTAGAGCTAAAATTTGCATGTTTAAAGTGATTTTCATGCTTCCAGGGGCCCGGGAAGTGAATTAAATACCATTCGGAGGCATTTAATGTTCAAGCAAAAACAGGTGATTTTTGACAAAAGAGATAACACCCCCCCATTACGTCATGCTTCAGAAATTTGAAAAAAGGTCCGTTTTCAAATGTTTTATTTTTCAACGTCAGTTCACATTTGTAGGTAGATCATCAGTTTTAGAGCTAAAATTAGCATGTTTAAAGTGATTTTCATGCTTCCAGGGGCCCGGGAAGTGAATTAAATACCATTTGGAGGCATTTAATGTTCAAGCAAAAACAGGTGATTTTTGACAAAAGAGATAACACCCCCCCCATTACGTCATGCTTCAGAAAGGTGAAAAATGGTCCGTTTCAAATGTTTTATTTTTGAACGTCAGTTCACATTTGTAGGTAGATCATCAGTTTTAGAGCTAAAATTTGCATGTTTAAAGTGATTTTCATACTTCCAGGGGTCTGGGAAGTGAATTAAATACCATTTGGAGGCATTTAATGTTCAAGCAAAAACAGGTGATTTTTGACAAAAGAGATAACACCCCCCCATTACGTCATGCTTCAGCAAGGTGAAGAATGGTCAGTTTCCAAATGTTTTATTTTTGAACGTCAGTTCACATTTGTAGGTAGATCATCAGTTTTAGAGCTAAAATTTGCATGTTGAAAGTGATTTTCATGCTTCCAGGGGCCCGGGAAGTGAATTAAATACCAATTGGAGGCATTTAATGTTCAAGCAAAAACAGGTGATTTTTGACAAAAGAGATAACACCCCCCCATTACGTCATGCTTAAGAAAGGTGAAAAATGGTCCGTTTTCAAATGTTTTATTTTTGAACGTCAGTTCACATTTGTAGGTAGATCATCAGTTTTAGAGCTAAAATTAGCATGTTTAAAGTGATTTTCATGCTTCCAGGGGCCCGGGAAGTGAATTAAATACCATTTGGAGGCATTTAATGTTCAAGCAAAAACATGTGATTTTTGACAAAAGAGATAACACCCCCCCATGCTTCAGAAAGGTGAAAAATGGTCCCTTTTCAAATGTTTTATTTTTGAACGTCAGTTCACATTTGTATGTAGATCATCAGTTTTAGAGCTAAAATTTGCATGTTTAAAGTGATTTTCATGCTTCCAGGGGCCCGGGAAGTGAATTAAATACCATTTGGAGGCATTTAATGTTCAAGCAAAAACAGGTGATTTTTTACAAAAGAGATAACACCCCCCATTACGTCATGCTTCAGAAAGGTGAAAAATGGTCCGTTTTCAAATGTTTTATTTTTGAACGTCAGTTCAAATTTGTAGGTAGATCATCAGTTTTAGAGCTAAAATTTGCATGTTTAAAGCGATTTTCATGCTTCCAGGGGCCCGGGAAGTGAATTAAATACCATTTGGAGGAATTTAATGTTCAAGCAAAAACAGGTGATTTTTGACAAAAGAGATAACACCCCCCCATTACGTCATGCTTCAGAAAGGTGAAAAATGGTCCGTTTTCAAATGTTTCATTTTTGAACGTCAGTTCACATTTGTAGGTAGATCATCAGTTTTAGATCTAAAATTAGCATGTTTAAAGTGATTTTCATCCTTCCAGGGGCCCGGGAAGTGAATTAAATACGATTTGGAGGCATTTAATGTTCAAACAAAAACAGGTGATTTTTGACAAAAGAAATAACACCCCCCATTACGTCATGCTTCAGAAAGGTGAAAAATGGTCAATTTTCAAATGTTTTATTTTTGAACGTCAGTTCACATTTGTAGGTAGATCATCAGTTTAAGAGCTAAAATTAGCATGTTTAAAGTGATTTTCATGCTTCCAGGGGCCCGGGAAGTGAATTAAATACCATTTGGAGGCATTTAATGTTCAAGCAAAAACATGTGATTTTTGACAAAAGAGATAACACCCCCCCATTAAGTCATGCTTCAGAAAGGTGAAAAATGGTCCCTTTTCAAATGTTTTATTTTTGAATGTCAGTTCACATTTGTAGGTAGATCATCAGTTTTAGAGCTAAAATTTGCATCTTTAAAGTGATTTTCATGCTTCCAGGGGCCCGGGAAGTGAATTAAATACCATTTGAAGGCATTTAATGTTCAAGCAAAAACAGGTGATTTTTGACAAAAGAGATAACACCCCCCATTACGTCATGCTTCAGAAAGGTGAAAAATGGTCCGTTTTCAAATGTTTTATTTTTGAATGTCAGTTCACATTTGTAGGTAGATCATCAGTTTTAGAGCTAAAATTTGCATGTTTAAAGCGATTTTCATGCTTCCAGGGGACCGGGAAGTGAATTAAATACCATTTGGAGGCATTTAATGTTCAAGCAAAAACAGGTGATTTTTGACAAAAGAGATAACACCCCCCCCCATTACGTCATGCTTCAGAAAGGTGAAAAATGGTCCATTTTCAAATGTTTTATTTTTGAACGTCAGTTCACATTTGTAGGTAGATCATCAGTTTTAGATCTAAAATTAGCATGTTTAAAGTGATTTTCATCCTTCCAGGGGCCCGGGACGTGAATTAAATACCATTTGGAGGCATTTAATGTTCAAACTAAAACAGGTGATTTTTGACAAAAGAAATAACACCCCCCATTACGTCATGCTTCAGAAAGGTGAAAAATGGTCCATTTTCAAATGTTTTATTTTTGAACGTCAGTTCACATTTGTAGGTAGATCATCAGTTTAAGAGCTAAAATTAGCATGTTTAAAGTGATTTTCATGCTTCCAGGGGCCCGGGAAGTGAATTAAATACCATTCGGAGGCATTTAATGTTCAAGCAAAAACAGGTGATTTTTGACAAAAGAGATAACACCCCCCCATTACGTCATGCTTCAGAAATTTGAAAAAAGGTCCGTTTTCAAATGTTTTATTTTGCAACGTCAGTTCACATTTGTAGGTAGATCATCAGTTTTAGAGCTAAAATTAGCATGTTTAAAGTGATTTTCATGCTTCCAGGGGCCCGGGAAGTGAATTAAATACCATTTGGAGGCATTTAATGTTCAAGCAAAAACAGGTGATTTTTGACAAAAGAGATAACACCCCCCCCATTACGTCATGCTTCAGAAAGGTGAAAAATGGTCCGTTTCAAATGTTTTATTTTTGAACGTCAGTTCACATTTGTAGGTAGATCATCAGTTTTAGAGCTAAAATTTGCATGTTTAAAGTGATTTTCATACTTCCAGGGGTCTGGGAAGTGAATTAAATACCATTTGGAGGCATTTAATGTTCAAGCAAAAACAGGTGATTTTTGACAAAAGAGATAACACCCCCCATTACGTCATGCTTCAGCAAGGTGAAGAATGGTCAGTTTCCAAATGTTTTATTTTTGAACGTCAGTTCACATTTGTAGGTAGATCATCAGTTTTAGAGATAAAATTTGCATGTTGAAAGTGATTTTCATGCTTCCAGGGGCCCGGGAAGTGAATTAAATACCAATTGGAGGCATTTAATGTTCAAGCAAAAACAGGTGATTTTTGACAAAGGAGATAACACCCCCCCATTACGTCATGCTTAAGAAAGGTGAAAAATGGTCCGTTTTCAAATGTTTTATTTTTGAACGTCAGTTCACATTTGTAGGTAGATCATCAGTTTTAGAGCTAAAATTAGCATGTTTAAAGTGATTTTCATGCTTCCAGGGGCCCGGGAAGTGAATTAAATACCATTTGGAGGCATTTAATGTTCAAGCAAAAACATGTGATTTTTGACAAAAGAGATAACACCCCCCCATGCTTCAGAAAGGTGAAAAATGGTCCCTTTTCAAATGTTTTATTTTTGAACGTCAGTTCACATTTGTATGTAGATCATCAGTTTTAGAGCTAAAATTTGCATGTTTAAAGTGATTTTCATGCTTCCAGGGGCCCGGGAAGTGAATTAAATACCATTTGGAGGCATTTAATGTTCAAGCAAAAACAGGTGATTTTTGACAAAAGAGATAACACCCCCCATTACGTCATGCTTCAGAAAGGTGAAAAATGGTCCGTTTTCAAATGTTTTATTTTTGAACGTCAGTTCAAATTTGTAGGTAGATCATCAGTTTTAGAGCTAAAATTTGCATGTTTAAAGCGATTTTCATGCTTCCAGGGGCCCGGGAAGTGAATTAAATACCATTTGGAGGAATTTAATGTTCAAGCAAAAACAGGTGATTTTTGACAAAAGAGATAACACCCCCCCATTACGTCATGCTTCAGAAAGGTGAAAAATGGTCCGTTTTCAAATGTTTCATTTTTGAACGTCAGTTCACATTTGTAGGTAGATCATCAGTTTCAGATCTAAAATTAGCATGTTTAAAGTGATTTTCATCCTTCCAGGGGCCCGGGAAGTGAATTAAATACGATTTGGAGGCATTTAATGTTCAAACAAAAACAGGTGATTTTTGACAAAAGAAATAACACCCCCTATTACGTCATGCTTCAGAAAGGTGAAAAATGGTCAATTTTCAAATGTTTTATTTTTGAACGTCAGTTCACATTTGTAGGTAGATCATCAGTTTAAGAGCTAAAATTAGCATGTTTAAAGTGATTTTCATGCTTCCAGGGGCCCGGGAAGTGAATTAAATACCATTTGGAGGCATTTAATGTTCAAGCAAAAACATGTGATTTTTGACAAAAGAGATAACACCCCCCCATTAAGTCATGCTTCAGAAAGGTGAAAAATGGTCCCTTTTCAAATGTTTTATTTTTGAATGTCAGTTCACATTTGTAGGTAGATCATCAGTTTTAGAGCTAAAATTTGCATCTTTAAAGTGATTTTCATGCTTCCAGGGGCCCGGGAAGTGAATTAAATACCATTTGAAGGCATTTAATGTTCAAGCAAAAACAGGTGATTTTTGACAAAAGAGATAACACCCCCCATTACGTCATGCTTCAGAAAGGTGAAAAATGGTCCGTTTTCAAATGTTTTATTTTTGAACGTCAGTTCACATTTGTAGGTAGATCATCAGTTTTAGAGCTAAAATTTGCATGTTTAAAGCGATTTTCATGCTTCCAGGGGACCGGGAAGTGAATTAAATACCATTTGGAGGCATTTAATGTTCAAGCAAAAACAGGTGATTTTTGACAAAAGAGATAACACCCCCCCCCATTACGTCATGCTTCAGAAAGGTGAAAAATGGTCCATTTTCAAATGTTTTATTTTTGAACGTCAGTTCACATTTGTAGGTAGATCATCAGTTTTAGATCTAAAATTAGCATGTTTAAAGTGATTTTCATCCTTCCAGGGGCCCGGGACGTGAATTAAATACCATTTGGAGGCATTTAATGTTCAAACTAAAACAGGTGATTTTTGACAAAAGAAATAACACCCCCCATTACGTCATGCTTCAGAAAGGTGAAAAATGGTCCATTTTCAAATGTTTTATTTTTGAACGTCAGTTCACATTTGTAGGTAGATCATCAGTTTAAGAGCTAAAATTAGCATGTTTAAAGTGATTTTCATGCTTCCAGGGGCCCGGGAAGTGAATTAAATACCATTTGGAGGCATTTAATGTTCAAGCAAAAACAGGTGATTTTTGACAAACGAGATAACACCCCCCCATTACGTCATGCTTCAGAAATGTGAGAAAAGGTCCGTTTTCAAATGTTTTATTTTTCAACGTCAGTTCACATTTGTAGGTAGATCATCAGTTTTAGAGCTAAAATTAGCATGTTTAAAGTGATTTTCATGCTTCCAGGGGCCCGGGAAGTGAATTAAATACCATTTGGAGGCATTTAATGTTCAAGCAAAAACAGGTGATTTTTGACAAAAGAGATAACACCCCCCATTACGTCATGCTTCAGAAAGGTGAAGAATGGTCCGTTTTCAAATGTTTTATTTTTGAACGTCAGTTCACATTTGTAGGTAGATCGTCAGTTTTAGAGCTAACATTTGCATGTTGAAAGTGATTTTCATGCTTCCAGGGGCCCAGGAAGTGAATTAAATACCAATTGGAGGCATTTAATGTTCAAGCAAAAACAGGTGATTTTTGACAAAAGAGATAACACCCCCCCATTACGTCATGCTTAAGAAAGGTGAAAAATGGTCCGTTTTCAAATGTTTTATTTTTGAACGTCAGTTCATATTTGTAGGTACATCATCAGTTTCAGAGCTAAAATTAGCATGTTTAAAGTGATTTTCATGCTTCCAGGGGCCCGGGAAGTGAATTAAATACCATTTGGAGGCATTTAATGTTCAAGCAAAAACATGTGATTTTTGACAAAAGAGATAACACCCCCCCATTACGTCATGCTTCAGAAAGGTGAAAAATGGTCCCTTTTCAAATGTTTTATTTTTGAACGTCAGTTCACATTTGTAGGTAGATCATCAGTTTTAGAGCTAAAACTTGCATGTTTAAAGTGATTTTCATGCTTCCAGGGGCCCGGGAAGTGAATTAAATACCATTTGGAGGCATTTAATGTTCAAGCAAAAACAGGTGATTTTTGACAAAAGAGATAACACCCCCCATTACGTCATGCTTCAGAAAGGTGAAAAATGGTCCGTTTTCAAATGTTTTATTTTTAAACGTCAGTTCACATTTGTAGGTAGATCATCAGTTTTAGAGCTAAAATTTGCATGTTTAAAGCGATTTTCATGCTTCCAGGGGCCCGGGAAGTGAATTAAATACCATTTGGAGGCATTTAATGTTCAAGCAAAAACAGGTGATTTTTGACAAAAGAGATAACACCCCCCCATTTCGTCATGCTTCAGAAAGGTGAAAAATGGTCCGTTTTCAAATGTTTTATTTTTGAACGTCAGTTCACATTTGTAGGTAGATCATCAGTTTTAGATCTAAAATTAGCATGTTTAAAGTGATTTTCATCCTTCCAGGGGCCCGGGAAGTGAATTAAATACCATTTGGAGGCATTTAATGTACAAGCAAAAACAGTTGATTTTTGACAAAAGAGATAACACCCCCCCATTACGTCATTGTTCAGAAAGGTGAAAAATGGTCAGTTTACAAATGTTTTATTTTTGAACGTCAGTTCACATTTGTAGGTAGATCATCAGTTTTAGAGCTAAAATTAGCATGTTTAAAGTGATTTTCATGCTTCCAGGGGCCCGGGAAGTGAATTAAATACCATTTGGAGGCATTTAATGTTCAAGCAAAAACAGGTGATTTTTGACAAAAGAGATAACACCCCCCATTACGTCATGCTTCAGAAAGGTGAAGAATGGTCCGTTTTCAAATGTTTTATTTTTGAACGTCAGTTCACATTTGTAGGTAGATCGTCAGTTTTAGAGCTAAAATTTGCATGTTGAAAGTGATTTTCATGCTTCCAGGGGCCCGGGAATTGAATTAAATACCATTTGGAGGCATTTAATGTTCAAGCAAAAACAGGTGATTTTTGACAAAAGAGATAACACCCCCCCATTACGTCATGCTTCAGAAAGGTGAAAAATGGTCAGTTTTCAAATGTTTTATTTTTGAACGTCAGTTCACATTTGTAGGTAGATCATCAGTTTAAGAGCTAAAATTAGCATGTTTAAAGTGATTTTCATGCTTCCAGGGGCCCGGGAAGTGAATTAAATACCATTTGGAGGCATTTAATGTTCAAGCAAAAACAGGTGATTTTTGACAAAAGAGATAACACCCCCCCATTACGTCATGCTTCAGATAGGTGAAAAATGGTCCGTTTTCAAATGTTTTATTTTTGAACGTCAGTTCACATTTGTAGGTAGATCGTCAGTTTTAGAGCTGAAATTAGCATGTTTAAAGTGATTTTCATCCTTCCAGGGGCCCGGGAAGTGAATTAAATACCATTTGGAGGCATTTAATGTTCAAGCAAAAACAGGTGATTTTTGACAAACGAGATAACACCCCCCCATTACGTCATGCTTCAGAAATGTGAAAAAAGGTCCGTTTTCAAATGTTTTATTTTTCAACGTCAGTTCGCATTTGTAGGTAGATCATCAGTTTTAGAGCTAAAATTAGCATGTTTAAAGTGATTTTCATGCTTCCAGGGGCCCGGGAAGTGAATTAAATACCATTTGAAGGCATTTAATGTTCAAGCAAAAACAGGTGATTTTTGACAAAAGAGATAACACCCCCCATTACGTCATGCTTCAGAAAGGTGAAAAATGGTCCGTTTTCAAATGTTTTATTTTTGAACGTCAGTTCACATTTGTAGGTAGATCATCAGTTTTAGAGCTAAAATTTGCATGTTTAAAGCGATTTTCATGCTTCCAGGGGACCGGGAAGTGAATTAAATACCATTTGGAGGCATTTAATGTTCAAGCAAAAACAGGTGATTTTTGACAAAAGAGATAACACCCCCCCCCATTACGTCATGCTTCAGAAAGGTGAAAAATGGTCCATTTTCAAATGTTTTATTTTTGAACGTCAGTTCACATTTGTAGGTAGATCATCAGTTTTAGATCTAAAATTAGCATGTTTAAAGTGATTTTCATCCTTCCAGGGGCCCGGGACGTGAATTAAATACCATTTGGAGGCATTTAATGTTCAAACTAAAACAGGTGATTTTTGACAAAAGAAATAACACCCCCCATTACGTCATGCTTCAGAAAGGTGAAAAATGGTCCATTTTCAAATGTTTTATTTTTGAACGTCAGTTCACATTTGTAGGTAGATCATCAGTTTAAGAGCTAAAATTAGCATGTTTAAAGTGATTTTCATGCTTCCAGGGGCCCGGGAAGTGAATTAAATACCATTTGGAGGCATTTAATGTTCAAGCAAAAACAGGTGATTTTTGACAAACGAGATAACACCCCCCCATTACGTCATGCTTCAGAAATGTGAGAAAAGGTCCGTTTTCAAATGTTTTATTTTTCAACGTCAGTTCACATTTGTAGGTAGATCATCAGTTTTAGAGCTAAAATTAGCATGTTTAAAGTGATTTTCATGCTTCCAGGGGCCCGGGAAGTGAATTAAATACCATTTGGAGGCATTTAATGTTCAAGCAAAAACAGGTGATTTTTGACAAAAGAGATAACACCCCCCATTACGTCATGCTTCAGAAAGGTGAAGAATGGTCCGTTTTCAAATGTTTTATTTTTGAACGTCAGTTCACATTTGTAGGTAGATCGTCAGTTTTAGAGCTAACATTTGCATGTTGAAAGTGATTTTCATGCTTCCAGGGGCCCAGGAAGTGAATTAAATACCAATTGGAGGCATTTAATGTTCAAGCAAAAACAGGTGATTTTTGACAAAAGAGATAACACCCCCCCATTACGTCATGCTTAAGAAAGGTGAAAAATGGTCCGTTTTCAAATGTTTTATTTTTGAACGTCAGTTCATATTTGTAGGTACATCATCAGTTTCAGAGCTAAAATTAGCATGTTTAAAGTGATTTTCATGCTTCCAGGGGCCCGGGAAGTGAATTAAATACCATTTGGAGGCATTTAATGTTCAAGCAAAAACATGTGATTTTTGACAAAAGAGATAACACCCCCCCATTACGTCATGCTTCAGAAAGGTGAAAAATGGTCCCTTTTCAAATGTTTTATTTTTGAACGTCAGTTCACATTTGTAGGTAGATCATCAGTTTTAGAGCTAAAACTTGCATGTTTAAAGTGATTTTCATGCTTCCAGGGGCCCGGGAAGTGAATTAAATACCATTTGGAGGCATTTAATGTTCAAGCAAAAACAGGTGATTTTTGACAAAAGAGATAACACCCCCCATTACGTCATGCTTCAGAAAGGTGAAAAATGGTCCGTTTTCAAATGTTTTATTTTTAAACGTCAGTTCACATTTGTAGGTAGATCATCAGTTTTAGAGCTAAAATTTGCATGTTTAAAGCGATTTTCATGCTTCCAGGGGCCCGGGAAGTGAATTAAATACCATTTGGAGGCATTTAATGTTCAAGCAAAAACAGGTGATTTTTGACAAAAGAGATAACACCCCCCCATTTCGTCATGCTTCAGAAAGGTGAAAAATGGTCCGTTTTCAAATGTTTTATTTTTGAACGTCAGTTCACATTTGTAGGTAGATCATCAGTTTTAGATCTAAAATTAGCATGTTTAAAGTGATTTTCATCCTTCCAGGGGCCCGGGAAGTGAATTAAATACCATTTGGAGGCATTTAATGTACAAGCAAAAACAGTTGATTTTTGACAAAAGAGATAACACCCCCCCATTACGTCATTGTTCAGAAAGGTGAAAAATGGTCAGTTTACAAATGTTTTATTTTTGAACGTCAGTTCACATTTGTAGGTAGATCATCAGTTTTAGAGCTAAAATTAGCATGTTTAAAGTGATTTTCATGCTTCCAGGGGCCCGGGAAGTGAATTAAATACCATTTGGAGGCATTTAATGTTCAAGCAAAAACAGGTGATTTTTGACAAAAGAGATAACACCCCCCATTACGTCATGCTTCAGAAAGGTGAAGAATGGTCCGTTTTCAAATGTTTTATTTTTGAACGTCAGTTCACATTTGTAGGTAGATCGTCAGTTTTAGAGCTAAAATTTGCATGTTGAAAGTGATTTTCATGCTTCCAGGGGCCCGGGAATTGAATTAAATACCATTTGGAGGCATTTAATGTTCAAGCAAAAACAGGTGATTTTTGACAAAAGAGATAACACCCCCCCATTACGTCATGCTTCAGAAAGGTGAAAAATGGTCAGTTTTCAAATGTTTTATTTTTGAACGTCAGTTCACATTTGTAGGTAGATCATCAGTTTAAGAGCTAAAATTAGCATGTTTAAAGTGATTTTCATGCTTCCAGGGGCCCGGGAAGTGAATTAAATACCATTTGGAGGCATTTAATGTTCAAGCAAAAACAGGTGATTTTTGACAAAAGAGATAACACCCCCCCATTACGTCATGCTTCAGATAGGTGAAAAATGGTCCGTTTTCAAATGTTTTATTTTTGAACGTCAGTTCACATTTGTAGGTAGATCGTCAGTTTTAGAGCTGAAATTAGCATGTTTAAAGTGATTTTCATCCTTCCAGGGGCCCGGGAAGTGAATTAAATACCATTTGGAGGCATTTAATGTTCAAGCAAAAACAGGTGATTTTTGACAAACGAGATAACACCCCCCCATTACGTCATGCTTCAGAAATGTGAAAAAAGGTCCGTTTTCAAATGTTTTATTTTTCAACGTCAGTTCGCATTTGTAGGTAGATCATCAGTTTTAGAGCTAAAATTAGCATGTTTAAAGTGATTTTCATGCTTCCAGGGGCCCGGGAAGTGAATTAAATACCATTTGGAGGCATTTAATGTTCAAGCAAAAACAGGTGATTTTTGACAAAAGAGATAACACCCCCCATTACGTCATGCTTCAGAAAGGTGAAGAATGGTCCGTTTTCAAATGTTTTATTTTTGAACGTCAGTTCACATTTGTAGGTAGATCATCAGTTTTAGAGCTAAAATTTGCATGTTGAAAGTGATTTTCATGCTTCCAGGGGCCCGGGAAGTGAATTAAATACCAATTGGAGGCATTTAATGTTCAAGCAAAAACAGGTGATTTTTGACAAAAGAGATAACACCCCCCATTACGTCATGCTTAAGAAAGGTGAAAAATGGTCCGTTTTCAAATGTTTTATTTTTGAACGTCAGTTCACATTTGTAGGTAGATCATCAGTTTTAGAGCTAAAATTAGCATGTTTAAAGTGATTTTCATGCTTCCAGGGGCCCGGGAAGTGAATTAAATACCATTTGGAGGCATTTAATGTTCAAGCAAAAACATGTGATTTTTGACAAAAGAGATAACACCCCCCCATGCTTCAGAAAGGTGAAAAATGGTCCGTTTTCAAATGTTTTATTTTTGAACGTCAGTTCAAATTTGTAGGTAGATCATCAGTTTTAGAGCTAAAATTTGCATGTTTAAAGCGATTTTCATGCTTCCAGGGGCCCGGGAAGTGAATTAAATACCATTTGGAGGAATTTAATGTTCAAGCAAAAACAGGTGATTTTTGACAAAAGAGATAACACCCCCCCATTACGTCATGCTTCAGAAAGGTGAAAAATGGTCCGTTTTCAAATGTTTCATTTTTGAACGTCAGTTCACATTTGTAGGTAGATCATCAGTTTTAGATCTAAAATTAGCATGTTTAAAGTGATTTTCATCCTTCCAGGGGCCCGGGAAGTGAATTAAATACGATTTGGAGGCATTTAATGTTCAAACAAAAACAGGTGATTTTTGACAAAAGAAATAACACCCCCCATTACGTCATGCTTCAGAAAGGTGAAAAATGGTAAATTTTCAAATGTTTTATTTTTGAACGTCAGTTCACATTTGTAGGTAGATCATCAGTTTAAGAGCTAAAATTAGCATGTTTAAAGTGATTTTCATGCTTCCAGGGGCCCGGGAAGTGAATTAAATACCATTTGGAGGCATTTAATGTTCAAGCAAAAACATGTGATTTTTGACAAAAGAGATAACACCCCCCCATTAAGTCATACTTCAGAAAGGTGAAAAATGGTCCTTTTTCAAATGTTTTATTTTTGAATGTCAGTTCACATTTGTAGGTAGATCATCAGTTTTAGAGCTAAAATTTGCATCTTTAAAGTGATTTTCATGCTTCCAGGGGCCCGGGAAGTGAATTAAATACCATTTGGAGGCATTTAATGTTCAAGCAAAAACAGGTGATTTTTGACAAAAGAGATAACACCCCCCATTACGTCATGCTTCAGAAAGGTGAAAAATGGTCCGTTTTCAAATGTTTTATTTTTGAACGTCAGTTCACATTTGTAGGTAGATCATCAGTTTTAGAGCTAAAATTTGCATGTTTAAAGCGATTTCATGCTTCCAGGGGACCGGGAAGTGAATTAAATACCATTTGGAGGCATTTAATGTTCAAGCAAAAACAGGTGATTTTTGACAAAAGAGATAACACCCCCCCCCATTACGTCATGTTTCAGAAAGGTGAAAAATGGTCCGTTTTCAAATGTTTTATTTTTGAACGTCAGTTCACATTTGTAGGTAGATCATCAGTTTTAGATCTAAAATTAGCATGTTTAAAGTGATTTTCATCCTTCCAGGGGCCCGGGACGTGAATTAAATACCATTTGGAGGCATTTAATGTTCAAACTAAAACAGGTGATTTTTGACAAAAGAAATAACACCCCCCATTACGTCATGCTTCAGAAAGGTGAAAAATGGTCCATTTTCAAATGTTTTATTTTTGAACGTCAGTTCACATTTGTAGGTAGATCATCAGTTTAAGAGCTAAAATTAGCATGTTTAAAGTGATTTTCATGCTTCCAGGGGCCCGGGAAGTGAATTAAATACCATTTGGAGGCATTTAATGTTCAAGCAAAAACAGGTGATTTTTGACAAACGAGATAACACCCCCCCATTACGTCATGCTTCAGAAATGTGAGAAAAGGTCCGTTTTCAAATGTTTTATTTTTCAACGTCAGTTCACATTTGTAGGTAGATCATCAGTTTTAGAGCTAAAATTAGCATGTTTAAAGTGATTTTCATGCTTCCAGGGGCCCGGGAAGTGAATTAAATACCATTTGGAGGCATTTAATGTTCAAGCAAAAACAGGTGATTTTTGACAAAAGAGATAACACCCCCCATTACGTCATGCTTCAGAAAGGTGAAGAATGGTCCGTTTTCAAATGTTTTATTTTTGAACGTCAGTTCACATTTGTAGGTAGATCGTCAGTTTTAGAGCTAAAATTTGCATGTTGAAAGTGATTTTCATGCTTCCAGGGGCCCAGGAAGTAAATTAAATACCAATTGGAGGCATTTAATGTTCAAGCAAAAACTGGTGATTTTTGACAAAAGAGATAACACCCCCCCATTACGTCATGCTTCAGAAAGGTGAAAAATGGTCCGTTTTCAAATGTTTTATTTTTGAACGTCAGTTCACATTTGTAGGTAGATCGTCAGTTTTAGAGCTAAATTTTGCATGTTGAAAGTGATTTTCATGCTTCCAGGGGCCCGGGAAGTGAATTAAATACCATTTAAAGGCATTTAATGTTCAAGCAAAAACAGGTGATTTTTGACAAAAGAGATAACACCCCCCCATTACGTCATGCTTAAGAAAGGTGAAAAATGGTCCGTTTTCAAATGTTTTATTTTTGAACGTCAGTTCACATTTGTAGGTACATCATCAGTTTCAGAGCTAAAATTAGCATGTTTAAAGTGATTTTCATGCTTCCAGGGGCCCGGGAAGTGAATTAAATACCATTTGGAGGCATTTAATGTTCAAGCAAAAACATGTGATTTTTGACAAAAGAGATAACACCCCCCCCATTACGTCATGCTTCAGAAAGGTGAAAAATGGTCCCTTTTCAAATGTTTTATTTTTGAACGTCAGTTCACATTTGTAGGTAGATCATCAGTTTTAGAGCTAAAACTTGCATGTTTAAAGTGATTTTCATGCTTCCAGGGGCCCGGGAAGTGAATTAAATACCATTTGGAGGCATTTATTGTTCAAGCAAAAACAGGTGATTTTTGACAAAAGAGATAACACCCCCCATTACGTCATGCTTCAGAAAGGTGAAAAATGGTCCGTTTTCAAATGTTTTATTTTTAAACGTCAGTTCACATTTTAGGTAGATCATCAGTTTTAGAGCTAAAATTTGCATGTTTAAAGCGATTTTCATGCTTCCAGGGGCCCGGGAAGTGAATTAAATACCATTTGGAGGCATTTAATGTTCAAGCAAAAACAGGTGATTTTTGACAAAAGAGATAACACCCCCCCATTACGTCATGCTTCAGAAAGGTGAAAAATGGTCCGTTTTCAAATGTTTTATTTTTGAACGTCAGTTCACATTTGTAGGTAGATCATCAGTTTTAGATCTAAAATTAGCATGTTTAAAGTGATTTTCATCCTTCCAGGGGCCCGGGACGTGAATTAAATACCATTTGGAGGCATTTAATGTTCAAACTAAAACAGGTGATTTTTGACAAAAGAAATAACACCCCCCATTACGTCATGCTTCAGAAAGGTGAAAAATGGTCCATTTTCAAATGTTTTATTTTTGAACGTCAGTTCACATTTGTAGGTAGATCATCAGTTTAAGAGCTAAAATTAGCATGTTTAAAGTGATTTTCATGCTTCCAGGGGCCCGGGAAGTGAATTAAATACCATTCGGAGGCATTTAATGTTCAAGCAAAAACAGGTGATTTTTGACAAAAGAGATAACACCCCCCCATTACGTCATGCTTCAGAAATTTGAAAAAAGGTCCGTTTTCAAATGTTTTATTTTTCAACGTCAGTTCACATTTGTAGGTAGATCATCAGTTTTAGAGCTAAAATTAGCATGTTTAAAGTGATTTTCATGCTTCCAGGGGCCCGGGAAGTGAATTAAATACCATTTGGAGGCATTTAATGTTCAAGCAAAAACAGGTGATTTTTGACAAAAGAGATAACACCCCCCCCATTACGTCATGCTTCAGAAAGGTGAAAAATGGTCCGTTTCAAATGTTTTATTTTTGAACGTCAGTTCACATTTGTAGGTAGATCATCAGTTTTAGAGCTAAAATTTGCATGTTTAAAGTGATTTTCATACTTCCAGGGGTCTGGGAAGTGAATTAAATACCATTTGGAGGCATTTAATGTTCAAGCAAAAACAGGTGATTTTTGACAAAAGAGATAACACCCCCCATTACGTCATGCTTCAGCAAGGTGAAGAATGGTCAGTTTCCAAATGTTTTATTTTTGAACGTCAGTTCACATTTGTAGGTAGATCATCAGTTTTAGAGATAAAATTTGCATGTTGAAAGTGATTTTCATGCTTCCAGGGGCCCGGGAAGTGAATTAAATACCAATTGGAGGCATTTAATGTTCAAGCAAAAACAGGTGATTTTTGACAAAGGAGATAACACCCCCCCATTACGTCATGCTTAAGAAAGGTGAAAAATGGTCCGTTTTCAAATGTTTTATTTTTGAACGTCAGTTCACATTTGTAGGTAGATCATCAGTTTTAGAGCTAAAATTAGCATGTTTAAAGTGATTTTCATGCTTCCAGGGGCCCGGGAAGTGAATTAAATACCATTTGGAGGCATTTAATGTTCAAGCAAAAACATGTGATTTTTGACAAAAGAGATAACACCCCCCCATGCTTCAGAAAGGTGAAAAATGGTCCCTTTTCAAATGTTTTATTTTTGAACGTCAGTTCACATTTGTATGTAGATCATCAGTTTTAGAGCTAAAATTTGCATGTTTAAAGTGATTTTCATGCTTCCAGGGGCCCGGGAAGTGAATTAAATACCATTTGGAGGCATTTAATGTTCAAGCAAAAACAGGTGATTTTTGACAAAAGAGATAACACCCCCCATTACGTCATGCTTCAGAAAGGTGAAAAATGGTCCGTTTTCAAATGTTTTATTTTTGAACGTCAGTTCAAATTTGTAGGTAGATCATCAGTTTTAGAGCTAAAATTTGCATGTTTAAAGCGATTTTCATGCTTCCAGGGGCCCGGGAAGTGAATTAAATACCATTTGGAGGAATTTAATGTTCAAGCAAAAACAGGTGATTTTTGACAAAAGAGATAACACCCCCCCATTACGTCATGCTTCAGAAAGGTGAAAAATGGTCCGTTTTCAAATGTTTCATTTTTGAACGTCAGTTCACATTTGTAGGTAGATCATCAGTTTCAGATCTAAAATTAGCATGTTTAAAGTGATTTTCATCCTTCCAGGGGCCCGGGAAGTGAATTAAATACGATTTGGAGGCATTTAATGTTCAAACAAAAACAGGTGATTTTTGACAAAAGAAATAACACCCCCCATTACGTCATGCTTCAGAAAGGTGAAAAATGGTCAATTTTCAAATGTTTTATTTTTGAACGTCAGTTCACATTTGTAGGTAGATCATCAGTTTAAGAGCTAAAATTAGCATGTTTAAAGTGATTTTCATGCTTCCAGGGGCCCGGGAAGTGAATTAAATACCATTTGGAGGCATTTAATGTTCAAGCAAAAACATGTGATTTTTGACAAAAGAGATAACACCCCCCCATTAAGTCATGCTTCAGAAAGGTGAAAAATGGTCCCTTTTCAAATGTTTTATTTTTGAATGTCAGTTCACATTTGTAGGTAGATCATCAGTTTTAGAGCTAAAATTTGCATCTTTAAAGTGATTTTCATGCTTCCAGGGGCCCGGGAAGTGAATTAAATACCATTTGAAGGCATTTAATGTTCAAGCAAAAACAGGTGATTTTTGACAAAAGAGATAACACCCCCCATTACGTCATGCTTCAGAAAGGTGAAAAATGGTCCGTTTTCAAATGTTTTATTTTTGAACGTCAGTTCACATTTGTAGGTAGATCATCAGTTTTAGAGCTAAAATTTGCATGTTTAAAGCGATTTTCATGCTTCCAGGGGACCGGGAAGTGAATTAAATACCATTTGGAGGCATTTAATGTTCAAGCAAAAACAGGTGATTTTTGACAAAAGAGATAACACCCCCCCCCATTACGTCATGCTTCAGAAAGGTGAAAAATGGTCCATTTTCAAATGTTTTATTTTTGAACGTCAGTTCACATTTGTAGGTAGATCATCAGTTTTAGATCTAAAATTAGCATGTTTAAAGTGATTTTCATCCTTCCAGGGGCCCGGGACGTGAATTAAATACCATTTGGAGGCATTTAATGTTCAAACTAAAACAGGTGATTTTTGACAAAAGAAATAACACCCCCCATTACGTCATGCTTCAGAAAGGTGAAAAATGGTCCATTTTCAAATGTTTTATTTTTGAACGTCAGTTCACATTTGTAGGTAGATCATCAATTTAAGAGCTAAAATTAGCATGTTTAAAGTGATTTTCATGCTTCCAGGGGCCCGGGAAGTGAATTAAATACCATTTGGAGGCATTTAATGTTCAAGCAAAAACAGGTGATTTTTGACAAACGAGATAACACCCCCCCCATTACGTCATGCTTCAGAAATGTGAGAAAAGGTCCGTTTTCAAATGTTTTATTTTTCAACGTCAGTTCACATTTGTAGGTAGATCATCAGTTTTAGAGCTAAAATTAGCATGTTTAAAGTGATTTTCATGCTTCCAGGGGCCCGGGAAGTGAATTAAATACCATTTGGAGGCATTTAATGTTCAAGCAAAAACAGGTGATTTTTGACAAAAGAGATAACACCCCCCATTACGTCATGCTTCAGAAAGGTGAAGAATGGTCCGTTTTCAAATGTTTTATTTTTGAACGTCAGTTCACATTTGTAGGTAGATCGTCAGTTTTAGAGCTAACATTTGCATGTTGAAAGTGATTTTCATGCTTCCAGGGGCCCAGGAAGTGAATTAAATACCAATTGGAGGCATTTAATGTTCAAGCAAAAACAGGTGATTTTTGACAAAAGAGATAACACCCCCCCATTACGTCATGCTTAAGAAAGGTGAAAAATGGTCCGTTTTCAAATGTTTTATTTTTGAACGTCAGTTCATATTTGTAGGTACATCATCAGTTTCAGAGCTAAAATTAGCATGTTTAAAGTGATTTTCATGCTTCCAGGGGCCCGGGAAGTGAATTAAATACCATTTGGAGGCATTTAATGTTCAAGCAAAAACATGTGATTTTTGACAAAAGAGATAACACCCCCCCATTACGTCATGCTTCAGAAAGGTGAAAAATGGTCCCTTTTCAAATGTTTTATTTTTGAACGTCAGTTCACATTTGTAGGTAGATCATCAGTTTTAGAGCTAAAACTTGCATGTTTAAAGTGATTTTCATGCTTCCAGGGGCCCGGGAAGTGAATTAAATACCATTTGGAGGCATTTAATGTTCAAGCAAAAACAGGTGATTTTTGACAAAAGAGATAACACCCCCCATTACGTCATGCTTCAGAAAGGTGAAAAATGGTCCGTTTTCAAATGTTTTATTTTTGAACGTCAGTTCACATTTGTAGGTAGATCATCAGTTTTAGAGCTAAAATTTGCATGTTTAAAGCGATTTTCATGCTTCCAGGGGCCCGGGAAGTGAATTAAATACCATTTGGAGGCATTTAATGTTCAAGCAAAAACAGGTGATTTTTGACAAAAGAGATAACACCCCCCCATTTCGTCATGCTTCAGAAAGGTGAAAAATGGTCCGTTTTCAAATGTTTTATTTTTGAACGTCAGTTCACATTTGTAGGTAGATCATCAGTTTTAGATCTAAAATTAGCATGTTTAAAGTGATTTTCATCCTTCCAGGGGCCCGGGAAGTGAATTAAATACCATTTGGAGGCATTTAATGTACAAGCAAAAACAGTTGATTTTTGACAAAAGAGATAACACCCCCCCATTACGTCATTGTTCAGAAAGGTGAAAAATGGTCAGTTTACAAATGTTTTATTTTTGAACGTCAGTTCACATTTGTAGGTAGATCATCAGTTTTAGAGCTAAAATTAGCATGTTTAAAGTGATTTTCATGCTTCCAGGGGCCCGGGAAGTGAATTAAATACCATTTGGAGGCATTTAATGTTCAAGCAAAAACAGGTGATTTTTGACAAAAGAGATAACACCCCCCATTACGTCATGCTTCAGAAAGGTGAAGAATGGTCCGTTTTCAAATGTTTTATTTTTGAACGTCAGTTCACATTTGTAGGTAGATCGTCAGTTTTAGAGCTAAAATTTGCATGTTGAAAGTGATTTTCATGCTTCCAGGGGCCCGGGAATTGAATTAAATACCATTTGGAGGCATTTAATGTTCAAGCAAAAACAGGTGATTTTTGACAAAAGAGATAACACCCCCCCATTACGTCATGCTTCAGAAAGGTGAAAAATGGTCAGTTTTCAAATGTTTTATTTTTGAACGTCAGTTCACATTTGTAGGTAGATCATCAGTTTAAGAGCTAAAATTAGCATGTTTAAAGTGATTTTCATGCTTCCAGGGGCCCGGGAAGTGAATTAAATACCATTTGGAGGCATTTAATGTTCAAGCAAAAACAGGTGATTTTTGACAAAAGAGATAACACCCCCCCATTACGTCATGCTTCAGATAGGTGAAAAATGGTCCGTTTTCAAATGTTTTATTTTTGAACGTCAGTTCACATTTGTAGGTAGATCGTCAGTTTTAGAGCTGAAATTAGCATGTTTAAAGTGATTTTCATCCTTCCAGGGGCCCGGGAAGTGAATTAAATACCATTTGGAGGCATTTAATGTTCAAGCAAAAACAGGTGATTTTTGACAAACGAGATAACACCCCCCCATTACGTCATGCTTCAGAAATGTGAAAAAAGGTCCGTTTTCAAATGTTTTATTTTTCAACGTCAGTTCGCATTTGTAGGTAGATCATCAGTTTTAGAGCTAAAATTAGCATGTTTAAAGTGATTTTCATGCTTCCAGGGGCCCGGGAAGTGAATTAAATACCATTTGGAGGCATTTAATGTTCAAGCAAAAACAGGTGATTTTTGACAAAAGAGATAACACCCCCCATTACGTCATGCTTCAGAAAGGTGAAGAATGGTCCGTTTTCAAATGTTTTATTTTTGAACGTCAGTTCACATTTGTAGGTAGATCATCAGTTTTAGAGCTAAAATTTGCATGTTGAAAGTGATTTTCATGCTTCCAGGGGCCCGGGAAGTGAATTAAATACCAATTGGAGGCATTTAATGTTCAAGCAAAAACAGGTGATTTTTGACAAAAGAGATAACACCCCCCATTACGTCATGCTTAAGAAAGGTGAAAAATGGTCCGTTTTCAAATGTTTTATTTTTGAACGTCAGTTCACATTTGTAGGTAGATCATCAGTTTTAGAGCTAAAATTAGCATGTTTAAAGTGATTTTCATGCTTCCAGGGGCCCGGGAAGTGAATTAAATACCATTTGGAGGCATTTAATGTTCAAGCAAAAACATGTGATTTTTGACAAAAGAGATAACACCCCCCCATGCTTCAGAAAGGTGAAAAAAGGTCCGTTTTCAAATGTTTTATTTTTGAACGTCAGTTCAAATTTGTAGGTAGATCATCAGTTTTAGAGCTAAAATTTGCATGTTTAAAGCGATTTTCATGCTTCCAGGGGCCCGGGAAGTGAATTAAATACCATTTGGAGGAATTTAATGTTCAAGCAAAAACAGGTGATTTTTGACAAAAGAGATAACACCCCCCCATTACGTCATGCTTCAGAAAGGTGAAAAATGGTCCGTTTTCAAATGTTTCATTTTTGAACGTCAGTTCACATTTGTAGGTAGATCATCAGTTTTAGATCTAAAATTAGCATGTTTAAAGTGATTTTCATCCTTCCAGGGGCCCGGGAAGTGAATTAAATACGATTTGGAGGCATTTAATGTTCAAACAAAAACAGGTGATTTTTGACAAAAGAAATAACACCCCCCATTACGTCATGCTTCAGAAAGGTGAAAAATGGTCAATTTTCAAATGTTTTATTTTTGAACGTCAGTTCACATTTGTAGGTAGATCATCAGTTTAAGAGCTAAAATTAGCATGTTTAAAGTGATTTTCATGCTTCCAGGGGCCCGGGAAGTGAATTAAATACCATTTGGAGGCATTTAATGTTCAAGCAAAAACATGTGATTTTTGACAAAAGAGATAACACCCCCCCATTAAGTCATACTTCAGAAAGGTGAAAAATGGTCCCTTTTCAAATGTTTTATTTTTGAATGTCAGTTCACATTTGTAGGTAGATCATCAGTTTTAGAGCTAAAATTAGCATGTTTAAAGTGATTTTCATGCTTCCAGGGGCCCGGGAAGTGAATTAAATACCATTTGGAGGCATTTAATGTTCAAGCAAAAACATGTGATTTTTGACAAAAGAGATAACACCCCCCCATTAAGTCATACTTCAGAAAGGTGAAAAATGGTCCGTTTTCAAATGTTTTATTTTTGAACGTCAGTTCACATTTGTAGGTAGATCATCAGTTTTAGAGCTAAAATTTGCATGTTTAAAGCGATTTCATGCTTCCAGGGGACCGGGAAGTGAATTAAATACCATTTGGAGGCATTTAATGTTCAAGCAAAAACAGGTGATTTTTGACAAAAGAGATAACACCCCCCCCCATTACGTCATGTTTCAGAAATGTGAGAAAAGGTCCGTTTTCAAATGTTTTATTTTTCAACGTCAGTTCACATTTGTAGGTAGATCATCAGTTTTAGAGCTAAAATTAGCATGTTTAAAGTGATTTTCATGCTTCCAGGGGCCCGGGAAGTGAATTAAATACCATTTGGAGGCATTTAATGTTCAAGCAAAAACAGGTGATTTTTGACAAAAGAGATAACACCCCCCATTACGTCATGCTTCAGAAAGGTGAAGAATGGTCCGTTTTCAAATGTTTTATTTTTGAACGTCAGTTCACATTTGTAGGTAGATCGTCAGTTTTAGAGCTAAAATTTGCATGTTGAAAGTGATTTTCATGCTTCCAGGGGCCCAGGAAGTGAATTAAATACCAATTGGAGGCATTTAATGTTCAAGCAAAAACTGGTGATTTTTGACAAAAGAGATAACACCCCCCCATTACGTCATGCTTCAGAAAGGTGAAAAATGGTCCGTTTTCAAATGTTTTATTTTTGAACGTCAGTTCACATTTGTAGGTAGATCGTCAGTTTTAGAGCTAAATTTTGCATGTTGAAAGTGATTTTCATGCTTCCAGGGGCCCGGGAAGTGAATTAAATACCATTTAAAGGCATTTAATGTTCAAGCAAAAACAGGTGATTTTTGACAAAAGAGATAACACCCCCCCATTACGTCATGCTTAAGAAAGGTGAGAAATGGTCCGTTTTCAAATGTTTTATTTTTGAACGTCAGTTCACATTTGTAGGTACATCATCAGTTTCAGAGCTAAAATTAGCATGTTTAAAGTGATTTTCATGCTTCCAGGGGCCCGGGAAGTGAATTAAATACCATTTGGAGGCATTTAATGTTCAAGCAAAAACATGTGATTTTTGACAAAAGAGATAACACCCCCCCCATTACGTCATGCTTCAGAAAGGTGAAAAATGGTCCCTTTTCAAATGTTTTATTTTTGAACGTCAGTTCACATTTGTAGGTAGATCATCAGTTTTAGAGCTAAAACTTGCATGTTTAAAGTGATTTTCATGCTTCCAGGGGCCCGGGAAGTGAATTAAATACCATTTGGAGGCATTTATTGTTCAAGCAAAAACAGGTGATTTTTGACAAAAGAGATAACACCCCCCATTACGTCATGCTTCAGAAAGGTGAAAAATGGTCCGTTTTCAAATGTTTTATTTTTAAACGTCAGTTCACATTTGTAGGTAGATCATCAGTTTTAGAGCTAAAATTTGCATGTTTAAAGCGATTTTCATGCTTCCAGGGGCCCGGGAAGTGAATTAAATACCATTTGGAGGCATTTATTGTTCAAGCAAAAACAGGTGATTTTTGACAAAAGAGATAACACCCCCCATTACGTCATGCTTCAGAAAGGTGAAAAATGGTCCGTTTTCAAATGTTTTATTTTTAAACGTCAGTTCACATTTGTAGGTAGATCATCAGTTTTAGAGCTAAAATTTGCATGTTTAAAGCGATTTTCATGCTTCCAGGGGCCCGGGAAGTGAATTAAATACCATTTGGAGGCATTTAATGTTCAAGCAAAAACAGGTGATTTTTGACAAAAGAGATAACACCCCCCCCATTACGTCATGCTTCAGAAAGGTGAAAAATGGTCCGTTTTCAAATGTTTTATTTTTGAACGTCAGTTCACATTTGTAGGTAGATCATCAGTTTTAGATCTAAAATTAGCATGTTTAAAGTGATTTTCATCCTTCCAGGGGCCCGGGAAGTGAATTAAATACCATTTGGAGGCATTTAATGTACAAGCAAAAACAGTTGATTTTTGACAAAAGAGATAACACCCCCCCATTACGTCATTGTTCAGAAAGGTGAAAAATGGTCAGTTTACAAATGTTTTATTTTTGAACGTCAGTTCACATTTGTAGGTAGATCATCAGTTTTAGAGCTAAAATTAGCATGTTTAAAGTGATTTTCATGCTTCCAGGGGCCCGGGAAGTGAATTAAATACCATTTGGAGGCATTTAATGTTCAAGCAAAAACAGGTGATTTTTGACAAAAGAGATAACACCCCCCATTACGTCATGCTTCAGAAAGGTGAAGAATGGTCCGTTTTCAAATGTTTTATTTTTGAACGTCAGTTCACATTTGTAGGTAGATCGTCAGTTTTAGAGCTAAAATTTGCATGTTGAAAGTGATTTTCATGCTTCCAGGGGCCCGGGAATTGAATTAAATACCATTTGGAGGCATTTAATGTTCAAGCAAAAACAGGTGATTTTTGACAAACGAGATAACACCCCCCCATTACGTCATGCTTCAGAAATGTGAAAAAAGGTCCGTTTTCAAATGTTTTATTTTTGAACGTCAGTTCACATTTGTAGGTAGATCGTCAGTTTTAGAGCTAAAATTTGCATGTTTAAAGTGATTTTCATGGTTCCAGGGGCCCGGGAAGTGAATTAAATACCATTCGGAGGCATTTAATGTTCAAGCAAAAACAGGTGATTTTTGACAAAAGAGATAACACCCCCCCATTACGTCATGCTTCAGAAAGGTGAAAAATGGTCCGTTTTCAAATGTTTTATTTTTGAACGTCAGTTCACATTTGTAGGTAGATCATCAGTTTTAGAGCTAAAATTTGCATGTTTAAAGTGATTTTCATGCTTCCAGGGGCCCGGGAAGTGAATTAAATACCATTCGGAGGCATTTAATGTTCAAGCAAAAACAGGTGATTTTTGACAAAAGAGATAACACCCCCCCATTACGTCATGCTTCAGAAATTTGAAAAAAGGTCCGTTTTCAAATGTTTTATTTTTCAACGTCAGTTCACATTTGTAGGTAGATCATCAGTTTTAGAGCTAAAATTAGCATGTTTAAAGTGATTTTCATGCTTCCAGGGGCCCGGGAAGTGAATTAAATACCATTTGGAGGCATTTAATGTTCAAGCAAAAACAGGTGATTTTTGACAAAAGAGATAACACCCCCCCCATTACGTCATGCTTCAGAAAGGTGAAAAATGGTCCGTTTCAAATGTTTTATTTTTGAACATCAGTTCACATTTGTAGGTAGATCATCAGTTTTAGAGCTAAAATTTGCATGTTTAAAGTGATTTTCATACTTCCAGGGGTCTGGGAAGTGAATTAAATACCATTTGGAGGCATTTAATGTTCAAGCAAAAACAGGTGATTTTTGACAAAAGAGATAACACCCCCCCATTACGTCATGCTTCAGCAAGGTGAAGAATGGTCAGTTTCCAAATGTTTTATTTTTGAACGTCAGTTCACATTTGTAGGTAGATCATCAGTTTTAGAGCTAAAATTTGCATGTTGAAAGTGATTTTCATGCTTCCAGGGGCCCGGGAAGTGAATTAAATACCAATTGGAGGCATTTAATGTTCAAGCAAAAACAGGTGATTTTTGACAAAAGAGATAACACCCCCCCATTACGTCATGCTTAAGAAAGGTGAAAAATGGTCCGTTTTCAAATGTTTTATTTTTGAACGTCAGTTCACATTTGTAGGTAGATCATCAGTTTTAGAGCTAAAATTAGCATGTTTAAAGTGATTTTCATGCTTCCAGGGGCCCGGGAAGTGAATTAAATACCATTTGGAGGCATTTAATGTTCAAGCAAAAACATGTGATTTTTGACAAAAGAGATAACACCCCCCATGCTTCAGAAAGGTGAAAAATGGTCCCTTTTCAAATGTTTTATTTTTGAACGTCAGTTCACATTTGTATGTAGATCATCAGTTTTAGAGCTAAAATTTGCATGTTTAAAGTGATTTTCATGCTTCCAGGGGCCCGGGAAGTGAATTAAATACCATTTGGAGGCATTTAATGTTCAAGCAAAAACAGGTGATTTTTGACAAAAGAGATAACACCCCCCATTACGTCATGCTTCAGAAAGGTGAAAAATGGTCCGTTTTCAAATGTTTTATTTTTGAACGTCAGTTCAAATTTGTAGGTAGATCATCAGTTTTAGAGCTAAAATTTGCATGTTTAAAGTGATTTTCATGCTTCCAGGGGCCCGGGAAGTGAATTAAATACCATTTGGAGGAATTTAATGTTCAAGCAAAAACAGGTGATTTTTGACAAAAGAGATAACACCCCCCCATTACGTCATGCTTCAGAAAGGTGAAAAATGGTCCGTTTTCAAATGTTTCATTTTTGAACGTCAGTTCACATTTGTAGGTAGATCATCAGTTTTAGATCTAAAATTAGCATGTTTAAAGTGATTTTCATCCTTCCAGGGGCCCGGGAAGTGAATTAAATACGATTTGGAGGCATTTAATGTTCAAACAAAAACAGGTGATTTTTGACAAAAGAAATAACACCCCCCATTACGTCATGCTTCAGAAAGGTGAAAAATGGTCAATTTTCTAATGTTTTATTTTTGAACGTCAGTTCACATTTGTAGGTAGATCATCAGTTTAAGAGCTAAAATTAGCATGTTTAAAGTGATTTTCATGCTTCCAGGGGCCCGGGAAGTGAATTAAATACCATTTGGAGGCATTTAATGTTCAAGCAAAAACATGTGATTTTTGACAAAAGAGATAACACCCCCCCATTAAGTCATGCTTCAGAAAGGTGAAAAATGGTCCCTTTTCAAATGTTTTATTTTTGAATGTCAGTTCACATTTGTAGGTAGATCATCAGTTTTAGAGCTAAAATTTGCATCTTTAAAGTGATTTTCATGCTTCCAGGGGCCCGGGAAGTGAATTAAATACCATTTGAAGGCATTTAATGTTCAAGCAAAAACAGGTGATTTTTGACAAAAGAGATAACACCCCCCATTACGTCATGCTTCAGAAAGGTGAAAAATGGTCCGTTTTCAAATGTTTTATTTTTGAACGTCAGTTCACATTTGTAGGTAGATCATCAGTTTTAGAGCTAAAATTTGCATGTTTAAAGCGATTTTCATGCTTCCAGGGGACCGGGAAGTGAATTAAATACCATTTGGAGGCATTTAATGTTCAAGCAAAAACAGGTGATTTTTGACAAAAGAGATAACACCCCCCCCCATTACGTCATGCTTCAGAAAGGTGAAAAATGGTCCATTTTCAAATGTTTTATTTTTGAACGTCAGTTCACATTTGTAGGTAGATCATCAGTTTTAGATCTAAAATTAGCATGTTTAAAGTGGTTTTCATCCTTCCAGGGGCCCGGGACGTGAATTAAATACCATTTGGAGGCATTTAATGTTCAAACTAAAACAGGTGATTTTTGACAAAAGAAATAACACCCCCCATTACGTCATGCTTCAGAAAGGTGAAAAATGGTCCATTTTCAAATGTTTTATTTTTGAACGTCAGTTCACATTTGTAGGTAGATCATCAGTTTAAGAGCTAAAATTAGCATGTTTAAAGTGATTTTCATGCTTCCAGGGGCCCGGGAAGTGAATTAAATACCATTCGGAGGCATTTAATGTTCAAGCAAAAACAGGTGATTTTTGACAAAAGAGATAACACCCCCCCATTACGTCATGCTTCAGAAATTTGAAAAAAGGTCTGTTTTCAAATGTTTTATTTTTCAACGTCAGTTCACATTTGTAGGTAGATCATCAGTTTTAGAGCTAAAATTAGCATGTTTAAAGTGATTTTCATGCTTCCAGGGGCCCGGGAAGTGAATTATATACCATTTGGAGGCATTTAATGTTCAAGCAAAAACAGGTGATTTTTGACAAAAGAGATAACACCCCCCCCATTACGTCATGCTTAAGAAAGGTGAAAAATGGTCCGTTTTCAAATGTTTTATTTTTGAACGTCAGTTCACATTTGTAGGTAGATCATCAGTTTTAGAGCTAAAATTAGCATGTTTAAAGTGATTTTCATGCTTCCAGGGGCCCGGGAAGTGAATTAAATACCATTTGGAGGCATTTAATGTTCAAGCAAAAACATGTGATTTTTGACAAAAGAGATAACACCCCCCCATGCTTCAGAAAGGTGAAAAATGGTCCCTTTTCAAATGTTTTATTTTTGAACGTCAGTTCACATTTGTATGTAGATCATCAGTTTTAGAGCTAAAATTTGCATGTTTAAAGTGATTTTCATGCTTCCAGGGGCCCGGGAAGTGAATTAAATACCATTTGGAGGCATTTAATGTTCAAGCAAAAACAGGTGATTTTTGACAAAAGAGATAACACCCCCCATTACGTCATGCTTCAGAAAGGTGAAAAATGGTCCGTTTTCAAATGTTTTATTTTTGAACGTCAGTTCAAATTTGTAGGTAGATCATCAGTTTTAGAGCTAAAATTTGCATGTTTAAAGCGATTTTCATGCTTCCAGGGGCCCGGGAAGTGAATTAAATACCATTTGGAGGAATTTAATGTTCAAGCAAAAACAGGTGATTTTTGACAAAAGAGATAACACCCCCCCATTACGTCATGCTTCAGAAAGGTGAAAAATGGTCCGTTTTCAAATGTTTCATTTTTGAACGTCAGTTCACATTTGTAGGTAGATCATCAGTTTTAGATCTAAAATTAGCATGTTTAAAGTGATTTTCATCCTTCCAGGGGCCCGGGAAGTGAATTAAATACGATTTGGAGGCATTTAATGTTCAAACAAAAACAGGTGATTTTTGACAAAAGAAATAACACCCCCCATTACGTCATGCTTCAGAAAGGTGAAAAATGGTCAATTTTCAAATGTTTTATTTTTGAACGTCAGTTCACATTTGTAGGTAGATCATCAGTTTAAGAGCTAAAATTAGCATGTTTAAAGTGATTTTCATGCTTCCAGGGGCCCGGGAAGTGAATTAAATACCATTTGGAGGCATTTAATGTTCAAGCAAAAACATGTGATTTTTGACAAAAGAGATAACACCCCCCCATTAAGTCATGCTTCAGAAAGGTGAAAAATGGTCCCTTTTCAAATGTTTTATTTTTGAATGTCAGTTCACATTTGTAGGTAGATCATCAGTTTTAGAGCTAAAATTTGCATCTTTAAAGTGATTTTCATGCTTCCAGGGGCCCGGGAAGTGAATTAAATACCATTTGAAGGCATTTAATGTTCAAGCAAAAACAGGTGATTTTTGACAAAAGAGATAACACCCCCCATTACGTCATGCTTCAGAAAGGTGAAAAATGGTCCGTTTTCAAATGTTTTATTTTTGAACGTTAGTTCACATTTGTAGGTAGATCATCAGTTTTAGAGCTAAAATTTGCATGTTTAAAGCGATTTTCATGCTTCCAGGGGACCGGGAAGTGAATTAAATACCATTTGGAGGCATTTAATGTTCAAGCAAAAACAGGTGATTTTTGACAAAAGAGATAACACCCCCCCCCCATTATGTCAGGCTTCAGAAAGGTGAAAAATGGTCCATTTTCAAATGTTTTATTTTTGAACGTCAGTTCACATTTGTAGGTAGATCATCAGTTTTAGATCTAAAATTAGCATGTTTAAAGTGATTTTCATCCTTCCAGGGGCCCGGGAAGTGAATTAAATACCATTTGGAGGCATTTAATGTTCAAACTAAAACAGGTGATTTTTGACAAAAGAAATAACACCCCCCATTACGTCATGCTTCAGAAAGGTGAAAAATGGTCCATTTTCAAATGTTTTATTTTTGAACGTCAGTTCACATTTGTAGGTAGATCATCAGTTTAAGAGCTAAAATTAGCATGTTTAAAGTGATTTTCATGCTTCCAGGGGCCCGGGAAGTGAATTAAATACCATTTGGAGGCATTTAATGTTCAAGCAAAAACAGGTGATTTTTGACAAACGAGATAACACCCCCCCATTACGTCATGCTTCAGAAATGTGAGAAAAGGTCAGTTTTCAAATGTTTTATTTTTCAACGTCAGTTCACATTTGTAGGTAGATCATCAGTTTTAGAGCTAAAATTAGCATGTTTAAAGTGATTTTCATGCTTCCAGGGGCCCGGGAAGTGAATTAAATACCATTTGGAGGCATTTAATGTTCAAGCAAAAACAGGTGATTTTTGACAAAAGAGATAACACCCCCCATTACGTCATGCTTCAGAAAGGTGAAGAATGGTCCGTTTTCAAATGTTTTATTTTTGAACGTCAGTTCACATTTGTAGGTAGATCGTCAGTTTTAGAGCTAAAATTTGCATGTTGAAAGTGATTTTCATGCTTCCAGGGGCCCAGGAAGTGAATTAAATACCAATTGGAGGCATTTAATGTTCAAGCAAAAACTGGTGATTTTTGACAAAAGAGATAACACCCCCCCATTACGTCATGCTTAAGAAAGGTGAAAAATGGTCCGTTTTCAAATGTTTTATTTTTGAACGTCAGTTCACATTTGTAGGTAGATCATCAGTTTTAGAGCTAAAATTAGCATGTTTAAAGTGATTTTCATGCTTCCAGGGGCCCGGGAAGTGAATTAAATACCATTTGGAGGCATTTAATGTTCAAGCAAAAACATGTGATTTTTGACAAAAGAGATAACACCCCCCCATGCTTCAGAAAGGTGAAAAATGGTCCCTTTTCAAATGTTTTATTTTTGAACGTCAGTTCACATTTGTATGTAGATCATCAGTTTTAGAGCTAAAATTTGCATGTTTAAAGTGATTTTCATGCTTCCAGGGGCCCGGGAAGTGAATTAAATACCATTTGGAGGCATTTAATGTTCAAGCAAAAACAGGTGATTTTTGACAAAAGAGATAACACCCCCCATTACGTCATGCTTCAGAAAGGTGAAAAATGGTCCGTTTTCAAATGTTTTATTTTTGAACGTCAGTTCAAATTTGTAGGTAGATCATCAGTTTTAGAGCTAAAATTTGCATGTTTAAAGTGATTTTCATGCTTCCAGGGGCCCGGGAAGTGAATTAAATACCATTTGGAGGAATTTAATGTTCAAGCAAAAACAGGTGATTTTTGACAAAAGAGATAACACCCCCCCATTACGTCATGCTTCAGAAAGGTGAAAAATGGTCCGTTTTCAAATGTTTCATTTTTGAACGTCAGTTCACATTTGTAGGTAGATCATCAGTTTTAGATCTAAAATTAGCATGTTTAAAGTGATTTTCATCCTTCCAGGGGCCCGGGAAGTGAATTAAATACGATTTGGAGGCATTTAATGTTCAAACAAAAACAGGTGATTTTTGACAAAAGAAATAACACCCCCCATTACGTCATGCTTCAGAAAGGTGAAAAATGGTCAATTTTCTAATGTTTTATTTTTGAACGTCAGTTCACATTTGTAGGTAGATCATCAGTTTAAGAGCTAAAATTAGCATGTTTAAAGTGATTTTCATGCTTCCAGGGGCCCGGGAAGTGAATTAAATACCATTTGGAGGCATTTAATGTTCAAGCAAAAACATGTGATTTTTGACAAAAGAGATAACACCCCCCCATTAAGTCATGCTTCAGAAAGGTGAAAAATGGTCCCTTTTCAAATGTTTTATTTTTGAATGTCAGTTCACATTTGTAGGTAGATCATCAGTTTTAGAGCTAAAATTTGCATCTTTAAAGTGATTTTCATGCTTCCAGGGGCCCGGGAAGTGAATTAAATACCATTTGAAGGCATTTAATGTTCAAGCAAAAACAGGTGATTTTTGACAAAAGAGATAACACCCCCCATTACGTCATGCTTCAGAAAGGTGAAAAATGGTCCGTTTTCAAATGTTTTATTTTTGAACGTCAGTTCACATTTGTAGGTAGATCATCAGTTTTAGAGCTAAAATTTGCATGTTTAAAGCGATTTTCATGCTTCCAGGGGACCGGGAAGTGAATTAAATACCATTTGGAGGCATTTAATGTTCAAGCAAAAACAGGTGATTTTTGACAAAAGAGATAACACCCCCCCCCATTACGTCATGCTTCAGAAAGGTGAAAAATGGTCCATTTTCAAATGTTTTATTTTTGAACGTCAGTTCACATTTGTAGGTAGATCATCAGTTTTAGATCTAAAATTAGCATGTTTAAAGTGGTTTTCATCCTTCCAGGGGCCCGGGACGTGAATTAAATACCATTTGGAGGCATTTAATGTTCAAACTAAAACAGGTGATTTTTGACAAAAGAAATAACACCCCCCATTACGTCATGCTTCAGAAAGGTGAAAAATGGTCCATTTTCAAATGTTTTATTTTTGAACGTCAGTTCACATTTGTAGGTAGATCATCAGTTTAAGAGCTAAAATTAGCATGTTTAAAGTGATTTTCATGCTTCCAGGGGCCCGGGAAGTGAATTAAATACCATTCGGAGGCATTTAATGTTCAAGCAAAAACAGGTGATTTTTGACAAAAGAGATAACACCCCCCCATTACGTCATGCTTCAGAAATTTGAAAAAAGGTCCGTTTTCAAATGTTTTATTTTTCAACGTCAGTTCACATTTGTAGGTAGATCATCAGTTTTAGAGCTAAAATTAGCATGTTTAAAGTGATTTTCATGCTTCCAGGGGCCCGGGAAGTGAATTATATACCATTTGGAGGCATTTAATGTTCAAGCAAAAACAGGTGATTTTTGACAAAAGAGATAACACCCCCCCCCATTACGTCATGCTTAAGAAAGGTGAAAAATGGTCCGTTTTCAAATGTTTTATTTTTGAACGTCAGTTCACATTTGTAGGTAGATCATCAGTTTTAGAGCTAAAATTAGCATGTTTAAAGTGATTTTCATGCTTCCAGGGGCCCGGGAAGTGAATTAAATACCATTTGGAGGCATTTAATGTTCAAGCAAAAACATGTGATTTTTGACAAAAGAGATAACACCCCCCCATGCTTCAGAAAGGTGAAAAATGGTCCCTTTTCAAATGTTTTATTTTTGAACGTCAGTTCACATTTGTATGTAGATCATCAGTTTTAGAGCTAAAATTTGCATGTTTAAAGTGATTTTCATGCTTCCAGGGGCCCGGGAAGTGAATTAAATACCATTTGGAGGCATTTAATGTTCAAGCAAAAACAGGTGATTTTTGACAAAAGAGATAACACCCCCCATTACGTCATGCTTCAGAAAGGTGAAAAATGGTCCGTTTTCAAATGTTTTATTTTTGAACGTCAGTTCAAATTTGTAGGTAGATCATCAGTTTTAGAGATAAAATTTGCATGTTTAAAGCGATTTTCATGCTTCCAGGGGCCCGGGAAGTGAATTAAATACCATTTGGAGGAATTTAATGTTCAAGCAAAAACAGGTGATTTTTGACAAAAGAGATAACACCCCCCCATTACGTCATGCTTCAGAAAGGTGAAAAATGGTCCGTTTTCAAATGTTTCATTTTTGAACGTCAGTTCACATTTGTAGGTAGATCATCAGTTTTAGATCTAAAATTAGCATGTTTAAAGTGATTTTCATCCTTCCAGGGGCCCGGGAAGTGAATTAAATACGATTTGGAGGCATTTAATGTTCAAACAAAAACAGGTGATTTTTGACAAAAGAAATAACACCCCCCATTACGTCATGCTTCAGAAAGGTGAAAAATGGTCAATTTTCAAATGTTTTATTTTTGAACGTCAGTTCACATTTGTAGGTAGATCATCAGTTTAAGAGCTAAAATTAGCATGTTTAAAGTGATTTTCATGCTTCCAGGGGCCCGGGAAGTGAATTAAATACCATTTGGAGGCATTTAATGTTCAAGCAAAAACATGTGATTTTTGACAAAAGAGATAACACCCCCCCATTAAGTCATGCTTCAGAAAGGTGAAAAATGGTCCCTTTTCAAATGTTTTATTTTTGAATGTCAGTTCACATTTGTAGGTAGATCATCAGTTTTAGAGCTAAAATTTGCATCTTTAAAGTGATTTTCATGCTTCCAGGGGCCCGGGAAGTGAATTAAATACCATTTGAAGGCATTTAATGTTCAAGCAAAAACAGGTGATTTTTGACAAAAGAGATAACACCCCCCATTACGTCATGCTTCAGAAAGGTGAAAAATGGTCCGTTTTCAAATGTTTTATTTTTGAACGTCAGTTCACATTTGTAGGTAGATCATCAGTTTTAGATCTAAAATTAGCATGTTTAAAGTGATTTTCATCCTTCCAGGGGCCCGGGAAGTGAATTAAATACCATTTGGAGGCATTTAATGTTCAAACTAAAACAGGTGATTTTTGACAAAAGAAATAACACCCCCCATTACGTCATGCTTCAGAAAGGTGAAAAATGGTCCATTTTCAAATGTTTTATTTTTGAACGTCAGTTCACATTTGTAGGTAGATCATCAGTTTAAGAGCTAAAATTAGCATGTTTAAAGTGATTTTCATGCTTCCAGGGGCCCGGGAAGTGAATTAAATACCATTTGGAGGCATTTAATGTTCAAGCAAAAACAGGTGATTTTTGACAAACGAGATAACACCCCCCCATTACGTCATGCTTCAGAAATGTGAGAAAAGGTCAGTTTTCAAATGTTTTATTTTTCAACGTCAGTTCACATTTGTAGGTAGATCATCAGTTTTAGAGCTAAAATTAGCATGTTTAAAGTGATTTTCATGCTTCCAGGGGCCCGGGAAGTGAATTAAATACCATTTGGAGGCATTTAATGTTCAAGCAAAAACAGGTGATTTTTGACAAAAGAGATAACACCCCCCATTACGTCATGCTTCAGAAAGGTGAAGAATGGTCCGTTTTCAAATGTTTTATTTTTGAACGTCAGTTCACATTTGTAGGTAGATCGTCAGTTTTAGAGCTAAAATTTGCATGTTGAAAGTGATTTTCATGCTTCCAGGGGCCCAGGAAGTGAATTAAATACCAATTGGAGGCATTTAATGTTCAAGCAAAAACTGGTGATTTTTGACAAAAGAGATAACACCCCCCCATTACGTCATGCTTCAGAAAGGTGAAAAATGGTCCGTTTTCAAATGTTTTATTTTTGAACGTCAGTTCACATTTGTAGGTAGATCGTCAGTTTTAGAGCTAAATTTTGCATGTTGAAAGTGATTTTCATGCTTCCAGGGGCCCGGGAAGTGAATTAAATACCATTTAAAGGCATTTAATGTTCAAGCAAAAACAGGTGATTTTTGACAAAAGAGATAACACCCCCCCATTACGTCATGCTTAAGAAAGGTGAAAAATGGTCCGTTTTCAAATGTTTTATTTTTGAACGTCAGTTCACATTTGTAGGTACATCATCAGTTTCAGAGCTAAAATTAGCATGTTTAAAGTGATTTTCATGCTTCCAGGGGCCCGGGAAGTGAATTAAATACCATTTGGAGGCATTTAATGTTCAAGCAAAAACATGTGATTTTTGACAAAAGAGATAACACCCCCCCATTACGTCATGCTTCAGAAAGGTGAAAAATGGTCTCTTTTCAAATGTTTTATTTTTGAACGTCAGTTCACATTTGTAGGTAGATCATCAGTTTTAGAGCTAAAACTTGCATGTTTAAAGTGATTTTCATGCTTCCAGGGGCCCGGGAAGTGAATTAAATACCATTTGGAGGCATTTAATGTTCAAGCAAAAACAGGTGATTTTTGACAAAAGAGATAACACCCCCCATTACGTCATGCTTCAGAAAGGTGAAAAATGGTCCGTTTTCAAATGTTTTATTTTTAAACGTCAGTTCACATTTGTAGGTAGATCATCAGTTTTAGAGCTAAAATTTGCATGTTTAAAGCGATTTTCATGCTTCCAGGGGCCCGGGAAGTGAATTAAATACCATTTGGAGGCATTTAATGTTCAAGCAAAAACAGGTGATTTTTGACAAAAGAGATAACACCCCCCCATTTCGTCATGCTTCAGAAAGGTGAAAAATGGTCCGTTTTCAAATGTTTTATTTTTGAACGTCAGTTCACATTTGTAGGTAGATCATCAGTTTTAGATCTAAAATTAGCATGTTTAAAGTGATTTTCATCCTTCCAGGGGCCCGGGAAGTGAATTAAATACCATTTGGAGGCATTTAATGTACAAGCAAAAACAGTTGATTTTTGACAAAAGAGATAACACCCCCCCATTACGTCATTGTTCAGAAAGGTGAAAAATGGTCAGTTTACAAATGTTTTATTTTTGAACGTCAGTTCACATTTGTAGGTAGATCATCAGTTTTAGAGCTAAAATTAGCATGTTTAAAGTGATTTTCATGCTTCCAGGGGCCCGGGAAGTGAATTAAATACCATTTGGAGGCATTTAATGTTCAAGCAAAAACAGGTGATTTTTGACAAAAGAGATAACACCCCCCATTACGTCATGCTTCAGAAAGGTGAAGAATGGTCCGTTTTCAAATGTTTTATTTTTGAACGTCAGTTCACATTTGTAGGTAGATCGTCAGTTTTAGAGCTAAAATTTGCATGTTGAAAGTGATTTTCATGCTTCCAGGGGCCCGGGAATTGAATTAAATACCATTTGGAGGCATTTAATGTTCAAGCAAAAACAGGTGATTTTTGACAAAAGAGATAACACCCCCCCATTACGTCATGCTTCAGAAAGGTGAAAAATGGTCAGTTTTCAAATGTTTTATTTTTGAACGTCAGTTCACATTTGTAGGTAGATCATCAGTTTAAGAGCTAAAATTAGCATGTTTAAAGTGATTTTCATGCTTCCAGGGGCCCGGGAAGTGAATTAAATACCATTTGGAGGCATTTAATGTTCAAGCAAAAACAGGTGATTTTTGACAAAAGAGATAACACCCCCCCATTACGTCATGCTTCAGAAAGGTGAAAAATGGTCCGTTTTCAAATGTTTTATTTTTGAACGTCAGTTCACATTTGTAGGTAGATCATCAGTTTTAGAGCTAAAATTTGCATGTTTAAAGTGATTTTCAGGCTTCCAGGGGCCCGGGAAGTGAATTAAATACCATTCGGAGGCATTTAATGTTCAAGCAAAAACAGGTGATTTTTGACAAAAGAGATAACACCCCCCCATTACGTCATGCTTCAGAAATGTGAAAAAAGGTCCGTTTTCAAATGTTTTATTTTTCAACGTCAGTTCACATTTGTAGGTAGATCATCAGTTTTAGAGCTGAAATTAGCATGTTTAAAGTGATTTTCATCCTTCCAGAGGCCCGGGAAGTGAATTAAATACCATTTGGAGGCATTTAATGTTCAAGCAAAAACAGGTGATTTTTGACAAACGAGATAACACCCCCCCATTACGTCATGCTTCAGAAATGTGAAAAAAGGTCCGTTTTCAAATGTTTTATTTTTCAACGTCAGTTCGCATTTGTAGGTAGATCATCAGTTTTAGAGCTAAAATTAGCATGTTTAAAGTGATTTTCATGCTTCCAGGGGCCCGGGAAGTGAATTAAATACCATTTGGAGGCATTTAATGTTCAAGCAAAAACAGGTGATTTTTGACAAAAGAGATAACACCCCCCATTACGTCATGCTTCAGAAAGGTGAAGAATGGTCCGTTTTCAAATGTTTTATTTTTGAACGTCAGTTCACATTTGTAGGTAGATCGTCAGTTTTAGAGCTAAAATTTGCATGTTGAAAGTGATTTTCATGCTTCCAGGGGCCCGGGAAGTGAATTAAATACCAATTGGAGGCATTTAATGTTCAAGCAAAAACAGGTGATTTTTGACAAAAGAGATAACACCCCCCCATTACGTCATGCTTCAGAAAGGTGAAGAATGGTCCGTTTTCAAATGTTTTATTTTTGAACGTCAGTTCACATTTGTAGGTAGATCATCAGTTTAAGATCTAAAATTAGCATGTTTAAAGTGATTTTCATCCTTCCAGGGGCCCGGGAAGTGAATTAAATACCATTTGGAGGCATTTAATGTTCAAACAAAAACAGGTGATTTTTGACAAAAGAAATAACACCCCCCATTACGTCATGCTTCAGAAAGGTGAAAAATGGTCCATTTTCAAATGTTTTATTTTTGTACGTCAGTTCACATTTGTAGGTAGATCATCAGTTTAAGAGCTAAAATTAGCATGTTTAAAGTGATTTTCATGCTTCCAGGGGCCCGGGAAGTGAATTAAATACCATTTGGAGGCATTTAATGTTCAAGCAAAAACAGGTGATTTTTGACAAACGAGATAACTCCCCCCCATTACGTCATGCTTCAGAAATGTGAAAAAAGGTCCGTTTTCAAATGTTTTATTTTTCAATGTCAGTTCGCATTTGTAGGTAGATCAACAGTTTTAGAGCTAAAATTAGCATGTTTAAAGTGATTTTCATGCTTCCAGGGGCCCGGGAAGTGAATTAAATACCATTTGGAGGCATTTAATGTTCAAGCAAAAACAGGTGATTTTTGACAAAAGAGATAACACCCCCCATTACGTCATGCTTCAGAAATGTGAAAAAAGGTCCGTTTTCAAATGTTTTATTTTTCAACGTCAGTTCACATTTGTAGGTAGATCATCAGTTTTAGAGCTAAAATTAGCATGTTTAAAGTGATTTTCATGCTTCCAGGGGCCCGGGAAGTGAATTAAATACCATTTGGAGGCATTTAATGTTCAAGCAAAAACAGGTGATTTTTGACAAAAGAGATAACACCCCCCCATTACGTCATGCTTCAGAAAGGTGAAAAATGGTCCGTTTTCAAATGTTTTATTTTTGAACGTCAGTTCACATTTGTAGGTAGATCATCAGTTTGAGAGCTAAAATTTGCATGTTTAAAGTGATTTTCATGGTTCCAGGGGCCCGGGAAGTGAATTAAATACCATTCGGAGGCATTTAATGTTCAAGCAAAAACAGGTGATTTTTGACAAAAGAGATAACACCCCCCATTACGTCATGCTTCAGAAAGGTGAAAAATGGTCCGTTTTCAAATGTTTTATTTTTGAACGTCAGTTCAAATTTGTAGGTAGATCATCAGTTTTAGAGCTAAAATTTGCATGTTTAAAGCGATTTTCATGCTTCCAGGGGCCCGGGAAGTGAATTAAATACCATTTGGAGGAATTTAATGTTCAAGCAAAAACAGGTGATTTTTGACAAAAGAGATAACACCCCCCCATTACGTCATGCTTCAGAAAGGTGAAAAATGGTCAATTTTCAAATGTTTTATTTTTGAACGTCAGTTCACATTTGTAGGTAGATCATCAGTTTAAGAGCTAAAATTTGCATGTTTAAAGTGATTTTCATGGTTCCAGGGGCCCGGGAAGTGAATTAAATACCATTCGGAGGCATTTAATGTTCAAGCAAAAACAGGTGATTTTTGACAAAAGAGATAACACCCCCCATTACGTCATGCTTCAGAAAGGTGAAAAATGGTCCGTTTTCAAATGTTTTATTTTTGAACGTCAGTTCAAATTTGTAGGTAGATCATCAGTTTTAGAGCTAAAATTTGCATGTTTAAAGCGATTTTCATGCTTCCAGGGGCCCGGGAAGTGAATTAAATACCATTTGGAGGAATTTAATGTTCAAGCAAAAACAGGTGATTTTTGACAAAAGAGATAACACCCCCCCATTACGTCATGCTTCAGAAAGGTGAAAAATGGTCCGTTTTCAAATGTTTCATTTTTGAACGTCAGTTCACATTTGTAGGTAGATCATCAGTTTTAGATCTAAAATTAGCATGTTTAAAGTGATTTTCATCCTTCCAGGGGCCCGGGAAGTGAATTAAATACGATTTGGAGGCATTTAATGTTCAAACAAAAACAGGTGATTTTTGACAAAAGAAATAACACCCCCCATTACGTCATGCTTCAGAAAGGTGAAAAATGGTCAATTTTCAAATGTTTTATTTTTGAACGTCAGTTCACATTTGTAGGTAGATCATCAGTTTAAGAGCTAAAATTAGCATGTTTAAAGTGATTTTCATGCTTCCAGGGGCCCGGGAAGTGAATTAAATACCATTTGGAGGCATTTAATGTTCAAGCAAAAACAGGTGATTTTTGATAAACGAGATAACACCCCCCCATTACGTCATGCTTCAGAAATGTGAAAAAAGGTCCGTTTTCAAATGTTTTATTTTTCAACGTCAGTTCACATTTGTAGGTAGATCATCAGTTTTAGAGCTAAAATTAGCATGTTTAAAGTGATTTTCATGCTTCCAGGGGCCCGGGAAGTGAATTAAATACCATTTGGAGGCATTTAATGTTCAAGCAAAAACAGGTGATTTTTGACAAAAGAGATAACACCCCCCCATTACGTCATGCTTCAGAAAGGTGAAAAATGGTCCGTTTTCAAATGTTTTATTTTTGAACGTCAGTTCACATTTGTAGGTAGATCATCAGTTTGAGAGCTAAAATTTGCATGTTTAAAGTGATTTTCATGGTTCCAGGGGCCCGGGAAGTGAATTAAATACCATTCGGAGGCATTTAATGTTCAAGCAAAAACAGGTGATTTTTGACAAAAGAGATAACACCCCCCCATTACGTCATGCTTCAGAAATGTGAAAAAAGGTCCGTTTTCAAATGTTTTATTTTTCAATGTCAGTTCACATTTGCAGGTAGATCATCAGTTTTAGAGCTAAAATTAGCATGTTTAAAGTGATTTTCATCCTTCCAGGGGCCCGGGAAGTGAATTAAATACCATTTGGAGGCATTTAATGTTCAAACAAAAACAGGTGATTTTTACAAAAGAAATAACACCCCCCATTACGTCATGCTTCAGAAAGGTGAAAAATGGTCAGTTTTCAAATGTTTTATTTTTGAACGTCAGTTCACATTTGTAGGTAGATCATCAGTTTAAGAGCTAAAATTAGCATGTTTAAAGTGATTTTCATGCTTCCAGGGGCCCGGGAAATGAATTAAATACCATTTGGAGGCATTTAATGTTCTAGCAAAAACAGGTGATTTTTGACAAACGAGATAACACCCCCCATTACGTCATGCTTCAGAAATGTGAAAAAAGGTCCGTTTTCAAATGTTTTATTTTTGAACGTCAGTTCACATTTGTAGGTAGATCGTCAGTTTTAGAGCTAAAATTTGCATGTTTAAAGTGATTTTCATGGTTCCAGGGGCCCGGGAAGTGAATTAAATACCATTCGGAGGCATTTAATGTTCAAGCAAAAACAGGTGATTTTTGACAAAAGAGATAACACCCCCCCATTACGTCATGCTTCAGAAATGTGAAAAAAGGTCAGTTTTCAAATGTTTTATTTTTCAAAGTCAGTTCACATTTGCAGGTAGATCATCAGTTTTAGAGCTAAAATTAGCATGTTTAAAGTGATTTTCATCCTTCCAGGGGCCCGGGAAGTGAATTAAATACCATTTGGAGGCATTTAATGTTCAAACAAAAACAGGTGATTTTTACAAAAGAAATAACACCCCCCATTACGTCATGCTTCAGAAAGGTGAAAAATGGTCAGTTTTCAAATGTTTTATTTTTGAACGTCAGTTCACATTTGTAGGTAGATCATCAGTTTAAGAGCTAAAATTAGCATGTTTAAAGTGATTTTCATGCTTCCAGGGGCCCGGGAAATGAATTAAATACCATTTGGAGGCATTTAATGTTCTAGCAAAAACAGGTGATTTTTGACAAACGAGATAACACCCCCCCATTACGTCATGCTTCAGAAATGTGAAAAAAGGTCCGTTTTCAAATGTTTTATTTTTGAACGTCAGTTCACATTTGTAGGTAGATCGTCAGTTTTAGAGCCAAAATTTGCATGTTGAAAGTGATTTTCATGCTTCCAGGGGCCCGGGAATTGAATTAAATACCATTTGGAGGCATTTAATGTTCAAGCAAAAACAGGTGATTTTTGACAAAAGAGATAACACCCCCCCATTACGTCATGCTTCAGAAAGGTGAAAAATGGTCAGCTTTCAAATGTTTTATTTTTGAACGTCAGTTCACATTTGAAGGTAGATCATCAGTTTAAGAGCTAAAATTACCATGTTTAAAGTGATTTTCATGCTTCCAGGGGCCCGGGAAGTGAATTAAATACCATTTGGAGGCATTTAATGTTCAAGCAAAAACAGGTGATTTTTGACAAAAGAGATAACACCCCCCCATTACGTCATGCTTCAGAAAGGTGAAAAATGGTCCGTTTTCAAATGTTTTATTTTTGAACGTCAGTTCACATTTGTAGGTAGATCATCAGTTTTAGAGCTAAAATTTGCATGTTTAAAGTGATTTTCATGCTTCCAGGGGCCCGGGAAGTGAATTAAATACCATTCGGAGGCATTTAATGTTCAAGCAAAAACAGGTGATTTTTGACAAAAGAGATAACACCCCCCCCATTACGTCATGCTTCAGAAATTTGAAAAAAGGTCCGTTTTCAAATGTTTTATTTTTCAACGTCAGTTCACATTTGTAGGTAGATCATCAGTTTTAGAGCTAAAATTAGCATGTTGAAAGTGATTTTCATGCTTCCAGGGGCCCGGGAAGTGAATTAAATACCATTTGGAGGCATTTAATGTTCAAGCAAAAACAGGTGATTTTTGACAAAAGAGATAACACCCCCCCCATTACGTCATGCTTCAGAAAGGTGAAAAATGGTCCGTTTCAAATGTTTTATTTTTGAACGTCAGTTCACATTTGTAGGTAGATCATCAGTTTTAGAGCTAAAATTTGCATGTTTAAAGTGATTTTCATACTTCCAGGGGTCTGGGAAGTGAATTAAATACCATTTGGAGGCATTTAATGTTCAAGCAAAAACAGGTGATTTTTGACAAAAGAGATAACACCCCCCCATTACGTCATGCTTCAGCAAGGTGAAGAATGGTCCGTTTCCAAATGTTTTATTTTTGAACGTCAGTTCACATTTGTAGGTAGATCATCAGTTTTAGAGCTAAAATTTGCATGTTGAAAGTGATTTTCATGCTTCCAGGGGCCCGGGAAGTGAATTAAATACCAATTGGAGGCATTTAATGTTCAAGCAAAAACAGGTGATTTTTGACAAAAGAGATAACACCCCCCCATTACGTCATGCTTAAGAAAGGTGAAAAATGGTCCGTTTTCAAATGTTTTATTTTTGAACGTCAGTTCACATTTGTAGGTAGATCATCAGTTTTAGAGCTAAAATTAGCATGTTTAAAGTGATTTTCATGCTTCCAGGGGCCCGGGAAGTGAATTAAATACCATTTGGAGGCATTTAATGTTCAAGCAAAAACATGTGATTTTTGACAAAAGAGATAACACCCCCCCATTACGCCATGCTTCAGAAAGGTGAAAAATGGTCCCTTTTCAAATGTTTTATTTTTGAACGTCAGTTCACATTTGTATGTAGATCATCAGTTTTAGAGCTAAAATTTGCATGTTTAAAGTGATTTTCATGCTTCCAGGGGCCCGGGAAGTGAATTAAATACCATTTGGAGGCATTTAATGTTCAAGCAAAAACAGGGGATTTTTGACAAAAGAGATAACACCCCCCATTACGTCATGCTTCAGAAAGGTGAAAAATGGTCCGTTTTCAAATGTTTTATTTTTGAACGTCAGTTCAAATTTGTAGGTAGATCATCAGTTTTAGAGCTAAAATTTGCATGTTTAAAGCGATTTTCATGCTTCCAGGGGCCCGGGAAGTGAATTAAATACCATTTGGAGGAATTTAATGTTCAAGCAAAAACAGGTGATTTTTGACAAAAGAGATAACACCCCCCCATTACGTCATGCTTCAGAAAGGTGACAAATGGTCCGTTTTCAAATGTTTCATTTTTGAACGTCAGTTCACATTTGTAGGTAGATCATCAGTTTTAGATCTAAAATTAGCATGTTTAAAGTGATTTTCATCCTTCCAGGGGCCCGGGAAGTGAATTAAATACGATTTGGAGGCATTTAATGTTCAAACAAAAACAGGTGATTTTTGACAAAAGAAATAACACCCCCCATTACGTCATGCTTCAGAAAGGTGAAAAATTGTCAATTTTCAAATGTTTTATTTTTGAACGTCAGTTCACATTTGTAGGTAGATCATCAGTTTTAGAGCTAAAATTTGCATCTTTAAAGTGATTTTCATGCTTCCAGGGGCCCGGGAAGTGAATTAAATACCATTTGGAGGCATTTAATGTTCAAGCAAAAACAGGTGATTTTTGACAAAAGAGATAACACCCCCCATTACGTCATGCTTCAGAAAGGTGAAAAATGGTCCGTTTTCAAATGTTTTATTTTTGAACGTCAGTTCACATTTGTAGGTAGATCATCAGTTTTAGAGCTAAAATTTGCATGTTTAAAGCGATTTTCATGCTTCCAGGGGACCGGGAAGTGAATTAAATACCATTTGGAGGCATTTAATGTTCAAGCAAAAACAGGTGATTTTTGACAAAAGAGATAACACCCCCCCATTACGTCATGCTTCAGCAAGGTGAAGAATGGTCCGTTTCCAAATGTTTTATTTTTGAACGTCAGTTCACATTTGTAGGTAGATCATCAGTTTTAGAGCTAAAATTTGCATGTTGAAAGTGATTTTCATGCTTCCAGGGGCCCGGGAAGTGAATTAAATACCAATTGGAGGCATTTAATGTTCAAGCAAAAACAGGTGATTTTTGACAAAAGAGATAACACCCCCCCATTACGTCATGCTTAAGAAAGGTGAAAAATGGTCCGTTTTCAAATGTTTTATTTTTGAACGTCAGTTCACATTTGTAGGTAGATCATCAGTTTTAGAGCTAAAATTAGCATGTTTAAAGTGATTTTCATGCTTCCAGGGGCCCGGGAAGTGAATTAAATACCATTTGGAGGCATTTAATGTTCAAGCAAAAACATGTGATTTTTGACAAAAGAGATAACACCCCCCCATTACGCCATGCTTCAGAAAGGTGAAAAATTGTCCCTTTTCAAATGTTTTATTTTTGAACGTCAGTTCACATTTGTATGTAGATCATCAGTTTTAGAGCTAAAATTTGCATGTTTAAAGTGATTTTCATGCTTCCAGGGGCCCGGGAAGTGAATTAAATACCATTTGGAGGCATTTAATGTTCAAGCAAAAACAGGGGATTTTTGACAAAAGAGATAACACCCCCCATTACGTCATGCTTCAGAAAGGTGAAAAATGGTCCGTTTTCAAATGTTTTATTTTTGAACGTCAGTTCAAATTTGTAGGTAGATCATCAGTTTTAGAGCTAAAATTTGCATGTTTAAAGCGATTTTCATGCTTCCAGGGGCCCGGGAAGTGAATTAAATACCATTTGGAGGAATTTAATGTTCAAGCAAAAACAGGTGATTTTTGACAAAAGAGATAACACCCCCCCATTACGTCATGCTTCAGAAAGGTGAAAAATGGTCCGTTTTCAAATGTTTCATTTTTGAACGTCAGTTCACATTTGTAGGTAGATCATCAGTTTTAGATCTAAAATTAGCATGTTTAAAGTGATTTTCATCCTTCCAGGGGCCCGGGAAGTGAATTAAATACGATTTGGAGGCATTTAATGTTCAAACAAAAACAGGTGATTTTTGACAAAAGAAATAACACCCCCCATTACGTCATGCTTCAGAAAGGTGAAAAATTGTCAATTTTCAAATGTTTTATTTTTGAACGTCAGTTCACATTTGTAGGTAGATCATCAGTTTTAGAGCTAAAATTTGCATCTTTAAAGTGATTTTCATGCTTCCAGGGGCCCGGGAAGTGAATTAAATACCATTTGGAGGCATTTAATGTTCAAGCAAAAACAGGTGATTTTTGACAAAAGAGATAACACCCCCCATTACGTCATGCTTCAGAAAGGTGAAAAATGGTCCGTTTTCAAATGTTTTATTTTTGAACGTCAGTTCACATTTGTAGGTAGATCATCAGTTTTAGAGCTAAAATTTGCATGTTTAAAGCGATTTTCATGCTTCCAGGGGACCGGGAAGTGAATTAAATACCATTTGGAGGCATTTAATGTTCAAGCAAAAACAGGTGATTTTTGACAAAAGAGATAACACCCCCCCCCCCATTACTTCATGCTTCAGAAAGGTGAAAAATTGTCCGTTTTCAAATGTTTTATTTTTGAACGTCAGTTCACATTTGTAGGTAGATCATCAGTTTTAGATCTAAAATTAGCATGTTTAAAGTGATTTTCATCCTTCCAGGGGCCCGGGACGTGAATTAAATACCATTTGGAGGCATTTAATGTTCAAACTAAAACAGGTGATTTTTGACAAAAGAAATAACACCCCCCATTACGTCATGCTTCAGAAAGGTGAACAATGGTCCATTTTCAAATGTTTTATTTTTGAACGTCAGTTCAAATTTGTAGGTAGATCATCAGTTTAAGAGCTAAAATTAGCATGTTTAAAGTGATTTTCATGCTTCCAGGGGCCCGGGAAGTGAATTAAATACCATTTGGAGGCATTTAATGTTCAAGCAAAAACAGGTGATTTTTGACAAACGAGATAACACCCCCCCATTACGTCATGCTTCAGAAATGTGAGAAAAGGTCCGTTTTCAAATGTTTTATTTTTCAACGTCAGTTCACATTTCTAGGTAGATCATCAGTTTTAGAGCTAAAATTAGCATGTTTAAAGTGATTTTCATGCTTCCAGGGGCCCGGGAAGTGAATTAAATACCATTTGGAGGCATTTAATGTTCAAGCAAAAACAGGTGATTTTTGACAAAAGAGATAACACCCCCCATTACGTCATGCTTCAGAAAGGTGAAGAATGGTCCGTTTTCAAATGTTTTATTTTTGAACGTCAGTTCACATTTGTAGGTAGATCGTCAGTTTTAGAGCTAAAATTTGCATGTTGAAAGTGATTTTCATGCTTCCAGGGGCCCAGGAAGTGAATTAAATACCAATTGGAGGCATTTAATGTTCAAGCAAAAACAGGTGATTTTTGACAAAAGAGATAACACCCCCCCATTACGTCATGCTTCAGAAAGGTGAAAAATGGTCCGTTTTCAAATGTTTTATTTTTGAACGTCAGTTCACATTTGTAGGTAGATCGTCAGTTTTAGAGCTAAATTTTGCATGTTGAAAGTGATTTTCATGCTTCCAGGGGCCCGGGAAGTGAATTAAATACCATTTAAAGGCATTTAATGTTCAAGCAAAAACAGGTGATTTTTGACAAAAGAGATAACACCCCCCCATTACGTCATGCTTAAGAAAGGTGAAAAATGGTCCGTTTTCAAATGTTTTATTTTTGAACGTCAGTTCACATTTGTAGGTACATCATCAGTTTCAGAGCTAAAATTAGCATGTTTAAAGTGATTTTCATGCTTCCAGGGGCCCGGGAAGTGAATTAAATACCATTTGGAGGCATTTAATGTTCAAGCAAAAACATGTGATTTTTGACAAAAGAGATAACACCCCCCCATTACGTCATGCTTCAGAAAGGTGAAAAATGGTCCCTTTTCAAATGTTTTATTTTTGAACGTCAGTTCACATTTGTAGGTAGATCATCAGTTTTAGAGCTAAAACTTGCATGTTTAAAGTGATTTTCATGCTTCCAGGGGCCCGGGAATTGAATTAAATACCATTTGGAGGCATTTAATGTTCAAGCAAAAACAGGTGATTTTTGACAAAAGAGATAACACCCCCCCATTACGTCATGCTTCAGAAAGGTGAAAAATGGTCAGTTTTCAAATGTTTTATTTTTGAACGTCAGTTCACATTTGTAGGTAGATCATCAGTTTAAGAGCTAAAATTAGCATGTTTAAAGTGATTTTCATGCTTCCAGGGGCCCGGGAAGTGAATTAAATACCATTTGGAGGCATTTAATGTTCAAGCAAAAACAGGTGATTTTTGACAAAAGAGATAACACCCCCCCATTACGTCATGCTTCAGAAAGGTGAAAAATGGTCCATTTTCAAATGTTTTATTTTTGAACGTCAGTTCACATTTGTAGGTAGATCATCAGTTTTAGAGCTAAAATTTGCATGTTTAAAGTGATTTTCAGGCTTCCAGGGGCCCGGGAAGTGAATTAAATACCATTCGGAGGCATTTAATGTTCAAGCAAAAACAGGTGATTTTTGACAAAAGAGATAACACCCCCCCATTACGTCATGCTTCAGAAATGTGAAAAAAGGTCCGTTTTCAAATGTTTTATTTTTCAACGTCAGTTCACATTTGTAGGTAGATCATCAGTTTTAGAGCTGAAATTAGCATGTTTAAAGTGATTTTCATCCTTCCAGGGGCCCGGGAAGTGAATTAAATACCATTTGGAGGCATTTAATGTTCAAGCAAAAACAGGTGATTTTTGACAAACGAGATAACACCCCCCCATTACGTCATGCTTCAGAAATGTGAAAAAAGGTCCGTTTTCAAATGTTTTATTTTTCAACGTCAGTTCGCATTTGTAGGTAGATCATCAGTTTTAGAGCTAAAATTAGCATGTTTAAAGTGATTTTCATGCTTCCAGGGGCCCGGGAAGTGAATTAAATACCATTTGGAGGCATTTAATGTTCAAGCAAAAACAGGTGATTTTTGACAAAAGAGATAACACCCCCCATTACGTCATGCTTCAGAAAGGTGAAGAATGGTCCGTTTTCAAATGTTTTATTTTTGAACGTCAGTTCACATTTGTAGGTAGATCGTCAGTTTTAGAGCTAAAATTTGCATGTTGAAAGTGATTTTCATGCTTCCAGGGGCCCGGGAAGTGAATTAAATACCAATTGGAGGCATTTAATGTTCAAGCAAAAACAGGTGATTTTTGACAAAAGAGATAACACCCCCCCATTACGTCATGCTTCAGAAAGGTGAAGAATGGTCCGTTTTCAAATGTTTTATTTTTGAACATCAGTTCACATTTGTAGGTAGATCATCAGTTTAAGATCTAAAATTAGCATGTTTAAAGTGATTTTCATCCTTCCAGGGGCCCGGGAAGTGAATTAAATACCATTTGGAGGCATTTAATGTTCAAACAAAAACAGGTGATTTTTGACAAAAGAAATAACACCCCCCATTACGTCATGCTTCAGAAAGGTGAAAAATGGTCCATTTTCAAATGTTTTATTTTTGAACGTCAGTTCACATTTGTAGGTAGATCATCAGTTTAAGAGCTAAAATTAGCATGTTTAAAGTGATTTTCATGCTTCCAGGGGCCCGGGAAGTGAATTAAATACCATTTGGAGGCATTTAATGTTCAAGCAAAAACAGGTGATTTTTGACAAACGAGATAACTCCCCCCCATTACGTCATGCTTCAGAAATGTGAAAAAAGGTCCGTTTTCAAATGTTTTATTTTTCAACGTCAGTTCACATTTGTAGGTAGATCATCAGTTTTAGAGCTAAAATTAGCATGTTTAAAGTGATTTTCATGCTTCCAGGGGCCCGGGAAGTGAATTAAATACCATTTGGAGGCATTTAATGTTCAAGCAAAAACAGGTGATTTTTGACAAAAGAGATAACACCCCCCATTACGTCATGCTTCAGAAAGGTGAAAAATGGTCCGTTTTCAAATGTTTTATTTTTGAACGTCAGTTCACATTTGTAGGTAGATCAACAGTTTTAGAGCTAAAATTAGCATGTTTAAAGTGATTTTCATGCTTCCAGGGGCCCGGGAAGTGAATTAAATACCATTTGGAGGCATTTAATGTTCAAGCAAAAACAGGTGATTTTTGACAAAAGAGATAACACCCCCCATTACGTCATGCTTCAGAAATGTGAAAAAAGGTCCGTTTTCAAATGTTTTATTTTTCAACGTCAGTTCACATTTGTAGGTAGATCATCAGTTTTAGAGCTAAAATTAGCATGTTTAAAGTGATTTTCATGCTTCCAGGGGCCCGGGAAGTGAATTAAATACCATTTGGAGGCATTTAATGTTCAAGCAAAAACAGGTGATTTTTGACAAAAGAGATAACACCCCCCCATTACGTCATGCTTCAGAAAGGTGAAAAATGGTCCGTTTTCAAATGTTTTATTTTTGAACGTCAGTTCACATTTGTAGGTAGATCATCAGTTTGAGAGCTAAAATTTGCATGTTTAAAGTGATTTTCATGGTTCCAGGGGCCCGGGAAGTGAATTAAATACCATTCGGAGGCATTTAATGTTCAAGCAAAAACAGGTGATTTTTGACAAAAGAGATAACACCCCCCCATTACGTCATGCTTCAGAAATGTGAAAAAAGGTCCGTTTTCAAATGTTTTATTTTTCAACGTCAGTTCACATTTGTAGGTAGATCATCAGTTTTAGAGCTAAAATTAGCATGTTTAAAGTGATTTTCATCCTTCCAGGGGCCCGGGAAGTGAATTAAATACCATTTGGAGGCATGTAATGTTCAAACAAAAACAGGTGATTTTTGACAAAAGAAATAACACCCCCATTACGTCATGCTTCAGAAATGTGAAAAAAGGTCCGTTTTCAAATGTTTTATTTTTCAACGTCAGTTCAAATTTGTAGGTAGATCGTCAGTTTTAGAGCTAAAATTTGCATGTTGAAAGTGATTTTCATGCTTCCAGGGGCCCGGGAATTGAATTAAATACCATTTGGAGGCATTTAATGTTCAAGCAAAAACAGGTGATTTTTGACAAAAGAGATAACACCCCCCCATTACGTCATGCTTCAGAAAGGTGAAAAATGGTCAGTTTTCAAATGTTTTATTTTTGAACGTCAGTTCACATTTGAAGGTAGATCATCAGTTTAAGAGCTAAAATTAGCATGTTTAAAGTGATTTTCATGCTTCCAGGGGCCCGGGAAGTGAATTAAATACCATTTGGAGGCATTTAATGTTCAAGCAAAAACAGGTGATTTTTGACAAAAGAGATAACACCCCCCCATTACGTCATGCTTCAGAAAGGTGAAAAATGGTCCGTTTTCAAATGTTTTATTTTTGAACGTCAGTTCACATTTGTAGGTAGATCATCAGTTTTAGAGCTAAAATTTGCATGTTTAAAGTGATTTTCATGCTTCCAGGGGCCCGGGAAGTGAATTAAATACCATTCGGAGGCATTTAATGTTCAAGCAAAAACAGGTGATTTTTGACAAAAGAGATAACACCCCCCATTACGTCATGCTTCAGAAATGTGAAAAAAGGTCCGTTTTCAAATGTTTTATTTTTCAACGTCAGTTCACATTTGTAGGTAGATCATCAGTTTTAGAGCTAAAATTAGCATGTTTAAAGTGATTTTCATGCTTCCAGGGGCCCGGGAAGTGAATTAAATACCATTTGGAGGCATTTAATGTTCAAGCAAAAACAGGTGATTTTTGACAAAAGAGATAACACCCCCCCCCCATTACGTCATGCTTCAGAAAGGTGAAAAATGGTCCGTTTTCAAATGTTTTATTTTTGAACGTCAGTTCACATTTGTAGGTAGATCATCAGTTTTAGAGCTAAAATTTGCATGTTTAAAGTGATTTTCATACTTCCAGGGGTCTGGGAAGTGAATTAAATACCATTTGGAGGCATTTAATGTTCAAGCAAAAACAGGTGATTTTTGACAAAAGAGATAACACCCCCCCATTACGTCATGCTTCAGAAAGGTGAAGAATGGTCCGTTTCCAAATGTTTTATTTTTGAACGTCAGTTCACATTTGTAGGTAGATCGTCAGTTTTAGAGCTAAAATTTGCATGTTGAAAGTGATTTTCATGCTTCCAGGGGCCCGGGAAGTGAATTAAATAACAATTGGAGGCATTTAATGTTCAAGCAAAAACAGGTGATTTTTGACAAAAGAGATAACACCCCCCCATTACGTCATGCTTAAGAAAGGTGAAAAATGGTCCGTTTTCAAATGTTTTATTTTTGAACGTCAGTTCACATTTGTAGGTAGATCATCAGTTTTAGAGCTAAAATTAGCATGTTTAAAGTGATTTTCATGCTTCCAGGGGCCCGGGAAGTGAATTAAATACCATTTGGAGGCATTTAAAGTTCAAGCAAAAACATGTGATTTTTGACAAAAGAGATAACACCCCCCCATTACGTCATGCTTCAGAAAGGTGAAAAATGGTCCCTTTTCAAATGTTTTATTTTTGAACGTCAGTTCACATTTGTATGTAGATCATCAGTTTTAGAGCTAAAATTTGCATGTTTAAAGTGATTTTCATGCTTCCAGGGGCCCGGGAAGTGAATTAAATACCATTTGGAGGCATTTAATGTTCAAGCAAAAACAGGTGATTTTTGACAAAAGAGATAACACCCCCCATTACGTCATGCTTCAGAAAGGTGAAAAATGGTCCGTTTTCAAATGTTTTATTTTTGAACGTCAGTTCAAATTTGTAGGTAGATCATCAGTTTTAGAGCTAAAATTTGCATGTTTAAAGCGATTTTCATGCTTCCAGGGGCCCGGGAAGTGAATTAAATACCATTTGGAGGAATTTAATGTTCAAGCAAAAACAGGTGATTTTTGACAAAAGAGATAACACCCCCCCATTACGTCATGCTTCAGAAAGGTGAAAAATGGTCCGTTTTCAAATGTTTTTTTTTTGAACGTCAGTTCACATTTGTAGGTAGATCATCAGTTTTAGATCTAAAATTAGCATGTTTAAAGTGATTTTCATCCTTCCAGGGGCCCGGGAAGTGAATTAAATACGATTTGGAGGCATTTAATGTTCAAACAAAAACAGGTGATTTTTGACAAAAGAAATAACACCCCCCATTACGTCATGCTTCAGAAAGGTGAAAAATGGTCCATTTTCAAATGTTTTATTTTTGAACGTCAGTTCACATTTGTAGGTAGATCATCAGTTTAAGAGCTAAAATTAGCATGTTTAAAGTGATTTTCATGCTTCCAGGGGCCCGGGAAGTGAATTAAATACCATTTGGAGGCATTTAATGTTCAAGCAAAAACATGTGATTTTTGACAAAAGAGATAACACCCCCCCATTACGTCATGCTTCAGAAAGGTGAAAAATGGTCCCTTTTCAAATGTTTTATTTTTGAACGTCAGTTCACATTTGTAGGTAGATCATCAGTTTTAGAGCTAAAATTTGCATCTTTAAAGTGATTTTCATGCTTCCAGGGGCCCGGGAAGTGAATTAAATACCATTTGGAGGCATTTAATGTTCAAGCAAAAACAGGTGCTTTTTGACAAAAGAGATAACACCCCCCATTACGTCATGCTTCAGAAAGGTGAAAAATGGTCCGTTTTCAAATGTTTTATTTTTGAACGTCAGTTCACATTTGTAGGTAGATCATCAGTTTTAGAGCTAAAATTTGCATGTTTAAAGCGATTTTCATGCTTCCAGGGGACCGGGAAGTGAATTAAATACCATTTGGAGGCATTTAATGTTCAAGCAAAAACAGGTGATTTTTGACAAAAGAGATAACACCCCCCATTACGTCATGCTTCAGAAAGGTGAAAAATGGTCCGTTTTCAAATGTTTTATTTTTGAACGTCAGTTCACATTTGTAGGTAGATCATCAGTTTTAGATCTAAAATTAGCATGTTTAAAGTGATTTTCATCCTTCCAGGGGCCCGGGAAGTGAATTAAATACCATTTGGAGGCATTTAATGTTCAAACAAAAACAGGTGATTTTTGACAAAAGAAATAACACCCCCCATTACGTCATGCTTCAGAAAGGTGAAAAATGGTCCATTTTCAAATGTTTTATTTTTGAACGTCAGTTCACATTTGTAGGTAGATCATCAGTTTAAGAGCTAAAATTAGCATGTTTAAAGTGATTTTCATGGTTCCAGGGGCCCGGGAAGTGAATTAAATACCATTCGGAGGCATTTAATGTTCAAGCAAAAACAGGTGATTTTTGACAAAAGAGATAACACCCCCCCATTACGTCATGCTTCAGAAATGTGAAAAAAGGTCCGTTTTCAAATGTTTTATTTTTCAACGTCAGTTCACATTTGTAGGTAGATCATCAGTTTTAGAGCTAAAATTAGCATGTTTAAAGTGATTTTCATCCTTCCAGGGGCCCGGGAAGTGAATTAAATACCATTTGGAGGCATGTAATGTTCAAACAAAAACAGGTGATTTTTGACAAAAGAAATAACACCCCCATTACGTCATGCTTCAGAAATGTGAAAAAAGGTCCGTTTTCAAATGTTTTATTTTTCAACGTCAGTTCAAATTTGTAGGTAGATCGTCAGTTTTAGAGCTAAAATTTGCATGTTGAAAGTGATTTTCATGCTTCCAGGGGCCCGGGAATTGAATTAAATACCATTTGGAGGCATTTAATGTTCAAGCAAAAACAGGTGATTTTTGACAAAAGAGATAACACCCCCCCATTACGTCATGCTTCAGAAAGGTGAAAAATGGTCAGTTTTCAAATGTTTTATTTTTGAACGTCAGTTCACATTTGAAGGTAGATCATCAGTTTAAGAGCTAAAATTAGCATGTTTAAAGTGATTTTCATGCTTCCAGGGGCCCGGGAAGTGAATTAAATACCATTTGGAGGCATTTAATGTTCAAGCAAAAACAGGTGATTTTTGACAAAAGAGATAACACCCCCCCATTACGTCATGCTTCAGAAAGGTGAAAAATGGTCCGTTTTCAAATGTTTTATTTTTGAACGTCAGTTCACATTTGTAGGTAGATCATCAGTTTTAGAGCTAAAATTTGCATGTTTAAAGTGATTTTCATGCTTCCAGGGGCCCGGGAAGTGAATTAAATACCATTCGGAGGCATTTAATGTTCAAGCAAAAACAGGTGATTTTTGACAAAAGAGATAACACCCCCCATTACGTCATGCTTCAGAAATGTGAAAAAAGGTCCGTTTTCAAATGTTTTATTTTTCAACGTCAGTTCACATTTGTAGGTAGATCATCAGTTTTAGAGCTAAAATTAGCATGTTTAAAGTGATTTTCATGCTTCCAGGGGCCCGGGAAGTGAATTAAATACCATTTGGAGGCATTTAATGTTCAAGCAAAAACAGGTGATTTTTGACAAAAGAGATAACACCCCCCCCCATTACGTCATGCTTCAGAAAGGTGAAAAATGGTCCGTTTTCAAATGTTTTATTTTTGAACGTCAGTTCACATTTGTAGGTAGATCATCAGTTTTAGAGCTAAAATTTGCATGTTTAAAGTGATTTTCATACTTCCAGGGGTCTGGGAAGTGAATTAAATACCATTTGGAGGCATTTAATGTTCAAGCAAAAACAGGTGATTTTTGACAAAAGAGATAACACCCCCCCATTACGTCATGCTTCAGAAAGGTGAAGAATGGTCCGTTTCCAAATGTTTTATTTTTGAACGTCAGTTCACATTTGTAGGTAGATCGTCAGTTTTAGAGCTAAAATTTGCATGTTGAAAGTGATTTTCATGCTTCCAGGGGCCCGGGAAGTGAATTAAATAACAATTGGAGGCATTTAATGTTCAAGCAAAAACAGGTGATTTTTGACAAAAGAGATAACACCCCCCCATTACGTCATGCTTAAGAAAGGTGAAAAATGGTCCGTTTTCAAATGTTTTTTTTTTGAACGTCAGTTCACATTTGTAGGTAGATCATCAGTTTTAGAGCTAAAATTAGCATGTTTAAAGTGATTTTCATGCTTCCAGGGGCCCGGGAAGTGAATTAAATACCATTTGGAGGCATTTAATGTTCAAGCAAAAACATGTGATTTTTGACAAAAGAGATAACACCCCCCCATTACGTCATGCTTCAGAAAGGTGAAAAATGGTCCCTTTTCAAATGTTTTATTTTTGAACGTCAGTTCACATTTGTATGTAGATCATCAGTTTTAGAGCTAAAATTTGCATGTTTAAAGTGATTTTCATGCTTCCAGGGGCCCGGGAAGTGAATTAAATACCATTTGGAGGCATTTAATGTTCAAGCAAAAACAGGTGATTTTTGACAAAAGAGATAACACCCCCCATTACGTCATGCTTCAGAAAGGTGAAAAATGGTCCGTTTTCAAATGTTTTATTTTTGAACGTCAGTTCAAATTTGTAGGTAGATCATCAGTTTTAGAGCTAAAATTTGCATGTTTAAAGCGATTTTCATGCTTCCAGGGGCCCGGGAAGTGAATTAAATACCATTTGGAGGAATTTAATGTTCAAGCAAAAACAGGTGATTTTTGACAAAAGAGATAACACCCCCCCATTACGTCATGCTTCAGAAAGGTGAAAAATGGTCCGTTTTCAAATGTTTTTTTTTTGAACGTCAGTTCACATTTGTAGGTAGATCATCAGTTTTAGATCTAAAATTAGCATGTTTAAAGTGATTTTCATGCTTCCAGGGGCCCGGGAAGTGAATTAAATACCATTTGGAGGCATTTAATGTTCAAGCAAAAACAGGTGCTTTTTGACAAAAGAGATAACACCCCCCATTACGTCATGCTTCAGAAAGGTGAAAAATGGTCCGTTTTCAAATGTTTTATTTTTGAACGTCAGTTCACATTTGTAGGTAGATCATCAGTTTTAGAGCTAAAATTTGCATGTTTAAAGCGATTTTCATGCTTCCAGGGGACCGGGAAGTGAATTAAATACCATTTGGAGGCATTTAATGTTCAAGCAAAAACAGGTGATTTTTGACAAAAGAGATAACACCCCCCATTACGTCATGCTTCAGAAAGGTGAAAAATGGTCCGTTTTCAAATGTTTTATTTTTGAACGTCAGTTCACATTTGTAGGTAGATCATCAGTTTTAGATCTAAAATTAGCATGTTTAAAGTGATTTTCATCCTTCCAGGGGCCCGGGAAGTGAATTAAATACCATTTGGAGGCATTTAATGTTCAAACAAAAACAGGTGATTTTTGACAAAAGAAATAACACCCCCCATTACGTCATGCTTCAGAAAGGTGAAAAATGGTCCATTTTCAAATGTTTTATTTTTGAACGTCAGTTCACATTTGTAGGTAGATCATCAGTTTAAGAGCTAAAATTAGCATGTTTAAAGTGATTTTCATGCTTCCAGGGGCCCGGGAAGTGAATTAAATACAATTTGGAGGCATTTAATGTTCAAGCAAAAACAGGTGATTTTTGACAAAAGAGATAACACCCCCCATTACGTCATGCTTCAGAAAGGTGAAGAATGGTCCGTTTTCAAATGTTTTATTTTTGAACGTCAGTTCACATTTGTAGGTAGATCGTCAGTTTTAGAGCTAAAATTTGCATGTTGAAAGTGATTTTCATGCTTCCAGGGGCCCAGGAAGTGAATTAAATACCAATTGGAGGCATTTAATGTTCAAGCAAAAACAGGAGATTTTTGACAAAAGAGATAACACCCCCCCATTACGTCATGCTTCAGAAAGGTGAAAAATGGTCCGTTTTCAAATGTTTTATTTTTGAACGTCAGTTCACATTTGTAGGTAGATCGTCAGTTTTAGAGCTAAATTTTGCATGTTGAAAGTGATTTTCATGCTTCCAGGGGCCCGGGAAGTGAATTAAATACCATTTGGAGGCATTTAATGTTCAAGCAAAAACAGGTGATTTTTGACAAAAGAGATAACACCCCCCCCATTACGTCATGCTTAAGAAAGGTGAAAAATGGTCCGTTTTCAAATGTTTTATTTTTGAACGTCAGTTCACATTTGTAGGTAGATCATCAGTTTCAGAGCTAAAATTAGCATGTTTAAAGTGATTTTCATGCTTCCAGGGGCCCGGGAAGTGAATTAAATACCATTTGGAGGCATTTAATGTTCAAGCAAAAACATGTGATTTTTGACAAAAGAGATAACACCCCCCATTACGTCATGCTTCAGAAAGGTGAAAAATGGTCCCTTTTCAAATGTTTTATTTTTGAACGTCAGTTCACATTTGTAGGTAGATCATCAGTTTTAGAGCTAAAACGTGCATGTTTAAAGTGATTTTCATGCTTCCAGGGGCCCGGGAAGTGAATTAAATACCATTTGGAGGCATTTAATGTTCAAGCAAAAACAGGTGATTTTTGACAAAAGAGATAACACCCCCCCATTACGTCATGCTTCAGAAAGGTGAAAAATGGTCCGTTTTCAAATGTTTTATTTTTGAACGTCAGTTCACATTTGTAGGTAGATCATCAGTTTTAGATCTAAAATTAGCATGTTTAAAGTGATTTTCATCCTTCCAGGGGCCCGGGAAGTGAATTAAATACCATTTGGAGGCATTTAATGTACAAGCAAAAACAGTTGATTTTTGACAAAAGAGATAACACCCCCCCATTACGTCATTGTTCAGAAAGGTGAAAAATGGTCAGTTTACAAATGTTTTATTTTTGAACGTCAGTTCACATTTGTAGGTAGATCATCAGTTTTAGAGCTAAAATTAGCATGTTTAAAGTGATTTTCATGCTTCCAGGGGCCCGGGAAGTGAATTAAATACCATTTGGAGGCATTTAATGTTCAAGCAAAAACAGGTGATTTTTGACCAAAGAGGTAACACCCCCCATTACGTCATGCTTCAGAAAGGTGAAGAATGGTCCGTTTTCAAATGTTTTATTTTTGAACGTCAGTTCACATTTGTAGGTAGATCGTCAGTTTTAGAGCTAAAATTTGCATGTTGAAAGTGATTTTCATGCTTCCAGGGGCCCGGGAATTGAATTAAATACCATTTGGAGGCATTTAATGTTCAAGCAAAAACAGGTGATTTTTGACAAAAGAGATAACACCCCCCCATTACGTCATGCTTCAGAAAGGTGAAAAATGGTCAGTTTTCAAATGTTTTATTTTTGAACGTCAGTTCACATTTGTAGGTAGATCATCAGTTTAAGAGCTAAAATTAGCATGTTTAAAGTGATTTTCATGCTTCCAGGGGCCCGGGAAGTGAATTAAATACCATTTGGAGGCATTTAATGTTCAAGCAAAAACAGGTGATTTTTGACAAAAGAGATAACACCCCCCCATTACGTCATGCTTCAGAAAGGTGAAAAATGGTCCGTTTTCAAATGTTTTATTTTTGAACGTCAGTTCACATTTGTAGGTAGATCATCAGTTTTAGAGCTAAAATGTGCATGTTTAAAGTGATTTTCAGGCTTCCAGGGGCCCGGGAAGTGAATTAAATACCATTCGGAGGCATTTAATGTTCAAGGAAAAACAGGTGATTTTTGACAAAAGAGATAACACCCCCCCATTACGTCATGCTTCAGAAATGTGAAAAAAGGTCCGTTTTCAAATGTTTTATTTTTCAACGTCAGTTCACATTTGTAGGTAGATCATCAGTTTTAGAGCTGAAATTAGCATGTTTAAAGTGATTTTCATCCTTCCAGGGGCCCGGGAAGTGAATTAAATACCATTTGGAGGCATTTAATGTTCAAGCAAAAACAGGTGATTTTTGACAAACGAGATAACACCCCCCCATTACGTCATGCTTCAGAAATGTGAAAAAAGGTCAGTTTTCAAATGTTTTATTTTTCAACGTCAGTTCGCATTTGTAGGTAGATCATCAGTTTTAGAGGTAAAATTAGCATGTTTAAAGTGATTTTCATGCTTCCAGGGGCCCGGGAAGTGAATTAAATACCATTTGGAGGCATTTAATGTTCAAGCAAAAACAGGTGATTTTTGACAAAAGAGATAACACCCCCCATTACGTCATGCTTCAGAAAGGTGAAGAATGGTCCGTTTTCAAATGTTTTATTTTTGAAAGTCAGTTCACATTTGTAGGTAGATCGTCAGTTTTAGAGCTAAAATTTGCATGTTGAAAGTGATTTTCATGCTTCCAGGGGCCCGGGAAGTGAATTAAATACCAATTGGAGGCATTTAATGTTCAAGCAAAAACAGGTGATTTTTGACAAAAGAGATAACACCCCCCCATTACGTCATGCTACAGAAAGGTGAAGAATGGTCCGTTTTCAAATGTTTTATTTTTGAACGTCAGTTCACATTTGTAGGTAGATCATCAGTTTAAGATCTAAAATTAGCATGTTTAAAGTGATTTTCATCCTTCCAGGGGCCCGGGAAGTGAATTAAATACCATTTGGAGGCATTTAATGTTCAAACAAAAACAGGTGATTTTTGACAAAAGAAATAACACCCCCCATTACGTCATGCTTCAGAAAGGTGAAAAATGGTCCATTTTCAAATGTTTTATTTTTGAACGTCAGTTCACATTTGTAGGTAGATCATCAGTTTAAGAGCTAAAATTAGCATGTTTAAAGTGATTTTCATGCTTCCAGGGGCCCGGGAAGTGAATTAAATACCATTTGGAGGCATTTAATGTTCAAGCAAAAACAGGTGATTTTTGACAAACGAGATAACTCCCCCCCATTACGTCATGCTTCAGAAATGTGAAAAAAGGTCCGTTTTCAAATGTTTTATTTTTCAACGTCAGTTCGCATTTGTAGGTAGATCAACAGTTTTAGAGCTAAAATTAGCATGTTTAAAGTGATTTTCATGCTTCCAGGGGCCCGGGAAGTGAATTAAATACCATTTGGAGGCATTTAATGTTCAAGCAAAAACAGGTGATTTTTGACAAAAGAGATAACACCCCCCATTACGTCATGCTTCAGAAATGTGAAAAAAGGTCCGTTTTCAAATGTTTTATTTTTCAACGTCAGTTCACATTTGTAGGTAGATCATCAGTTTTAGAGCTAAAATTAGCATGTTTAAAGTGATTTTCATGCTTCCAGGGGCCCGGGAAGTGAATTAAATACCATTTGGAGGCATTTAATGTTCAAGCAAAAACAGGTGATTTTTGACAAAAGAGATAACACCCCCCCATTACGTCATGCTTCAGAAAGGTGAAAAATGGTCCGTTTTCAAATGTTTTATTTTTGAACGTCAGTTCACATTTGTAGGTAGATCATCAGTTTGAGAGCTAAAATTTGCATGTTTAAAGTGATTTTCATGGTTCCAGGGGCCCGGGAAGTGAATTAAATACCATTCGGAGGCATTTAATGTTCAAGCAAAAACAGGTGATTTTTGACAAAAGAGATAACACCCCCCCCATTACGTCATGCTTCAGAAATGTGAAAAAAGGTCCGTTTTCAAATGTTTTATTTTTCAACGTCAGTTCACATTTGTAGGTAGATCATCAGTTTAAGAGCTAAAATTAGCATGTTTAAAGTGATTTTCATGCTTCCAGGGGCCCGGGAAATGAATTAAATACCATTTGGAGGCATTTAATGTTCTAGCAAAAACAGGTGATTTTTGACAAACGAGATAACACCCCCCATTACGTCATGCTTCAGAAATGTGAAAAAAGGTCCGTTTTCAAATGTTTTATTTTTCAACGTCAGTTCACATTTGTAGGTAGATCGTCAGTTTTAGAGCTAAAATTTGCATGTTGAAAGTGATTTTCATGCTTCCAGGGGCCCGGGAATTGAATTAAATACCATTTGGAGGCATTTAATGTTCAAGCAAAAACAGGTGATTTTTGACAAAAGAGATAACACCCCCCCATTACGTTATGCTTCAGAAAGGTGAAAAATGGTCAGTTTTCAAATGTTTTATTTTTGAACGTCAGTTCACATTTGTAGGTAGATCATCAGTTTAAGAGCTAAAATTAGCATGTTTAAAGTGATTTTCATGCTTCCAGGGGCCCGGGAAGTAAATTAAATACCATTTGGGGGCATTTAATGTTCAAGCAAAAACAGGTGATTTTTGACAAAAGAGATAACACCCCCCCATTACGTCATGCTTCAGAAAGGTGAAAAATGGTCAGTTTTCAAATGTTTTATTTTTGAACGTCAGTTCACATTTGAAGGTAGATCATCAGTTTAAGAGCTAAAATTAGCATGTTTAAAGTGATTTTCATGCTTCCAGGGGCCCGGGAAGTGAATTAAATACCATTTGGAGGCATTTAATGTTCAAGCAAAAACAGGTGATTTTTGACAAAAGAGATAACACCCCCCCATTACGTCATGCTTCAGAAATGTGAAAAAAGGTCAGTTTTCAAATGTTTTATTTTTCAACGTCAGTTCACATTTGTAGGTAGATCGTCAGTTTTAGAGCTAAAATTTGCATGTTGAAAGTGATTTTCATGCTTCCAGGGGCCCGGGAATTGAATTAAATACCATTTGGAGGCATTTAATGTTCAAGCAAAAACAGGTGATTTTTGACAAAAGAGATAACACCCCCCCATTACGTCATGCTTCAGAAAGGTGAAAAATGGTCAGTTTTCAAATGTTTTATTTTTGAACGTCAGTTCACATTTGTAGGTAGATCATCAGTTTAAGAGCTAAAATTAGCATGTTTAAAGTGATTTTCATGCTTCCAGGGGCCCGGGAAGTAAATTAAATACCATTTGGAGGCATTTAATGTTCAAGCAAAAACAGGTAATTTTTGACAAAAGAGATAACACCCCCCCATTACGTCATGCTTCAGAAAGGTGAAAAATGGTCAGTTTTCAAATGTTTTATTTTTGAACGTCAGTTCACATTTGAAGGTAGATCATCAGTTTAAGAGCTAAAATTAGCATGTTTAAAGTGATTTTCATGCTTCCAGGGGCCCGGGAAGTGAATTAAATACCATTTGGAGGCATTTAATGTTCAAGCAAAAACAGGTGATTTTTGACAAAAGAGATAACACCCCCCCATTACGTCATGCTTCAGAAAGGTGAAAAATGGTCCGTTTTCAAATGTTTTATTTTTGAACGTCAGTTCACATTTGTAGGTAGATCATCAGTTTTAGAGCTAAAATGTGCATGTTTAAAGTGATTTTCATGCTTCCAGGGGCCCGGGAAGTGAATTAAATACCATTCGGAGGCATTTAATGTTCAAGCAAAAACAGGTGATTTTTGACAAAAGAGATAACACCCCCCCATTACGTCATGCTTCAGAAATGTGAAAAAAGGTCCGTTTTCAAATGTTTTATTTTTCAACGTCAGTTCACATTTGTAGGTAGATCATCAGTTTTAGAGCTAAAATTAGCATGTTTAAAGTGATTTTCATGCTTCCAGGGGCCCGGGAAGTGAATTAAATACCATTTGGAGGCATTTAATGTTCAAGCAAAAACAGGTGATTTTTGACAAAAGAGATAACACCCCTACGTCATGCTTCAGAAAGGTGAAAAATGGTCCGTTTTCAAATGTTTTATTTTTGAACGTCAGTTCACATTTGTAGGTAGATCATCAGTTTTAGAGCTAAAATTTGCATGTTTAAAGTGATTTTCATACTTCCAGGGGTCTGGGAAGTGAATTAAATACCATTTGGAGGCATTTAATGTTCAAGCAAAAACAGGTGATTTTTGACAAAAGAGATAACACCCCCCCATTACGTCATGCTTCAGAAAGGTGAAGAATGGTCCGTTTCCAAATGTTTTATTTTTGAACGTCAGTTCACATTTGTAGGTAGATCGTCAGTTTTAGAGCTAAAATTTGCATGTTGAAAGTGATTTTCATGCTTCCAGGGGCCCGGGAAGTGAATTAAATAACAATTGGAGGCATTTAATGTTCAAGCAAAAACAGGTGATTTTTGACAAAAGAGATAACACCCCCCCATTACGTCATGCTTAAGAAAGGTGAAAAATGGTCCGTTTTCAAATGTTTTATTTTTGAACGTCAGTTCACATTTGTATGTAGATCATCAGTTTTAGAGCTAAAATTTGCATGTTTAAAGTGATTTTCATGCTTCCAGGGGCCCGGGAAGTGAATTAAATACCATTTGGAGGCATTTAATGTTCAAGCAAAAACAGGTGATTTTTGACAAAAGAGATAACACCCCCCATTACGTCATGCTTCAGAAAGGTGAAAAATGGTCCGTTTTCAAATGTTTTATTTTTGAACGTCAGTTCAAATTTGTAGGTAGATCATCAGTTTTAGAGCTAAAATTTGCATGTTTAAAGCGATTTTCATGCTTCCAGGGGACCGGGAAGTGAATTAAATACCATTTGGAGGCATTTAATGTTCAAGCAAAAACAGGTGATTTTTGACAAAAGAGATAACACCCCCCCATTACGTCATGCTTCAGAAAGGTGAAAAATGGTCCGTTTTCAAATGTTTTATTTTTGAACGTCAGTTCACATTTGTAGGTAGATCATCAGTTTTAGATCTAAAATTAGCATGTTTAAAGTGATTTTCATCCTTCCAGGGGCCCGGGAAGTGAATTAAATACCATTTGGAGGCATTTAATGTTCAAACAAAAACAGGTGATTTTTGACAAAAGAAATAACACCCCCCATTACGTCATGCTTCAGAAAGGTGAAAAATGGTCCATTTTCAAATGTTTTATTTTTGAACGTCAGTTCACATTTGTAGGTAGATCATCAGTTTAAGAGCTAAAATTAGCATGTTTAAAGTGATTTTCATTCTTCCAGGGGCCCGGGAAGTGAATTAAATACCATTTGGAGGCATTTAATGTTCAAGCAAAAACAGGTGATTTTTGACAAAAGAGATAACACCCCCCATTACGTCATGCTTCAGAAAGGTGAAGAATGGTCCGTTTTCAAATGTTTTATTTTTGAACGTCAGTTCACATTTGTAGGTAGATCGTCAGTTTTAGAGCTAAAATTTGCATGTTGAAAGTGATTTTCATGCTTCCAGGGGCCCAGGAAGTGAATTAAATACCAATTGGAGGCATTTAATGTTCAAGCAAAAACAGGTGATTTTTGACAAAAGAGATAACACCCCCCCATTACGTCATGCTTCAGAAAGGTGAAAAATGGTCCGTTTTCAAATGTTTTATTTTTGAACGTCAGTTCACATTTGTAGGTAGATCGTCAGTTTTAGAGCTAAATTTTGCATGTTGAAAGTGATTTTCATGCTTCCAGGGGCCCGGGAAGTGAATTAAATACCATTTGGAGGCATTTAATGTTCAAGCAAAAACAGGTGATTTTTGACAAAAGAGATAACACCCCCCCCCCATTACGTCATGCTTAAGAAAGGTGAAAAATGGTCCGTTTTCAAATGTTTTATTTTTGAACGTCAGTTCACATTTGTAGGTAGATCATCAGTTTCAGAGCTAAAATTAGCATGTTTAAAGTGATTTTCATGCTTCCAGGGGCCCGGGAAGTGAATTAAATACCATTTGGAGGCATTTAATGTTCAAGCAAAAACATGTGATTTTTGACAAAAGAGATAACACCCCCCCCATTACGTCATGCTTCAGAAAGGTGAAAAATGGTCCCTTTTCAAATGTTTTATTTTTGAAAGTCAGTTCACATTTGTAGGTAGATCATCAGTTTTAGAGCTAAAACTTGCATGTTTAAAGTGATTTTCATGCTTCCAGGGGCCCGGGAAGTGAATTAAATACCATTTGGAGGCATTTAATGTTCAAACAAAAACAGGTGATTTTTGACAAAAGAAATAACACCCCCCATTACGTCATGCTTCAGAAAGGTGAAAAATGGTCCATTTTCAAATGTTTTATTTTTGAACGTCAGTTCACATTTGTAGGTAGATCATCAGTTTAAGAGCTAAAATTAGCATGTTTAAAGTGATTTTCATTCTTCCAGGGGCCCGGGAAGTGAATTAAATACCATTTGGAGGCATTTAATGTTCAAGCAAAAACAGGTGATTTTTGACAAAAGAGATAACACCCCCCATTACGTCATGCTTCAGAAAGGTGAAGAATGGTCCGTTTTCAAATGTTTTATTTTTGAACGTCAGTTCACATTTGTAGGTAGATCGTCAGTTTTAGAGCTAAAATTTGCATGTTGAAAGTGATTTTCATGCTTCCAGGGGCCCAGGAAGTGAATTAAATACCAATTGGAGGCATTTAATGTTCAAGCAAAAACAGGTGATTTTTGACAAAAGAGATAACACCCCCCCATTACGTCATGCTTCAGAAAGGTGAAAAATGGTCCGTTTTCAAATGTTTTATTTTTGAACGTCAGTTCACATTTGTAGGTAGATCGTCAGTTTTAGAGCTAAATTTTGCATGTTGAAAGTGATTTTCATGCTTCCAGGGGCCCGGGAAGTGAATTAAATACCATTTGGAGGCATTTAATGTTCAAGCAAAAACATGTGATTTTTGACAAAAGAGATAACACCCCCCCCATTACGTCATGCTTCAGAAAGGTGAAAAATGGTCCCTTTTCAAATGTTTTATTTTTGAACGTCAGTTCACATTTGTAGGTAGATCATCAGTTTTAGAGCTAAAACTTGCATGTTTAAAGTGATTTTCATGCTTCCAGGGGCCCGGGAAGTGAATTAAATACCATTTGGAGGTATTTAATGTTCAAGCAAAAACAGGTGATTTTTGACAAAAGAGATAACACCCCCCCATTACGTCATGCTTCAGAAAGGTGAAAAATGGTCCGTTTTCAAATGTTTTATTTTTGAACGTCAGTTCACATTTGTAGGTAGATCATCAGTTTTAGATCTAAAATTAGCATGTTTAAAGTGATTTTCATCCTTCCAGGGGCCCGGGAAGTGAATTAAATACCATTTGGAGGCATTTAATGTACAAGCAAAAACAGTTGATTTTTGACAAAAGAGATAACACCCCCCCATTACGTCATTGTTCAGAAAGGTGAAGAATGGTCCGTTTTCAAATGTTTTATTTTTGAACGTCAGTTCACATTTGTAGGTAGATCATCAGTTTTAGAGCTAAAATTAGCATGTTTAAAGTGATTTTCATGCTTCCAGGGGCCCGGGAAGTGAATTAAATACCATTTGGAGGCATTTAATGTTCAAGCAAAAACAGGTGATTTTTGACAAAAGAGGTAACACCCCCCATTACGTCATGCTTCAGAAAGGTGAAGAATGGTCCGTTTTCAAATGTTTTATTTTTGAACGTCAGTTCACATTTGTAGGTAGATCGTCAGTTTTAGAGCTAAAATTTGCATGTTGAAAGTGATTTTCATGCTTCCAGGGGCCCGGGAATTGAATTAAATACCATTTGGAGGCATTTAATGTTCAAGCAAAAACAGGTGATTTTTGACAAAAGAGATAACACCCCCCCATTACGTCATGCTTCAGAAAGGTGAAAAATGGTCAGTTTTCAAATGTTTTATTTTTGAACGTCAGTTCACATTTGTAGGTAGATCATCAGTTTTAGAGCTAAAATTTGCATGTTTAAAGTGATTTTCAGGCTTCCAGGGGCCCGGGAAGTGAATTAAATACCATTCGGAGGCATTTAATGTTCAAGGAAAAACAGGTGATTTTTGATAAAAGAGATAACACCCCCCCATTACGTCATGCTTCAGAAATGTGAAAAAAGGTCCGTTTTCAAATGTTTTATTTTTCAACGTCAGTTCACATTTGTAGGTAGATCATCAGTTTTAGAGCTAAAATTAGCATGTTTAAAGTGATTTTCATCCTGCCAGGGGCCCGGGAAGTGAATTAAATACCATTTGGAGGCATTTAATGTTCAAGCAAAAACAGGTGATTTTTGACAAAAGAGATAACACCCCCCATTACGTCATGCTTCAGAAAGGTGAAGAATGGTCCGTTTTCAAATGTTTTATTTTTGAACGTCAGTTCACATTTGTAGGTAGATCATCAGTTTTAGAGCTAAAATTTGCATGTTTAAAGTGATTTTCATACTTCCAGGGGTCTGGGAAGTGAATTAAATACCATTTGGAGGCATTTAATGTTCAAGCAAAAACAGGTGATTTTTGACAAAAGAGATAACACCCCCCCATTACGTCATGCTTCAGAAAGGTGAAGAATGGTCCGTTTCCAAATGTTTTATTTTTGAACGTCAGTTCACATTTGTAGGTAGATCGTCAGTTTTAGAGCTAAAATTTGCATGTTGAAAGTGATTTTCATGCTTCCAGGGGCCCGGGAAGTGAATTAAATAACAATTGGAGGCATTTAATGTTCAAGCAAAAACAGGTGATTTTTGACAAAAGAGATAACACCCCCCCATTACGTCATGCTTAAGAAAGGTGAAAAATGGTCCGTTTTCAAATGTTTTTTTTTTGAACGTCAGTTCACATTTGTAGGTAGATCATCAGTTTTAGAGCTAAAATTAGCATGTTTAAAGTGATTTTCATGCTTCCAGGGGCCCGGGAAGTGAATTAAATACCATTTGGAGGCATTTAATGTTCAAGCAAAAACATGTGATTTTTGACAAAAGAGATAACACCCCCCCATTACGTCATGCTTCAGAAAGGTGAAAAATGGTCCCTTTTCAAATGTTTTATTTTTGAACGTCAGTTCACATTTGTATGTAGATCATCAGTTTTAGAGCTAAAATTTGCATGTTTAAAGTGATTTTCATGCTTCCAGGGGCCCGGGAAGTGAATTAAATACCATTTGGAGGCATTTAATGTTCAAGCAAAAACAGGTGATTTTTGACAAAAGAGATAACACCCCCCATTACGTCATGCTTCAGAAAGGTGAAAAATGGTCCGTTTTCAAATGTTTTATTTTTGAACGTCAGTTCAAATTTGTAGGTAGATCATCAGTTTTAGAGCTAAAATTTGCATGTTTAAAGCGATTTTCATGCTTCCAGGGGCCCGGGAAGTGAATTAAATACCATTTGGAGGAATTTAATGTTCAAGCAAAAACAGGTGATTTTTGACAAAAGAGATAACACCCCCCCATTACGTCATGCTTCAGAAAGGTGAAAAATGGTCCGTTTTCAAATGTTTTTTTTTTGAACGTCAGTTCACATTTGTAGGTAGATCATCAGTTTTAGATCTAAAATTAGCATGTTTAAAGTGATTTTCATGCTTCCAGGGGCCCGGGAAGTGAATTAAATACCATTTGGAGGCATTTAATGTTCAAGCAAAAACAGGTGCTTTTTGACAAAAGAGATAACACCCCCCATTACGTCATGCTTCAGAAAGGTGAAAAATGGTCCGTTTTCAAATGTTTTATTTTTGAACGTCAGTTCACATTTGTAGGTAGATCATCAGTTTTAGAGCTAAAATTTGCATGTTTAAAGCGATTTTCATGCTTCCAGGGGACCGGGAAGTGAATTAAATACCATTTGGAGGCATTTAATGTTCAAGCAAAAACAGGTGATTTTTGACAAAAGAGATAACACCCCCCATTACGTCATGCTTCAGAAAGGTGAAAAATGGTCCGTTTTCAAATGTTTTATTTTTGAACGTCAGTTCACATTTGTAGGTAGATCATCAGTTTTAGATCTAAAATTAGCATGTTTAAAGTGATTTTCATCCTTCCAGGGGCCCGGGAAGTGAATTAAATACCATTTGGAGGCATTTAATGTTCAAACAAAAACAGGTGATTTTTGACAAAAGAAATAACACCCCCCATTACGTCATGCTTCAGAAAGGTGAAAAATGGTCCATTTTCAAATGTTTTATTTTTGAACGTCAGTTCACATTTGTAGGTAGATCATCAGTTTAAGAGCTAAAATTAGCATGTTTAAAGTGATTTTCATGCTTCCAGGGGCCCGGGAAGTGAATTAAATACAATTTGGAGGCATTTAATGTTCAAGCAAAAACAGGTGATTTTTGACAAAAGAGATAACACCCCCCATTACGTCATGCTTCAGAAAGGTGAAGAATGGTCCGTTTTCAAATGTTTTATTTTTGAACGTCAGTTCACATTTGTAGGTAGATCGTCAGTTTTAGAGCTAAAATTTGCATGTTGAAAGTGATTTTCATGCTTCCAGGGGCCCAGGAAGTGAATTAAATACCAATTGGAGGCATTTAATGTTCAAGCAAAAACAGGAGATTTTTGACAAAAGAGATAACACCCCCCCATTACGTCATGCTTCAGAAAGGTGAAAAATGGTCCGTTTTCAAATGTTTTATTTTTGAACGTCAGTTCACATTTGTAGGTAGATCGTCAGTTTTAGAGCTAAATTTTGCATGTTGAAAGTGATTTTCATGCTTCCAGGGGCCCGGGAAGTGAATTAAATACCATTTGGAGGCATTTAATGTTCAAGCAAAAACAGGTGATTTTTGACAAAAGAGATAACACCCCCCCCATTACGTCATGCTTAAGAAAGGTGAAAAATGGTCCGTTTTCAAATGTTTTATTTTTGAACGTCAGTTCACATTTGTAGGTAGATCATCAGTTTCAGAGCTAAAATTAGCATGTTTAAAGTGATTTTCATGCTTCCAGGGGCCCGGGAAGTGAATTAAATACCATTTGGAGGCATTTAATGTTCAAGCAAAAACATGTGATTTTTGACAAAAGAGATAACACCCCCCATTACGTCATGCTTCAGAAAGGTGAAAAATGGTCCCTTTTCAAATGTTTTATTTTTGAACGTCAGTTCACATTTGTAGGTAGATCATCAGTTTTAGAGCTAAAACGTGCATGTTTAAAGTGATTTTCATGCTTCCAGGGGCCCGGGAAGTGAATTAAATACCATTTGGAGGCATTTAATGTTCAAGCAAAAACAGGTGATTTTTGACAAAAGAGATAACACCCCCCCATTACGTCATGCTTCAGAAAGGTGAAAAATGGTCCGTTTTCAAATGTTTTATTTTTGAACGTCAGTTCACATTTGTAGGTAGATCATCAGTTTTAGATCTAAAATTAGCATGTTTAAAGTGATTTTCATCCTTCCAGGGGCCCGGGAAGTGAATTAAATACCATTTGGAGGCATTTAATGTACAAGCAAAAACAGTTGATTTTTGACAAAAGAGATAACACCCCCCCATTACGTCATTGTTCAGAAAGGTGAAAAATGGTCAGTTTACAAATGTTTTATTTTTGAACGTCAGTTCACATTTGTAGGTAGATCATCAGTTTTAGAGCTAAAATTAGCATGTTTAAAGTGATTTTCATGCTTCCAGGGGCCCGGGAAGTGAATTAAATACCATTTGGAGGCATTTAATGTTCAAGCAAAAACAGGTGATTTTTGACCAAAGAGGTAACACCCCCCATTACGTCATGCTTCAGAAAGGTGAAGAATGGTCCGTTTTCAAATGTTTTATTTTTGAACGTCAGTTCACATTTGTAGGTAGATCGTCAGTTTTAGAGCTAAAATTTGCATGTTGAAAGTGATTTTCATGCTTCCAGGGGCCCGGGAATTGAATTAAATACCATTTGGAGGCATTTAATGTTCAAGCAAAAACAGGTGATTTTTGACAAAAGAGATAACACCCCCCCATTACGTCATGCTTCAGAAAGGTGAAAAATGGTCAGTTTTCAAATGTTTTATTTTTGAACGTCAGTTCACATTTGTAGGTAGATCATCAGTTTAAGAGCTAAAATTAGCATGTTTAAAGTGATTTTCATGCTTCCAGGGGCCCGGGAAGTGAATTAAATACCATTTGGAGGCATTTAATGTTCAAGCAAAAACAGGTGATTTTTGACAAAAGAGATAACACCCCCCCATTACGTCATGCTTCAGAAAGGTGAAAAATGGTCCGTTTTCAAATGTTTTATTTTTGAACGTCAGTTCACATTTGTAGGTAGATCATCAGTTTTAGAGCTAAAATGTGCATGTTTAAAGTGATTTTCAGGCTTCCAGGGGCCCGGGAAGTGAATTAAATACCATTCGGAGGCATTTAATGTTCAAGGAAAAACAGGTGATTTTTGACAAAAGAGATAACACCCCCCCATTACGTCATGCTTCAGAAATGTGAAAAAAGGTCCGTTTTCAAATGTTTTATTTTTCAACGTCAGTTCACATTTGTAGGTAGATCATCAGTTTTAGAGCTGAAATTAGCATGTTTAAAGTGATTTTCATCCTTCCAGGGGCCCGGGAAGTGAATTAAATACCATTTGGAGGCATTTAATGTTCAAGCAAAAACAGGTGATTTTTGACAAACGAGATAACACCCCCCCATTACGTCATGCTTCAGAAATGTGAAAAAAGGTCAGTTTTCAAATGTTTTATTTTTCAACGTCAGTTCGCATTTGTAGGTAGATCATCAGTTTTAGAGGTAAAATTAGCATGTTTAAAGTGATTTTCATGCTTCCAGGGGCCCGGGAAGTGAATTAAATACCATTTGGAGGCATTTAATGTTCAAGCAAAAACAGGTGATTTTTGACAAAAGAGATAACACCCCCCATTACGTCATGCTTCAGAAAGGTGAAGAATGGTCCGTTTTCAAATGTTTTATTTTTGAAAGTCAGTTCACATTTGTAGGTAGATCGTCAGTTTTAGAGCTAAAATTTGCATGTTGAAAGTGATTTTCATGCTTCCAGGGGCCCGGGAAGTGAATTAAATACCAATTGGAGGCATTTAATGTTCAAGCAAAAACAGGTGATTTTTGACAAAAGAGATAACACCCCCCCATTACGTCATGCTACAGAAAGGTGAAGAATGGTCCGTTTTCAAATGTTTTATTTTTGAACGTCAGTTCACATTTGTAGGTAGATCATCAGTTTAAGATCTAAAATTAGCATGTTTAAAGTGATTTTCATCCTTCCAGGGGCCCGGGAAGTGAATTAAATACCATTTGGAGGCATTTAATGTTCAAACAAAAACAGGTGATTTTTGACAAAAGAAATAACACCCCCCATTACGTCATGCTTCAGAAAGGTGAAAAATGGTCCATTTTCAAATGTTTTATTTTTGAACGTCAGTTCACATTTGTAGGTAGATCATCAGTTTAAGAGCTAAAATTAGCATGTTTAAAGTGATTTTCATGCTTCCAGGGGCCCGGGAAGTGAATTAAATACCATTTGGAGGCATTTAATGTTCAAGCAAAAACAGGTGATTTTTGACAAACGAGATAACTCCCCCCCATTACGTCATGCTTCAGAAATGTGAAAAAAGGTCCGTTTTCAAATGTTTTATTTTTCAACGTCAGTTCGCATTTGTAGGTAGATCAACAGTTTTAGAGCTAAAATTAGCATGTTTAAAGTGATTTTCATGCTTCCAGGGGCCCGGGAAGTGAATTAAATACCATTTGGAGGCATTTAATGTTCAAGCAAAAACAGGTGATTTTTGACAAAAGAGATAACACCCCCCATTACGTCATGCTTCAGAAATGTGAAAAAAGGTCCGTTTTCAAATGTTTTATTTTTCAACGTCAGTTCACATTTGTAGGTAGATCATCAGTTTTAGAGCTAAAATTAGCATGTTTAAAGTGATTTTCATGCTTCCAGGGGCCCGGGAAGTGAATTAAATACCATTTGGAGGCATTTAATGTTCAAGCAAAAACAGGTGATTTTTGACAAAAGAGATAACACCCCCCCATTACGTCATGCTTCAGAAAGGTGAAAAATGGTCCGTTTTCAAATGTTTTATTTTTGAACGTCAGTTCACATTTGTAGGTAGATCATCAGTTTGAGAGCTAAAATTTGCATGTTTAAAGTGATTTTCATGGTTCCAGGGGCCCGGGAAGTGAATTAAATACCATTCGGAGGCATTTAATGTTCAAGCAAAAACAGGTGATTTTTGACAAAAGAGATAACACCCCCCCCATTACGTCATGCTTCAGAAATGTGAAAAAAGGTCCGTTTTCAAATGTTTTATTTTTCAACGTCAGTTCACATTTGTAGGTAGATCATCAGTTTAAGAGCTAAAATTAGCATGTTTAAAGTGATTTTCATGCTTCCAGGGGCCCGGGAAATGAATTAAATACCATTTGGAGGCATTTAATGTTCTAGCAAAAACAGGTGATTTTTGACAAACGAGATAACACCCCCCATTACGTCATGCTTCAGAAATGTGAAAAAAGGTCCGTTTTCAAATGTTTTATTTTTCAACGTCAGTTCACATTTGTAGGTAGATCGTCAGTTTTAGAGCTAAAATTTGCATGTTGAAAGTGATTTTCATGCTTCCAGGGGCCCGGGAATTGAATTAAATACCATTTGGAGGCATTTAATGTTCAAGCAAAAACAGGTGATTTTTGACAAAAGAGATAACACCCCCCCATTACGTTATGCTTCAGAAAGGTGAAAAATGGTCAGTTTTCAAATGTTTTATTTTTGAACGTCAGTTCACATTTGTAGGTAGATCATCAGTTTAAGAGCTAAAATTAGCATGTTTAAAGTGATTTTCATGCTTCCAGGGGCCCGGGAAGTAAATTAAATACCATTTGGGGGCATTTAATGTTCAAGCAAAAACAGGTGATTTTTGACAAAAGAGATAACACCCCCCCATTACGTCATGCTTCAGAAAGGTGAAAAATGGTCAGTTTTCAAATGTTTTATTTTTGAACGTCAGTTCACATTTGAAGGTAGATCATCAGTTTAAGAGCTAAAATTAGCATGTTTAAAGTGATTTTCATGCTTCCAGGGGCCCGGGAAGTGAATTAAATACCATTTGGAGGCATTTAATGTTCAAGCAAAAACAGGTGATTTTTGACAAAAGAGATAACACCCCCCCATTACGTCATGCTTCAGAAATGTGAAAAAAGGTCAGTTTTCAAATGTTTTATTTTTCAACGTCAGTTCACATTTGTAGGTAGATCGTCAGTTTTAGAGCTAAAATTTGCATGTTGAAAGTGATTTTCATGCTTCCAGGGGCCCGGGAATTGAATTAAATACCATTTGGAGGCATTTAATGTTCAAGCAAAAACAGGTGATTTTTGACAAAAGAGATAACACCCCCCCATTACGTCATGCTTCAGAAAGGTGAAAAATGGTCAGTTTTCAAATGTTTTATTTTTGAACGTCAGTTCACATTTGTAGGTAGATCATCAGTTTAAGAGCTAAAATTAGCATGTTTAAAGTGATTTTCATGCTTCCAGGGGCCCGGGAAGTAAATTAAATACCATTTGGAGGCATTTAATGTTCAAGCAAAAACAGGTAATTTTTGACAAAAGAGATAACACCCCCCCATTACGTCATGCTTCAGAAAGGTGAAAAATGGTCAGTTTTCAAATGTTTTATTTTTGAACGTCAGTTCACATTTGAAGGTAGATCATCAGTTTAAGAGCTAAAATTAGCATGTTTAAAGTGATTTTCATGCTTCCAGGGGCCCGGGAAGTGAATTAAATACCATTTGGAGGCATTTAATGTTCAAGCAAAAACAGGTGATTTTTGACAAAAGAGATAACACCCCCCCATTATGTCATGCTTCAGAAAGGTGAAAAATGGTCCGTTTTCAAATGTTTTATTTTTGAACGTCAGTTCACATTTGTAGGTAGATCATCAGTTTTAGAGCTAAAATGTGCATGTTTAAAGTGATTTTCATGCTTCCAGGGGCCCGGGAAGTGAATTAAATACCATTCGGAGGCATTTAATGTTCAAGCAAAAACAGGTGATTTTTGACAAAAGAGATAACACCCCCCCATTACGTCATGCTTCAGAAATGTGAAAAAAGGTCCGTTTTCAAATGTTTTATTTTTCAACGTCAGTTCACATTTGTAGGTAGATCATCAGTTTTAGAGCTAAAATTAGCATGTTTAAAGTGATTTTCATGCTTCCAGGGGCCCGGGAAGTGAATTAAATACCATTTGGAGGCATTTAATGTTCAAGCAAAAACAGGTGATTTTTGACAAAAGAGATAACACCCCTACGTCATGCTTCAGAAAGGTGAAAAATGGTCCGTTTTCAAATGTTTTATTTTTGAACGTCAGTTCACATTTGTAGGTAGATCATCAGTTTTAGAGCTAAAATTTGCATGTTTAAAGTGATTTTCATACTTCCAGGGGTCTGGGAAGTGAATTAAATACCATTTGGAGGCATTTAATGTTCAAGCAAAAACAGGTGATTTTTGACAAAAGAGATAACACCCCCCCATTACGTCATGCTTCAGAAAGGTGAAGAATGGTCCGTTTCCAAATGTTTTATTTTTGAACGTCAGTTCACATTTGTAGGTAGATCGTCAGTTTTAGAGCTAAAATTTGCATGTTGAAAGTGATTTTCATGCTTCCAGGGGCCCGGGAAGTGAATTAAATAACAATTGGAGGCATTTAATGTTCAAGCAAAAACAGGTGATTTTTGACAAAAGAGATAACACCCCCCCATTACGTCATGCTTAAGAAAGGTGAAAAATGGTCCGTTTTCAAATGTTTTATTTTTGAACGTCAGTTCACATTTGTATGTAGATCATCAGTTTTAGAGCTAAAATTTGCATGTTTAAAGTGATTTTCATGCTTCCAGGGGCCCGGGAAGTGAATTAAATACCATTTGGAGGCATTTAATGTTCAAGCAAAAACAGGTGATTTTTGACAAAAGAGATAACACCCCCCATTACGTCATGCTTCAGAAAGGTGAAAAATGGTCCGTTTTCAAATGTTTTATTTTTGAACGTCAGTTCAAATTTGTAGGTAGATCATCAGTTTTAGAGCTAAAATTTGCATGTTTAAAGCGATTTTCATGCTTCCAGGGGACCGGGAAGTGAATTAAATACCATTTGGAGGCATTTAATGTTCAAGCAAAAACAGGTGATTTTTGACAAAAGAGATAACACCCCCCCATTACGTCATGCTTCAGAAAGGTGAAAAATGGTCCGTTTTCAAATGTTTTATTTTTGAACGTCAGTTCACATTTGTAGGTAGATCATCAGTTTTAGATCTAAAATTAGCATGTTTAAAGTGATTTTCATCCTTCCAGGGGCCCGGGAAGTGAATTAAATACCATTTGGAGGCATTTAATGTTCAAACAAAAACAGGTGATTTTTGACAAAAGAAATAACACCCCCCATTACGTCATGCTTCAGAAAGGTGAAAAATGGTCCATTTTCAAATGTTTTATTTTTGAACGTCAGTTCACATTTGTAGGTAGATCATCAGTTTAAGAGCTAAAATTAGCATGTTTAAAGTGATTTTCATTCTTCCAGGGGCCCGGGAAGTGAATTAAATACCATTTGGAGGCATTTAATGTTCAAGCAAAAACAGGTGATTTTTGACAAAAGAGATAACACCCCCCATTACGTCATGCTTCAGAAAGGTGAAGAATGGTCCGTTTTCAAATGTTTTATTTTTGAACGTCAGTTCACATTTGTAGGTAGATCGTCAGTTTTAGAGCTAAAATTTGCATGTTGAAAGTGATTTTCATGCTTCCAGGGGCCCAGGAAGTGAATTAAATACCAATTGGAGGCATTTAATGTTCAAGCAAAAACAGGTGATTTTTGACAAAAGAGATAACACCCCCCCATTACGTCATGCTTCAGAAAGGTGAAAAATGGTCCGTTTTCAAATGTTTTATTTTTGAACGTCAGTTCACATTTGTAGGTAGATCGTCAGTTTTAGAGCTAAATTTTGCATGTTGAAAGTGATTTTCATGCTTCCAGGGGCCCGGGAAGTGAATTAAATACCATTTGGAGGCATTTAATGTTCAAGCAAAAACAGGTGATTTTTGACAAAAGAGATAACACCCCCCCCCCATTACGTCATGCTTAAGAAAGGTGAAAAATGGTCCGTTTTCAAATGTTTTATTTTTGAACGTCAGTTCACATTTGTAGGTAGATCATCAGTTTCAGAGCTAAAATTAGCATGTTTAAAGTGATTTTCATGCTTCCAGGGGCCCGGGAAGTGAATTAAATACCATTTGGAGGCATTTAATGTTCAAGCAAAAACATGTGATTTTTGACAAAAGAGATAACACCCCCCCCATTACGTCATGCTTCAGAAAGGTGAAAAATGGTCCCTTTTCAAATGTTTTATTTTTGAAAGTCAGTTCACATTTGTAGGTAGATCATCAGTTTTAGAGCTAAAACTTGCATGTTTAAAGTGATTTTCATGCTTCCAGGGGCCCGGGAAGTGAATTAAATACCATTTGGAGGCATTTAATGTTCAAACAAAAACAGGTGATTTTTGACAAAAGAAATAACACCCCCCATTACGTCATGCTTCAGAAAGGTGAAAAATGGTCCATTTTCAAATGTTTTATTTTTGAACGTCAGTTCACATTTGTAGGTAGATCATCAGTTTAAGAGCTAAAATTAGCATGTTTAAAGTGATTTTCATTCTTCCAGGGGCCCGGGAAGTGAATTAAATACCATTTGGAGGCATTTAATGTTCAAGCAAAAACAGGTGATTTTTGACAAAAGAGATAACACCCCCCATTACGTCATGCTTCAGAAAGGTGAAGAATGGTCCGTTTTCAAATGTTTTATTTTTGAACGTCAGTTCACATTTGTAGGTAGATCGTCAGTTTTAGAGCTAAAATTTGCATGTTGAAAGTGATTTTCATGCTTCCAGGGGCCCAGGAAGTGAATTAAATACCAATTGGAGGCATTTAATGTTCAAGCAAAAACAGGTGATTTTTGACAAAAGAGATAACACCCCCCCATTACGTCATGCTTCAGAAAGGTGAAAAATGGTCCGTTTTCAAATGTTTTATTTTTGAACGTCAGTTCACATTTGTAGGTAGATCGTCAGTTTTAGAGCTAAATTTTGCATGTTGAAAGTGATTTTCATGCTTCCAGGGGCCCGGGAAGTGAATTAAATACCATTTGGAGGCATTTAATGTTCAAGCAAAAACATGTGATTTTTGACAAAAGAGATAACACCCCCCCCATTACGTCATGCTTCAGAAAGGTGAAAAATGGTCCCTTTTCAAATGTTTTATTTTTGAACGTCAGTTCACATTTGTAGGTAGATCATCAGTTTTAGAGCTAAAACTTGCATGTTTAAAGTGATTTTCATGCTTCCAGGGGCCCGGGAAGTGAATTAAATACCATTTGGAGGTATTTAATGTTCAAGCAAAAACAGGTGATTTTTGACAAAAGAGATAACACCCCCCCATTACGTCATGCTTCAGAAAGGTGAAAAATGGTCCGTTTTCAAATGTTTTATTTTTGAACGTCAGTTCACATTTGTAGGTAGATCATCAGTTTTAGATCTAAAATTAGCATGTTTAAAGTGATTTTCATCCTTCCAGGGGCCCGGGAAGTGAATTAAATACCATTTGGAGGCATTTAATGTACAAGCAAAAACAGTTGATTTTTGACAAAAGAGATAACACCCCCCCATTACGTCATTGTTCAGAAAGGTGAAGAATGGTCCGTTTTCAAATGTTTTATTTTTGAACGTCAGTTCACATTTGTAGGTAGATCATCAGTTTTAGAGCTAAAATTAGCATGTTTAAAGTGATTTTCATGCTTCCAGGGGCCCGGGAAGTGAATTAAATACCATTTGGAGGCATTTAATGTTCAAGCAAAAACAGGTGATTTTTGACAAAAGAGGTAACACCCCCCATTACGTCATGCTTCAGAAAGGTGAAGAATGGTCCGTTTTCAAATGTTTTATTTTTGAACGTCAGTTCACATTTGTAGGTAGATCGTCAGTTTTAGAGCTAAAATTTGCATGTTGAAAGTGATTTTCATGCTTCCAGGGGCCCGGGAATTGAATTAAATACCATTTGGAGGCATTTAATGTTCAAGCAAAAACAGGTGATTTTTGACAAAAGAGATAACACCCCCCCATTACGTCATGCTTCAGAAAGGTGAAAAATGGTCAGTTTTCAAATGTTTTATTTTTGAACGTCAGTTCACATTTGTAGGTAGATCATCAGTTTTAGAGCTAAAATTTGCATGTTTAAAGTGATTTTCAGGCTTCCAGGGGCCCGGGAAGTGAATTAAATACCATTCGGAGGCATTTAATGTTCAAGGAAAAACAGGTGATTTTTGATAAAAGAGATAACACCCCCCCATTACGTCATGCTTCAGAAATGTGAAAAAAGGTCCGTTTTCAAATGTTTTATTTTTCAACGTCAGTTCACATTTGTAGGTAGATCATCAGTTTTAGAGCTAAAATTAGCATGTTTAAAGTGATTTTCATCCTGCCAGGGGCCCGGGAAGTGAATTAAATACCATTTGGAGGCATTTAATGTTCAAGCAAAAACAGGTGATTTTTGACAAAAGAGATAACACCCCCCATTACGTCATGCTTCAGAAAGGTGAAGAATGGTCCGTTTTCAAATGTTTTATTTTTGAACGTCAGTTCACATTTGTAGGTAGATCGTCAGTTTTAGAGCTAAAATTTGCATTTTGAAAGTGATTTTCATGCTTCCAGGGGCCCGGGAAGTGAATTAAATACCAATTGGAGGCATTTAATGTTCAAGCAAAAACAGGTGATTTTTGACAAAAGAGATAACACCCCCCATTACGTCATGCTTCAGAAAGGTGAAAAATGGTCCATTTTCAAATGTTTTATTTTTGAACGTCAGTTCACATTTGTAGGTAGATCATCAGTTTAAGAGCTAAAATTAGCATGTTTAAAGTGATTTTCATGCTTCCAGGGGCCCGGGAAGTGAATTAAATACCATTTGGAGGCATTTAATGTTCAAGCAAAAACAGGTGATTTTTGACAAAAGAGATAACACCCCCCCATTACGTCATGCTTCAGAAAGGTGAAAAATGGTCAGTTTTCAAATGTTTTATTTTTGAACGTCAGTTCACATTTGAAGGTAGATCATCAGTTTAAGAGCTAAAATTAGCATGTTTAAAGTGATTTTCATGCTTCCAGGGGCCCGGGAAGTGAATTAAATACCATTTGGAGGCATTTAATGTTCAAGCAAAAACAGGTGATTTTTGACAAAAGAGATAACACCCCCCCATTACGTCATGCTTCAGAAAGGTGAAAAATGGTCCGTTTTCAAATGTTTTATTTTTCAACGTCAGTTCACATTTGTAGGTAGATCATCAGTTTTAGAGCTAAAATTTGCATGTTTAAAGTGATTTTCATGCTTCCAGGGGCCCGGGAAGTGAATTAAATACCATTCGGAGGCATTTAATGTTCAAGCAAAAACAGGTGATTTTTGACAAAAGAGATAACACCCCCCATTACGTCATGCTTCAGAAATGTGAAAAAAGGTCCGTTTTCAAATGTTTTATTTTTCAACGTCAGTTCACATTTGTAGGTAGATCATCAGTTTTAGAGCTAAAATTAGCATGTTTAAAGTGATTTTCATGCTTCCAGGGGCCCGGGAAGTGAATTAAATACCATTTGGAGGCATTTAATGTTCAAGCAAAAACAGGTGATTTTTGACAAAAGAGATAACACCCCCCCCCATTACGTCATGCTTCAGAAAGGTGAAAAATGGTCCGTTTTCAAATGTTTTATTTTTGAACGTCAGTTCACATTTGTAGGTAGATCATCAGTTTTAGAGCTAAAATTTGCATGTTTAAAGTGATTTTCATACTTCCAGGGGTCTGGGAAGTGAATTAAATACCATTTGGAGGCATTTAATGTTCAAGCAAAAACAGGTGATTTTTGACAAAAGAGATAACACCCCCCCATTACGTCATGCTTCAGAAAGGTGAAGAATGGTCCGTTTCCAAATGTTTTATTTTTGAACGTCAGTTCACATTTGTAGGTAGATCGTCAGTTTTAGAGCTAAAATTTGCATGTTGAAAGTGATTTTCATGCTTCCAGGGGCCCGGGAAGTGAATTAAATAACAATTGGAGGCATTTAATGTTCAAGCAAAAACAGGTGATTTTTGACAAAAGAGATAACACCCCCCCATTACGTCATGCTTAAGAAAGGTGAAAAATGGTCCGTTTTCAAATGTTTTTTTTTTTAACGTCAGTTCACATTTGTAGGTAGATCATCAGTTTTAGAGCTAAAATTAGCATGTTTAAAGTGATTTTCATGCTTCCAGGGGCCCGGGAAGTGAATTAAATACCATTTGGAGGCATTTAATGTTCAAGCAAAAACATGTGATTTTTGACAAAAGAGATAACACCCCCCCATTACGTCATGCTTCAGAAAGGTGAAAAATGGTCCCTTTTCAAATGTTTTATTTTTGAACGTCAGTTCACATTTGTATGTAGATCATCAGTTTTAGAGCTAAAATTTGCATGTTTAAAGTGATTTTCATGCTTCCAGGGGCCCGGGAAGTGAATTAAATACCATTTGGAGGCATTTAATGTTCAAGCAAAAACAGGTGATTTTTGACAAAAGAGATAACACCCCCCATTACGTCATGCTTCAGAAAGGTGAAAAATGGTCCGTTTTCAAATGTTTTATTTTTGAACGTCAGTTCAAATTTGTAGGTAGATCATCAGTTTTAGAGCTAAAATTTGCATGTTTAAAGCGATTTTCATGCTTCCAGGGGCCCGGGAAGTGAATTAAATACCATTTGGAGGAATTTAATGTTCAAGCAAAAACAGGTGATTTTTGACAAAAGAGATAACACCCCCCCATTACGTCATGCTTCAGAAAGGTGAAAAATGGTCCGTTTTCAAATGTTTTTTTTTTGAACGTCAGTTCACATTTGTAGGTAGATCATCAGTTTTAGATCTAAAATTAGCATGTTTAAAGTGATTTTCATGCTTCCAGGGGCCCGGGAAGTGAATTAAATACCATTTGGAGGCATTTAATGTTCAAGCAAAAACAGGTGCTTTTTGACAAAAGAGATAACACCCCCCATTACGTCATGCTTCAGAAAGGTGAAAAATGGTCCGTTTTCAAATGTTTTATTTTTGAACGTCAGTTCACATTTGTAGGTAGATCATCAGTTTTAGAGCTAAAATTTGCATGTTTAAAGCGATTTTCATGCTTCCAGGGGACCGGGAAGTGAATTAAATACCATTTGGAGGCATTTAATGTTCAAGCAAAAACAGGTGATTTTTGACAAAAGAGATAACACCCCCCATTACGTCATGCTTCAGAAAGGTGAAAAATGGTCCGTTTTCAAATGTTTTATTTTTGAACGTCAGTTCACATTTGTAGGTAGATCATCAGTTTTAGATCTAAAATTAGCATGTTTAAAGTGATTTTCATCCTTCCAGGGGCCCGGGAAGTGAATTAAATACCATTTGGAGGCATTTAATGTTCAAACAAAAACAGGTGATTTTTGACAAAAGAAATAACACCCCCCATTACGTCATGCTTCAGAAAGGTGAAAAATGGTCCATTTTCAAATGTTTTATTTTTGAACGTCAGTTCACATTTGTAGGTAGATCATCAGTTTAAGAGCTAAAATTAGCATGTTTAAAGTGATTTTCATGCTTCCAGGGGCCCGGGAAGTGAATTAAATACCATTTGGAGGCATTTAATGTTCAAGCAAAAACAGGTGATTTTTGACAAAAGAGATAACACCCCCCATTACGTCATGCTTCAGAAAGGTGAAGAATGGTCCGTTTTCAAATGTTTTATTTTTGAACGTCAGTTCACATTTGTAGGTAGATCGTCAGTTTTAGAGCTAAAATTTGCATGTTGAAAGTGATTTTCATGCTTCCAGGGGCCCAGGAAGTGAATTAAATACCAATTGGAGGCATTTAATGTTCAAGCAAAAACAGGAGATTTTTGACAAAAGAGATAACACCCCCCCATTACGTCATGCTTCAGAAAGGTGAAAAATGGTCCGTTTTCAAATGTTTTATTTTTGAACGTCAGTTCACATTTGTAGGTAGATCGTCAGTTTTAGAGCTAAATTTTGCATGTTTAAAGTGATTTTCATGCTTCCAGGGGCCCGGGAAGTGAATTAAATACCATTTGGAGGCATTTAATGTTCAAGCAAAAACAGGTGATTTTTGACAAAAGAGATAACACCCCCCCCATTACGTCATGCTTAAGAAAGGTGAAAAATGGTCCGTTTTCAAATGTTTTATTTTTGAACGTCAGTTCACATTTGTAGGTAGATCATCAGTTTCAGAGCTAAAATTAGCATGTTTAAAGTGATTTTCATGCTTCCAGGGGCCCGGGAAGTGAATTAAATACCATTTGGAGGCATTTAATGTTCAAGCAAAAACATGTGATTTTTGACAAAAGAGATAACACCCCCCATTACGTCATGCTTCAGAAAGGTGAAAAATGGTCCCTTTTCAAATGTTTTATTTTTGAACGTCAGTTCACATTTGTAGGTAGATCATCAGTTTTAGATCTAAAATTAGCATGTTTAAAGTGATTTTCATCCTTCCAGGGGCCCGGGAAGTGAATTAAATACCATTTGGAGGCATTTAATGTACAAGCAAAAACAGTTGATTTTTGACAAAAGAGATAACACCCCCCCATTACGTCATTGTTCAGAAAGGTGAAAAATGGTCAGTTTACAAATGTTTTATTTTTGAACGTCAGTTCACATTTGTAGGTAGATCATCAGTTTTAGAGCTAAAATTAGCATGTTTAAAGTGATTTTCATGCTTCCAGGGGCCCGGGAAGTGAATTAAATACCATTTGGAGGCATTTAATGTTCAAGCAAAAACAGGTGCTTTTTGACAAAAGAGATAACACCCCCCATTACGTCATGCTTAAGAAAGGTGAAAAATGGTCCGTTTTCAAATGTTTTTTTTTTTAACGTCAGTTCACATTTGTAGGTAGATCATCAGTTTTAGAGCTAAAATTAGCATGTTTAAAGTGATTTTCATGCTTCCAGGGGCCCGGGAAGTGAATTAAATACCATTTGGAGGCATTTAATGTTCAAGCAAAAACATGTGATTTTTGACAAAAGAGATAACACCCCCCATTACGTCATGCTTCAGAAAGGTGAAAAATGGTCCCTTTTCAAATGTTTTATTTTTGAACGTCAGTTCACATTTGTATGTAGATCATCAGTTTTAGAGCTAAAATTTGCATGTTTAAAGTGATTTTCATGCTTCCAGGGGCCCGGGAAGTGAATTAAATACCATTTGGAGGCATTTAATGTTCAAGCAAAAACAGGTGATTTTTGACAAAAGAGATAACACCCCCCATTACGTCATGCTTCAGAAAGGTGAAAAATGGTCCGTTTTCAAATGTTTTATTTTTGAACGTCAGTTCAAATTTGTAGGTAGATCATCAGTTTTAGAGCTAAAATTTGCATGTTTAAAGTGATTTTCATGCTTCCAGGGGCCCGGGAAGTGAATTAAATACCATTTGGAGGAATTTAATGTTCAAGCAAAAACAGGTGATTTTTGACAAAAGAGATAACACCCCCCCATTACGTCATGCTTCAGAAAGGTGAAAAATGGTCCGTTTTCAAATGTTTTTTTTTTGAACGTCAGTTCACATTTGTAGGTAGATCATCAGTTTTAGATCTAAAATTAGCATGTTGAAAGTGATTTTCATGCTTCCAGGGGCCCGGGAAGTGAATTAAATACCATTTGGAGGCATTTAATGTTCAAGCAAAAACAGGTGCTTTTTGACAAAAGAGATAACACCCCCCATTACGTCATGCTTCAGAAAGGTGAAAAATGGTCCGTTTTCAAATGTTTTATTTTTGAACGTCAGTTCACATTTGTAGGTAGATCATCAGTTTTAGAGCTAAAATTTGCATGTTTAAAGCGATTTTCATGCTTCCAGGGGACCGGGAAGTGAATTAAATACCATTTGGAGGCATTTAATGTTCAAGCAAAAACAGGTGATTTTTGACAAAAGAGATAACACCCCCCATTACGTCATGCTTCAGAAAGGTGAAAAATGGTCCGTTTTCAAATGTTTTATTTTTGAACGTCAGTTCACATTTGTAGGTAGATCATCAGTTTTAGATCTAAAATTAGCATGTTTAAAGTGATTTTCATCCTTCCAGGGGCCCGGGAAGTGAATTAAATACCATTTGGAGGCATTTAATGTTCAAACAAAAACAGGTGATTTTTGACAAAAGAAATAACACCCCCATTACGTCATGCTTCAGAAAGGTGAAAAATGGTCCATTTTCAAATGTTTTATTTTTGAACGTCAGTTCACATTTGTAGGTAGATCATCAGTTTAAGAGCTAAAATTAGCATGTTTAAAGTGATTTTCATGCTTCCAGGGGCCCGGGAAGTGAATTAAATACCATTTGGAGGCATTTAATGTTCAAGCCAAAAACAGGTGATTTTTGACAAAAGAGATAACACCCCCCATTACGTCATGCTTCAGAAAGGTGAAGAATGGTCCGTTTTCAAATGTTTTATTTTTGAACGTCAGTTCACATTTGTAGGTAGATCGTCAGTTTTAGAGCTAAAATTTGCATGTTTAAAGTGATTTTCATGCTTCCAGGGGCCCAGGAAGTGAATTAAATACCAATTGGAGGCATTTAATGTTCAAGCAAAAACAGGAGATTTTTGACAAAAGAGATAACACCCCCCCATTACGTCATGCTTCAGAAAGGTGAAAAATGGTCCGTTTTCAAATGTTTTATTTTTGAACGTCAGTTCACATTTGTAGGTAGATCGTCAGTTTTAGAGCTAAATTTGCATGTTGAAAGTGATTTTCATGCTTCCAGGGGCCCGGGAAGTGAATTAAATACCATTTGGAGGCATTTAATGTTCAAGCAAAAACAGGTGATTTTTGACAAAAGAGATAACACCCCCCCCATTACGTCATGCTTAAGAAAGGTGAAAAATGGTCCGTTTTCAAATGTTTTATTTTTGAACGTCAGTTCACATTTGTAGGTAGATCATCAGTTTCAGAGCTAAAATTAGCATGTTTAAAGTGATTTTCATGCTTCCAGGGGCCCGGGAAGTGAATTAAATACCATTTGGAGGCATTTAATGTTCAAGCAAAAACAGGTGATTTTTGACAAAAGAGATAACACCCCCCATTACGTCATGCTTCAGAAAGGTGAAGAATGGTCCGTTTTCAAATGTTTTATTTTTGAACGTCAGTTCACATTTGTAGGTAGATCGTCAGTTTTAGAGCTAAAATTTGCATGTTGAAAGTGATTTTCATGCTTCCAGGGGCCCAGGAAGTGAATTAAATACCAATTGGAGGCATTTAATGTTCAAGCAAAAACAGGTGATTTTTGACAAAAGAGATAACACCCCCCCATTACGTCATGCTTCAGAAAGGTGAAAAATGGTCCGTTTTCAAATGTTTTATTTTTGAACGTCAGTTCACATTTGTAGGTAGATCGTCAGTTTTAGAGCTAAATTTTGCATGTTGAAAGTGATTTTCATGCTTCCAGGGGCCCGGGAAGTGAATTAAATACCATTTGGAGGCATTTAATGTTCAAGCAAAAACAGGTGATTTTTGACAAAAGAGATAACACCCCCCCCCCATTACGTCATGCTTAAGAAAGGTGAAAAATGGTCCGTTTTCAAATGTTTTATTTTTGAACGTCAGTTCACATTTGTAGGTAGATCATCAGTTTTAGAGCTAAAACTTGCATGTTTAAAGTGATTTTCATGCTTCCAGGGGCCCGGGAAGTGAATTAAATACCATTTGGAGGTATTTAATGTTCAAGCAAAAACAGGTGATTTTTGACAAAAGAGATAACACCCCCCCATTACGTCATGCTTCAGAAAGGTGAAAAATGGTCCCTTTTCAAATGTTTTATTTTTGAACGTCAGTTCACATTTGTAGGTAGATCATCAGTTTTAGATCTAAAATTAGCATGTTTAAAGTGATTTTCATGCTTCCAGGGGCCCGGGAAGTGAATTAAATACCATTTGGAGGCATTTAATGTTCAAACAAAAACAGGTGATTTTTGACAAAAGAGATAACACCCCCCCATTACGTCATTGTTCAGAAAGGTGAAGAATGGTCCGTTTTCAAATGTTTTATTTTTGAACGTCAGTTCACATTTGTAGGTAGATCATCAGTTTAAGAGCTAAAATTAGCATGTTTAAAGTGATTTTCATGCTTCCAGGGGCCCGGGAAGTGAATTAAATACCATTTGGAGGCATTTAATGTTCAAGCAAAAACAGGTGATTTTTGACAAAAGAGGTAACACCCCCCATTACGTCATGCTTCAGAAAGGTGAAGAATGGTCCGTTTTCAAATGTTTTATTTTTGAACGTCAGTTCACATTTGTAGGTAGATCGTCAGTTTTAGAGCTAAAATTTGCATGTTGAAAGTGATTTTCATGCTTCCAGGGGCCCGGGAATTGAATTAAATACCATTTGGAGGCATTTAATGTTCAAGCAAAAACAGGTGATTTTTGACAAAAGAGATAACACCCCCCCATTACGTCATGCTTCAGAAAGGTGAAAAATGGTCAGTTTTCAAATGTTTTATTTTTGAACGTCAGTTCACATTTGTAGGTAGATCATCAGTTTTAGAGCTAAAATTTGCATGTTTAAAGTGATTTTCAGGCTTCCAGGGGCCCGGGAAGTGAATTAAATACCATTTGGAGGCATTTAATGTTCAAGCAAAAACAGGTGATTTTTGACAAAAGAGATAACACCCCCCATTACGTCATGCTTCAGAAAGGTGAAGAATGGTCCGTTTTCAAATGTTTTATTTTTGAACGTCAGTTCACATTTGTAGGTAGATCGTCAGTTTTAGAGCTAAAATTTGCATTTTGAAAGTGATTTTCATGCTTCCAGGGGCCCGGGAAGTGAATTAAATACCAATTGGAGGCATTTAATGTTCAAGCAAAAACAGGTGATTTTTGACAAAAGAGGTAACACCCCCCATTACGTCATGCTTCAGAAAGGTGAAGAATGGTCCGTTTTCAAATGTTTTATTTTTGAACGTCAGTTCACATTTGTAGGTAGATCGTCAGTTTTAGAGCTAAAATTTGCATGTTGAAAGTGATTTTCATGCTTCCAGGGGCCCGGGAATTGAATTAAATACCATTTGGAGGCATTTAATGTTCAAGCAAAAACAGGTGATTTTTGACAAAAGAGATAACACCCCCCCATTACGTCATGCTTCAGAAAGGTGAAAAATGGTCAGTTTTCAAATGTTTTATTTTTGAACGTCAGTTCACATTTGTAGGTAGATCATCAGTTTTAGAGCTAAAATTTGCATGTTTAAAGTGATTTTCAGGCTTCCAGGGGCCCGGGAAGTGAATTAAATACCATTCGGAGGCATTTAATGTTCAAGGAAAAACAGGTGATTTTTGATAAAAGAGATAACACCCCCCCATTACGTCATGCTTCAGAAATGTGAAAAAAGGTCCGTTTTCAAATGTTTTATTTTTCAACGTCAGTTCACATTTGTAGGTAGATCATCAGTTTTAGAGCTAAAATTAGCATGTTTAAAGTGATTTTCATCCTGCCAGGGGCCCGGGAAGTGAATTAAATACCATTTGGAGGCATTTAATGTTCAAGCAAAAACAGGTGATTTTTGACAAAAGAGATAACACCCCCCATTACGTCATGCTTCAGAAAGGTGAAGAATGGTCCGTTTTCAAATGTTTTATTTTTGAACGTCAGTTCACATTTGTAGGTAGATCGTCAGTTTTAGAGCTAAAATTTGCATTTTGAAAGTGATTTTCATGCTTCCAGGGGCCCGGGAAGTGAATTAAATACCAATTGGAGGCATTTAATGTTCAAGCAAAAACAGGTGATTTTTGACAAAAGAGATAACACCCCCCATTACGTCATGCTTCAGAAAGGTGAAAAATGGTCCATTTTCAAATGTTTTATTTTTGAACGTCAGTTCACATTTGTAGGTAGATCATCAGTTTAAGAGCTAAAATTAGCATGTTTAAAGTGATTTTCATGCTTCCAGGGGCCCGGGAAGTGAATTAAATACCATTTGGAGGCATTTAATGTTCAAGCAAAAACAGGTGATTTTTGACAAAAGAGATAACACCCCCCCATTACGTCATGCTTCAGAAAGGTGAAAAATGGTCCGTTTTCAAATGTTTTATTTTTGAACGTCAGTTCACATTTGAAGGTAGATCATCAGTTTAAGAGCTAAAATTAGCATGTTTAAAGTGATTTTCATGCTTCCAGGGGCCCGGGAAGTGAATTAAATACCATTTGGAGGCATTTAATGTTCAAGCAAAAACAGGTGATTTTTGACAAAAGAGATAACACCCCCCCATTACGTCATGCTTCAGAAAGGTGAAAAATGGTCCGTTTTCAAATGTTTTATTTTTCAACGTCAGTTCACATTTGTAGGTAGATCATCAGTTTTAGAGCTAAAATTTGCATGTTTAAAGTGATTTTCATGCTTCCAGGGGCCCGGGAAGTGAATTAAATACCATTCGGAGGCATTTAATGTTCAAGCAAAAACAGGTGATTTTTGACAAAAGAGATAACACCCCCCATTACGTCATGCTTCAGAAATGTGAAAAAAGGTCCGTTTTCAAATGTTTTATTTTTCAACGTCAGTTCACATTTGTAGGTAGATCATCAGTTTTAGAGCTAAAATTAGCATGTTTAAAGTGATTTTCATGCTTCCAGGGGCCCGGGAAGTGAATTAAATACCATTTGGAGGCATTTAATGTTCAAGCAAAAACAGGTGATTTTTGACAAAAGAGATAACACCCCCCCCCATTACGTCATGCTTCAGAAAGGTGAAAAATGGTCCGTTTTCAAATGTTTTATTTTTGAACGTCAGTTCACATTTGTAGGTAGATCATCAGTTTTAGAGCTAAAATTTGCATGTTTAAAGTGATTTTCATACTTCCAGGGGTCTGGGAAGTGAATTAAATACCATTTGGAGGCATTTAATGTTCAAGCAAAAACAGGTGATTTTTGACAAAAGAGATAACACCCCCCCATTACGTCATGCTTCAGAAAGGTGAAGAATGGTCCGTTTCCAAATGTTTTATTTTTGAACGTCAGTTCACATTTGTAGGTAGATCGTCAGTTTTAGAGCTAAAATTTGCATGTTGAAAGTGATTTTCATGCTTCCAGGGGCCCGGGAAGTGAATTAAATAACAATTGGAGGCATTTAATGTTCAAGCAAAAACAGGTGATTTTTGACAAAAGAGATAACACCCCCCCATTACGTCATGCTTAAGAAAGGTGAAAAATGGTCCGTTTTCAAATGTTTTTTTTTTTAACGTCAGTTCACATTTGTAGGTAGATCATCAGTTTTAGAGCTAAAATTAGCATGTTTAAAGTGATTTTCATGCTTCCAGGGGCCCGGGAAGTGAATTAAATACCATTTGGAGGCATTTAATGTTCAAGCAAAAACATGTGATTTTTGACAAAAGAGATAACACCCCCCCATTACGTCATGCTTCAGAAAGGTGAAAAATGGTCCCTTTTCAAATGTTTTATTTTTGAACGTCAGTTCACATTTGTATGTAGATCATCAGTTTTAGAGCTAAAATTTGCATGTTTAAAGTGATTTTCATGCTTCCAGGGGCCCGGGAAGTGAATTAAATACCATTTGGAGGCATTTAATGTTCAAGCAAAAACAGGTGATTTTTGACAAAAGAGATAACACCCCCCATTACGTCATGCTTCAGAAAGGTGAAAAATGGTCCGTTTTCAAATGTTTTATTTTTGAACGTCAGTTCAAATTTGTAGGTAGATCATCAGTTTTAGAGCTAAAATTTGCATGTTTAAAGCGATTTTCATGCTTCCAGGGGCCCGGGAAGTGAATTAAATACCATTTGGAGGAATTTAATGTTCAAGCAAAAACAGGTGATTTTTGACAAAAGAGATAACACCCCCCCATTACGTCATGCTTCAGAAAGGTGAAAAATGGTCCGTTTTCAAATGTTTTTTTTTTGAACGTCAGTTCACATTTGTAGGTAGATCATCAGTTTTAGATCTAAAATTAGCATGTTTAAAGTGATTTTCATGCTTCCAGGGGCCCGGGAAGTGAATTAAATACCATTTGGAGGCATTTAATGTTCAAGCAAAAACAGGTGCTTTTTGACAAAAGAGATAACACCCCCCATTACGTCATGCTTCAGAAAGGTGAAAAATGGTCCGTTTTCAAATGTTTTATTTTTGAACGTCAGTTCACATTTGTAGGTAGATCATCAGTTTTAGAGCTAAAATTTGCATGTTTAAAGCGATTTTCATGCTTCCAGGGGACCGGGAAGTGAATTAAATACCATTTGGAGGCATTTAATGTTCAAGCAAAAACAGGTGATTTTTGACAAAAGAGATAACACCCCCCATTACGTCATGCTTCAGAAAGGTGAAAAATGGTCCGTTTTCAAATGTTTTATTTTTGAACGTCAGTTCACATTTGTAGGTAGATCATCAGTTTTAGATCTAAAATTAGCATGTTTAAAGTGATTTTCATCCTTCCAGGGGCCCGGGAAGTGAATTAAATACCATTTGGAGGCATTTAATGTTCAAACAAAAACAGGTGATTTTTGACAAAAGAAATAACACCCCCCATTACGTCATGCTTCAGAAAGGTGAAAAATGGTCCATTTTCAAATGTTTTATTTTTGAACGTCAGTTCACATTTGTAGGTAGATCATCAGTTTAAGTGCTAAAATTAGCATGTTTAAAGTGATTTTCATGCTTCCAGGGGCCCGGGAAGTGAATTAAATACCATTTGGAGGCATTTAATGTTCAAGCAAAAACAGGTGATTTTTGACAAAAGAGATAACACCCCCCATTACGTCATGCTTCAGAAAGGTGAAGAATGGTCCGTTTTCAAATGTTTTATTTTTGAACGTCAGTTCACATTTGTAGGTAGATCGTCAGTTTTAGAGCTAAAATTTGCATGTTGAAAGTGATTTTCATGCTTCCAGGGGCCCAGGAAGTGAATTAAATACCAATTGGAGGCATTTAATGTTCAAGCAAAAACAGGAGATTTTTGACAAAAGAGATAACACCCCCCCATTACGTCATGCTTCAGAAAGGTGAAAAATGGTCCGTTTTCAAATGTTTTATTTTTGAACGTCAGTTCACATTTGTAGGTAGATCGTCAGTTTTAGAGCTAAATTTTGCATGTTGAAAGTGATTTTCATGCTTCCAGGGGCCCGGGAAGTGAATTAAATACCATTTGGAGGCATTTAATGTTCAAGCAAAAACAGGTGATTTTTGACAAAAGAGATAACACCCCCCCCATTACGTCATGCTTAAGAAAGGTGAAAAATGGTCCGTTTTCAAATGTTTTATTTTTGAACGTCAGTTCACATTTGTAGGTAGATCATCAGTTTCAGAGCTAAAATTAGCATGTTTAAAGTGATTTTCATGCTTCCAGGGGCCCGGGAAGTGAATTAAATACCATTTGGAGGCATTTAATGTTCAAGCAAAAACATGTGATTTTTGACAAAAGAGATAACACCCCCCATTACGTCATGCTTCAGAAAGGTGAAAAATGGTCCCTTTTCAAATGTTTTATTTTTGAACGTCAGTTCACATTTGTAGGTAGATCATCAGTTTTAGAGCTAAAACGTGCATGTTTAAAGTGATTTTCATGCTTCCAGGGGCCCGGGAAGTGAATTAAATACCATTTGGAGGCATTTAATGTTCAAGCAAAAACAGGTGATTTTTGACAAAAGAGATAACACCCCCCCATTACGTCATGCTTCAGAAAGGTGAAAAATGGTCCGTTTTCAAATGTTTTATTTTTGAACGTCAGTTCACATTTGTAGGTAGATCATCAGTTTTAGATCTAAAATTAGCATGTTTAAAGTGATTTTCATCCTTCCAGGGGCCCGGGAAGTGAATTAAATACCATTTGGAGGCATTTAATGTACAAGCAAAAACAGTTGATTTTTGACAAAAGAGATAACACCCCCCCATTACGTCATTGTTCAGAAAGGTGAAAAATGGTCAGTTTACAAATGTTTTATTTTTGAACGTCAGTTCACATTTGTAGGTAGATCATCAGTTTTAGAGCTAAAATTAGCATGTTTAAAGTGATTTTCATGCTTCCAGGGGCCCGGGAAGTGAATTAAATACCATTTGGAGGCATTTAATGTTCAAGCAAAAACAGGTGATTTTTGACCAAAGAGGTAACACCCCCCATTACGTCATGCTTCAGAAAGGTGAAGAATGGTCCGTTTTCAAATGTTTTATTTTTGAACGTCAGTTCACATTTGTAGGTAGATCGTCAGTTTTAGAGCTAAAATTTGCATGTTGAAAGTGATTTTCATGCTTCCAGGGGCCCGGGAATTGAATTAAATACCATTTGGAGGCATTTAATGTTCAAGCAAAAACAGGTGATTTTTGACAAAAGAGATAACACCCCCCCATTACGTCATGCTTCAGAAAGGTGAAAAATGGTCAGTTTTCAAATGTTTTATTTTTGAACGTCAGTTCACATTTGTAGGTAGATCATCAGTTTAAGAGCTAAAATTAGCATGTTTAAAGTGATTTTCATGCTTCCAGGGGCCCGGGAAGTGAATTAAATACCATTTGGAGGCATTTAATGTTCAAGCAAAAACAGGTGATTTTTGACAAAAGAGATAACACCCCCCCATTACGTCATGCTTCAGAAAGGTGAAAAATGGTCCGTTTTCAAATGTTTTATTTTTGAACGTCAGTTCACATTTGTAGGTAGATCATCAGTTTTAGAGCTAAAATGTGCATGTTTAAAGTGATTTTCAGGCTTCCAGGGGCCCGGGAAGTGAATTAAATACCATTCGGAGGCATTTAATGTTCAAGGAAAAACAGGTGATTTTTGACAAAAGAGATAACACCCCCCCATTACGTCATGCTTCAGAAATGTGAAAAAAGGTCCGTTTTCAAATGTTTTATTTTTCAACGTCAGTTCACATTTGTAGGTAGATCATCAGTTTTAGAGCTGAAATTAGCATGTTTAAAGTGATTTTCATCCTTCCAGGGGCCCGGGAAGTGAATTAAATACCATTTGGAGGCATTTAATGTTCAAGCAAAAACAGGTGATTTTTGACAAACGAGATAACACCCCCCCATTACGTCATGCTTCAGAAATGTGAAAAAAGGTCAGTTTTCAAATGTTTTATTTTTCAACGTCAGTTCGCATTTGTAGGTAGATCATCAGTTTTAGAGGTAAAATTAGCATGTTTAAAGTGATTTTCATGCTTCCAGGGGCCCGGGAAGTGAATTAAATACCATTTGGAGGCATTTAATGTTCAAGCAAAAACAGGTGATTTTTGACAAAAGAGATAACACCCCCCATTACGTCATGCTTCAGAAAGGTGAAGAATGGTCCGTTTTCAAATGTTTTATTTTTGAACGTCAGTTCACATTTGTAGGTAGATCGTCAGTTTTAGAGCTAAAATTTGCATGTTGAAAGTGATTTTCATGCTTCCAGGGGCCCGGGAAGTGAATTAAATACCAATTGGAGGCATTTAATGTTCAAGCAAAAACAGGTGATTTTTGACAAAAGAGATAACACCCCCCCATTACGTCATGCTACAGAAAGGTGAAGAATGGTCCGTTTTCAAATGTTTTATTTTTGAACGTCAGTTCACATTTGTAGGTAGATCATCAGTTTAAGATCTAAAATTAGCATGTTTAAAGTGATTTTCATCCTTCCAGGGGCCCGGGAAGTGAATTAAATACCATTTGGAGGCATTTAATGTTCAAACAAAAACAGGTGATTTTTGACAAAAGAAATAACACCCCCCATTACGTCATGCTTCAGAAAGGTGAAAAATGGTCCATTTTCAAATGTTTTATTTTTGAACGTCAGTTCACATTTGTAGGTAGATCATCAGTTTAAGAGCTAAAATTAGCATGTTTAAAGTGATTTTCATGCTTCCAGGGGCCCGGGAAGTGAATTAAATACCATTTGGAGGCATTTAATGTTCAAGCAAAAACAGGTGATTTTTGACAAACGAGATAACTCCCCCCCATTACGTCATGCTTCAGAAATGTGAAAAAAGGTCCGTTTTCAAATGTTTTATTTTTCAACGTCAGTTCGCATTTGTAGGTAGATCAACAGTTTTAGAGCTAAAATTAGCATGTTTAAAGTGATTTTCATGCTTCCAGGGGCCCGGGAAGTGAATTAAATACCATTTGGAGGCATTTAATGTTCAAGCAAAAACAGGTGATTTTTGACAAAAGAGATAACACCCCCCCATTACGTCATGCTTCAGAAATGTGAAAAAAGGTCCGTTTTCAAATGTTTTATTTTTCAACGTCAGTTCACATTTGTAGGTAGATCATCAGTTTTAGAGCTAAAATTAGCATGTTTAAAGTGATTTTCATGCTTCCAGGGGCCCGGGAAGTGAATTAAATACCATTTGGAGGCATTTAATGTTCAAGCAAAAACAGGTGATTTTTGACAAAAGAGATAACACCCCCCCATTACGTCATGCTTCAGAAAGGTGAAAAATGGTCCGTTTTCAAATGTTTTATTTTTGAACGTCAGTTCACATTTGTAGGTAGATCATCAGTTTGAGAGCTAAAATTTGCATGTTTAAAGTGATTTTCATGGTTCCAGGGGCCCGGGAAGTGAATTAAATACCATTCGGAGGCATTTAATGTTCAAGCAAAAACAGGTGATTTTTGACAAAAGAGATAACACCCCCCCCCATTACGTCATGCTTCAGAAATGTGAAAAAAGGTCCGTTTTCAAATGTTTTATTTTTCAACGTCAGTTCACATTTGTAGGTAGATCATCAGTTTAAGAGCTAAAATTAGCATGTTTAAAGTGATTTTCATGCTTCCAGGGGCCCGGGAAATGAATTAAATACCATTTGGAGGCATTTAATGTTCTAGCAAAAACAGGTGATTTTTGACAAACGAGATAACACCCCCCATTACGTCATGCTTCAGAAATGTGAAAAAAGGTCCGTTTTCAAATGTTTTATTTTTCAACGTCAGTTCACATTTGTAGGTAGATCGTCAGTTTTAGAGCTAAAATTTGCATGTTGAAAGTGATTTTCATGCTTCCAGGGGCCCGGGAATTGAATTAAATACCATTTGGAGGCATTTAATGTTCAAGCAAAAACAGGTGATTTTTGACAAAAGAGATAACACCCCCCCATTACGTTATGCTTCAGAAAGGTGAAAAATGGTCAGTTTTCAAATGTTTTATTTTTGAACGTCAGTTCACATTTGTAGGTAGATCATCAGTTTAAGAGCTAAAATTAGCATGTTTAAAGTGATTTTCATGCTTCCAGGGGCCCGGGAAGTAAATTAAATACCATTTGGAGGCATTTAATGTTCAAGCAAAAACAGGTGATTTTTGACAAAAGAGATAACACCCCCCCATTACGTCATGCTTCAGAAAGGTGAAAAATGGTCAGTTTTCAAATGTTTTATTTTTGAACGTCAGTTCACATTTGAAGGTAGATCATCAGTTTAAGAGCTAAAATTAGCATGTTTAAAGTGATTTTCATGCTTCCAGGGGCCCGGGAAGTGAATTAAATACCATTTGGAGGCATTTAATGTTCAAGCAAAAACAGGTGATTTTTGACAAAAGAGATAACACCCCCCCATTACGTCATGCTTCAGAAATGTGAAAAAAGGTCAGTTTTCAAATGTTTTATTTTTCAACGTCAGTTCACATTTGTAGGTAGATCGTCAGTTTTAGAGCTAAAATTTGCATGTTGAAAGTGATTTTCATGCTTCCAGGGGCCCGGGAATTGAATTAAATACCATTTGGAGGCATTTAATGTTCAAGCAAAAACAGGTGATTTTTGACAAAAGAGATAACACCCCCCCATTACGTCATGCTTCAGAAAGGTGAAAAATGGTCAGTTTTCAAATGTTTTATTTTTGAACGTCAGTTCACATTTGTAGGTAGATCATCAGTTTAAGAGCTAAAATTAGCATGTTTAAAGTGATTTTCATGCTTCCAGGGGCCCGGGAAGTAAATTAAATACCATTTGGAGGCATTTAATGTTCAAGCAAAAACAGGTGATTTTTGACAAAAGAGATAACACCCCCCCATTACGTCATGCTTCAGAAAGGTGAAAAATGGTCAGTTTTCAAATGTTTTATTTTTGAACGTCAGTTCACATTTGAAGGTAGATCATCAGTTTAAGAGCTAAAATTAGCATGTTTAAAGTGATTTTCATGCTTCCAGGGGCCCGGGAAGTGAATTAAATACCATTTGGAGGCATTTAATGTTCAAGCAAAAACAGGTGATTTTTGACAAAAGAGATAACACCCCCCCATTACGTCATGCTTCAGAAAGGTGAAAAATGGTCCGTTTTCAAATGTTTTATTTTTGAACGTCAGTTCACATTTGTAGGTAGATCATCAGTTTTAGAGCTAAAATGTGCATGTTTAAAGTGATTTTCATGCTTCCAGGGCCCGGGAAGTGAATTAAATACCATTCGGAGGCATTTAATGTTCAAGCAAAAACAGGTGATTTTTGACAAAAGAGATAACACCCCCCCATTACGTCATGCTTCAGAAATGTGAAAAAAGGTCCGTTTTCAAATGTTTTATTTTTCAACGTCAGTTCACATTTGTAGGTAGATCATCAGTTTTAGAGCTAAAATTAGCATGTTTAAAGTGATTTTCATGCTTCCAGGGGCCCGGGAAGTGAATTAAATACCATTTGGAGGCATTTAATGTTCAAGCAAAAACAGGTGATTTTTGACAAAAGAGATAACACCCCTACGTCATGCTTCAGAAAGGTGAAAAATGGTCCGTTTTCAAATGTTTTATTTTTGAACGTCAGTTCACATTTGTAGGTAGATCATCAGTTTTAGAGCTAAAATTTGCATGTTTAAAGTGATTTTCATACTTCCAGGGGTCTGGGAAGTGAATTAAATACCATTTGGAGGCATTTAATGTTCAAGCAAAAACAGGTGATTTTTGACAAAAGAGATAACACCCCCCCATTACGTCATGCTTCAGAAAGGTGAAGAATGGTCCGTTTCCAAATGTTTTATTTTTGAACGTCAGTTCACATTTGTAGGTAGATCGTCAGTTTTAGAGCTAAAATTTGCATGTTGAAAGTGATTTTCATGCTTCCAGGGGCCCGGGAAGTGAATTAAATAACAATTGGAGGCATTTAATGTTCAAGCAAAAACAGGTGATTTTTGACAAAAGAGATAACACCCCCCATTACGTCATGCTTCAGAAAGGTGAAAAATGGTCCGTTTTCAAATGTTTTATTTTTGAACGTCAGTTCAAATTTGTAGGTAGATCATCAGTTTTAGAGCTAAAATTTGCATGTTTAAAGCGATTTTCATGCTTCCAGGGGACCGGGAAGTGAATTAAATACCATTTGGAGGCATTTAATGTTCAAGCAAAAACAGGTGATTTTTGACAAAAGAGATAACACCCCCCCATTACGTCATGCTTCAGAAAGGTGAAAAATGGTCCGTTTTCAAATGTTTTATTTTTGAACGTCAGTTCACATTTGTAGGTAGATCATCAGTTTTAGATCTAAAATTAGCATGTTTAAAGTGATTTTCATCCTTCCAGGGGCCCGGGAAGTGAATTAAATACCATTTGGAGGCATTTAATGTTCAAACAAAAACAGGTGATTTTTGACAAAAGAAATAACACCCCCCATTACGTCATGCTTCAGAAAGGTGAAAAATGGTCCATTTTCAAATGTTTTATTTTTGAACGTCAGTTCACATTTGTAGGTAGATCATCAGTTTAAGAGCTAAAATTAGCATGTTTAAAGTGATTTTCATTCTTCCAGGGGCCCGGGAAGTGAATTAAATACCATTTGGAGGCATTTAATGTTCAAGCAAAAACAGGTGATTTTTGACAAAAGAGATAACACCCCCCATTACGTCATGCTTCAGAAAGGTGAAGAATGGTCCGTTTTCAAATGTTTTATTTTTGAACGTCAGTTCACATTTGTAGGTAGATCGTCAGTTTTAGAGCTAAAATTTGCATGTTGAAAGTGATTTTCATGCTTCCAGGGGCCCAGGAAGTGAATTAAATACCAATTGGAGGCATTTAATGTTCAAGCAAAAACAGGTGATTTTTGACAAAAGAGATAACACCCCCCCATTACGTCATGCTTCAGAAAGGTGAAAAATGGTCCGTTTTCAAATGTTTTATTTTTGAACGTCAGTTCACATTTGTAGGTAGATCGTCAGTTTTAGAGCTAAATTTTGCATGTTGAAAGTGATTTTCATGCTTCCAGGGGCCCGGGAAGTGAATTAAATACCATTTGGAGGCATTTAATGTTCAAGCAAAAACAGGTGATTTTTGACAAAAGAGATAACACCCCCCCCCCATTACGTCATGCTTAAGAAAGGTGAAAAATGGTCCGTTTTCAAATGTTTTATTTTTGAACGTCAGTTCACATTTGTAGGTAGATCATCAGTTTCAGAGCTAAAATTAGCATGTTTAAAGTGATTTTCATGCTTCCAGGGGCCCGGGAAGTGAATTAAATACCATTTGGAGGCATTTAATGTTCAAGCAAAAACATGTGATTTTTGACAAAAGAGATAACACCCCCCCCATTACGTCATGCTTCAGAAAGGTGAAAAATGGTCCCTTTTCAAATGTTTTATTTTTGAACGTCAGTTCACATTTGTAGGTAGATCATCAGTTTTAGAGCTAAAACTTGCATGTTTAAAGTGATTTTCATGCTTCCAGGGGCCCGGGAAGTGAATTAAATACCATTTGGAGGCATTTAATGTTCAAACAAAAACAGGTGATTTTTGACAAAAGAAATAACACCCCCCATTACGTCATGCTTCAGAAAGGTGAAAAATGGTCCATTTTCAAATGTTTTATTTTTGAACGTCAGTTCACATTTGTAGGTAGATCATCAGTTTAAGAGCTAAAATTAGCATGTTTAAAGTGATTTTCATTCTTCCAGGGGCCCGGGAAGTGAATTAAATACCATTTGGAGGCATTTAATGTTCAAGCAAAAACAGGTGATTTTTGACAAAAGAGATAACACCCCCCATTACGTCATGCTTCAGAAAGGTGAAGAATGGTCCGTTTTCAAATGTTTTATTTTTGAACATCAGTTCACATTTGTAGGTAGATCGTCAGTTTTAGAGCTAAAATTTGCATGTTGAAAGTGATTTTCATGCTTCCAGGGGCCCAGGAAGTGAATTAAATACCAATTGGAGGCATTTAATGTTCAAGCAAAAACAGGTGATTTTTGACAAAAGAGATAACACCCCCCCATTACGTCATGCTTCAGAAAGGTGAAAAATGGTCCGTTTTCAAATGTTTTATTTTTGAACGTCAGTTCACATTTGTAGGTAGATCGTCAGTTTTAGAGCTAAATTTTGCATGTTGAAAGTGATTTTCATGCTTCCAGGGGCCCGGGAAGTGAATTAAATACCATTTGGAGGCATTTAATGTTCAAGCAAAAACATGTGATTTTTGACAAAAGAGATAACACCCCCCCCATTACGTCATGCTTCAGAAAGGTGAAAAATGGTCCCTTTTCAAATGTTTTATTTTTGAACGTCAGTTCACATTTGTAGGTAGATCATCAGTTTTAGAGCTAAAACTTGCATGTTTAAAGTGATTTTCATGCTTCCAGGGGCCCGGGAAGTGAATTAAATACCATTTGGAGGCATTTAATGTTCAAGCAAAAACAGGTGATTTTTGACAAAAGAGGTAACACCCCCCATTACGTCATGCTTCAGAAAGGTGAAGAATGGTCCGTTTTCAAATGTTTTATTTTTGAACGTCAGTTCACATTTGTAGGTAGATCGTCAGTTTTAGAGCTAAAATTTGCATGTTGAAAGTGATTTTCATGCTTCCAGGGGCCCGGGAATTGAATTAAATACCATTTGGAGGCATTTAATGTTCAAGCAAAAACAGGTGATTTTTGACAAAAGAGATAACACCCCCCCATTACGTCATGCTTCAGAAAGGTGAAAAATGGTCAGTTTTCAAATGTTTTATTTTTGAACGTCAGTTCACATTTGTAGGTAGATCATCAGTTTTAGAGCTAAAATTTGCATGTTTAAAGTGATTTTCAGGCTTCCAGGGGCCCGGGAAGTGAATTAAATACCATTCGGAGGCATTTAATGTTCAAGGAAAAACAGGTGATTTTTGATAAAAGAGATAACACCCCCCCATTACGTCATGCTTCAGAAATGTGAAAAAAGGTCCGTTTTCAAATGTTTTATTTTTCAACGTCAGTTCACATTTGTAGGTAGATCATCAGTTTTAGAGCTAAAATTAGCATGTTTAAAGTGATTTTCATCCTGCCAGGGGCCCGGGAAGTGAATTAAATACCATTTGGAGGCATTTAATGTTCAAGCAAAAACAGGTGATTTTTGACAAAAGAGATAACACCCCCCATTACGTCATGCTTCAGAAAGGTGAAGAATGGTCCGTTTTCAAATGTTTTATTTTTGAACGTCAGTTCACATTTGTAGGTAGATCGTCAGTTTTAGAGCTAAAATTTGCATTTTGAAAGTGATTTTCATGCTTCCAGGGGCCCGGGAAGTGAATTAAATACCAATTGGAGGCATTTAATGTTCAAGCAAAAACAGGTGATTTTTGACAAAAGAGATAACACCCCCCATTACGTCATGCTTCAGAAAGGTGAAAAATGGTCCATTTTCAAATGTTTTATTTTTGAACGTCAGTTCACATTTGTAGGTAGATCATCAGTTTAAGAGCTAAAATTAGCATGTTTAAAGTGATTTTCATGCTTCCAGGGGCCCGGGAAGTGAATTAAATACCATTTGGAGGCATTTAATGTTCAAGCAAAAACAGGTGATTTTTGACAAAAGAGATAACACCCCCCCATTACGTCATGCTTCAGAAAGGTGAAAAATGGTCCGTTTTCAAATGTTTTTTTTTTGAACGTCAGTTCACATTTGTAGGTAGATCATCAGTTTTAGATCTAAAATTAGCATGTTTAAAGTGATTTTCATCCTTCCAGGGGCCCGGGAAGTGAATTAAATACGATTTGGAGGCATTTAATGTTCAAACAAAAACAGGTGATTTTTGACAAAAGAAATAACACCCCCCATTACGTCATGCTTCAGAAAGGTGAAAAATGGTCCATTTTCAAATGTTTTATTTTTGAACGTCAGTTCACATTTGTAGGTAGATCATCAGTTTAAGAGCTAAAATTAGCATGTTTAAAGTGATTTTCATGCTTCCAGGGGCCCGGGAAGTGAATTAAATACCATTTGGAGGCATTTAATGTTCAAGCAAAAACATGTGATTTTTGACAAAAGAGATAACACCCCCCCATTACGTCATGCTTCAGAAAGGTGAAAAATGGTCCCTTTTCAAATGTTTTATTTTTGAACGTCAGTTCACATTTGTAGGTAGATCATCAGTTTTAGAGCTAAAATTTGCATCTTTAAAGTGATTTTCATGCTTCCAGGGGCCCGGGAAGTGAATTAAATACCATTTGGAGGCATTTAATGTTCAAGCAAAAACAGGTGATTTTTGACAAAAGAGATAACACCCCCCATTACGTCATGCTTCAGAAAGGTGAAAAATGGTCCGTTTTCAAATGTTTTATTTTTGAACGTCAGTTCACATTTGTAGGTAGATCATCAGTTTTAGAGCTAAAATTTGCATGTTTAAAGCGATTTTCATGCTTCCAGGGGACCGGGAAGTGAATTAAATACCATTTGGAGGCATTTAATGTTCAAGCAAAAACAGGTGATTTTTGACAAAAGAGATAACACCCCCCCATTACGTCATGCTTGTCCGTTTTCAAATGTTTTATTTTTGAACGTCAGTTCACATTTGTAGGTAGATCATCAGTTTTAGATCTAAAATTAGCATGTTTAAAGTGATTTTCATCCTTCCAGGGGCCCGGGAAGTGAATTAAATACCATTTGGAGGCATTTAATGTTCAAACAAAAACAGGTGATTTTTGACAAAAGAAATAACACCCCCCATTACGTCATGCTTCAGAAAGGTGAAAAATGGTCCATTTTCAAATGTTTTATTTTTGAACGTCAGTTCACATTTGTAGGTAGATTATCAGTTTAAGAGCTAAAATTAGCATGTTTAAAGTGATTTTCATGCTTCCAGGGGCCCGGGAAGTGAATTAAATACCATTTGGAGGCATTTAATGTTCAAGCAAAAACAAGTGATTTTTGACAAACGAGATAACACCCCCCCATTACGTCATGCTTCAGAAATGTGAAAAAAGGTCCGTTTTCAAATGTTTTATTTTTCAACGTCAGTTCGCATTTGTAGGTAGATCATCAGTTTTAGAGCTAAAATTAGCACGTTTAAAGTGATTTTCATGCTTCCAGGGGCCCAGGAAGTGAATTAAATACCATTTGGAGGCATTTAATGTTCAAGCAAAAACAGGTGATTTTTGACAAAAGAGATAACACCCCCCATTACGTCATGCTTCAGAAAGGTGAAGAATGGTCCGTTTTCAAATGTTTTATTTTTGAACGTCAGTTCACATTTGTAGGTAGATCGTCAGTTTTAGAGCTAAAATTTGCATGTTGAAAGTGATTTTCATGCTTCCAGGGGCCCAGGAAGTGAATTAAATACCAATTGGAGGCATTTAATGTTCAAGCAAAAACATGTGATTTTTGACAAAAGAGATAACACCCCCCCATTACGTCATGCTTCAGAAAGGTGAAAAATGGTCCCTTTTCAAATGTTTTATTTTTGAACGTCAGTTCACATTTGTAGGTAGATCATCAGTTTTAGAGCTAAAATTTGCATCTTTAAAGTGATTTTCATGCTTCCAGGGGCCCGGGAAGTGAATTAAATACCATTTGGAGGCATTTAATGTTCAAGCAAAAACAGGTGATTTTTGACAAAAGAGATAACACCCCCCATTACGTCATGCTTCAGAAAGGTGAAAAATGGTCCGTTTTCAAATGTTTTATTTTTGAACGTCAGTTCACATTTGTAGGTAGATCATCAGTTTTAGAGCTAAAATTTGCATGTTTAAAGCGATTTTCATGCTTCCAGGGGACCGGGAAGTGAATTAAATACCATTTGGAGGCATTTAATGTTCAAGCAAAAACAGGTGATTTTTGACAAAAGAGATAACACCCCCCCATTACGTCATGCTTCAGAAAGGTGAAAAATTGTCCGTTTTCAAATGTTTTATTTTTGAACGTCAGTTCACATTTGTAGGTAGATCATCAGTTTTAGATCTAAAATTAGCATGTTTAAAGTGATTTTCATCCTTCCAGGGGCCCGGGAAGTGAATTAAATACCATTTGGAGGCATTTAATGTTCAAACAAAAACAGGTGATTTTTGACAAAAGAAATAACACCCCCCATTACGTCATGCTTCAGAAAGGTGAAAAATGGTCCATTTTCAAATGTTTTATTTTTGAACGTCAGTTCACATTTGTAGGTAGATCATCAGTTTAAGAGCTAAAATTAGCATGTTTAAAGTGATTTTCATGCTTCCAGGGGCCCGGGAAGTGAATTAAATACCATTTGGAGGCATTTAATGTTCAAGCAAAAACAAGTGATTTTTGACAAACGAGATAACACCCCCCCATTACGTCATGCTTCAGAAATGTGAAAAAAGGTCCGTTTTCAAATGTTTTATTTTTCAACGTCAGTTCGCATTTGTAGGTAGATCATCAGTTTTAGAGCTAAAATTAGCACGTTTAAAGTGATTTTCATGCTTCCAGGGGCCCAGGAAGTGAATTAAATACCATTTGGAGGCATTTAATGTTCAAGCAAAAACAGGTGATTTTTGACAAAAGAGATAACACCCCCCCATTACGTCATGCTTCAGAAAGGTGAAAAATGGTCCGTTTTCAAATGTTTTATTTTTGAACGTCAGTTCAAATTTGTAGGTAGATCATCAGTTTTAGAGCTAAAATTTGCATGTTTAAAGCGATTTTCATGCTTCCAGGGGACCGGGAAGTGAATTAAATACCATTTGGAGGCATTTAATGTTCAAGCAAAAACAGGTGATTTTTGACAAAAGAGATAACACCCCCCATTACGTCATGCTTCAGAAAGGTGAAAAATGGTCCGTTTTCAAATGTTTTATTTTTGAACGTCAGTTCAAATTTGTAGGTAGATCATCAGTTTTAGAGCTAAAATTTGCATGTTTAAAGCGATTTTCATGCTTCCAGGGGACCGGGAAGTGAATTAAATACCATTTGGAGGCATTTAATGTTCAAGCAAAAACAGGTGATTTTTGACAAAAGAGATAACACCCCCCCATTACGTCATGCTTCAGAAAGGTGAAAAATGGTCCGTTTTCAAATGTTTTATTTTTGAACGTCAGTTCACATTTGTAGGTAGATCATCAGTTTTAGATCTAAAATTAGCATGTTTAAAGTGATTTTCATCCTTCCAGGGGCCCGGGAAGTGAATTAAATACCATTTGGAGGCATTTAATGTTCAAACAAAAACAGGTGATTTTTGACAAAAGAAATAACACCCCCCATTACGTCATGCTTCAGAAAGGTGAAAAATGGTCCATTTTCAAATGTTTTATTTTTGAACGTCAGTTCACATTTGTAGGTAGATCATCAGTTTAAGAGCTAAAATTAGCATGTTTAAAGTGATTTTCATTCTTCCAGGGGCCCGGGAAGTGAATTAAATACCATTTGGAGGCATTTAATGTTCAAGCAAAAACAGGTGATTTTTGACAAAAGAGATAACACCCCCCATTACGTCATGCTTCAGAAAGGTGAAGAATGGTCCGTTTTCAAATGTTTTATTTTTGAACGTCAGTTCACATTTGTAGGTAGATCGTCAGTTTTAGAGCTAAAATTTGCATGTTGAAAGTGATTTTCATGCTTCCAGGGGCCCAGGAAGTGAATTAAATACCAATTGGAGGCATTTAATGTTCAAGCAAAAACAGGTGATTTTTGACAAAAGAGATAACACCCCCCCATTACGTCATGCTTCAGAAAGGTGAAAAATGGTCCGTTTTCAAATGTTTTATTTTTGAACGTCAGTTCACATTTGTAGGTAGATCGTCAGTTTTAGAGCTAAATTTTGCATGTTGAAAGTGATTTTCATGCTTCCAGGGGCCCGGGAAGTGAATTAAATACCATTTGGAGGCATTTAATGTTCAAGCAAAAACAGGTGATTTTTGACAAAAGAGATAACACCCCCCCCCCATTACGTCATGCTTAAGAAAGGTGAAAAATGGTCCGTTTTCAAATGTTTTATTTTTGAACGTCAGTTCACATTTGTAGGTAGATCATCAGTTTCAGAGCTAAAATTAGCATGTTTAAAGTGATTTTCATGCTTCCAGGGGCCCGGGAAGTGAATTAAATACCATTTGGAGGCATTTAATGTTCAAGCAAAAACATGTGATTTTTGACAAAAGAGATAACACCCCCCCCATTACGTCATGCTTCAGAAAGGTGAAAAATGGTCCCTTTTCAAATGTTTTATTTTTGAACGTCAGTTCACATTTGTAGGTAGATCATCAGTTTTAGAGCTAAAACTTGCATGTTTAAAGTGATTTTCATGCTTCCAGGGGCCCGGGAAGTGAATTAAATACCATTTGGAGGCATTTAATGTTCAAACAAAAACAGGTGATTTTTGACAAAAGAAATAACACCCCCCATTACGTCATGCTTCAGAAAGGTGAAAAATGGTCCATTTTCAAATGTTTTATTTTTGAACGTCAGTTCACATTTGTAGGTAGATCATCAGTTTAAGAGCTAAAATTAGCATGTTTAAAGTGATTTTCATTCTTCCAGGGGCCCGGGAAGTGAATTAAATACCATTTGGAGGCATTTAATGTTCAAGCAAAAACAGGTGATTTTTGACAAAAGAGATAACACCCCCCATTACGTCATGCTTCAGAAAGGTGAAGAATGGTCCGTTTTCAAATGTTTTATTTTTGAACGTCAGTTCACATTTGTAGGTAGATCGTCAGTTTTAGAGCTAAAATTTGCATGTTGAAAGTGATTTTCATGCTTCCAGGGGCCCAGGAAGTGAATTAAATACCAATTGGAGGCATTTAATGTTCAAGCAAAAATAGGTGATTTTTGACAAAAGAGATAACACCCCCCCATTACGTCATGCTTCAGAAAGGTGAAAAATGGTCCGTTTTCAAATGTTTTATTTTTGAACGTCAGTTCACATTTGTAGGTAGATCGTCAGTTTTAGAGCTAAATTTTGCATGTTGAAAGTGATTTTCATGCTTCCAGGGGCCCGGGAAGTGAATTAAATACCATTTGGAGGCATTTAATGTTCAAGCAAAAACATGTGATTTTTGACAAAAGAGATAACACCCCCCCCATTACGTCATGCTTCAGAAAGGTGAAAAATGGTCCCTTTTCAAATGTTTTATTTTTGAACGTCAGTTCACATTTGTAGGTAGATCATCAGTTTTAGAGCTAAAACTTGCATGTTTAAAGTGATTTTCATGCTTCCAGGGGCCCGGGAAGTGAATTAAATACCATTTGGAGGTATTTAATGTTCAAGCAAAAACAGGTGATTTTTGACAAAAGAGATAACACCCCCCCATTACGTCATGCTTCAGAAAGGTGAAAAATGGTCCGTTTTCAAATGTTAATTTTTGAACGTCAGTTCACATTTGTAGGTAGATCATCAGTTTTAGATCTAAAATTAGCATGTTTAAAGTGATTTTCATCCTTCCAGGGGCCCGGGAAGTGAATTAAATACCATTTGGAGGCATTTAATGTACAAGCAAAAACAGTTGATTTTTGACAAAAGAGATAACACCCCCCCATTACGTCATTGTTCAGAAAGGTGAAGAATGGTCCGTTTTCAAATGTTTTATTTTTGAACGTCAGTTCACATTTGTAGGTAGATCATCAGTTTTAGAGCTAAAATTAGCATGTTTAAAGTGATTTTCATGCTTCCAGGGGCCCGGGAAGTGAATTAAATACCATTTGGAGGCATTTAATGTTCAAGCAAAAACAGGTGATTTTTGACAAAAGAGGTAACACCCCCCATTACGTCATGCTTCAGAAAGGTGAAGAATGGTCCGTTTTCAAATGTTTTATTTTTGAACGTCAGTTCACATTTGTAGGTAGATCGTCAGTTTTAGAGCTAAAATTTGCATGTTGAAAGTGATTTTCATGCTTCCAGGGGCCCGGGAATTGAATTAAATACCATTTGGAGGCATTTAATGTTCAAGCAAAAACAGGTGATTTTTGACAAAAGAGATAACACCCCCCCATTACGTCATGCTTCAGAAAGGTGAAAAATGGTCAGTTTTCAAATGTTTTATTTTTGAACGTCAGTTCACATTTGTAGGTAGATCATCAGTTTTAGAGCTAAAATTTGCATGTTTAAAGTGATTTTCAGGCTTCCAGGGGCCCGGGAAGTGAATTAAATACCATTCGGAGGCATTTAATGTTCAAGGAAAAACAGGTGATTTTTGATAAAAGAGATAACACCCCCCCATTACGTCATGCTTCAGAAATGTGAAAAAAGGTCCGTTTTCAAATGTTTTATTTTTCAACGTCAGTTCACATTTGTAGGTAGATCATCAGTTTTAGAGCTAAAATTAGCATGTTTAAAGTGATTTTCATCCTGCCAGGGGCCCGGGAAGTGAATTAAATACCATTTGGAGGCATTTAATGTTCAAGCAAAAACAGGTGATTTTTGACAAAAGAGATAACACCCCCCATTACGTCATGCTTCAGAAAGGTGAAGAATGGTCCGTTTTCAAATGTTTTATTTTTGAACGTCAGTTCACATTTGTAGGTAGATCGTCAGTTTTAGAGCTAAAATTTGCATTTTGAAAGTGATTTTCATGCTTCCAGGGGCCCGGGAAGTGAATTAAATACCAATTGGAGGCATTTAATGTTCAAGCAAAAACAGGTGATTTTTGACAAAAGAGATAACACCCCCCATTACGTCATGCTTCAGAAAGGTGAAAAATGGTCCATTTTCAAATGTTTTATTTTTGAACGTCAGTTCACATTTGTAGGTAGATCATCAGTTTAAGAGCTAAAATTAGCATGTTTAAAGTGATTTTCATGCTTCCAGGGGCCCGGGAAGTGAATTAAATACCATTTGGAGGCATTTAATGTTCAAGCAAAAACAGGTGATTTTTGACAAAAGAGATAACACCCCCCCATTACGTCATGCTTCAGAAAGGTGAAAAATGGTCCGTTTTCAAATGGTTTTTTTTTGAACGTCAGTTCACATTTGTAGGTAGATCATCAGTTTTAGATCTAAAATTAGCATGTTTAAAGTGATTTTCATCCTTCCAGGGGCCCGGGAAGTGAATTAAATACGATTTGGAGGCATTTAATGTTCAAACAAAAACAGGTGATTTTTGACAAAAGAAATAACACCCCCCATTACGTCATGCTTCAGAAAGGTGAAAAATGGTCCATTTTCAAATGTTTTATTTTTGAACGTCAGTTCACATTTGTAGGTAGATCATCAGTTTAAGAGCTAAAATTAGCATGTTTAAAGTGATTTTCATGCTTCCAGGGGCCCGGGAAGTGAATTAAATACCATTTGGAGGCATTTAATGTTCAAGCAAAAACATGTGATTTTTGACAAAAGAGATAACACCCCCCCATTACGTCATGCTTCAGAAAGGTGAAAAATGGTCCCTTTTCAAATGTTTTATTTTTGAACGTCAGTTCACATTTGTAGGTAGATCATCAGTTTTAGAGCTAAAATTTGCATCTTTAAAGTGATTTTCATGCTTCCAGGGGCCCGGGAAGTGAATTAAATACCATTTGGAGGCATTTAATGTTCAAGCAAAAACAGGTGATTTTTGACAAAAGAGATAACACCCCCCATTACGTCATGCTTCAGAAAGGTGAAAAATGGTCCGTTTTCAAATGTTTTATTTTTGAACGTCAGTTCACATTTGTAGGTAGATCATCAGTTTTAGAGCTAAAATTTGCATGTTTAAAGCGATTTTCATGCTTCCAGGGGACCGGGAAGTGAATTAAATACCATTTGGAGGCATTTAATGTTCAAGCAAAAACAGGTGATTTTTGACAAAAGAGATAACACCCCCCCATTACGTCATGCTTGTCCGTTTTCAAATGTTTTATTTTTGAACGTCAGTTCACATTTGTAGGTAGATCATCAGTTTTAGATCTAAAATTAGCATGTTTAAAGTGATTTTCATCCTTCCAGGGGCCCGGGAAGTGAATTAAATACCATTTGGAGGCATTTAATGTTCAAACAAAAACAGGTGATTTTTGACAAAAGAAATAACACCCCCCATTACGTCATGCTTCAGAAAGGTGAAAAATGGTCCATTTTCAAATGTTTTATTTTTGAACGTCAGTTCACATTTGTAGGTAGATTATCAGTTTAAGAGCTAAAATTAGCATGTTTAAAGTGATTTTCATGCTTCCAGGGGCCCGGGAAGTGAATTAAATACCATTTGGAGGCATTTAATGTTCAAGCAAAAACAAGTGATTTTTGACAAACGAGATAACACCCCCCCATTACGTCATGCTTCAGAAATGTGAAAAAAGGTCCGTTTTCAAATGTTTTATTTTTCAACGTCAGTTCGCATTTGTAGGTAGATCATCAGTTTTAGAGCTAAAATTAGCACGTTTAAAGTGATTTTCATGCTTCCAGGGCCCCAGGAAGTGAATTAAATACCATTTGGAGGCATTTAATGTTCAAGCAAAAACAGGTGATTTTTGACAAAAGAGATAACACCCCCCATTACGTCATGCTTCAGAAAGGTGAAGAATGGTCCGTTTTCAAATGTTTTATTTTTGAACGTCAGTTTACATTTGTAGGTAGATCGTCAGTTTTAGAGCTAAAATTTGCATGTTGAAAGTGATTTTCATGCTTCCAGGGGCCCAGGAAGTGAATTAAATACCAATTGGAGGCATTTAATGTTCAAGCAAAAACATGTGATTTTTGACAAAAGAGATAACACCCCCCCATTACGTCATGCTTCAGAAAGGTGAAAAATGGTCCCTTTTCAAATGTTTTATTTTTGAACGTCAGTTCACATTTGTAGGTAGATCATCAGTTTTAGAGCTAAAATTTGCATCTTTAAAGTGATTTTCATGCTTCCAGGGGCCCGGGAAGTGAATTAAATACCATTTGGAGGCATTTAATGTTCAAGCAAAAACAGGTGATTTTTGACAAAAGAGATAACACCCCCCATTACGTCATGCTTCAGAAAGGTGAAAAATGGTCCGTTTTCAAATGTTTTATTTTTGAACGTCAGTTCACATTTGTAGGTAGATCATCAGTTTTAGAGCTAAAATTTGCATGTTTAAAGCGATTTTCATGCTTCCAGGGGACCGGGAAGTGAATTAAATACCATTTGGAGGCATTTAATGTTCAAGCAAAAACAGGTGATTTTTGACAAAAGAGATAACACCCCCCCATTACGTCATGCTTCAGAAAGGTGAAAAATTGTCCGTTTTCAAATGTTTTATTTTTGAACGTCAGTTCACATTTGTAGGTAGATCATCAGTTTTAGATCTAAAATTAGCATGTTTAAAGTGATTTTCATCCTTCCAGGGGCCCGGGAAGTGAATTAAATACCATTTGGAGGCATTTAATGTTCAAACAAAAACAGGTGATTTTTGACAAAAGAAATAACACCCCCCATTACGTCATGCTTCAGAAAGGTGAAAAATGGTCCATTTTCAAATGTTTTATTTTTGAACGTCAGTTCACATTTGTAGGTAGATCATCAGTTTAAGAGCTAAAATTAGCATGTTTAAAGTGATTTTCATGCTTCCAGGGGCCCGGGAAGTGAATTAAATACCATTTGGAGGCATTTAATGTTCAAGCAAAAACAAGTGATTTTTGACAAACGAGATAACACCCCCCCATTACGTCATGCTTCAGAAATGTGAAAAAAGGTCCGTTTTCAAATGTTTTATTTTTCAACGTCAGTTCGCATTTGTAGGTAGATCATCAGTTTTAGAGCTAAAATTAGCACGTTTAAAGTGATTTTCATGCTTCCAGGGGCCCAGGAAGTGAATTAAATACCATTTGGAGGCATTTAATGTTCAAGCAAAAACAGGTGATTTTTGACAAAAGAGATAACACCCCCCATTACGTCATGCTTCAGAAAGGTGAAGAATGGTCCGTTTTCAAATGTTTTATTTTTGAACGTCAGTTCACATTTGTAGGTAGATCGTCAGTTTTAGAGCTAAAATTTGCATGTTGAAAGTGATTTTCATGCTTCCAGGGGCCCAGGAAGTGAATTAAATACCAATTGGAGGCATTTAATGTTCAAGCAAAAACAGGTGATTTTTGACAAAAGAGATAACACCCCCCCATTACGTCATGCTTCAGAAAGGTGAAGAATGGTCCGTTTTCAAATGTTTTATTTTTGAACGTCAGTTCACATTTGTAGGTAGATCGTCAGTTTTAGAGCTAAAATTTGCATGTTGAAAGTGATTTTCGTGCTTCCAGGGGCCCGGAAAGTGAATTAAATACCAATTGGAGGCATTTAATGTTCAAGCAAAAACAGGTGATTTTTGACAAAAGAGATAACACCCCCCCATTACGTCTTGCTTCAGAAAGGTGAAAAATGGTCCGTTTTCAAATGTTTTATTTTTGAACGTCAGTTCACATTTGTAGGTAGATCGTCAGTTTTAGAGCTAAAATTTGCATGTTGAAAGTGATTGTCATGCTTCCAGGGGCCCGGGAATTGAATTAAATACCATTTGGAGGCATTTAATGTTCAAGCAAAAACAGGTGATTTTTGACAAAAGAGATAACACCCCCCCATTACGTCATGCTTAAGAAAGGTGAAAAATGGTCCGTTTTCAAATGTTTTATTTTTGAACGTCAGTTCACATTTGTAGGTAGATCATCAGTTTTAGAGCTAAAATTAGCATGTTTAAAATGATTTTCATGCTTCCAGGGGCCCGGGAAGTGAATTAAATACCATTTGGAGGCATTTAATGTTCAAGCAAAACAGGTGATTTTTGACAAAAGAGATAACACCCCCCATTACGTCATGCTTCAGAAAGGTGAAGAATGGTCCGTTTTCAAATATTTTATTTTTGAACGTCAGTTCACATTTGTAGGTAGATCGTCAGTTTTAGAGCTAAAATTTGCATGTTGAAAGTGATTTTCGTGCTTCCAGGGGCCCGGAAAGTGAATTAAATACCAATTGGAGGCATTTAATGTTCACGCAAAAGCAGGTGATTTTTGACAAAAGAGATAACACCCCCCCATTACGTCTTGCTTCAGAAAGGTGAAAAATGGTCCGTTTTCAAATGTTTTATTTTTGAACGTCAGTTCACATTTGTAGGTAGATCGTCAGTTTTAGAGCTAAAATTTGCATGTTGAAAGTGATTTTCATGCTTCCAGGGGCCCGGGAATTGAATTAAATACCATTTGGAGGCATTTAATGTTCAAGCAAAAACAGGTGATTTTTGACAAAAGAGATAACACCCCCCTATTACGTCATGCTTCAGAAAGGTGAAAAATTGTCAGTTTTCAAATGTTTTATTTTTGAACGTCAGTTCACATTTGTAGGTAGATCATCAGTTTAAGAGCTAAAATTAGCATGTTTAAAGTGATTTTCATGCTTCCAGGGGCCCGGGAAGTGAATTAAATACCATTTGGAGGCATTTAATGTTCAAGCAAAAACAGGTGATTTTTGACAAAAGAGATAACACCCCCCCATTACGTCATGCTTCAGAAAGGTGAAAAATGGTCCGTTTTCAAATGTTTTATTTTTGAACGTCAGTTCACATTTGTAGGTAGATCATCAGTTTTAGAGCTAAAATTTGCATGTTTACCGTGATTTTCATGCTTCCAGGGGCCCGGGAAGTGAATTAAATACCATTCGGAGGCATTTAATGTTCAAGCAAAAACAGGTGATTTTTGACAAAAGAGATAACACCCCCCCCCATTACGTCATGCTTCAGAAAGGTGAAGAATGGCCCGTTTTCAAATGTTTTATTTTTGAACGTCAGTTCACATTTGTAGGTAGATCGTCAGTTTTAGAGCTAAAATTTGCATGTTGAAAGTGATTTTCATGCTTCCAGGGGCCCGGGAAGTGAATTAAATACCATTTGGAGGCATTTAATGTTCAAGCAAAAACAGGTGATTTTTGACAAAAGAGATGACACCCCCCCATTACGTCATGCGTCAGAAAGGTGAAAAATGGTCCGTTTTCAAATGTTTTATTTTTGAACGTCAGTTCACATTTGTAGGTAGATCATCAGTTTAAGAGCTAAAATTAGCATTTTGAAAGTGATTTTCATGCTTCCAGGGGCCCGGGAAGTGAATTAAATACCAATTGGAGGCATTTAATGTTCAAGCAAAAACAGGTGATTTTTGACAAAAGAGATAACACCCCCCATTACGTCATGCTTCAGAAAGGTGAAAAATGGTCCATTTTCAAATGTTTTATTTTTGAACGTCAGTTCACATTTGTAGGTAGATCATCAGTTTAAGAGCTAAAATTAGCATGTTTAAAGTGATTTTCATGCTTCCAGGGGCCCGGGAAGTGAATTAAATACCATTTGGAGGCATTTAATGTTCAAGCAAAAACAGGTGATTTTTGACAAAAGAGATAACACCCCCCCATTACGTCATGCTTCAGAAAGGTGAAAAATGGTCCGTTTTCAAATGTTTTTTTTTTGAACGTCAGTTCACATTTGTAGGTAGATCATCAGTTTTAGATCTAAAATTAGCATGTTTAAAGTGATTTTCATCCTTCCAGGGGCCCGGGAAGTGAATTAAATACGATTTGGAGGCATTTAATGTTCAAACAAAAACAGGTGATTTTTGACAAAAGAAATAACACCCCCCATTACGTCATGCTTCAGAAAGGTGAAAAATGGTCCATTTTCAAATGTTTTATTTTTGAACGTCAGTTCACATTTGTAGGTAGATCATCAGTTTAAGAGCTAAAATTAGCATGTTTAAAGTGATTTTCATGCTTCCAGGGGCCCGGGAAGTGAATTAAATACCATTTGGAGGCATTTAATGTTCAAGCAAAAACATGTGATTTTTGACAAAAGAGATAACACCCCCCCATTACGTCATGCTTCAGAAAGGTGAAAAATGGTCCCTTTTCAAATGTTTTATTTTTGAACGTCAGTTCACATTTGTAGGTAGATCATCAGTTTTAGAGCTAAAATTTGCATCTTTAAAGTGATTTTCATGCTTCCAGGGGCCCGGGAAGTGAATTAAATACCATTTGGAGGCATTTAATGTTCAAGCAAAAACAGGTGATTTTTGACAAAAGAGATAACACCCCCCATTACGTCATGCTTCAGAAAGGTGAAAAATGGTCCGTTTTCAAATGTTTTATTTTTGAACGTCAGTTCACATTTGTAGGTAGATCATCAGTTTTAGAGCTAAAATTTGCATGTTTAAAGCGATTTTCATGCTTCCAGGGGACCGGGAAGTGAATTAAATACCATTTGGAGGCATTTAATGTTCAAGCAAAAACAGGTGATTTTTGACAAAAGAGATAACACCCCCCCATTACGTCATGCTTGTCCGTTTTCAAATGTTTTATTTTTGAACGTCAGTTCACATTTGTAGGTAGATCATCAGTTTTAGATCTAAAATTAGCATGTTTAAAGTGATTTTCATCCTTCCAGGGGCCCGGGAAGTGAATTAAATACCATTTGGAGGCATTTAATGTTCAAACAAAAACAGGTGATTTTTGACAAAAGAAATAACACCCCCCATTACGTCATGCTTCAGAAAGGTGAAAAATGGTCCATTTTCAAATGTTTTATTTTTGAACGTCAGTTCACATTTGTAGGTAGATTATCAGTTTAAGAGCTAAAATTAGCATGTTTAAAGTGATTTTCATGCTTCCAGGGGCCCGGGAAGTGAATTAAATACCATTTGGAGGCATTTAATGTTCAAGCAAAAACAAGTGATTTTTGACAAACGAGATAACACCCCCCCATTACGTCATGCTTCAGAAATGTGAAAAAAGGTCCGTTTTCAAATGTTTTATTTTTCAACGTCAGTTCGCATTTGTAGGTAGATCATCAGTTTTAGAGCTAAAATTAGCACGTTTAAAGTGATTTTCATGCTTCCAGGGCCCCAGGAAGTGAATTAAATACCATTTGGAGGCATTTAATGTTCAAGCAAAAACAGGTGATTTTTGACAAAAGAGATAACACCCCCCATTACGTCATGCTTCAGAAAGGTGAAGAATGGTCCGTTTTCAAATGTTTTATTTTTGAACGTCAGTTCACATTTGTAGGTAGATCGTCAGTTTTAGAGCTAAAATTTGCATGTTGAAAGTGATTTTCATGCTTCCAGGGGCCCAGGAAGTGAATTAAATACCAATTGGAGGCATTTAATGTTCAAGCAAAAACATGTGATTTTTGACAAAAGAGATAACACCCCCCCATTACGTCATGCTTCAGAAAGGTGAAAAATGGTCCCTTTTCAAATGTTTTATTTTTGAACGTCAGTTCACATTTGTAGGTAGATCATCAGTTTTAGAGCTAAAATTTGCATCTTTAAAGTGATTTTCATGCTTCCAGGGGCCCGGGAAGTGAATTAAATACCATTTGGAGGCATTTAATGTTCAAGCAAAAACAGGTGATTTTTGACAAAAGAGATAACACCCCCCATTACGTCATGCTTCAGAAAGGTGAAAAATGGTCCGTTTTCAAATGTTTTATTTTTGAACGTCAGTTCACATTTGTAGGTAGATCATCAGTTTTAGAGCTAAAATTTGCATGTTTAAAGCGATTTTCATGCTTCCAGGGGACCGGGAAGTGAATTAAATACCATTTGGAGGCATTTAATGTTCAAGCAAAAACAGGTGATTTTTGACAAAAGAGATAACACCCCCCCATTACGTCATGCTTCAGAAAGGTGAAAAATTGTCCGTTTTCAAATGTTTTATTTTTGAACGTCAGTTCACATTTGTAGGTAGATCATCAGTTTTAGATCTAAAATTAGCATGTTTAAAGTGATTTTCATCCTTCCAGGGGCCCGGGAAGTGAATTAAATACCATTTGGAGGCATTTAATGTTCAAACAAAAACAGGTGATTTTTGACAAAAGAAATAACACCCCCCATTACGTCATGCTTCAGAAAGGTGAAAAATGGTCCATTTTCAAATGTTTTATTTTTGAACGTCAGTTCACATTTGTAGGTAGATCATCAGTTTAAGAGCTAAAATTAGCATGTTTAAAGTGATTTTCATGCTTCCAGGGGCCCGGGAAGTGAATTAAATACCATTTGGAGGCATTTAATGTTCAAGCAAAAACAAGTGATTTTTGACAAACGAGATAACACCCCCCCATTACGTCATGCTTCAGAAATGTGAAAAAAGGTCCGTTTTCAAATGTTTTATTTTTCAACGTCAGTTCGCATTTGTAGGTAGATCATCAGTTTTAGAGCTAAAATTAGCACGTTTAAAGTGATTTTCATGCTTCCAGGGGCCCAGGAAGTGAATTAAATACCATTTGGAGGCATTTAATGTTCAAGCAAAAACAGGTGATTTTTGACAAAAGAGATAACACCCCCCATTACGTCATGCTTCAGAAAGGTGAAGAATGGTCCGTTTTCAAATGTTTTATTTTTGAACGTCAGTTCACATTTGTAGGTAGATCGTCAGTTTTAGAGCTAAAATTTGCATGTTGAAAGTGATTTTCATGCTTCCAGGGGCCCAGGAAGTGAATTAAATACCAATTGGAGGCATTTAATGTTCAAGCAAAAACAGGTGATTTTTGACAAAAGAGATAACACCCCCCCATTACGTCATGCTTCAGAAAGGTGAAGAATGGTCCGTTTTCAAATGTTTTATTTTTGAACGTCAGTTCACATTTGTAGGTAGATCGTCAGTTTTAGAGCTAAAATTTGCATGTTGAAAGTGATTTTCGTGCTTCCAGGGGCCCGGAAAGTGAATTAAATACCAATTGGAGGCATTTAATGTTCAAGCAAAAACAGGTGATTTTTGACAAAAGAGATAACACCCCCCCATTACGTCTTGCTTCAGAAAGGTGAAAAATGGTCCGTTTTCAAATGTTTTATTTTTGAACGTCAGTTCACATTTGTAGGTAGATCGTCAGTTTTAGAGCTAAAATTTGCATGTTGAAAGTGATTGTCATGCTTCCAGGGGCCCGGGAATTGAATTAAATACCATTTGGAGGCATTTAATGTTCAAGCAAAAACAGGTGATTTTTGACAAAAGAGATAACACCCCCCCATTACGTCATGCTTAAGAAAGGTGAAAAATGGTCCGTTTTCAAATGTTTTATTTTTGAACGTCAGTTCACATTTGTAGGTAGATCATCAGTTTTAGAGCTAAAATTAGCATGTTTAAAATGATTTTCATGCTTCCAGGGGCCCGGGAAGTGAATTAAATACCATTTGGAGGCATTTAATGTTCAAGCAAAACAGGTGATTTTTGACAAAAGAGATAACACCCCCCATTACGTCATGCTTCAGAAAGGTGAAGAATGGTCCGTTTTCAAATATTTTATTTTTGAACGTCAGTTCACATTTGTAGGTAGATCGTCAGTTTTAGAGCTAAAATTTGCATGTTGAAAGTGATTTTCGTGCTTCCAGGGGCCCGGAAAGTGAATTAAATACCAATTGGAGGCATTTAATGTTCAAGCAAAAACAGGTGATTTTTGACAAAAGAGATAACACCCCCCCATTACGTCTTGCTTCAGAAAGGTGAAAAATGGTCCGTTTTCAAATGTTTTATTTTTGAACGTCAGTTCACATTTGTAGGTAGATCGTCAGTTTTAGAGCTAAAATTTGCATGTTGAAAGTGATTTTCATGCTTCCAGGGGCCCGGGAATTGAATTAAATATCATTTGGAGGCATTTAATGTTCAAGCAAAAACAGGTGATTTTTGACAAAAGAGATAACACCCCCCTATTACGTCATGCTTCAGAAAGGTGAAAAATTGTCAGTTTTCAAATGTTTTATTTTTGAACGTCAGTTCACATTTGTAGGTAGATCATCAGTTTAAGAGCTAAAATTAGCATGTTTAAAGTGATTTTCATGCTTCCAGGGGCCCGGGAAGTGAATTAAATACCATTTGGAGGCATTTAATGTTCAAGCAAAAACAGGTGATTTTTGACAAAAGAGATAACACCCCCCCATTACGTCATGCTTCAGAAAGGTGAAAAATGGTCCGTTTTCAAATGTTTTATTTTTGAACGTCAGTTCACATTTGTAGGTAGATCATCAGTTTTAGAGCTAAAATTTGCATGTTTACAGTGATTTTCATGCTTCCAGGGGCCCGGGAAGTGAATTAAATACCATTCGGAGGCATTTAATGTTCAAGCAAAAACAGGTGATTTTTGACAAAAGAGATAACACCCCCCCCCATTACGTCATGCTTCAGAAAGGTGAAGAATGGCCCGTTTTCAAATGTTTTATTTTTGAACGTCAGTTCACATTTGTAGGTAGATCGTCAGTTTTAGAGCTAAAATTTGCATGTTGAAAGTGATTTTCATGCTTCCAGGGGCCCGGGAAGTGAATTAAATACCATTTGGAGGCATTTAATGTTCAAGCAAAAACAGGTGATTTTTGACAAAAGAGATGACACCCCCCAATTACGTCATGCGTCAGAAAGGTGAAAAATGGTCCGTTTTCAAATGTTTTATTTTTGAACGTCAGTTCACATTTGTAGGTAGATCATCAGTTTAAGAGCTAAAATTAGCATGTTTAAAGTGATTTTCATGCTTCCAGGGGCCCGGGAAGTGAATTAAATACCATTTGGAGGGCATTTAATGTTCAAGCAAAAACAGGTGATTTTTGACAAAAGAGATAACACCCCCCCATTACGTCATGCTTCAGAAAGGTGAAGAATGGTCCGTTTTCAAATGTTTTATTTTTAGAATCAGTTCACATTTGTAGGTAGATCGTCAGTTTTAGAGCTAAAATTTGCATGTTGAATGTGATTTTCATGCTTCCAGGGGCCCGGGAAGTGAATTAAATACCATTTGGAGGCATTTAATGTTCAAGCAAAAACAGGTGATTTTTGACAAAAGAGATAACACCCCCATTACGTCATGTTTCAGAAAGGTGAAAAATGGTCCGTTTTCAAATGTTTTATTTTTGAACGTCAGTTCACATTTGTAGGTAGATCATCAGTTTAAGAGCTAAAATTAGCATGTTTAAAGTGATTTTCATGCTTCCAGGGGCCCGGGAAGTGAATTAAATACCATTTGGAGGCATTTAATGTTCAAGCAAAAACAGGTGATTTTTGACAAAAGAGATAACACCCCCCATTACGTCATGCTTCAGAAAGGTGAAAAATGGTCCGTTTTCAAATGTTTTATTTTTGAACGTCAGTTCACATTTGTAGGTAGATCATCAGTTTTAGAGCTAAAATTTGCATGTTTAAAGCGATTTTCATGCTTCCAGGGGACCGGGAAGTGAATTAAATACCATTTGGAGGCATTTAATGTTCAAGCAAAAACAGGTGATTTTTGACAAAAGAGATAACACCCCCCCATTACGTCATGCTTCAGAAAGGTGAAAAATGGTCCCTTTTCAAATGTTTTATTTTTGAACGTCAGTTCACATTTGTAGGTAGATCATCAGTTTTAGAGCTAAAATTTGCATCTTTAAAGTGATTTTCATGCTTCCAGGGGCCCGGGAAGTGAATTAAATACCATTTGGAGGCATTTAATGTTCAAGCAAAAACAGGTGATTTTTGACGAAAGAGATAACACCCCCCATTACGTCATGCTTCAGAAAGGTGAAAAATGGTCCGTTTTCAAATGTTTTATTTTTGAACGTCAGTTCACATTTGTAGGTAGATCATCAGTTTTAGAGCTAAAATTTGCATGTTTAAAGCGATTTTCATGCTTCCAGGGGACCGGGAAGTGAATTAAATACCATTTGGAGGCATTTAATGTTCAAGCAA